>NC_087072.1:21524102-22146602 GCF_026151205.1 Bolinopsis microptera
TACGTATAAAATAAACAAATGCGAATAATATTAATAAACGGGGAAACATCACTGAAATCTTATTACCTATACCCTGAGCCCTTGAGAAAGAAAAGAATTTAGACCTGATGGCGATTTTTCTCACCAAGTTAACAGAGCCTGTCACCCCCACTTTGTTCGCATTATAATATTAGACGAGACTAAATACTGCCTCCAATATACAATTTATTTATACTTTTATAGATTGCAACGGCCCTTAAGCGCTTGGTACATCGACTTCAATTCTATATTAAGTCTATATAATTATCTGCACCCGGGAATTGAAAACTGCAAAATCTTGCAGCTTCGGGAAATTAAATTACCACAATGATATCAGAGTTAAGACTACGCAATATGTAAGTCAACGAAAATAAATCCCATGGAAAAAGCGCTCTTGATGAATCGCTAATGAGAGCGGGAACTGGAAAAAGGACAGTCAAGCAAAACCCTTGCAAATCTGATCGAAGATATTCCCTCTAAGAGTTACTCCCAAGCTCCCACACTGTAAAAGCCAAAAAAAAGAAAAGGGGGGACCCTCAACCCATGTAGGCGTAGTAGGAGGTTAAAGGAGGTTAACTTATTTTATTCCAGCTGTTGTGAGCCTAATGATCATTATGAAAGTCTGGAAATAGAAATAAAGTTTCTAGCTGACTCGTTGAAACTGAAAAGACGTTGAACATTGAAACTGGGATAAAAACATTACACGAACGCCCAAAATTAAAAAATGAACCAATTGATATGAGCAACGTTTAAAATTAAACAGCGTTTTAACGTTGTATTTAATTTTAGATTGTGAATGAAAATTTTTAAACGTTTCATAGGCCAACGTTGTCATACGTTGTATGACCCGCCGCGCACGAAGTGCGCGGCTCCCCCTGTATCGTCAGATCGAACGATAAAGTGAAACGACCGTGGGGGTCGCAACGTGATACAAGGCCAACGTTGGTTAATTTTAAAGGTTAATTTTTAAACGTTCAAGTTGAACTATTTCATGCGCACGAAAACCTATTTGATGAAGATGATATCAGATATGCGATATTAAACACTGATCATGTACAGTACACATCTTTTAACATTTTTACTGCTTAACGATTAACAGATTAATTGACGATGTCAATTCATCGCAGCTCGGCGAGGCACAGTAGCGCATTTCGCCGATTAGATCTAGCAAAAAGCTTACTGGGCCGCGCTCAGCCTGTCATTCCGCCAAATGTTAATGAACATAATAGCCTGGGGTCCTCAGGTAAGCAAAAAGCATACATGAGTGCGCGGCGCGGCACAGTAACTTGACCATTGTTAATGATCAGGCCCGGCGCGCGCTACTTCGTAGCACTTGCCATCGGCGCGCTACTTCGAAGAAATTTAGACGAGTTAGCGGCAGTGAGCAGCAGTGAGCAGCAGTGAGCAGCAGTTAGCAGCATAAGTTTCTTTGCACTTAGCCCCGCCTGTGGAGTAACAAGTAACATCCGTCAAACTCGTCGACGGTCCAATGTATGGAACAGATATTTTACGAGTATCACCCGTTAACATAAACGCACCTATTTGCTCGTATTAGAGGGTTCAATTACCAATTACGCCAGGCTATGTTTATGAACATAATAGCCTGGGGTCCCCAGGTAAATGTAGCTGTAGTAATGATTATACATATTTAAATCAAATAATGTTTCTCGCAACCGTTAGATCGGCGAGATACACCAATGGGTTGGTTGACGATGTCAACCCATCGAGATCGTTGCTATGCGAAGCAGAGCAACGATCGACGATTCGATGCGAAGCAAGAATGCTAGTTCACGCGGCGCGTCGAAACGGCGAAGTCCTCCAAACCAATGGGCCACTTCATTAGTGAAGGATTGACATCATGAATCGCAACAGTTTTAGTTGGAGGACTTCGCTGCTTCGACGCGCCGCACGAAAATATCATTTTTTGTTCTTGCTTCGCATCGAAGCAAGAATGAGATCGTTAATATATAACGAAATCGTTGCTTTGCAAAGAAGAGCAACGATTTGGAAGGGCTGAAATCGTTATATTAATCAACAGTTTTGAGTTTAGCCATAGAATTATTTTGATTTATTACTAATGGAATAATAATTACGCCTTGCTCTATCCAGAGCACTTGCGCTTGCAGTAGCACATGGTTAGGTGAAATTACGCACGTAGGCGGATTATGAATGTCAAGCGACTGGTAAAGTCAAATATTTTGTTCTATGAACATTTATTTTAGTATTTTGAAGTGTAATAATTGTTAAAATTTTTAATTTTATATTAAATTATTAATTTAATATAAGGTTAATATAAGTTTTTACGTTTTAGCATTAGCGGGTATAATTTGTTATGTGGGTATTTAAAATTAGTCTGTCGGAATTTAAAGTTTTTGATTTGCTACTTTTAGAACTTTGGGAATCCAATTGGTGTTTAAAATTTAACGTAGATAAATGTATGGTCGTGCAAATGGGCTTTGGTAATCATAAGAATCAGTAATTGTTCGGTGGTGTGCCTTTGAGGTCTGTCGACTTGACAGCGAGAAAGACCTTGGAGTGGTCTTTAACAGTGCTTTTAAGTTTGAGGATCACGTGAGAAAGTGCATTGCTAAAGCTAATGGAACCATTGCCTGGCTTACAAGAAATATATTTTTTTTATTGAAATCTTTCAATTATTATCATCAGAATTTATTACAATATCAATGTTGTATAGAATTTCTAAAAATGGACTAGAGAAACCAAAAAATGCCTTGACAAGTGTACAGCGATGATAACAATCAGGGGACACCAATACACCCAAATAACCAAACAAAAGGCCTCGAGAGACCTGATGAAAAGTCGAGCAATTACATTGGGCCCCAAGTGCAGAAGGAGAAAAATGGGCAAATAATATGAGCTGTGAACTTAGGAGGCATTTCTAGGTTTTTAAGAATAATTGCCACAACCCAAAAATTCTCAATTACAATTGGCTGATTTGTAATATTTCCAATGGAATGAAGTTTTAACGATAAAATTTAAATAATTGAATATAAAAGACTAAATCAAAATTGTATCCGAATAAAGCAAAAATGCGTGATGAGTACCTCAAAAAAAAATTAAAACAAAAATAATAGAGAAATACACTACCCGTAGTCTGGAGAAAAAGAATTGTCAGGATCTGAACTAGGGTCAATATCTACAGATGCAGTACAAACATGTTCCTTCCAGATGTGTTTAATAAGTTCTGTTTTAAACACACCTGGTCTGATAATCTCTCGAAGGGAAAGAGGAAGTCGGTTCCAAGTGAGATGAGCTCGATAAAAGTAAGATTTAGATATAGCTGAGCCAGGTGGAATTGAAGATATTACTGATAAGTGATCAAGATGTGAGCTTCTCAGTCGGCTTGACCCGGAGAAGAAAGTAAGGTACTGAGGCAGAGTGGTGCATGGGTGGTATTGATGCACTAGGGAATGAAAGAACTTGAGATCATGGTAATCAAACCTGTACTTTAGGGGCAGAATATTTAACTGTTTACAATGGGCATTATAGATTTCCTCTACACTATAGCTTACACCGTAATCATTACGAATCCATTTGAGGGCCCTTTTCTGCAATCCTTCAAGCCTATTGATAGTGCTACTGGACGCTGGTCGCCAAATGATGGGACAGTGTTCGAATATTGAGCGTACAAGAGTAAGATACAAGACTCTTCTCTTGTTCAGATCATTAATAAAATGACAATTTCTCTTAAGCATGCCAAATTTTTGGTTAGCTTTACCATATAGAGCATCGGCCTGGCTATTAAAATTTAGATTAGACGTCATGATTATGCCTAAATCTTTTTCAGAATCTGTATAATCAAGAAGAGTTTGGCCCATAGAGTAAGTGTAACGTGTAAATGGTAAAATGCCATCTAAGGGAGACCACCTCTTAAGTATAGCTAAGACCTTACATTTATCAGGATGAAACTTCATCTTATTAGTTCTTGCCCATGTCATGAGATAATTAATATCGCTTTGAAGTAAATGGTGGTCTTCCTCTTGGGATATCTCTCTCCACATTTTAGTATCATCAGCGTATAAAAGGATATTAGTGCCCTGAGAAAGTCCAGAATATATATCATTTATGAAAAGAACAAAAAGTGTTGGTCCGATTATTGACCCTTGAGGAACACCTGACAACACCGGTAGGGTTGCAGAGATAGCCCCATTAACAACTACACATTGCTGACGTCCGGAGAGGTAACTTTTCATAAATTGGAGAAGCATTCCATCGATGTTATAATAAAATTTTAGCTTGTATAGTATTAAGTCGTGGTTAACGGAATCGAATGCTTTGGCAAAATCGAAGTAAACAATATCAGATCTAATGTTCTTGTTAAGAGAGAGGGATAGGCTATCGCAGAATTCAACCATCTGAGTTGCACAAGATTTGTGAGGCAGGAAACCATGTTGACGAGGATCAATTTTATCATAACATCTACTCAAAAGTTCATCTCGAATAATTCTTTCCATGACTTTCATAACTAAGCTAGTCAAAGATATTGGCCTATAATTCTTAATGTCATTCTTGGAGCCTTTCTTGTGTACTGGAACAACAATTGCATATTTCCAATTTGAAGGTAGGAAGCCGGATACATAGCACTTTGTGAAAAGAATCTCCAGTGCTGGGGCTAACGTAAAGGCACATTTTTTAAGAACTTCACCATGGATTCTATCCCATAGCTTTTCTAGTATTCAAATTCTTGAGAATATCTACTATCCTAGACGAACTGAAAAGGGTAGATACATAATCAATATCATCCTGTGTGAGTGTGTTATCAACATGTACATCATAATCACTAGGCGATGAGAACTGTTGATGAAAAAAGGTATTAAATAGGTTTGCTTGGTCAGAATGATCACTTTTGTGTACATCTTCTAGGTGAATTTGTTCAGGTATGCGAGTATTCTTAGATGTTGCTTTTACATAGGACCAGAATTTCTTGTAATTAGATTCGAATCATCCTCGTCCTCAAAGCTAGATGCCATCTTGTTGGAGGCAATTTTCTTAAAATCGCTTCTGCTTTTAGAGAACTTAAAGTACTTCTCAGCCTTGCAGGAAGGGTCCGTGGTTTCTTTATAACTTTTGTGTAGCCTTTCTTTTTCTAGGCAGGCCTGATGAGACTCAGCGTCAAACCAAGGAGGTTGAGCCCTGCCTCCAATTTTAATCTTTGGAATATGTTCATTGGTTCTTTGCTCTAAAACTTCCTTAAACTTGTTCCATGATGTTTCCATATTACCAGTGAACTCTGCCTGCCAGTCAATATCTGCAAGGTCTGCATTAAGTGCATCCCAATTTGCTCTTTTAAAATTTAAAGATTCCCTCTTTTGCGATTTGATGCGCTTCACCTTTGATTTCAAAGTAAAGGAGACTGCAAAATGGTCAGACTTACATGGAATATTATGTTCTGAAATTTTTATATCGGAGATAAGATGGGGTTTATCGGTTAAGACTAGATCAAGAATGTTTCCTCCAGTATGTGTTGGACTGGTAATAAGTTGTTCTAAACCAAAGTTACTAAAAGTATCTAGAAAGAGCTGTTCAACCGGATTGCTGCTACAGTAATTCTGCCAATCAATACCAGGTAGATTAAGATCCCCTGCAATTACAATACCTCTAACACCTCTACGTTGCCTTGCCTTCCTAACATAATCTTGGAAGGCGTTATGATTGTTGGCCCCTAAAGTACCTACCCTATAGAAGCTGCAAAGAATTAGTTTACTACCGTCCCTAAATTTGAGTGTTATACCAAGAAGCTCTGCCGGGCACTTGTACTCTAACTTAGTAGATACAATATCAATGTCCCTACGTATAGCAACTAAAACGCCACCCCCATGCTTCCTAAATCTTCTTGGATTCTGTGGATCTGGTGGATGGGTTTGTAAGGAACGATCAAGTCTAAAAACTTTGTACGATTCAGGTATGACTTCAGAGTCAATGATAGACTTTTTAAGCCAAGATTCATTGATCAGGAGGATGTCCGGTTCATGGCAGTGAATATAGTGATGGAGTTCAAATATTTTAGTGTTGTCAAAAGAAGGATTGTCGGACTGTAGCTGTGAGAAGGGAATCAGGCCATGCGTATTAAAAGAAACAACCTTGAGGTATGTAGTAGGCCCAGGGTTAAGTAAGCTTGGGTTGACAATAATTAAAAGGACAGCGTTCAAGGTATGTATCCAAAGCATGCAGCTAACAGTAATAATATTGAGGTAGTGCATGATTAGCTGAATGTATCCGTAACTGTCTGGCTTGTTTTCAAGACCAGTGAAGTTCAGCTTGCCAAGTAAGCCAGGAGAAGCCCCTAATATTTTATAAAGCCACCAGTCTTTTTTGAAGAGACTTTATATCGAGGGAAACAAGTGTTATGCTGGGCTTGTTTTATAAGTCACTGGTAAAGCTTCATATAGAGTATTGTTCGCAGGCATGGGCTCCGATGGCAAGGCATGGTAACTGGTCGCTGATCCTTGAATTGGAAGGTGTTCAGAGATCATTCACCCATATGTTTTAATACTTTTAACACTACTATATAACAAATAATTTGAGGACCCCTAGTGGGAATTAACACCTCAATCAAATGTAGCAACCATTACAGGTTGTATGTCGATGTAAATGGTTGTTGCATGATAGTTTATTTAAAGACATCCTAAAGACTATCAGACATCGTTTTAAGAGCTGTTAACTCCCATCTATTACCTATCACCCATCTATCACCTAAAGAATATCAGACACCACTCATTCCCATCTTCTGAATTGCTGCAAAGGTACTGTAATCAACAACTAAATAACTATAAACAGTAGCATCGGTTTTAGACTCTATCCTGAATTCTTTGCATTATTGTGTTTATTTGAACTATGTCCGGTATCCCAATCAGAAATTACAGCCTTCGTGACAGACCTAACAGTGCAAAAGCAAAATGTTCTACCTGTGTATCACTAAGTCTTGAAAACGACAATTTGAGGAGACAAATTGCTCGTCTAACCAAACTTACCCAAGGCTCAGGCCATGACAAAATTGCGGTTCCATTCTCTTGCGGGGACAATGTTCTTATCTCTGAACATGAATCAGAAACTCAAAACTGTGAAGTTAGCAGTGTGACTGAACTTAATAGCAACCCATCTCTTGTGAATTCTTCTGATGTTAACAAACAATCTTCAACCAGTTGCAGTGTTAACGTTGTGGGTAAGTCCATCAATCCATATCATGATTTGAGTCGAGGTGTATTCAGGTTTGTTGATACTCTCAAGTTGGATATGGAAACACAATACACACAAACGTTTAACAATAGGGCTGTAGCATACTATGGGGATTTCCCATATGCCTACAATGGAGGCTTCCATAACACAAGGCCGTTAAATGACAATCCCTTATTAAAGTCTATTTTAGAACGTTTACGCTCACAGTTCCCAAGTCTGAAATTTAACAGCGCCATGATCACTAAGTATGAAAATGGCAAGCAAGGAATACCATTCCATTCAGATGATGAGAGGTCCATATCACCAGGCTCCATGATTTCCACCATATCGTTAGGAGCAACAAGAGTCCTCAGTTTTAGGTCTAAAAGCAAAGTCCATGTTGCCAATCTTACTCTCTCCCATGGCGACATAATGATTATGACCAGAAAATCTCAGGACAGCTTTGAACACAGCCTTATTCAGGACCATACTGATGACATGAGAATTAGCATTACTCTGCGCCAGATTGATGGCAGTGCAACCTTGTCTGCTCCACTCGATACCTCAAGTAAGCCTTTCGTTACTGTAAGAGAAACTGAACCCTCAATCAAAGGGAAATCATCACCCAACAAAATCATTCATAAGAGCACCGTACCCCCTGCTTCAGTCAAAAGCAAATCCCTTGCTGTGTATGTTAGCTCAAGCATGTTCTCCAAGTTAGATGCTACAAAACTATCCTCTGCTCATCAAGAAGCACATGTATTTCACTATCCTGGTGGCATTGCAAACGGTATCAATGAACGCTTCCACTCAGATGAAAGAAAGAGGTCAATTGATGCAAATAATGTGAAGACCATCGTACTCATGTGTGGAACTAATGATGTGGACTTAATCCTAGAGAGTCCTCGACACATGAGGAATAGATTATTGTCACCCGATGAGTTCACAGGAAAAGCAAAGGCCCTTGATAACACCAATCGCTCTATTGATAATCTGATCCAGTCACTTCACTCGTGGGCTCCAGCTGCAAAAATTAAGATCATAAACATTTTACCAAGAGAAAGTTTTGCTAGAAATAAAGTGATAAATGACATCAATATCTTTTTATCTAAGATTCCTTCCAAATACTCGTTTGTTAGCTTTATACCCACAGAGATGAATCGATTTTTGTTTAGTGATAGATCTGGATTTAGGAAATCATCTTGTTTTAGTAGATTTGGGGAAGACAATGTGCATCTAAACAGCGATGGTATCTTTAAACTAGCAAAGCACATCAAGTACCATGCTCACCATTGAAATCGACATGACATTTCCACCTGAATATTTATTTTGATTTCAAGTTTAAAACTTTTCTATTGAAAATATTTACAGGCAGATAATTTTCACCTGATTTTAGTTTAATCAGACACAACGACTAACACGTTTTGTGAAATGACAAATATTCACAACTCAGCTGACAAATTTCATAACCTTTGCATTGGTCACTGTAACATTCAAGGTGGTCTCCTAAATTTAGCTAAAAGTAATGAACTTACTCAACTCATTCGAGATCATAAGCTAGACATACTGTCCCTAAATGAGATGAATCTTAATGATACTATTGACACAGACACCATAAATATTCCTTCCTCCTTCAACATTATGCGATGCGACAGGCCAAACAGTTCTAGGGGTGGTTGTGGCTTAATGATAAACAAAAAACTAGCTTACACAGAATTAGTTATGGATAGTAAGCTTGATAACATTGAAGCATTATGGGTGAAGCTTAAGAATAGCAAGATCAATGTTTGCTGCTTCTATCGCTCTGGAAATTATTGCAGTGTTGATAACTTTATTGAGTACATTCATTTTTGCATGAAAAAATTGAACGGGAAAAAGGTTATCTGGATTGGGGATATAAACATTGACCAGAATAATATCTCATCCACCCAGTACAAAAAATTAGATATGACCTTGAGATGTTACAATCTAGTTCAAACCATTCAAGGGATAACTAGAGTTGCTAAACGTGGAGACAATTTTACCCAGACTACTATTGATGTAATATTCACTAACTGTTATGCAGATTTCAAGAGTATTATACCCAACATTGACCGGCGAACTGATAGCTACTTCAGAAGCAATGAAACTACAATCTTCTAGATAAAATGAGTCATAGTACTTTCAGCCGGAGCCATCATAAGTGACATAAATCTAAAAGATAGTATGGTTAGTTTCTAAATATAAACTCAAACTCTGAAAAGGAAACTGCCGTGAAATATGAAACATCAATAAAAGGACCAATTATTTAAAAAAATAATTTATGGAAAGCCCCTCAGGCAAAATAAAAATCAATTATGCAATAAAGGAATCTTAAAAGGGTTTGTACTATTCATTCCTGAGGGGCGGAGGGAATTTAAGGCATGTATATATCGGTGCTCCTTAACATCTAAACTACTAGGACTAGAATTTTCTAGGATACACACTGAAACACTATTGTTAAAATTTTCCTTCTGAGTCAGTCCATGCTCTATATGGAGGTGGAGTCCTACGCAGTTTGAGTCATCATCCGTGTCAACCTTTTGCCCACTGATGATCTTGTAGAATGCTCTTCTGTGTTCGCCAAACCTTACCCGTAGCATTCTGGTGGATTTGCCTACGTATGGTTTCTCACACAGTTTACATCTGATCAAATATATGATGTTGTAAGTGATGCATGTACCTGGTGCTGGTTTTACCCGTTTCCCATTGATGCTGATTTGTGTAGCACTATCAATAGACTCACACGTTGCACAGTTCTTCTTTCTACACGGCCTTGTTTGACCATGCTTATTCCCCAGAGCTATTTCTTTCACCTTAACCAACCGGCTTTTGAGGTTGCTTCCTGTTTTCTTGACAAATTGGAAGAACTTTTTGCCATTCTTCTTTTCTTCAAGGGTGTTACTCTGTTGTTTTGAGTCACTCAGGTTACAAAAACTTCTGGTCTTCTTTAAGTTCTCCTCATACTTTTTCACTGTGGTGACAATGTCAGAGTCACTTCCGTAGGTTGAGACAACCCTTATTGGTAGGATCTCTGGCTTCAGTGTGTTGTCCTTGGGAGGTCTTCGTTCAAGGTTTCTTTATGAGTTGAGAACTTTTTTGCTAATGTTGTTCACCATTTTTGAGGGATAAGCAGCTGCCTTGAACGCTTGGCTTAATTCACTCAATCTGGTTTCCAGTCGTTCTTGTGAGTTGATTATTCTCCTGAGTCTGATACACTGGCTGTAAACTATTCCACTATAAATATGGTTTGGATGTGCACTGCTAAAATGTAGATAGCTCCTTGAATCTGTTTCCTTGATATGGAGGTCAGTTTGTAAGTTTCCCTCAGGGTCGAAACAAAACTCGATATCTAGAAAAGCCACAGGCGTGCCAACTTCCTTCCATTGGGATTCGTCAATGAGTAGCCCATATTCTTTCAAGGATTTGTTTACATCGGAAATCCACTGGTCAAATTTCCTTTCAGTGCTGTAGAAGAAACCTGCACCATCGTCAATGTACCGTCTTACAGTCCTGACTCTCTTCATCATGTCAGTGTTACTGTAAACGCATTTGTTCATTACATAAAATACAGTTATGTTGGCCAACTGCACACACAGACTTCCACCTGTAGGCACTCCGTTCTTTTGGACGTACCACTTGTCTTCGAAGCATCCAATAGAGGATCTTAGACTGATATCAACGAGGTCGACCAGCCAATCACAGAGTGCTGGTGTCCAGTCTGGTCTGGTGGTATTCATTGCATGATGAACGGCTTCCTTGACAAGTTCAGGGTTTAATGAGTCGTAGAGAGCTTTGAAGTCGAAAGTGAAAGCTCGGAGGGCTCGTTTGTCTGTTTCAACTTCATTGCATACTTCAAGCCATCTCAGTGCCTCCGTTGAGTCAGTCAGTAAGTCTTCGCAATAGTCCTTTTCAAGATTTTTGAAGTACTCACTGGCCAAGAAGACATCACTCCTTTTTGCTATTCCTTCCTGTAGTGCAGTGACTAGTCTCACAGGGGGCTCTATGCCTGGCACAAGGTCTTTTCTCTTCAATTTGTGGATCTTCAAACTCGGGTAAAAGTAGGCTTTTCCTGGCTTGAAATATGAAGATGTGCTCTTTGCATTGGTCTTATCTTTCCCCTCTTTTGTGCTATCATTATCAGAAACACCCATGACACTTTTTGCAGTCATCGGATGGATAAAACCTTTCTCTTTACCTTCAACCCATTTGAGGAATAACTCATGGTGTAATGTTTGGGTGAGATCTTCCTTCAGTTCAGTATAGATATTCGGGTTTTGGAGCTTCTCAAGTGTCTTCTTCCTTAGTGTCTCTGGGTTGATAATGATCACTGCACCTCCTTTGTCAGCTTGAACAACGGATAGTTTTCCCTCATTGTTCATGCACTCAAGCCATTTTAGGCCCTCAGTCTCTTCCTTTGACAAGTTCTTCTTTGTGTCGCCTCTTGTAGTTTTCTGAATGGTCAATCTCTGGTCAAGGTCCGCCTCCATACTCTTCACAATATCATTAACACTACTGTCATCTGATGACTGTGATGAATAGTATGATTTTTGATAGAGTTTTGGTGGTATTTGGGGCAGGTTCGGGGTTTCAAACTGGTCATTGCTGTTAAGTGACTGATTTGAAGACTGAAGGATCCTGTTCGTTGTTAAACGCATGTCCAATCTTGTTCCTTCAACATCAAGAGAGGGTGTAGGTACAAAGCCCAACCCTTTTCCAAGTACACACACAGCCCCGGGTGGGACAGGTTCATTCACAAGGATGACAACACTTCCGTCCTTTATGAGTCTTTTGGCTTCTTTCTCAGTTCGTCTTCTGTTTATCTGCTGTCGGTTCTTAAAATTCACACGCTTCTTATTTCCCTCAATGAGTTGAAGAGTTTTTAATGTTTTTCTTGGCCACCTCTTCCACTCAGTTTCCTCTTGTTGTTTGTAGAAATCCAAGTTTGTTTTGGTGTTTCTCCTTGGTTCTCTTAACCTCAGAGGGGACTAACGGGATTTTTTCGTGTGCACCAGCCTTAAAAACAGAGGTCATGTGTTTGATTTCATTCAGTTTGTTTTTGATGGCCTCTCCTAACATCAGTGTCTCTAGTACAGAAAAATGTTTAAGTTTAGATGCATCAGGGATAGTAGGGGCTCCTTTAACCCGAAGGGATGGTGGTGGGCGTTTCAATTTCACGCAGTTTCTCAAGAATTTCAGTTTCATTTTCAGCAACTGAAGTTTCTGGAAGACTGTTTTTTCTCCTGTTTGAGAGTTCTCTAAGAGGTGGCTTTCATCATTTTGATTCACAATGGGTTGGGTCTTCCCATTGTCTAGAGAAAAATCGGGCTCCAGAACCATAAGCGCCAGGTTGTCCAAAACGGTTAAATCACAAGAGTATTATACCCAACATTGACCGGCGAACTGATAGCTACTTCAGAAGCAATGAAACTACAATCTTCTAGATAAAATGAGTCATAGTACTTTCAGCCGGAGCCATCATAAGTGACATAAATCTAAAAGATAGTATGGTTAGTTTCTAAATATAAACTCAAACTCTGAAAAGGAAACTGCCGTGAAATATGAAACATCAATAAAAGGACCAATTATTTAACAAAAAAAATGTTATGCAGATTTTGTTCAATCTTCTGTTCTTGATGAACGTATTGGGGATCATCAAGCTATTATGTGTGAGATAGATTGTAAAGTACCTATAGCTCCTAAATTTGAAAAGGTTGAAATTAGAAATCAATGTAAACGTAATGTTAAACAATTCTTAGACTATCTAGATACCTGTTCTGATTACAGTCCACTATTGGAAAGTACAGATGTTGAAGCTATCACTGCTGGCCTTTGTCATCATATTGAACAGGCATATGCAACCTTCTTCCCTTGCAAGACCATAGAAAGGCATGAAAAGTTCATACATAAACCTTCTACTGAACTTTTAAATGCCATTAATCATACACATTTTCTTCTAAAGAAATTCCGTAAAAAGAAGGATAAGAGAGACAATGGAAATTGCAATAAATGTGGTATATGTAGCAAATGTATAAAGTGTAATGAGGCCTGGGATTGCTACAAGATTCAGAGAAATATTAGAAATAAATTAGCTAAAACCTGCAAAAAAGCTAATGTAATCGATGATCTACAAGTTAAAAGTGCCAAGAATGATCTTAAAGGGGTATCAAAACTATCAAACTGGCATCAAATATGACCCCTGGTACAACTAATTGTCAAACTATCAATAAGAATGATCCTGAGCTATTTAACTTTCATTTTGCAAATGTTGGATCAAGATTACAAAATCAGGCCCCCAATATTGAAAGAGTTAGTTTTACTGATTTTTTACCTCCTAGAACTTCTAACATCTCATTTGATAGATTCCAAGAAATAAATGAAACTGATATCCTAATGTATGTCGAAACGCTCAAGAATGACAAGGCCTCATATGACGATGTGCCTCTATTTTTACTTAAGCAAGCTGTACCACACATAGTTGAGCCACTGACCCATATTGTCAATTTGAGCCTTAATACAGGTGTTGTACCAACCCTTTGTAAAAAAGCTAGAGTAACTCCCATCCATAAGGCAGGAATGAAAGATGATCCTAATAATTACAGGCCAATATCCATCCTTCCACTTGTAGGAAAACTTATAGAATACTTTGTCGGCAAGCAACTCACTGATTACATGGAAGAGAACAAACTTTTCATCCGGCATCAA
Organism: Bolinopsis microptera; assembly: GCF_026151205.1. Classification (NCBI taxonomy): domain Eukaryota; kingdom Metazoa; phylum Ctenophora; class Tentaculata; order Lobata; family Bolinopsidae; genus Bolinopsis; species Bolinopsis microptera. The sequence goes on from NC_087072.1 coordinate 21,538,017, forward strand.
TATGGCTTTCGGAAAAATCACTCCACAACTTATTTGATGTACGATCTGATGGACGAAATATATATGAGTAAATCTAAGTCTTATAAACCAGGAATCATCTTTCTTGATCTTAAGAAGGCCTTTGACACAGTGAATCATGAAATATTGCTTCAAAAATTGGCATATTATGGAATTGGTGGCATTGCTTTAACCTGGTTTAAGAACTTCTTATCTTGTAGATATCAATGCACTAGGATCAATGGCAAACTAAGTTCATTTTTAGAAGTTCTGAGTGGTGTACCACAAGGAAGCATCATTGGGCCTATATTATTTAGTATCTTCATAAATGACATCATTTATGCCTGTAACCTATCTAAGCCCTTTCTATTTGCAGATGATGGTGCACTATTCTTTGATCAAACCTGCAGAAGCACATTTATAAACATGAAAATAGAACTTATGACAATCTTTAAATGGCTCAGTGTAAATAAATTATCACTCAATGAAAAGAAGACTGAATTCCTATTGTTTGATTCTGTTGATCAACATGATGAATTAACCATTGAATGTAATGAGGTAACTTTCACAATCAAGGAGTGCAAAGAGACAAAATATCTTGGCCTCATTCTAGATAGTAAATTAAACTTCAAAAGCCATGTAGATTATATTATTAAGAAGGTCATGAAGAGAATTGGTGCCATGTATAGAAGTAAAGCACTGCTACCCATTAAATATAGGAAAATGTTTGCCAATGCACTCATGTTGCCACAATTCGATTATTTAGACACAATCTATTGTAGAGCTGGCAAGACAAAACTTGCTGAACTTGACGTACAAAAAGGTAGCCAAAATAGCTCTCAACGTTCCACAAACAGAGAGCAGCCTTAATGTTTATAGAGACATGAAATGGTTACCACTCCATCTTAGACGACAACTCCATCTGTCAAATTATATGTTTAGAATCATCCATGACAATTGTCCTACAAACTTTATGAACAAATTTAGTTACATATCAGGAGGTAGTAGGAGCGGCGAAAGCTGCAACCTATATGTTAATAGATCAACATCACATAAAAACTTTCAATACTTGGGGGCAAAATGTTGGAATAATGTTCCAACAGATCTACGAAATCTGCCCGATGTTAAAAGCTTTAGTGATTCGTATAAGAAACAGCTACTCTCATCTATAACAACAGACCCTAATTATACCGTCGACAATTCATATGACAAATTTTACACTGCAATCATAGTCGACGATAACTAAGTATCTTCTAATTCTTTTAAATCTGAGGCATATATAATTTATGTATCGAAAGGATTTTCCCTTTTTTACCACCTTACCATTTTGATTGATTTTGCACATGACTGACATGTTTTAACCGGAGAAAGGGTTCGCACAGTGGTAGTTTTATAAACCACTTTTAATTTATTGACCTATTATAATACCTAGTGGTAGTTTTATAGACCACATTTAATTTATTTACTTATTATACTTAGTATTTATTTTTGGTGACTGTATCACCCAGTTTTAACATTTGATAATTGTACAGTTTATTGACGACACATTGACTGAATGTTATTTTATATTCTAATTTATATTCTAGATATTTTATTTATTTTTCAACAGACGACAACTTCCTGTTTTTTCTTCTATATTAGTTACTCATATCTCTTTTACAGACTTTTTTACAAGGACATTGACAGATGATACTCACATTAGGCATTCATTATTGCATCTAAATTATTTCACTTGCATTAGGTTTAGAAATTTATTCTCTGGTTAACAGATTTCAAATGTTTAATTAATTTGTAGTATGACAGTAAGGTATATAAGAAGTTATTTAATTTTGCTTGGGCTATTATATTGACTATTGAGGTTTAATGATGATATGGAATTTGAATTCTATATAAATTTACACTATGTGGTTGGGGCATTTTGCATAGTAAATATGGTTACTACTCCTATATATCATATTATTTGATTGGTATTCGATTTCTGATTATTTCTCTAGGAATATGATTATTATATCTCAATTTGGCTTTAGGTAGGGTGCCCCGCTAAAAGAACTGGATTCTTCCAGGAAGCATCCCGTGCACAGACCTTGGTCTACATATATATTAAATTATTAACCATTCATTCTGTATGTGCACGAAAATTTATTTCAATCAATATGATCGATGTATTGGGCCTCATAACCTACAGAGAGAGACTGGATAACTTGAAGCTCACGACCTTGCTTGAACGTACGCGTAGTATAGGGTCCGTGGGGATCTCATTGAGATGTTCAAGATCCAGGAAGGCTAAAGGCTTTGTGGATTATGGGTCTGATTTATTTGGTTGGCTGGTAGGACTGTCTCTGCTAGGTCGAAGCCACACAGATTTACCACGAATGAGACTGACTTCTTTGCCCAAAGGGTCTTGCGCTACTGGAACAGTCTACCACCACTTGTGAAAGCTAGGATACAAGGATACAAGGATACAAGGATGCAAGGATACAAAAGTGATAATTATTTTATTGAATTCACAATAGTTATAATTCTGAAATAATTTAAGGTTACACAATTTTAGTTATTTACAAATGTGTAGGGATAAAATAGAAATGTTTTATAATACTATTTTTCTATGAATAGATCGGATTTGTAGATTTTAATCTTATTTTGAGGTCCTATAGCATTATGCATTGGCCAGTATTTGAGTGGAAATCGAATCTTCGGAGCCGGCTCAAGCTGATCCCTCCAAACTACCGATTACATTACACACAGGGCCTTGTAAATGTAATGTGTAACACTTTACAGGCGACAGCAAACAAATGTTTTTCTAAATGTTCCTCCTATTTCAAACTATAGTAAAACCGAGAGAAGTTTCAGCTACTGCGGACCCTCTGTTTGGAATCAGCTTCCTTATCAATTGAGAACACTAACCGATATCGTCTTATTTAAAAAGAAACTAAAAACTCATCTCTTTGAAAACGTATTTGTATAGGTATCATGTATTACCTTTCTCATAAAATCCATACTTCATAAAAATAAGTTCTTATGTACATGTTACTCATGAGTCGCTTTAGATGGTTTGAACTGAATCTTTGGGTTTTGAGTCCTTTATGGCTATAAAGCGATGTATAAATTTTCCTACTTATTATTATTATTAATTATGGTTTTAAATTTAAATTGTCCATTTTCTGTGAATGTCTTGTTGAGATGCCCAGAGAGGCATTATTTATAATGTTATGTTATGTTGTGTTACTATTTATTGTTTCAAATAAAATGCTCATTGTAGCCAGTTATTTTAAGATTTTCATCATCATCCTCTATCACTTGTGATGACATCATTGTAACTTGGCGGCGGTTATAGGTTTGCTCCAGTGGTCGAGTGATTATATTGGGTAGATATCCCAATCGTCGTCTTCTTGATTACGGGGGCTGGGTAGGTACTACAGGTTACGGGTGGGTAGTTGCTACCGGTTGCAGGTGCGTGGTGTGTTGGTGCCACCAGTTGCAGGTGGTGTGTTGGTGCCACCGGTTGCAGGTGGTGGGTAGGTGCCACCGGTTGGGGGTGGCAATCAATGAAACAAGAAATTTCAATGAAACAAGAAATTTAATTTTAGCACATTATTACAGAATAAAAAGATGTAAAACAATTCATAACATACAGGGTGGGCCAAAAGTCAGTACCCATACGTCGGCCTTTATAGCTCAGTCACCGAGTGCCCAATTTAAATACTTCTTTCTGGTATGACTTAGTACCACCACTGGTTCGAGGAATTTGTCAACTCGAAAAATATTCGCGTTCATTTTTTTCAAATGGAGGTTCATTTTCATATTTATTTGATCAATGGTTATAATAAGCTATAAATACAGTGCTAATTAAAAATTTTTTTATACTTATTTCTCAAATTAAATTTTAAAAATTCAAAAATATGCATTCATTTTAGAATGGGTTTCCTTGACAAACATGTAATGTGTAACCCTCATGTAGCGATATTGGAGCACGGAATTTCATTATCTTGTAGAGCAATGGTGTGTTGGTGCCACCGGTTGCAGGTGGTGGATAGGTGCCACTGGCTGCAGGTGGTGTGTTGGTACCACCGGTTGTGGTTGGCCATGGTGTGTAGGTGCCAACGGTTGGTGGTGGTGGATGAACATCTCCTGATACTGAAGAAGAAGAAGATACTGAATTATTATTAACCGTCATTTGTGCACAACAGTAGAAACAGTAACACCACAATAACAACCCACCACTAAAAATTAAGATCATTATAAAAATATCAACACTGGGGTGCAAATAATCTTGATTATGGGCACTTTCAAAAACATCTGTCACGGAAAAAATGTTAAAATTTGCCACAAATCAGTTTTTGTGGCATAATTTGGTGGATAATTTTTGGAACGGGATGAAACTCCAGGATATGGTGTGCTATACCCTAACCTTTACTATCTGCCACTTTTTGTTTCAATTTAGGGCTAAATCTGGTGGATAAAAGTGAAACAGACCAATCCACTTCAGGTGGCCTTTAAAAATATTTAATTCCATCTAAACTCCTAAAATATGATTGAGACTTAACAATAATCGTTATAACTTCATAATTTCATAAGTAGGGCCGGGATTTTTCTTAAGGGCCAAATTTGGTGGATATATTTTTTTACCTCTTTTTTAAGACTGTTATTTGTTAGCTAACATCAATTTACTGGTCTTAAAATGATGCAAAGGCAATGTTAAATCTATGGCATCAACTATGAAGTACAAGATTCAAGTTAAAAGGCTATTTTTGGTGGATATAAGTCAATATTAACTAGTTAAACACGTAAATGATACCAAAATATCAATAAATAAGACATCATCATGATTAGAAACAGTTGAAAAAGATGAAATATAAGATGTTGAACATTTATGCATAAGGTACTATGGCATTTTAAGCATTCAGGGCCAATTTGGTGGATAATTAACTCAAAAATACTTAAGATATCGACCTGGATATTTTGATATCCATCAATTTTGGCCTTAAAAGTCGGCTTGAGCTTATCACATTTTGTGCTGAACAAGAAAAAGGTCTAAACAAACCAATATCAGTGTATGATTTCATAATCGAGCAAATCTAAGGCCAGAAATAATGGATAAAAAAGCAAATTTAACCGTTTTTAAGCTAATTTCTTAGGCATTTATCCACCAAAAACGGACCTAAATGGAGAATGTTTGGAACGTTTACTTGAAACTATAGCCCTTCTTTTCGACCTCAGAGCAATGATTTTCAGCTCTTTCGACCTTAAGATATAATTATTGGGCGTTGAAAGTGGATCACATACGTCATCAGTCAAGAAATCGTTATTTCAATCACTGAGGTAGGTTATTCACATTTAATATCCACAAATTTTAACCTTAAAAGTCGTCTTGGACTGAAAATTCTTTTGAACTGACTCAGCAAAGGGGATTTTCTATCTAGAAACAGTTGTAGTTTCATGATAGAACACATCTAGGGCCAAAAATAGTGGATACAAAAGCAAATTTTCCCGTTTTAGTACTTTTATCCACCAAAAACAGCTCTAAAGGCTGAAAGGAAACAGTTTGTTAAGTTCGTATGAAACTATATCCATTCATTATGGCCCTAGAGCAATAATTGTATACATTTTCAGCTTCTAGACGAGATAATTGGGGTCTAACAATGGATAACCTGCATTATTGACTCAGAAGTTGACTTAAAATTAAATCAATCTTGAAGCTCCAATATATCCACCAAAAATGGCCTAAAAATTAAATCTTCTATGCTATCATAAACTTGAAACGATTTCCAACCTGATCCGTTCACTGAGTAAAGCTGGTGAACTTGTTGACCAATATAATTTTTTCAGTTGAAAATTTTCGGTATTGAATTTTATTTCATCGTTTTATTATCCACCATATCTAGCCTTAAAATAGAAATCTTTCCTATTTTCGCCTTTTATCATAGAGGCATATCGATTTGCTACAATTCTATCTTTAAATAATCACCATAAATTAACCACACGTAAAGTTACAGGCCAACAAATGATATATCCACCAAACCCCTCTGAAAAGTATATCCACCATTATTAGCCCTGATTTAAATGCGTGTATCTCTGCTCATAGACATAGTAGACATTTTATTCTTTTTGTAAAAGTTGAACTATCGCAAATCCTATGCTGAAAAAAAGTTTAATCAAAATACTTAGTTTATCCACCAAATGAGAGCTTCTAGAAGTTGAAATTTTTCCCGTGACAGATTCGTTAACATAGTTTTTGAAAGTGCCCTTATATATGAATTTCTGGTCAATCTGTCGTATATACAACCAAAAGTAATATTCAGCCTTTCGTAATTACACCCATCTGGCTGCAACATTGTTGTCAGCTTTTATAAGGTCGTATATTTTACACTGTTCAGCAGCAAAACACTTGTTGTAAATTGATGATTTAGAGAAAGAAACTGAAGACCTGCACATTAAACAACAAGAAATACAGCTGCTTTTTTAAGTAGATGGCAGCTCAATTTCCTGATCCATGATGGCGTATTTTATCATATTCCATATCTTACTATATATAAAGCGAGACGATATATATATATATATCGCTATATATATCCCTACTATTTTACTGAAAACACGGCATCAACTTTGACGTGATTGTCACGTGCGCTACAGTTTCACTTAAAATAATTATTGGTATAACTGTGTTGTACGGAAAATTGATCATACGTGGTGTAACGGTGGTGAAATTCTTGTTAAACGTTGAAGCATGTAAAAGCTCTTATTTATTTCTTTATTATATGAGCTGAGTTTATTGTTTGAGGATAGAAATTGTATACATTTGTGTTCAATAGGAAGGCAAGGAAAGTTCATCATCATGGCTAAGGGTAAAATGGTAGAGTTTCAAGTTCACTTGAAGACGGAGGAGAATTTTCAGAAGGTACTTACCGATGAGGAAAATCTCTGGGGTAAGTTAGTTAGCAAAATTGTTATCAATCGATGCTTAGATTTTTGTCAATAAGATTTTCCCACATGCATTTATTGTATCTGTATACTAACTAGTATAACTAATTATACTTGACTCACTATTAATCAAACTATTTTAGTTGTTTATTATATCTGGTTGGTTTTACTAATTAATATACTTTACTCATTATTTTAGTTATTGACGTGTACACAGAATGGTGTGGTCATTGCACCTGTGCTGTTGGAACCTTCCAGAAACAAAACATCCTGCACAATGGCAAACCTGTCAAGTTTGCAACAGTGAGTCCTTTTTGTCTATTAAATTCAGCATAATTCTACTTTCAGCAGTTAGTTCTGGAGATTAGGGTTTAATATGTCTCTCTTTAAAAAATGTTTCACGACAAATACCTTGCTTAGTACCATGTTTTAGTACCATGAATATTTTTCAGGCGTGTTCAAATGGTATACCTTTCCTGTCAAAATACAAGGGAAACAGCGAACCCACATTCATGTTTTTGGCGGTAAGTCAGCCCCTACATAAATAAGCTTTATGGATTGTGATATCATACAACTTTTTCGATTTCCTTGCGAATTTATATGCAAAGAAGAGAAAATAGTTAAGAATGTGATTTTTGAGCTTTTGCTTCGGAACATTCAGTCAACAGATTCAAGATTTGGACAATTTAGAAACGTTTTCCATCCAGGGTAAGGGTACATTGCTCGATGTTGTCAGAGGTGTTAATGTTCCAAAGATAGTCCAGAAAATTAAAACTTATCTAGCACTGGAAGAGAAGATCAAGGCCGGAGATGCTGAAAGGGTTGAAGTAAGTGACTGTTAACTTCATAACAATACACAATACATGTCTGCTACCAAGAAGCTGTCCAAATGATACTATAGCGTATTAAGGGGGCAGGGGGGGGGGGGGGGGGTCTTTATGAAATTTCTCTCGAAATTGATTTTATAGTTGTTTCTAATAGAGGGGAGTAATATCTATCTGCTACTTTTGGTCCCATGGAAAAATAATGTTCCTAACCGAAATTATTGCCGGTCAAAGGTCAGTGCTCATGTGTAATTGTATTGCGCGAGCGATTTTCAATCGTGCGCCCTGAATTTTTTCTCCTCCTACATTTTTTGAGTAATTACCCTGAAACTTTCAGGATATGTTCTAAGGACCATTTAGAAACTTTTACTTGTTTTAGAATTTCGAGATAGGCCTTTAAAATTTTTGTATTCGATTTTGAAAATCTTGGACCTCTTTTTTTGACGATTTTTCTAGGTCCAAGATTTTCAAAATGGAATTTAAAATTTTTAAAGGCCTACCTGAAAGTTTCAAGGTGATTGCTCAAAAAATGTAGGAGGAAATAGATTTTTAGACTCGATTTTCAGGGCGCACGATTGAAAATCGCTCGCGCAATACAATTACACATGAGCACTGACCTTTGACCGGCAATAATTTCGGCTAGGAACAATATTTTTCCATGGGACCAAAAGTAGCAGATAGATATTACTCCCCTCTATTAGAAACAACTATAAAATCAATTTCGAGAGAAATTTCATAAAGACCCCCCCTGCCCCCTTGAGTAAATTTATCAGTTTTGTGAATGCTGTTTCTTATCCTCAGTTTTTCGACGAAGCGTTGGCTACTCCAGCTCCTGAGACGCCTGAAGAAGGTAAAAATTTTGATTATATTTTAACGTCGTTGTTCTTTATGTCCGGTTATTAGATCATGAGTTTAACATATTCCTTATCGTAATTATAAATTAATGTTACAATGTATTTTCAAATTGTTGATCAAAAATCAAAGTTAATAAATCGAAATGTTTACATGCAATGAATTTTACAGAGGAGGTAGTAGAAGAGGAAGAGAAGATAGAAACGCGACCTCTTACTGTTGCTCTCATCAAACCAGATGCAGTGGCTGCTGGTAAAGCTACTGAGATAATTGCAAAGGTTTGTTTAAACTGTAGGTTGTAGGCAAACTGCTTTAACTACATAGACAAAAACACGTACTGGTAATGATAGCCAACTAATTGCTGAAGGCTGGTATTTCCACCGAGCCGGGATATAATGATGTCATCACGTTATCATCACTTTATCTACAGCTGTTTCAGGACTACTGCTAGAGAGTACAGTATGTACAATAAATCAAATGATTTTCTTTAAATTTCTTATTCTTTAGATAACTTCAAGCGTATCCAACTGATCTGTAAAAACTAATTAGCAGAAATATATCTGTGATAATGATTTGACCCATGATTTTTCTACAATCACACCTAAAAAGTAAACACCTGGTACACACGTTGCTTATATGAAGTATGAAAGAACTTTACTGTTACTCTACATTCTTGTATTCCTTCAGCTTAATCTGATGTTAATTTTGCATTATCCAAAAACGTTTAAACTTATCCTGTCACAGGACCATCAAATTGTCTGACCAACTCAGAGATAATCTGTTTAACAGAGCAATAATTGTACACTATTAGGGCTTGTGTAACCCCAGACAGGGGGCTGCGCAGGAATTTAAATGAGATTCCTGAATAAGGATTATCATCACTTCTCCTGTAAGACAACATGTTTTGCTTTTCATTATTTGTAAAGTAGTACTAGTATCCAATTTAAATTATTTTCTGCCAATTATAATTTTGAGTAGTAACTCACTCCAAATAATTAATCAAATTTTCAAAGAAAACTTCCTAGTGACCTTGTCAATTTATCTTTGCTACTACTGCATTGTTATCTTTGTATGTTTGCTGCGCTTCTCAATATTAATAACAGCAATTTGTTAATGATAAAAATGGCTATAGGAAGAGCCATTAATTTGGGAACATGTAGAACGAATTTTCTTAAAGTGTCCTCAACATACTGCCCTCTGCTTTAGTGTCCTGGTCCCAGTAATTTCACTTACGTTCATAGTTCCAGTAGTTACATCGTGGTTTCAGTAATAACATTTTTCAATACTTTTGTGTATTAGTCATTAGTGCCCGCTCATCACTTTATCAGTTGCTTATCACCAATTTTATGAGGCTCTCTTGTTTTACACGTAGTTTTGTTTGCTGAAACAAACTCGCTGATGATATGATGGAGCTGAGTGGATCCAGCAAACTCTCGAGCACGTCCAGAAATCACCAGGGATGTCATTGCAGCAGATATTATTAATTAGTATTACTAATAATTAGTATTATTAATTAGTATTACTAATAATTAGTATTATTAATTAGTATTACTAGATTATTGGGGAAGAAATAAGAGTCTCCACTCAGTGTAAAACAAAATACTTATTGTATTGTCGATGTTTTGGCTGCGTTTCGTCCCCAATAAACTAATATAATTGACCCACTCAAGAGAGCGAAAAATTATGGTTAATTATTATTACTGTTTAACTTACTCACTTTTAGTTGTTCTACTCAATCAATCGAGTAGCCTGCACCGGTGAAATTCCGCTTATGTCATATTATTTCTCTGATGTTCCTTTGAATGCCATTTTTTGGCATATGTTTTCAGTTTTGTCAACTTCAAGGTCTATTTTATGTTTTTAATGTGGTAATTTAAAAGAATTGCATATTAATATTTATGTGGATTTAGAAGTAAAACCTCCGTCCGAGTATTTCTATTTTTATAAAGCAGAAAAATCTCACAATAATATTTTAAAGGACTCATGATAACGTTCAACACTTCCTCCTTCTCCACCTCGATAAGTGACTCTGACTACGGGATCCCAGCTCCAACCATAAGAGGGATTTTGATACCATATATGGTCATCGCTGTTGTCTTAGGACTTTTAGGAAACGGTATCGTAATAAGAAGCACCTTCAGTGTCAATGTCTGCAAATTTGATGAAACGCTTATCACTCTTCTTCGCTATCTTGCAATGACAGATGCAGGTTTGACCATCTTCCACGTCCTACCCCAAAGCGTCAGTCTGATTGCTGATTCCTGGATCCTAAGAGAAGCAGGAATTATCATGGTTTTTGTGAGGTATCCTCTCTTCATGGTGGAGATGAGTTTGGTCCTAGCTTTGTCTCTGGCTAAGCTGGTTATGATCCTGCGCCCATGCAACTGCCACTCCAACATGCACCTGGCTACAAAGATCATTTCTCCTTTGATTTTCCTCTTCTTTCTGATTATCGACTACTCAAAGATTTTCAGATGCTTCTTTAATGAAAACACCACGTGCTACTCCTACTACGAACCAAACCTTCTGAGATGTTCCTTCAAAACAGACGACCGATTTGGTGGCTTGCTCAAGATAATCTACGGATTAATTGTGATGGGTCTTCTAATTCTCACCAACCTTGCCATCCTTTTCTTCGTTTGGAAAGCACAACGTCCAGCTGGTACCGCATTCCCTGGCAGAAAAAGTGGAATGAAAGCAATTGCTATGGTCTCCACAGTTTGCTGGATCTTCATGATATCGTATCTCCCATTTCTTCTCATAAGCAAACATCTCAATATCAGCGCCGAGTCGGAGATTGTAAAGTTTGCTTCAGAGCAGCTAGTCATCCTGAATATCGTGGCAAATCCAGTCGTCTACACGCTCCTGTACAAGAGTTTCAGTGAGCATGTAGTCAAGAGTCTAAAGATTGGGAGAACCAAGGAAAGAGTCGTACATATCGCCATGTCTGGTGTAGAAGCAGCTCGTACACCTGCTCGAGAGCGGAAGGCTGAAGGTTCGATCTCGAGCTCCACCATGCACTGTCAATCCATGGGGTGAGCTTCAAGGACTCCATCTGGTTTATGCAGCTCCAAGCCAGTCTGGTAGAATTCCTCAGCTTACTGTTATTTTAACTGTGCAGCAAGATAACTGTGGGATTTGCGAATAATGGAATACGAACAAAGATTATTGAAGCCAATAGTGATTAGTGATACAACGGACCATGACATTCTTTGAAATACAGAGCCACAGACAGTATCAAGCTGAATATGAAATATTGTTTGAGACAGTTAAGCGATTATTCACAAATATTGATGATATGCAGTGTTATTAGTTGCAATGCATTTAATTTCTTTATTTGCAATTTGTTGATTTCTAAAGTTCACTAATTTTGAGATAGAATGTATCTGCTTGGTTTTTTATGTTTATCGGTGTACAACAGTTGGGTAAACATAAGGTTTATTTTATTATTTTGATTTAGTATTATTTTCATCTTACACTTTGAATTTCGAGAGGTACAAGCAACTCAGTATAAATTGTTTGTATTTGCCGTTTAAATAAAAAGTGATTTATCAGATAGGCGATGTGATATTAAATCAAGGTATCTGATGAATTGATTAAATGTTACAGCTATTCTGTTATTTTATGTATGTAATTTAGTTGTCTTATCAATCTTTATCATAAATGCAGAATTGTGTCTCAACTGTATCACAAGATTAGAATACCTTTATCGTTGTTCGACCCTAATTTGACCAACCAAGAAGTTTGTCCTGAGTATGGCCACGAACTGGACATTCGAAAATAAAATAATTTTTTGGGATTGATCAGCTAAGAAACATCGGGCAACAAATAAACAAATATGTAGTATCTAAATAAGTAGATAAAGAAATTATGGGTTTTATCTAGATAATCCTATTGAGATATTATCTAGATGCCAACCCTACTTACTTCAGTTCTCGATTCTTATCACTCTCAGAATCACTCTCACATTTTACTACGTGCGTGGTTATAATGAAACATCTGCATTCAACGCATCACTTCTTCCACTCACTGTAATGTTCCTCAGATGGACGACTGTGGTATTGATGTGGTATCCAAAGTGGAGACCACATTGAGTCGTGAAGACGCCCAGAACTTCTACTCACAGCACGAAGGAACTGACTTCTTCCTCCAGCTCATCGACTACATGACCAGGTGAAGTTTTGTCAGTTTGATACCATTAAAATATGTTCACTATTGTAACTTTGAAACCCTAATTAAGAGACAATAATATTATGTATACCTATTACTGGTGAAAGTAACTCAAATTGTATTCTCAGTGGGCCAATAATAGCTTTAGCTCTTGCGGCACAAAAGGAAAGTATAGACGTTGTGACTCAGTGGAGGATCCTGATAGGACCCAAAGATGTGACCATTGCCAAGGAAGAGGCACCCGAGAGTTTGCGTGCACAGTTTGGTAGTGGCGGGGAGTTGATGAACGCACTCCACGGCTCTGATACCGCAGATCTGGCAGCAAGGTAATACTTTATCATAGGTTCTTCTGATTGGGAGTCAGTAACTTAAATACGGATATGATACCTCAGTTGTTTTCTGCTGCACAAATAGTGTTAGAATCACGAATCTGTGATTTGTAGTGCATGTTTACCATTGCTAAAACCTGATAGAATTCTGCCTTATTAAACAAACATAACTCCCAGGGAGCTTGCGTTCTTCTTCCCTGACTTCCACAAGAAGAGATCAAAAGCTTCACCTTCTAAAGTTGTTCGAGTACAGAGAACACTAGCTCTTATCAGACCTGATGCTCTCAGAAAATACAAAGGTAAAAACTATTTCTTAAACCAACGTCTGTTTGAATCTCTATTATATTTATTATTTATACAGCGTAAAACATTTACCTCCTTTTGTCCATGAAACTCGTACTTGGTTCGAATTTGTTGAATTATCGAGCACATATGCTGTCACTCTTTTCATGATAATATAAGCATATATTAACATACGATCTCAGCGGGGGTCTGATTGACAATTGAGCCTTGTGCATGATCAGCTATTGGTTATTATCACGCATAGTCATCAAATATTTATTAAAATTTGCATGGTGTGCACACGTTTCGTGCAACAAGCACTGAAACAGAGTCAGCATTAGTTAGACTGCGGTTGAGCTGGATTGTGGTTGAGTAAAACTGGCGTTTTTATTCGTGTGGTGGTCCATCTAAAATATTATTTTACTTAGTTTGTATTCACTGTAAAATCAAAGAAAATTCCAGAATAAGTTTGCAGTATTGTATGAGTATCCCTGAAAGTATAATAATGCTTGGTATCTAAGACTAAACTACTCTCGTTCTTCAGACGACATACTGGGAAAGATTGGAGCATCAGGGTTCCAAATCGCAAACGCGAAGGAAGTGTCACTCACTCCGGAACAAGCAGCCGAGTTCTACAAGGAACATGCTGATCAGGACTACTTTGATAAGCTTGTTACTCATATGAGCAGGTTAGATGGACATTTAAACACCAAATTTTAAAGATGATACTTTTTTCAGATTCGAAAATGAAGTATTCTTTTTATTTCTTTTACTTTCAGCGGGTCAGCCTATATCTGTCACTTCCACCTTAACTTTCAATTAGCCTGAAACTGTGTATTTACAGTGGACCAGTGATGGCACTAGCTCTGTGTAGAGAAGACGCAGTTACCGGCTGGAGGGACATGTTGGGACCAAAGAACGTGGACGAGGCCAAGGACATCGCTCCGGAGAGGTAGTTAGTATTTCAACTGAGACTACGTCTTTCTTTCCATAATCTTATCACTCGATGGAACTTGCTGCTTCGTGAGTGAAGCACATAGCTGATTTCTATTATTTTACTGAAAACTGTGTAATTGCTGCCCGTTGCCTTGACCGTCCTGCACGCTACAAAGCACGTGATAAGTGGATAGAGATAGTGGCTGATTTTGAGAATTAAGATTTATTTCAGTGAAGAACCTGAGTAAGTTGTTGTCCTGATGTAGGTACGCTTTTTGTCTCTGTGTCGCCTTGCTCTAGTACATCGTACAAGAGTACAAAGTTAAATATTGTCTAGAACAATTTTTTTCTTGAAACAAAACAATTTTTTCCGTGTCCTATTCGTTTCTGAGCCCTCAGGACTCGAACATTATCATGTCCTTTTTGCTGAATTCTTCACATCACACTCCCTTAAGCATTTTTTATGATCGCTCCATTTGTGGGCCTCTGGTAACTGCAGTTGATTATCTAGGTATAAGGTTCTGCTTTGAATCCCAGGGTTAGAGGTTGGTAGGCACAGTGGGGCACGTAGGGTGTCCAGACTATCTTCAAGCAGTCTGGTTGTTCACAAAAGTGTCCTAGAGTTTTAAAGCCTTTACAGCAAAGGAATTGTCCTATGATGATTTTGCCGCAGCCAGAAAGCCTAAAATTGTCTTGATACCATTACCGTTGGAACGAATTTCTTGAAAAACTTTCCACAGAATATTTCTCACTTGGTTAGTTTCCTTGGTGTTAACGTCACGATCCTTGTCTACCATGATGTTGACTCGAACAAAAGTGCTCCTTTCAATATTTAATAATTACATCATTTAGTGTGCCATAACATTAACTGGTACACCGTTTATGAAAGGCAGAGTTTCTGAGTATTTCTTAGAGGCTAGAGTTCCGTAACCTACTATCTCAAACTTGTCTGACTACTGCATGATTATTTTTAATACTATAAGATGTTCCTGTCAGGGAAAGTTCACATATTACGTAAGCCAGGGGGAGGGGGTTTGAGAAAGCTCTGTAATTTGTATAAAAAAGCTGTGTTTAAAGTGGCTTACGTAATTAAACGTGAACGATCTCTTACTTATCTTATTCTTCCATGTCGTTTACATAAATGAGGAAGTTGCAATCTTACTCGTTTCTTCATGGGTATGTACTATGTTATATTGTTTCTTTCAATGTTATCTTACTTGTTCCCTCTGAATGCGTATATTAACTCTCACAATGTTCTCATTAAATATTCAATAAAGTATTCATTAAATTATTCATTTAAAATAACATCATGAAGTATTCTTATAGATAAAAACGTTGGTTAGAGGAATTATCGGCTTTAAATATGTGTAATAGCCGGGGAGAGTGGAGCGTGCGCAGCATGAGAATCATTAACTGCGCAACACTTTCTATTTACCCGATCTGAGACCTCGTTCTCCTAGTTTACGAGCGCAGTTTATCGAGGACGCGGAAGACCCAGCACTGAATGCACTGCACGGATCTGACAGTTTGGAGAGTGCGGAACGGGAGGTGAACTTCTTCTTCCCCAAACAGCAAACCCTAGCTGTCATCAAGCCGGATACCAGCCAGGAAGAGAAGGGTTAGTAGATTATATCTGTAATTTTATTACTACTTTTTTATGATTTAAGTTGTGCTTCCAAAGTATATCTCAAGTTAGAGAAATTGCTCCATAAAGTTTACCATAGTTTTCTGGTACCCCATAAATTTACATTAGATTTGAATATTTTATAATTGTACATGTAGCTATGTAGTAGTTCACTTATCATAAGTTGACAGTGACCCTTAATAATTTTAATTAATAACTCCTCCTAACACCGACCCTCCATAACAGACGTCATAATGGATAAGATCCGATCGTCTGGATTCCACATCCAAGCCCAGAAAGAGACCCACTTGACAAAGGACGTAGTGGAACAGTTCTACGGCGAGCACAAAGACAAGGACTTCTTCGGGGAGTTGACCGAGTTCATGACGAGCGGACCCACCATGTTCATGGTCCTGTCAAGAGAGGATGCTATCTCTGGTATGAGAGATATTGCGGGCCCTGCTGATCCGGAGGAGGCTAAGAAGAGTGCTCCTGAGAGGTTTGTTTACTCTGATCAGTACTTTCAACTTCATTTTTGAAATGTTAAAATTTAAGAAGATAGGGCTGCATATTGAATAATTTAAGAAACTTAGTATGTTTTGGAAGCTGGAATGAGTTTATTTCAGTATAAGGGCGCTGCTAGGAAAAAATATCCTAAAGAATGCTGTACATGCACCAACAGACGAAACCAGGGCGAAAGCAGAAATCAGGTTGGCATTCGGAGACGAACTTGAATTTGATGAGGATGGCAATGTCATAGATACAGCAGAATCAGGTAATTCTTTATTTGAAAATATAAAATATCTTGTTAATGTTACTATTTAAATACAGAAAATTAAATTTGCCAGAAATCAGGTCTTGTTGTTTAACCGTACAACATTCACACGTGACACTTCTTCAGAACCAAACGATGCAGAGATAGAAGGTTCAGCAGTAGCCAACGGTCAAGCTGCTGAAGGGAAGAAGGCGACCCCAGCTCCAGAAGGTCAGTTTTTACTGCTGCTTGTTTTTATCTAACTAATACTAATGAGAATATGAGATATGTCATTTAGTGGTGGCACGCATTTAATCTCACCTTGCTCTGAATGTGTGTATTCTGATTATCATAATCTAATCACACTCAATCATCTGTGCTACTTCACTGATCATACAATTTAAATATTTTCAGGCATACAAATTTCACAAGACCTCACTTCATTTCCTCCTAGCTTCACCCTCTCTACTCCTCAACAAAATATTCGCTTCATCGACATGACCAACCAGCCTCTTGCTGGCATGTCTAACTTAAAGCAGGCTGCTGAACTGCAGCAGGCTGCTGAACTGCAGCAGGCTGCCATCTTGAAACAGGCTGCAATCTTAAAACAGCACTAAGTTCATCTCATACTCATTAAGTCAACTCGCCGTACGTTACTTATTCATCTTTATAATCAGTAAGTTGGCATTATACATATGTTTGATAATTTGAAACAAAAAGTTAATCATAATTACATTAATCATTGAAATGTTTGTCTGTTTCTATGGTATTGTATCCTTCTGTATCTTGGTCGTGTAATCACCTTGTGGAATGTGACCCATCCTTAACTTACTCTCACCCAAATAATGGCTACAATAATAGCATATCTTGCAATCTCTCTGTTCTCTGGATGAATTTGTGGCATGTTATTGTTATGTTGTTTATGTAAACGTGTTACACCAAGTTACAGGTGTAGTACCTCAACCACTTCCAGTCATAATTGAAACTGCAGAGGAACCAGAACCTGATGAATCAGAGATAGTTTTAGAAGAGAAAGGGGAAGCAGTCCATGAGGAAATTCCGCAAAATAACGAGGAAATTGCCTTAGTGGAACCAGAGGCTACTGTAGAAGAAACAGAGGCTGACTCGCAAGAAGCAGAAACTAAGACTAGTACAGAAGAAGAGTCTGCTGACGGGGCGGAGCAGGGACAGAAGAAGGTATCAGAAGAAACGAGAAGGTTTTTAGAGGAAATTGAAAGAGAAGCTGAGGAGGAGGCTAAAGCGGCGTTGGAAAAAGCAGGAGCCCAAGTTGAAGCAGAGAAAGCCACAGATGAGTCTGCCGAGAAACCCAGTGAAGAAGCATCAGTATCTGGTTTGCAGCGCATGAGGCTGCACTTTCCCTGCTGATATTTGATTAATGCTGCTTGCTTGACAAATAACTCAACGCAAATATTATAATACAAATCACAACGGCTAAATTTCAATTAAATCTGAATTCAAATGATCAATACAGTCTCCAAGATACGTAACATTTGGTTAAATTTGAATCAAACTCCGTGAAACCCAGGATCTAAGAAACCAGATTTAGTTACGAATGTTAAAGATGAGGTTGAAAGGATTGAAGAGTCGACCAGTGAGCACTGCATGAATATCATATGATCAAAATTTTGTTACAAAATTCAATAGTATGATTTAATGCTTCTACTCATAAGTCTCACTGCATGCAGAATGATTGATTGTGGTTAAATTTCGTCTGAAATATTACTGAAAGTTGATGATGTAATGCATACAATGATACAGTTGCATGCCCTGGTTTGATTGGCTGTTGATCTTTGGCAAATAGTTTCTGATATAGTGTAGTGTGTTCAATAAATAATCACTAACTCTATATTACCACGTCACACCACATCATATTACTATTAAAAAACCACAATAATGGAGAATACCATCTCGATCATCCAATTTGAATATTCTACGCTTTACCACTATAATAATTACCACTATAATTAATTAATTATAATTAATTGAAACCATTATCGTTCCGAGAGTCTTGGTAAGGTGGAGGTTGTTGAGGGTACCCCCCTGGTTGCTGTGGAGAGTACCCTGGAGGGCTGGTTTGTGATGAATATCCCTCTGGTTGAGGTTGATATTCGCTAGGTTGAGGTTGAAATCCACCAGGTTGAGGTTGATATCCACCAGTTTGTGACTGGTTGTAGTTTGACTGGTAAAGGAACGCCTCCCCCGTGTATTGCTGTGGTTGTGGTGAGACAGGAGGGACTTGCATTTGATAACCACCTTGTTGCTGGTCCGGTTGTGACAGAACCCTTCCTCCTCTAGATCTGCTAACACAACAACAAGTACCCAGACAGTAGCAGCAGCACACCCCTACTACTAACATTACCATTAGTCCTGATCCTACAGCTATCACTACATACACATAGTACATTTGTAGAAAACTCTTGTGGTTAGTATCTTGTCGACAAATGGCTTTTCCTGAGTAGGTTGAATGATCGCATTCTTCGTCATATCCGCACCACAAAGTGTCAGAATCAAAACTAGATCCGTCAAGGCATTTATCACCGAGGCAATGATAGTCCTGTTGATCGCAGTCGAAGTAAGAGTTCCTTGATTCGGAAAAGCATTTCTCGTCGTAGCAGAAACCCGTTGGCTGGACTAGATTTATTAGCCCAATGATTAATGTCACTGTTAGCTCTTTTATCATGACCTGGTCAATAGTATAACGTTTCTTTATTATTTCACCGTAATCAATTAAATTTGTTAAGTATTATTTCACGCATTAGTTTACATCAAAAATGGCTAAAATAGCAATAATAAGCATCAAATCGATCAAAACGTCGAGAGCGTTGTGTAACTTGCGCAAAGTGGTTAAAACTTAAAGACACATTTCTGGGTGTGCAACGTAATGGACAAAACATGTGAAATATGATCGGACTACCGAACCTGTCGTTGTTGTTTCACAATCCCATGAGCTCAGTGGGGGGACGCCAGGTGGTACTTTCTTGTAACGAGACTTTCTATTATACTAGTTGTAACGATTTTCTTGAATGATCCAATTTATGAGGAGAAATAATGGAATTAGTTGAGAATATCAATTATTTCCAGTATGTTTTACGACCTGACGCTGGGTAAAATCGAATTTTTGTGATGTTTTCTTGGGCCGAATTTGGAAAACTTTAAGTTGCATATTATTGCAATTAGGAACCGACCGGTCTGGGGTCTGGTGCTGGCTGCTGGACTGGAAATGGCCGGATATAAATCTATTTTCCGGATTGCCGGATTTTTGCCGGACTGGAACCGGGTGTTAAGAAGAGGACATTTAAGGCTCCCGGACGTTGCGGTATAAAGACGAAAGAGCTAGAGGTTCATCTTTGATAAAAAACAAAAGAGTCAAGTTAGTCGCTTAAACACACAATGTGTTTATACAGTTATACTAATTATATTGAATAATCTACTTCAATTATGCTCACCACGAGCTCAACTAGCCCAGCCATCCTGCTCATCTTATTGTAAGATTTCCTATGAGGATAATTCTGGGTTTATACATATTGAATTGTCAGGAAACTCAATGTAGGACATTACACCTATAAGACACACATAAACAACCCTGTAAGGCAACGTTATAAACTACGCTGTTGGATAATCCGACCTGAGAGTACTTAAAAGCAAATTAGAAGAGTTGCTCAGCTTAATTGTGGTGTTTTTTGCCGCGCATAAAAATGTTTTGGGCAGGTGCGGAATCGCACTATTTACAAAATATTATCGCACCTACATGTTGTCTTTGCCCTGTGTTCATCTCAAATTTTAACAAATTTTCATCCAATTATCAACGAAACATGAAGTTTTTGATAAATCTACATGTTTAACACGATTTTTTAACAGTGATTTAAAATGTCTCTTTATAAAAGTATAAACAGACTCAGTGAACAGTTTTATAAGATAAGATTTCATAACATTAGAGTGACATTTTTAAAATAAAGATACCATCATAATCAACATTGTCAAATCAAGCTTATCAAAAAGGATACCTAAAATTCCAGTAAAGATTATTAGCTTAAAGCTTTGAAAATATCAGTATTGCATCTGACATCGATTATGACATTACTAGAATAATTCATTGAAAAGTTAAACTAGACACAGTTTGGATAAGAAAGTTATTGCAGGATATTTAAAGAATTTAACGAACTAAAAAATGCCATGGTAACAAGCAGAGCAGATGGTTGTAAATTTTGGGGCCACAACAGAGCATAAAACGTATAATTGACTGACAGAACAATAAATTTTCTTGAGAGTTCATCATGTGAGTGCCTGAACAATGACCCTATCTTACAAATATACTAGTGCTAAACCTTACAAAGGCTAATGAGCTTGGGACGAGAGTTTGAATACAATAAGACAACACGTTATATACGTCACTGGAAATTCATCATCTTAATCATAATCAAAGTGGTCGTTCATGTACTTTTCTGTAACAGTTTTGGTTACAGCGATTTGATGTTATTTGAACCGATTTAGAAGTTTTCAACCGATATCAAAATATAATTTATTAAATATAAGCCGTTGCTGTAATCTAGACTCGCTACAACTAGACTGTCAATGAGTCAAACACGGACTAATGTTAATTATCTATATTAAAGATTAAAGAAGGCGCCGATGCACTGAAGTTTTGATATATCATAATACAAAGTGTAACTGTCCTGGGCTGAATGAGTTGTTAATTAAATATCTTAAGAAGTGAATAGCTACATATATTTAACACACCTAATTAGTTATTTAACCACTATTTAAAAGCTTTTTAAATGGGCCAATAAACATGATAAAGTAAATAACTTTAATATTGGTCTGGTCATTTTACATTTATGCATAATGCACAATGCACATTGACCCGCATTTCATAGTGTATCATTTTAGTGTAAGTTACAACCATAAAGTGCAGTGACTCACGTTTCTCGATCAGTGACGTTTGCTTTATCGTGTGAACAATTAAGTGAAACTTTGCTAAAGCAAACAGGCGAATAGAAAGGACAAGTCATTATTATATTTACAACATTTACATTAATAATTAATTCTGATCGGCAGGTTAGTGTGTTCGTGTTGTAAAAGGTAGTATTTGCAACATTTTAGCAAGACAATACGATACACACCTCATCAAAGGGTCTCCGGCCTCGGCGAACAAAAAGTTCTGAATTTATTGCAATTTTTCCCACAAAGTCTTTTGTTAACGAAGAAGCTTATATGATATATATATATCATATAAGCTTCTTCGTTAACAACGTATATATATATACGTGTATAACTATAACTATAACTTTAACGGAATAACTTGATGAGGAGTGTCTTGGGTTTGGTATTCTGAGTGAAGTTCGAGATTGGGTGGTTTGTCTGATCCTGGAAGACAGCTTAACTTTCCTAGTGAAATAATGAAAACTCGACTTTACAAAATTTGATATGTTTCTTTACTCCACAAGTACGTACATTATGACAAGCAAACAATAAAATAGTAACTATGCGCTCCATTCAGGGCACGATTTGCAGTCACTTGCAAATTATTTTAGGATTATTGTAAATTGTCTGCATGCTGATTCTGTCCTATCGTCTGCTAAGCTGATGATAACGAATCATAAGTTACCGGAGCATTAAGAACTTGTCAATCTAACAAATAAAACTAATCTAACAAATATAAACGTCATAAACTAACATGTTAACATGCTAGTTAATGCCTAAGAAGCACAATGCCTTTTTTTCGAAAAAATTACCAGGAATTGCTAAGTGGCGCTCAGAAGGGGATTCAGAAGCAAGTACTATTTCCCTGTTCTACTCGAGATTTTATCTCCTCTAGTATTCGATTGTGCTTCTAAACTTAATCATAATCTAAAATCCAACCTCATTTGAAAACATAATAAGTCAAACGCTAATTAAATAGTCCACTAGTGTTATTCACCATTGATTTAATAATGCTCAAGGTTCATTCCTCTGTCTAGTCAGTCTCCAACAGAGTAGCATAACCACCTCCCAACCTGTCTTTCCAACACCCACACTGGAACCAGAAACAGTAACAAGTCCCCAAAATGAGGCCCACCCCGACAGCCTGTACAGCCGCAGCCAGTACATAACGCCAATACAGCTGTAAGAAGCTCCTGTTCAGGGTTCCACAGTATGCTTTACCAGTGTACTCAACGTGTTTACACTGCTCGTTCTGCCCACACCAAAATGATAATTCTCCGCTACTTTGACCGGGGGAGCATTCCGCTAGAGTGGCGGGAGACTGTCCAGGTGTGCACGTGTTAAACTCACTGTCACACTCGATGTAGGTTCCGTTCAAGTTCAAGCATTTCGTGTTGTAGCAGTAGCCAGCTGCTGTTTCGCTTCTCTTCAGTAGCATAAACAGGAGCAGAGGTATCAGGGTTTTCATCAAATTTTTCTGTGACTTAAAGTCAACCTAAAGATTAGATAGAGCAGATTGAAATAAAAAACAAGGTAGTGGCACATGAAGCTGAAATGAATTGACTGCATTGCACATACCGACCAAATCTCTGAGAATTTCATGTGATGGATTACTTAGAGTCAGGGGTCACATTTCATTGCGTTCTATCGAATTAGCCAATGGTTAGGCGAGAGTTTTGTTATTGGACTGGACACTGTTTTGATGAAATAAATTCAGTTTTAACGTTCGATGAGGCCTGAGGGTGAGGCTGAAGTTTAATTTGCATTCAACGACCACCTGTTTCATGGAATGTTTTTAAGGTCTACAGGTTACTATGGGAACGCGCATGGTTGTCATGGTAACATTAGCTGTTTACTGTTGAAAGTATATTTAACAAGGTGCGCGCCGCATATACTGATTTTTGTGCGCGCTAATTGTACATGATATGCAGAGTACGTAGGCCCAGCATGCAAATCAGCTGTTGAGAAAATTGTCTGCCATCGGACATTTCTAGGATATCTTCTCTTAACAGGACAGTGTCCATAAGAGTGAAAACTTTCTAGATTCCTTCTTGTAGATCTCACAGTTTGGATACATTAACTCATAATTTCGACATGTGACATGTGGTAATTTCAACCGTTTTTGATTTCTAATGAGGCACTCTATGCTCGTTGTTATGTCACTCCCTTGTCTGTGAGAGTCTCTAAGTTTCGATGGAGAATGTTAGGACATATCTTAAGAGGACAGGAAGACTCACCAGCATACACCTCTATGTTATTTGCTATAAATTCTGATATTTTTATGGAAGGGAGACGGGGTAGACCATGTTTAAACTTATTGGATGTTATTAGAAAAGACTTGACTAGTAGAAATCTTGATATTAGACTTAAGAATTTGACTGATTTCGAAGACCTTAGATTTTTGGCTTTAGATAGGGAGGAATGGAAGAAGTTAGAAGATGGTTGATGTTTTTGTTTTCTTTTTTATGCGTTTTGATATCTATAAGGTGCCTAGGATGCTCTTTTAAAGAGATATTTCGTACTTTGAAAGATTTACTACTACTACTAATACAAATGTCCAAAATGATATCTCCATAGGTGCACTTAGGGCCTGATGTAATTACTATGACCAGTTCACTGGTCATCTGGTGTTTCGGTGACCCTAATTTTGTTTACACTCAGTCACTGTCAAGGCATATACAGGTCTTTAGGCGAATTTTCTTTTTAATAAAATTATGTTCTACTTTGTGTAACAATTTGAAAGTTGATTGATAAAAAACACCGCTACGAGTTACTCAGTCTGTAGATTATCTCGTTAAACCCAGAGCCCCATTTTTATTTTGGTCAAACAACATTCTCCATGATCTTCGATCACAAGCCATTTAATTAAGGGTGATTTTCAAAATATTGAGTTTTTGAAGGGTTATTTTTATATAGGGTCATTGTGACATTATGTGTATACTGTTTGAAACATTTTATTATTTAATTTTAAAGATTCGAGATATTATGATATCAGCTACACTCAAACTCCTAAGAGACAAGTCATCTTAAAGTACCCTCCCAGTATAGATGTGTGGGAATTGTCTACCCATTCTACCAGGTCAAGTCTGTTATATTGTAGGAGGAGCAGACACATTGCAATCTGGGGAGAAACAAGTGTTGTCATGGTATTAAGAGAGATCATTCGAGGTGTCAATTTCACTGATAATTATCAGGAATAAAAATAAGGAGCTCATGTGTATGGAATGTATGTAGAGATACTATCTGGCGTATGGTATGTGGGGCTGTCTGTACAACTGTCTAGCTTTGCACAGATCATTGGGAGCAGGACAGTGCACGAAGCTGCAGAATCAGTGATTCGCTCTCAAATATTTGACCCAACGTGTAAAATATTCATCCCGCATACTTATACTATACCGAACATGTCAGGATTTAGATTTTAGGTCACATGACCACTACTCATTTGGAGAAGGAATGTTATATATGGCACGTTCCTGCGAGTTCTACATGCCAAATAGGACATGACCCAACGACCAACATTATTCTCCAGAAATGGCTGCTCCCTGATTGCGGTCGAGCGTTGCACCTTTCACACAAGGCCTCGTAGGACTTCATGCTTGGCCAGTAAACGTTCATAATATTTGTAAGGTGATTTCTATAAATAAACCCAGGAGATAAAGCAGCCCAACGAGAGGCTACGCTACGGTTAAGATGCAAATATTTTTTAAAGATGCAAATATTTCTTTAAGATGAAAATATTTTTGCAAGTAGTTTATCTTCACTTCTAATGCTACTTCGGGATTTTTCAAGCTTCATGGAAACCTCAAACAAATCAAAAAAGTAATGTGTCGTTTAGCCTCTTCGTTGAACCTCGTGTGCATTATTACCAAAATAACTTTCCCCCTTTCCTCGATATCCCCCACCAACCTATAACAATTGTCAGAATTATAACTGTAAACCCATATTCAGTCTTACCTTCAAACCCCTCATATCTCTCCTCCAATTCAGTAATATTTCAAGAGGTAAATGCCTGTGAAATTGTGAAAGTCCGTTTATCATAAAAAATATTACACGAGTCTGTGAATTTAGTTGGAGGAGTTGTTTGGATCTGCTTTGAAGCGAGGAAAAATTAAAATAATTTTAGTGCAATGAAGATAAGTAATTGGATGGTATTCACGAATCACAAACCTTCAATTAAGATCAATTAAGGCACTATTGTTCAGTTTATACCTTACCTCCTGGCTTCTGCAATCTGCATAGGAAATAGACCGTAAATATCAATCTAGAGTCTAGACAGATTCTAAATTTTCATCAATTGTTTGTGTAATTAGATTTACTGTCAATTATCTGACTCTGTTGTTTCTTTCATTTTCCCAGAATACACCCGCTTAAATCCAACAAATCCTAATTCTTAAAGCCACTCTTGTGTGTCGCAGTATGCTTTTCGAGCGGGGGAAATCATTTGTTTAATTGGTAACTTTTTGTCTAACCGTTAGCCGACATTGTCTCAGGTCTGTTCTGCCAAATTGAAATGGAAACTCAGACAAAGGGATGCTAATGAAAATTAATTGTTTCGCAAGCGTAGAAATGAAAATTGCATAGACATTTTAATATAATTTATAGACCACAAACGTTTGTAACTGCTACAAAACATCGTGGGATATTAAATCTGTGGGAAGACACAAGCAAGTGTAACTCTAATGTTTGCTTCATCTCACAATCTTCATTAAAAACTCACATCTTAAGATGATATGAACAGTAGCGGTATTTACAGTAAACATGATCGCTGCTAGATAAAATATCCACAAGATGCAGACATAGGACTGCTAAACCTGATGCTATGATTAATGATGCAGACATAGGACTGCTAAACCTTGTGTTATGACTGAAGATTGGGTATTCGGTCCACTGGTTTACCAATTACAGTACAAGGCTTCCTCGCCCATTAAATGCGAGCTGTAATTCCAAGAATGCCAGATAAAGGCGAACTTCTCCTCCTCCTCTAGTAATCATGCTCATTATATAATGAGGTTTCTATTTTAGTAATGATTAAGTAACGAGTTTACAGATGAATATCCGTACAGTGAGCTGGCGTGCGCGGGGGTGAGGACTAATAGATCTCGGGTTCGCAGCTCACGGATCTAGGGCGCAGTAATTGTTATCATTTATCATTTGAAGTCGAGGGGTTGTGACAGTGCGCTTGAGGTGACGTCATGACGTCACCAATTAGAGTCAAATTGTCTTATGAGTATCCGGCAAAGCCGTCAAATTGGTAAAACAGAAACCACCACTCCCAGTTTACCTCACTGAAAATACATCCTTGAATGGAATAATGGAATCCGGCAAAATATTCCGGTTCCAGCTGGTCCCCTTCACCCAAGGAACCGCATACAAGATTTGGAGGGTATTGTCCTTGGTTTAGGACCAAGCACTTGAGATGGAAATATGAGTTTGATGAGAATTGAACGAGTCTGTACCACGACTTCCTGCAAACGGTCCTTCTTTCCTTAGTCCGGGTGCTCATGTCAAAGTGGATTTGAGTGATCTGTTTTGTTAACTGTGTCTAATTTACACAGACGTGAGGTGTGGTGGACGGGTTTAGGAGCCCAGCTCGCACTTCATTACACCACTTTTCATGTGCCCTGGTCTGGAGAGATACCAGATGTAGGTACATACCACGTGACACGATGTCATGTGAGCAGTTGTCAGTCCTATCTATCCTGCTCTAATGTCGTCACTCTGAGACGCTGTGCTGTGCAACCTGGACTAATCAAGTCTCAGGGCACGTCAAGTGGCTGTTCAAAACGCTCACAATGAGGTCCTTAGCAATCTCTCATCTGACTCATATCCTTATCACTAGATTTACTACTATATTCATTCTTTGGCGGTGCCTCTAAATCTGCACTGGGTATGTTTTAATCGTAGATTTAAAGTTTTAGAGGGGAGCGCTAACATGAGTACTAATTTCAGGAGGAGCTAAAGAAGCAACACCAGCTCCAGAAGCATGATCTATCATCCAGGATTACAGATCAGATTCTAGATTGACACGGTTACCAAGTACTGTACCAAGCACCACTACCGGCGGATGAGTCAACAACTACTCAACGACACGGTCAAATGCGTTATTGAGAAACTTTAGAACGGGAAACCGGATATGAGCTCAGGGTGAACCCCCATGTGATCACACGTCAGGGGTCGTTGATTAGTGGAAAAGGCATAAAAACATGATAGTAATTTGACCCATTTAATAAGTAATGGAAGAACTGATGTCATGGGACTAATGTTATAACTAATGATACTAGAATGTTGCAAACTTGCTAATGAGCCTACGTAAGAAGTTAAAGGAGGGAGGGCCAGTGTAATGAGCCACATGAATTTGTAAAGCATCAGTTGTTGGTGCTGCCTTGCTATAAAAACTTTGATCCTCACTTTGTAAATATCAGTCTCTTTTTTTCGTGCTATTGATGTTGTGCGAGGTTCTTGAGTTAAGTTGTAATTTATACTTTTTCAATTTTACCCTATCTCAAACAAATGTGTCTTCTCTCTACAACAACAACCCTCAAATACCTCAAATACCCCAAGTACTAAAGTGATGACTCATGTTACTATAAGTAGCCATGAAGTGAGCTGATAAGTTCAGTTCCATACCACTCCCGGGAAACTTCCCCACTTCCGCATCAGACTATCTCTCTGACCCTGACTGGCTTCACCCCCCTAGATCTTTAGTCCGCACGTACCAACATACTGAGTAGCAGTGCCAGGAGCTGGTCCGAACTCAGCACTACTCTGTTCTACGTCACCCATCTTCACTAGTTGTGTCATACCTCGGCCGCTGTTTACCGTAGACAGCCCAAATGGCCTCCTGGACCCCTTCCCACCCATCCCAGGGGTCCTGGTAATCGGCTTGACATCAGGTCAAGGGGCCCGCTGGGGTCCTCTAAAGCATGACGGTAAATCTCAACTATCTGTTAATTTGAGATTAAAACGAAGCTGCCCTCCGCCAAAGTAAGCATGATCAAATGGGAGGTACTTGATGAATTTTTGTGACGTTATCTAGGCCAGCTCCACTCTGAGAAACATTTATTTATCTGCAGGATCTCATATAATCTTGATTGAAATTACTTTCGAGTAAATGTGGTACTGACGCAACTTAGATCGTTAGTCCAGATTCGCGAGGTTGCGGGCCGCGTTAAAACTTTTTTGATATCAGAGGAACTGGTGAAGGATGACGTTTTGGCTGTCTGGAAATGTTTCCGGGAACCTCTACTTGATAGGTAGTTCAGGTTTCGTTAATTTGTAAGTCCTCAAAGGTTTGCTGATGATGCTATCGCACATCAGGATAGCTCGCCTTGGATCTGATTCAGTTCTAAGTTATTATTCTCTCCTTGGTCACGCAGCGTTGCTCTCAGTTCCCACACTTCTGGATTATATCTGCAAAGATAGCGTTAAAACTATTCCGTTGTTTAGTTGTCATGTTATTATTTAAGTGTGCTCATGCGTCATGATATATCGCATATCGTCATTACATAATTTGTGCTTGCCTAGTATTTTTAGATCACCCACAATGTAAATAAATACTAACCTCATGCGAGAAAACCTAACCGCAGGTCGTTTAATTTTCTGTGATCACACCCTTTCTTAATGATATTTCTGTTTTAAAATTAAAAAATAATTGTTTCGTTTAAATAGGACCTGTTTACTGTCGAGCTCATTTTGTGACCGTACATTATTCATGTTGTGGGAAGGAAGTTTTGTCTTTCATTTTGTTTTGGTATCAGATATGCAATCCTGTCGTTAGATTCACTACTAGGATATTATGCTGCCGTTTACCTTAGCTGTCTTTTATTTCCACTTTTCAGACAATATCTCGAATAATATGCGACAGGCGACTGCTATCTCCTCTTGCATGCCTTAGGTGTTTCAAATTTTATAAGTATTGCCGCCATATTAATGACACGACCAGTATGCCGAGATACTATATTTCTCCTCAGTCTGTCGGTATTCAATATTCATTAAAAATAACCTAGCGCTACCGCTCCTCGGCATTTCTTTTGTGTTTTGATATGCACTGGTGGCTGCTTTTTTTTATTGTTTAATTTGTCAGTATTCATGAAAAATAAGCGCCCCTTCCCGTGCCTGGGGTAAAAATAAAGTCGTGACTTTCCATTGTAGCTGTACTGTGTACCGATTGTTACTTTTGTCAACTTCGCACGTAATTGAAATGACATATGATGTCTTTTGTTTTACAACCAATGAATACGGTCAACGGTGCATTTGTCTCCTTTTATAGACAAATGTACCGTAGGAATGCTTCCTATATAACGGCTGAACGGTCACTCGTTTTTATTTTTTGTTGTTTCACTATGTCTTATTACTTTTACAATATTTGTTTTCTTCGATTCACATTCTTCAAATATTTATATTATTTGATACAATTATAAAGGTTTGCTTAAAATAATACAAATATTATTTATAGCTGGTGCCTGGTAGAATAAAAGAAAAAGTATTACTGCAATTATAATTGTTGTTTAACGGAATTATATAGTGCCTAGTGGTGCCCTAACAAACACTTTACCAACCAAAAATCAGTGAATAAATAATTGAAACAAATAAATATAATAGTGTTGATCGAATCACCACTATTTATTTAGTTCAATTATTTACCCTGAATATGTTTTTTTACGATTTACATCAATTATTATTCATAATTATTATAATTTCTTTCCATTGTTAAATAAACTGTTGTAATAACTTGCTCTATGGTATCCAGGATCGGAGTAAGACTAAGAATGCTCATGCTATACGCTTCACAAAGCTCGCAAGATTGAGTTAAGAGATTCAGCATTATTTCGGACGCGTTGCTGTAGTGCAAATCGATTTTTTTATCAAAGGGTCCACTTGTTCATTAGTCGCTTTCCTTTAGATACTTGAACCCCGAAAAGGGAAATTCGTTTCAGTCTGATTTCTGAATCTAAAATCGCATTTGTGGTAATTTTGGCCGTCAAGCTAGAGTCATTGCATCAATTTTTTCGTGATCTGGTCTTCTTCTTACGGTTTTTACGATAAGTGCTTAGTGCGCTCACTGCGTGCAACTTTTAAACCTATTATCTCAGTCCAAAAGGCACCGACTGAAATAAAAGTTGGGGTTATAAAAGCTCGTTACTAGTTATTTATCACTGCATCATGTGGCATTTTTGTGACCCATGACCGGTTTATCGGTTCTCTACGTTTATTTCTGTTAAAGTTAAACATTAAACATTTATAGGCATTTTGTTAAAGTTGAGAAAATTCACTCCGTAGTAGTCTTCATCATTCCACAGTAGACTTTTACCAGTTAAAGCCTTATCTTTGTTGATTATGTCTTTATAACTTATACGTGCAATATGTTTTTGTATAGTTTGTTATTTTGTTATAGTTTGTATATGGTACGGAGTCTTTATCTGTGACATGCAGTTATACTAGATGGGTATATCTTTATACTCAACTCCTCCAAATCTTGGCTTAGCTAGACTTAACTATTGCTGCGGAGGAGACAGAAATTTTCTTTAAAAATTGGGCTTCAACTATGGCAGAAAATTGTGACGCTTCTTTTATTTTTTTAAATGCAAAAAAACAGATTTTTTACAACAAATTTCATTTTTGAGAGTAGGGGAAGTAACACCTTTGTTAAATAATTGTCAAAGCAACACAAATTTACAAAGCGTTCAGCGTTGGGAAAACTTTAAAATCAAATTCAAATTTTCTGTCCGGCAAGAAGTCCGCTAGCTAGAACTAAACCTGTACCAATTTCTATTAACAACTGTCATGTTTTAAAAAATGTCTAGAAAATAATTTAATAAAAATATCCATTTTAACAGAGTTGTGAGGAATGTTTTAAAACTAATGGTCCGGTACATATTATGATATTGATATCACAGAATAGGGGAGTCCCAGAAGTTTCATGGTAGTTGATTTTAGCGGGATGAATTATGAGGCTTCCAGCACGCTTACCAGCTGCCTCCCCGAATCTTCTGGCACTCAACAGTTGCGGCACTATTTAGATCAACCACATCAATAAAATGTTTTAAATATTTTAAATTAGAACTATTAGAAGGAACTTGATTGTGGTCTGTGGAAACGATTAAATTCGTGATATTTATTCGTATTTTATTTTTAGAGCGACTAATGAGGGAATTCTATGATGGTTAACAGTTAACATGCTCGCATGTCATACTTGGTGGCATTTACTCAGCCCTACATTGATATTGTCGTCATTTTCAACTTTCTTGTTGCATCATTGCTAATTTCCAAGTGGGATCAAAGATGAATGATAAAGTTTTAAATTCTGCAGACCTTTTGGCTTCAATTATGATAAATCCGTTCTTTATCTCAAAGGTGTGGTAACAATTGGAACTTGAACTGTCATTGAATTTGAATCGGAGCAATTGATTAACATGAAGATGAATGGTGCAGTGGGAGTACTAATTTCTTAGCTTTGTTTTACAAAACATGTTTAGTCTTCAATTCATCGTCCGAGGTCAGTTCACACTGATATCGCCTGTAAATTAGTTTACGGATCATTCAGTCTAGGGTTTGACGGGAGCTCTGTATTAAAATTAGTTTTCAGTTTCTGATCTTATCTTCAACTTTGATAGAAATGATTGAATGCTTAATTAATTGCAATGTTTATAAAATTAGTGCTAATAATAAGTGTCATATTTCCATCGGGATAAAGTTGGGCGCATGAACTAAACATATTTGAGTCAAAGAAGTAGATGCGCAATTCTAACTGTAATTCTTGGACTACTGGTCTCTTGGTCTCTTCAAATAAAATTTTACTATAGGATTAATCATCACAAAGATCATGCCTCCTAGTCGTAGTCAGACATCCCAGCATTCTGCACCTCGTTAAGTCAACCTTTGCAAAGTTGACCGCCTT
Source organism: Bolinopsis microptera (assembly GCF_026151205.1). Lineage (NCBI taxonomy): Eukaryota > Metazoa > Ctenophora > Tentaculata > Lobata > Bolinopsidae > Bolinopsis > Bolinopsis microptera. The sequence continues at coordinate 21,570,541 of NC_087072.1, forward strand.
ACCTTCCCTTTTAAGGTCAATATTATCAGTTTCATGACCTGATTATTTTAAGTGTTAGGAAGTTCTACAACTCCCGATTAAGGGTCCCAGCCTGTTACTAAATGGAGAAGAGTACTGGTAAATAGACTTTAACTTATGATCACGTGATGATAATGGCACGTGCTTATAAAGTTGTCACGTACCATTAAAGTTGTCACGTGCTTATAAAGTTGCAGTAAAATAATAATTGACACTTGTAAATTGTTCCCCTCGACTTCTTGATAACTTTATATTTACTTCACTGCAGCCGACATGCGACAGTTAAAACTCCCTCTCCTCTAACTTTAATTAGTAGCATTATAATTATAATGGGATATCTAAGAGATATTTGTCTAGTTGGAGCATTTACGACAATGTTTCTCGTCGTCCGCTGGGTGTTTCCAGCGTCAATCTGACAGTACAACAGTTGATTCACGACGAGAATAAGAATAAGAAACCCTTGCGGGGGTGGCATTAACTGATCGGTGAATGAAGGATTTTGATATCATGTTAAAACTTAGTTCAATTGCTAATACATTGCAATACTTGTTATAAATTTAACGACATAGTAGGATTGTCAATTTTAATCAATCAACACCCCTGAATGACAGTTAGTAATTTTAAGATTTCATATTTCAGCCCCATGGGGCTCTCATAAAAAAGTTACTTCGTCGCAGTCTTACCCACATAATTATAACTTAGACCATCATTTATCAAGTCCTGGATCATTAGCTTTACTTAGTGGAGTGACCTGACCCATATCAGCTATCCTCCGTCGACAATCGACATTTATGCTGCGGCTTTATGGATCATAAAATTCAATGATCCTTTGTTTACTTTTGTTTGTTAATTTTCCAATTGTCATCCACATTCGTTTGTTCACATCCCGAAAATCATATCGATAAATTATTTTATGGTCGCAAATATAGTAATAGAAATACGGTAGTTATGTTCATGAATCGAATCTGCTTCGCAGTACAACTTTAATTTTATGTGCCTAAAAATTAGTGCTGATAATTATGATCAGATTGAGGCGCCCTCTTTGATTTTTGGTGGCTGGCAAATTAAAGGTGATTAACTTTTACCTCTTCTGATATTTGTTCATTCGATTCTGATTAGTAAATGACATTAAACATATCGGAAAGATCGTTTCATAAAGATTTTACTTTCAGTATGTTAATTGCAGCACGCCTTATAAATTTACCGTTACTTTGATAATATTATTCATTACAGCTCGATTAATTTGTTCCGATATTTATCGCCCTCGATCAGTAACATGTAATTACCGTATTTTCGAAATGGTAAACTTTTTATTTGTCCACAAAAATTTCCCATTTCCATCGAGTCAGACTCCCTCCACCCTGGTGGTACCAGGTCATTCCGCCACATATTACAAATCCTGAAGTAGTATTCTCATTCAGAAATTATTGGTTTGTGATAACATTTCATCGACAATTTCTGTGATTAGGACCGGTAATTCGACCTAGTATATATGCGAGTAATGATTTATGTGCGCCACTTATCGATTTATAGCGAATCAATCAAAACTTATCAGGTCAGGTGGGTGAGCCCTTTGTCTGAGCCTGTCAGTGCTAGGTCATGGGGTTTGTCACTGCGTTAGACTGAGGCCGGTCTAATGTCTAGAGTCAAGTGGACAGGGGAGATAAGGGCCGCTCATTCTGCTAACTCGTTCCAGTTCTAGCTCGCCATTTCACGCAGATCCTTCGTCCGCTAACAGACGTTCGTCTTCTCCCTAGGGTTTAGGAATCCAGATAGAAACTGTCACTGCTTTCGACCCTAATTTAGTCTGACGTTTATTTTGGTATTCGTGACAGTTTAGAGCTGTTGTTGCCAAGTGTTTCTACAGAGACATGTATCTAGGCTTGCTGATTCAATTCCTATAATTAGACATTTTAAGTCTTGATTTTATCTGATGATTGTACGAACTCTGTGACCTGGACCTGTTTTTAAATCTTTGATAAGTTTACCCGGGTTCACTTTCCGATTACTATTGGCGAATTCACAGCGATGTTTAACAAAATGTCGTGTAGATTCGAGATGCCATGGCAATAAAATATGCGAAGCTTGACAGTATATCTAAGTCGAACTCAAAGGGGAGCGGACATTTTACCTGCCGACTCGAGGAGTTAAAAATTAGGTTTTAATGTTTGGGATAGGTTTTGAGTAGAAATATGGTTAGCTGTACGGGTTGTTGACTAGGGTAAGAATTGGGATAAATCAATCAAGGTTTGGGTTTGGTCTCTGCAAGAGCGCTGTGCTTTGTTTTTCAGTTGGAGGTGAAAGGACGTGCACCTATCTCAAATAAGTTAATAAAATTTACTTTGTTGACAAGTTGTTTTCATGGTCCATTAGCCATTAGGTACGCTTGCTACCGTTAAAAACGCCCATGAGATCACATTCTTCTAAAAATTGCACATTTTAAAGATATTCACCAAACAAAATCCGCCAAGTGCATGCATGCAGTGAATGACTGTGAACAGTTCCAAAAGCCTACTGCCCGCCCGTGATACTATTAGTTATGACCTTTAGCTATTTTATGTGTTACTTTTATCACCCGCCACGTAATCTGGGAATTCACACTTCACAGCTCGCTGCTCCGCCATGATCTGATGCTACTAGTACTTGCAAGCAATCATTAGTTCCCTGGTCAGTTGTGTGAGGGTTCCCTTTCTCCGACCTTGAGTTAGAAAATAACTGTTGATAATGATATTAAATATTTTGATACATTATCTATCAAATAATATTTATTAAATATCGATCTGCATAATATGATAATATTATTAATATCGATTTTTACTAACCCGTCTTTGGTGGCCTCCCATGCGAAACCAGAGCAGCTTTGTCATATTAATACTATTTTAAACTCCACTTTTCTACTGAACCCAGATTTAACCCAGCTATATATTTGTAGCTTAGACGTGTGATCTGCCGAGTCTTGTACAGCGGATCACACGTCTAACTTATAAATATATTAACCATTTTTAACTTGTAGCAGACTATTTGTAAGTTTGTTCTTAGCTTTAAGGCCACAGCTTCGTTTGGAGTTTTACATTTCATTTGATTTAGCACATTTTTATTTGGGCTAGTATTTTGTTTTACATCCTTAGGCTTATCTGAGTCAGGGATGACATGCAGAGGACTAAATTATTGCAGGTATTACATATTAGGAGGTATAAAAACTTAAGGTGCACGTCAAACTACGTGCACCTATATCAAATAAGCCACCTAAATATTTTTTGTTGACAGCTTGTTCTCATGGCGCATTAGCCATTTAGTACGCTTTTGAATTTTTAAAACGTACATCCGATATTTAGTACAGCATATCTTTTGGATAAAATCTTTGAAGTGCAGTGTTTTTCAGGCAGTAAAACTTAATATAACACAGTTCTTGAAGTAATTGCTTCCCCACTAACAATTCTTTGGAATTTGCCCCTGCCACTATTATATTTATACTAGAGGCCTTCGTCCTTTTTACAATTACTGTAATTATCCCGTAGACTCGTCTCTAGACACTTCAGGGCTTGTTAGACCTGAACATTTATTGGTATTCCGAACTTGCAGTTCCCTTTACCGGATGATAGTATTAAAAGAAGTAACAGTTCGTTTGTGTGTTACAATTGCAGCCCGCCCTGATAGCATTTGTCACGGTTTCAGGTCTAGTGGACCGGACAGAGTTCATGATCAAGTCGCTTTTTCTCTTTTCAAGTTGCTTTAATATAAACATTTGATAAGAACTTAATCACTATGATAGGATTTTGTGGTCAAGGAATGTCATGAATATGCCCAATAATAAGCCGGTCGCCTAATCAAAAAGCCGGTCGCCTAATCATAGCTTTGTTGAAAGCTAAATTTAGTCTGCAATGTTAGACTTTCAGTTGACCACCAATAAGCATACTAAAACATGGCGCATCTAGTCTCCCTTATAATAGCCGATCACCCTTATAAATGACAGGGTTATCAAGGGTGATCGTCATCGATAAATGTCATTATCAATACTCCGGGGCTGCCCCTTCGTTTTTCCTGGAGTAACCCTCACTACACTAGTATGTGATTGCCGTTTGTGACGCGTTTAAGACCAATGTTTGTTGAGTGTTTGTGGCCAACTATCTCCGTCAAAGTGTTTGAATATCCGAAGCCGGGGAGCCCCCTTTTGTGCACCTTTGCAGATATCGATTAGACTTGCAGTCGACTGGACCGTCCAGATAGCTGCAAATTTGTGAGATATATCAAGAGACGGACCTGTAAAACATTCCGACCACGGGGGACTACAAAACAGAACGGCTTTTAACACCGTGTAGTATCGTAATATCGGGAGCCTGCGGGATATTGGCAGGTCAACTGTCCTCGTAGCCACGGTAATGCTACGTTTTAACAACAGTACAACCTGGCAGTACAGTTCTTCACCTCCGTTAAGAGGCGGTCTCATTGAAAAGTAGTAAGTCATCCTCTCGTCTTTTGTGTAGCTTCCTTCAAATTGGATCACTGTATCCCTGTCTATATTCATATTGTCAGTTTCTCATTCTTGAACCCATTTCAAGTAAACGAGTTTGAACTTTTCTTTGATCCGTTAGCAAAATTGAAGGTGCTAATAGCCAACTTTTTGTTAAAATCTTTTAATCAATCACGACGCCCTTGACTTTTGTCACGGACCCGTTTCGACAGCTTTTTCTCTATTTTAAAATTGGTTCATGCCAGGTTTAAAAGACAGTTCATTGCCAAATGGCTCGAAGCTGTTACTGAACCCTGCGTTAGAATAATGAATACATAAAGTGTGAATTCCAATGACCATGCGCAGTAAAGCTACAGCTTATAAACCTCGATACCGAATGTAATTTGTTAGTTACTGATAACTCACTATTATAACTCACGGCAGATTACTTGCCGTTATTAACAGCGTCCACTCTGGACACTTTCAGTAAATCAGTTTTCTCCTTCCGTGTTTTCGTTCTCCTATATATTCTGCACTCTGATGACACAACTACACCACCCAGTTTTAGATATGATCTGTCATGTACAATATCTCGTCATTACACATATTCTGTGCGATATCTCGTCATTACACAGCTGGTAACAACCCTGAAATTACTGGAATTTGCTCTATTTAATTTGGGGCATGACATGAAGTAATTGAGGGGTGTTGAGGTTACCGGTCGTCTACTCTAATAGTTAGGGCAATATGCATAGCAGGTGTACAGATCACCCTGAGCAGGTAGCATTAGGTAAGGTACATGAGGCGGCATGTGAACTAGTTAAACGCACCAGAATACCCCTGCCCGGCCTTGTCCGGGGTGTTCGCCTTGTTCTCCACATAACCGCTCTTATTGGATTTATATCGAATAATTAAATTCTAATGTTGGGGAAATTGCTAGGTCTTGAGTCGAGCACTTATTGTTTGTCGTTTAACACATTTTGTTGTCTTGTCACGCTGAGCTCAGATGTACGTACTTTTAGCTAAAGCTTGCGTCTTAATACTTGACAGTCCATATTTGGCAGACCAGGCCCAGTTAAACCCTAATAGTCTAGCCATGACCCGTCTGAGTTTAGCTCACAGGACTTGAGGTAAGATCTGGTGGTGAAGTGGCCAATTAGACCAGATATAGGACACGGGAGAACTCCCAAGACGATCTGAGAGAAGCCGGACAAGGATAGAAGAGAGGTGGAAGTGAACAGTTGGAGTGGTGTTGGTAGATGGCATGCTGCCTCGTGCAGCAGTTCACTAGCTTAGTGCTGGACAGCTGGTCCCTGACTCCTACACCTGACCTGTCCAGACCTGGCCAGGCGTGACGGCATAGTTAGACTGGTCTGCTCAACTATTTAGCTAACTACCAAACTATCTAGCTCGTCACTTCCAGATCATATCTGCTCTGCTTTGTGCTGTTGTTCGTGTTTGGTATTTGGTTTGTTGGGGCGCACTTGCATTTGATCTTGATCTTTCTGCTTTCATTTCACAATTGTGTTGCCAACCTTCAGAGTGTAAGCTGAATAACAATAGAATATTTTGTGCGGCAATACTCATTAGGAAGCTTTAAATTCAGTCATCAATAAACCGAGATAGGCTTTTGTCGACACCATTGTTCCAAAACTGTTCAACTGTGAAATTAATAAATAGTATTATCTAAATCTAATTTCTCGCCTATTCATTTTAAATGGCGCCTATTAAGCTTTTAAATGATTTATGACACGCCCAAGCAAATTCATATTCTTATTTCTCTTTTCTATTAGCATTACTGACTTGCTCTCAACTAAACTTTAGCTTGATTTAAAGTGATATGAAAGACAAATGCTCGATATTCTATACACCATTGTGAAAAGATAAGAATTCGTCTTAAAACGATGTTCGGATTGAGGCTGGATGCTAAAACGTTTTCATTGTGTGTTAATTTACTGCATTGTCGTACAAATAATTCCCTTCTCTCACCAAACTACCATTAATTTGATGCCGTTACTACCACTACAGTGCGGATTAGTATCGCGTGCAATAGCATGCGCACCAGCGCTGGTCAAGCCTATTTATTGATCGTTGCGTGGCAGTCTTGATCATTTTTCCATACTACGGCATTATTTTCTCCGACGAAATTTTATGTTTTCCGGTTTAAACTTACTTTATATCAGATACGAAAATATTCGATTAGGTAGATCATACTTTTAACATACGTTCACTAAACTCTCCTTCCGGCCATGTTCATTCACACAGACCCAGTATGCCGAATTGCTTGGACATAATACTTGTTAAATGTTCATTTAATTACGGAACTGCAGGTGTTAACTTCCTTGTCTAGTCCCGATTACTGACGGGCCCCAGGAAGCCCCAGCTTCTATTTCAGTCCTCCTGATATGACAATATATTCTCAGATTCTTATTAAACACATCTCATAGTCAGTCTCCGATAATTTAAAAGTATTTCTCGCCTCAGTTTTACTTTTTATCATGCCATTGTTCTTTTAATGTGTGTTTAATTAGTCATTATAAAATATAAAATGTTAAGCCTCTAGTCCTTAGTTAGATCACTACTAAACCACACTCATTGAGCAGGTGAATATTAATAATATGTCGGACGATAAATTTAGCCGAAGTACGACAACCAGTGGGAGTAGCACAGGTGACGACAAAGCCCTCATCAGGGACCACGGCCATAAAACCCTTCTTAGCGGATACAGCTTTAACGAATATGAGGTGAATATCACACAATATCACATATTATCACATATTATCACACAATATCACACAATATCACACAATATCACACAATATCACACAATATAAAGTGAATATCACACCATGTATCCATGGTAAATCAGCTTTTGGTTTTAGGGTTTATATAACTGTTGACAAATCACATTTTTCTGGAATAAAGTACATATATTTACACTTTACAGCTTGTATGTTTTATCTGTTAACAATTAAATATTTCTCTTCTGTTAACATTTTGATGTCTCTCCAGGTCGACGAAGTGTACAATATTATGGGCACAAAGAGTAGAGCTACAGTTCTCATCTGTTTCTTACTCAGCTTATTTGGAGAAATGTTTGCTCCTTTCGGAATTATAGCTCCATTATTACAGGTGAGCTTTGAGACTCGCAGAGAGGTCTGAAATCTATTAGCGTCTCGTTCTTATAATGATAAACGGGGATAATTTACAAATCAGTCAAGACTAGATCATCAGTTTACCTTGTGTTCTAGTCCGTCTTTATCCGATTATTTAGTTTACTTGGTCTACTGTCACCCCATATCACAACGAATCACATGAGCAGTATCGTCAAAAATCTAATATCTTTAGGTCAATAAGATTTTTACAGAAAAATTTGCCGTTTATTGCCGCGTAATTTGTCAACTTTATGAGCTTTTTTGTGGGTCCATAGTTTCGTGGTTAATTTCACGGTCTGTCTAAGTCTAGTGTCTGCAGACTCCCTACTTCAAGCTTATCTGAATCTCCGACTTGTCCAGAGTTTTGCAGTGCAACTAATTGGACTTATCGCCAGATCAATTTTTAGAGTCAAAATTGTAGACAACATATCTGATTGACCGTTCCAGTGATACGATTTTCGCTCTCATGAAGTAATAAAAAGTTACATACCATAAAACAGGGTCAATATCTTGTAGGCTGGAAGGTGTGAGAACTGAGAACCCATACTTCTTTTACTGTGATTTAATCAGGCTGAAATTGAAAGGTTTGCTAAAAATCATCTCTTTTTTTTCAGGTCGAGATTCCCGAACCCATATTCTTGTCATCAGACCAGAACGAAACAGACATTTGTAATGTCTCCAGGAGTTCTTGGGTATGGGAGAATAAACACAGGTCAGTTAAAATCAAACTCACTTTTACTTTCTATTACAGGATTTACAGAATATCTCACAAAAATTCAAACCAGAACAAATTTGATCCATAAGATAAATCCTAAAGATTTTCCGAAAACCCAACCATGGCCATCTGTAATCCAAGACCTAACCTTAACATCCTCTCAGGTCGATTGTAACCGAGTTTGAACTGCAGTGTAAGCCAATGTACACTAACTTAGCCAGCGCAGTTTTCTTCGTGCCGGGCATGGCTCTCGGACTTTTAATTGCAGGGTAAGTTCAAGTTCTATGTAGTTCTATTCTCGTTCAAGTTCTATCTAATTCTGGTTCTGTATAGTTTTAACTACTGTAAATGCCGAACTAGTCGGATCATTGCTCGCCTGAGAGCAGTCTTATAAGAGCAGTGAGAAGTCGTCCTTCTGTGGAAGTCCTGGTCTTGACCATCTAGTTTCCTGGATTGTACGTGTTTTGTACGGGTTGTCAACTGTAACATGTCCATCGGCCGGCAAGGTGATCACAAACTTATATTTGTACGATTTTTGTGATAAAGAAAGATACGTGCCTCTTTTGTGATGTAGATATTGGAAGACGTACATAGGGTATTATAAGACAGATGACCACATACCTGTCACACACATCTTTCCAAAATTAGCCCCATTTTCTCTAAATAACCTAGAATGGACAGTGATATAAGGAAAATGAGTTGTAGGACTTCTGAAATGCTGTAGAATGCGGCCCATACACAAAGCATTTGACAGTTGTTGGATATTTGGATAATGACATTACATGATCTGGGTCCAGACCCTTCTTTTAACATTTAGACCTTTATAGTCGCTATAGACCGATATAATACTAACGACAACAAGACACGCCAATAACTAGACGAAACTAAAGAGACCAAATCCGCCCTTTCACTCAAATTTCAAGGCTACAAGTCTGTGACTGTGTGCTTAGTTAAGTAGTTACGAGGCTGTGTGATAGGTTCCACCACCATGGCAGTACAACTTTATAACGAGGGTTATTTACAGGTACTTGTCGGACAAGTTTGGACGGAAGAGGACCAACATAATCCTCATGATGGGATCTGCTGCGTCTAGTTGTGCGATGGGCTTCTCCACTTCCTACGAGATGTTCCTCTGTTGCCAAGCTTTACTCGGTGAGTTTGTGTTCTGAAGAACTTAATATACTTTAATCTAATAACCTAAGGGGTTTGTAGGCGAGGAGTAGCGATTATTATGCGGAGTAGCTGAAACTAGATCAAGTGTCAGACAAGAAATGGGGCAGTGCTGACTGCTGAGTCGTGCTGAACTCGACTGTTGTTTATAACGTGGACTAAGCACTTGTTTTTGTCGTCATTACTAAGTGACTGCTCCCATTTCCGATGTAAAACTACAGATCTGTCTGATATCTAGTGTTAATGTGATAATACGTCTGTAAGCTGTTACATGCTGGAATCCACTGAAGTGTCGATATGAACGATAAGAGTTTGATTCTCTGCATTGTCTCAAGATAACATTGAATCTGAACAATACAAAAAATGTTGACCTTTCTTTATGGCAAATTATCGGAAACTTGAAAATAAATTATTCAATTATGTTTATCTTTTATGTGTCGTTATAAAAGAGATTGTGCTCCTTTATAATGTCTTTACAAGTAATTGATTAAGTTATTAAACAATTACTATGCCCAGGATTCACGCTAGGCGGTACCATGGTCACCAGGGTACTGTGGATGTTGGAGTTCGTCACTGAGTCTATGAGACCATACGCTTCTGCTATTTCGGTAAGTTTTTACTCCTGATAATCTACTCTAAATTCATGTTAATTTCACTGCCAGTATTTTTGATATGTGACGTGATAATTGGTCGAAACATCTGCAGTGATGTACAGGGCTGGTTGTGGTAGTTGGGTAGAATGTGGACCAGATCAGGTCTGTAAATAAAAAGGAGGGTGGCGTCGCGTGCAGAGCATTACTCTTCACTTATCAGCCGATCAGTTGAGATTAACCTGGTTACGTAAAGCAGGTTAGCTGACAGGTTACACCATTTCAGGCTCAGTTCTTCTGTTTGGGCACAGCACTGGTACCACTGGCAGATTACTATTTACAAGACTGGAGGTCCTTGGACTTTATTATCGCCGTCTATTCTGTGCTTTGTGGTAAGTGAACAAGCTATATTTACACATTCTCCGAATTCCGATCATTCAAGTAAAGTTATAATCAACATGCAGCTGATCACATACACAATGTTTCCATGCCTTAAGACGAAAACAGCAAGACACTTTGACTAACACTCGCTAACTCTCAGTTTTGATGATGTTTTGGCTGCCCGAGAGCCCACACTGGCTGGTAACAAATAACAAAACCAAAGATCTTCAAAAGACCATGCAGAGGCTGATCGACATAAACCGGTCTAAACTAGATCTCAAGGTACGTCTAAATTTATATCCACCGATATCTCCGTCTGTCAACTATTAGTATTACTCGAGCCCCCAGTCCCTGTATTCAGGATACAGGCTACTTTGTATTCCACCCACGTTCATTGATGACCGATTGGGACAAATTTGTCAATATTACCAGATTCCCGAATTTGTCAACATCTTCCCCAACAACTTGTCATGATTGTGCATAATATTTACCATCACCGATTAAATTTGTCTCAAAAGAGTCTGACTGCAGCATGAAGTAGCCCACATTACGACCCAACAGTCTCCAACATTACCCTTTCATTTCCTTCACAGTTCACACTTTAACCCACTGTACCCCTCAGGATATCAAGATTATTCCAGTCCCAGAACACAAGGAATCAGGAAACATCTGCATCATCTTCAGTGACATGAAAACCTTCGCTATTGTGATGGGGCTTATCTACCAGTGGTTCCTCACTAGTTTCCTTTATTACGGGTTCTTCCACATGGTGGGGACTCTTAACGGAACTGCTCACTGGAATATTGCTATTATGGGAATCATGGAGGTAAGACGAACACTCCAACTTTGTTTAATATACTTTAACATTGTCCCTTATCTTTTTAAAAAGGGCATTAGGCGCACCCTATTATGCAATATGCGCTTGCAGCGATGACAATATGAATGAATAGCCAAAGCACCTTTTTCAAGAGGCAAAAATTACGATACTCGAAAATGTTTATAGTCTACCAGATAAGTCTATTGGAAGTACTTAGTACTAGACAGCTTATAGACAAAAGTTTTATCTCGCTAAGGTTTCGAAAGACCTGTAATTTAACAGTTTGTCAGCACTTATTGGAATTTGTCAATAATTATTTGAAGATTATGGCTTTTTTCACAAACACTTGACAAACTACGGGTTTGAAACTCCCATAAACCAAAAACTTGACAAAATCAAGCCCTCTTTTGAGAGCTACTAGTCATGACTTATGGGTTGACTAGTCAACCCATAAGCATGAGCAGCTCAAATGAGACTGGTTCCTGCAAACTTCTTGGTCCATCGAAAACTCAAACTTGACAGCCGACAATCAACTAAATTTAAATAGATTTGAACAGTGTCATGATCAAACCGACCTGAATATTTGAGATTACTTTCAACTTCTTCTATCAAATGATTTAATAAAACCTTTTTCAGGGACCGTGTCTGATCGTAGCTGGACTAATGACGACAAAACTGGGCCGAAAAAAGACCATGTTTTCTCTGCTGATCATAGTAATCCTCACTTGTCTCCTCTCCCTAGTAAACTACCCCATCTCATCCGACTGGGACCTCAGGTACGTTCATAATCTACTCCTTAACTCACGTCAATTTGAATCACATACTTCTCCATTCGCACCACGTGCGAGCTGGCTGTATTTCTCATTCAGCCAGCAGAATTTCCGGCTGATTACTAAACCGGGGTATGATAGCGTCCAGCTCAGTAACGTGCATGTTCCCTGGTTCCCAGCTCTGCTGGAATTAGGAGTACAGTGTGTGCTCTGTGCTCGCAGGTGCCTGTCGCAAAGATGGGCCAGATATCTAACGTTTTAACTTTTTCAGGAGAATTTTCTCGTTGATTGGGTCGAAAGCCGGAAGTGGACCGATGTTCTTTGTTGTGTACATCCTTACACTTGAGGTAAGGAAATTCTTAAATTCTTATGTTATTCCGACAATTTTAGAGCTGGGATGATGTAATTTGGATCCCGATATATTGATTTACTGAATCATTTCCTGTCTACTACTAGACTCAATGCCGACTGACTCTTGATATATATAATATATATATATATATATATATTATTTCCCCGCATCATGCATATGGATTAGTAAGTTTAAAAAGGTCCAGGTCGTTAGCATTTAGTCATTGCGTCCAGTAAAGATTACAATTACATAAACAGCCATAAAGAGAACTGGAAAATGAATGACCTTTAGCTACTCGAGTTAAACAAGGGGCCTGGGACAGGCGAAGGTCCTACAATTTGTAGAATTGTCATGGAAATTTCTCACGAGATTACGTACATGGAGCTTATGGTACTTCGATAGATTACGAATTTAATGTCCACTGACCGCTTGATACTGCTCTGATAAGATACCGCCGCCCTAACTGTAAGCATGAAATTAAAATTTTGAATGGCTGCTCTCCGGAATTTGATAGATCCACATACTAATCGGGTATAATAATGGACAAATTTAATTTGATGAGGCACACAATACCATATATTGTTAGACGGCCCGTGACTCCGAGCTGACTTGCAAGGAATCGAAAAGAGCGAAAACTCCGGTCACCCTTCGCCACCTCCATGTACCTTAGGATTACATAATAGGTTTTTGTCTTTATGGTAAGAGGCCGCTTAGAAGCGCTTCATAAATCATCAGGAACCCTCACAAGTTCGCACTAAAATGGTACCCGAATCCTGTACAGATACAGATGACAACCAAACGTAAACGTATGCCCTGAAATCTGACAAGTTAAACTGACTGAATGACTAAACTAAACTCTAACTTCAAAGGACCGTCCAAACTAAACTCTTATATTTTCAGTCGATGCCCACGTCAATCCGATCTATCGGAATGTGCACGTGCTCCCTGATCGCGCGGCTCGGGGCAGCCTCACCGCCCTTCTTCTTGGACCTGTGCCAGCAGTATTACAGCAACCTCCACTACCTAGTTTACGTGGGAATGTGTCTCATAGGACTGGTTGTCACGTGGTTCCTACCAGAAACCAAAGGTGAAACTCTCAAACAGACTCTAGCCGAGGGAGGAGCTCTCAGACCCAGAACAATCCCCGAAGTAGAATCTACTCAGACCATCAATAAAATAAACTCTTCCAGTGACTGCAGCCTGGAGAATATTGAATCACCAAGGACAGATCAGAAGTCAAGCGACTTCAGAATTGTATAGATTTATTTTAAATTTAGTTTAACGTTAAAGACGTATTTAAATTATGTGCAGATTTTATTAAAATTTATTTGAGAATTTAATTGCTTTATTGAGAAAGTTTAATTTGATGTAGACTTTATAGCTGTCGGCACACTGTAGGGCTGACAGCGCCATGTAAATATTTTCAAGTCTGGACGAGCTGAGATACATTTTAACTCTGAATTCTTAGATTTTACCTAACTTTTAGATTTTATTTATTTACCTCAGAGTAGCTTAATGTTTAATTTTGAGTAACAAACTAGATTTCAATAGTTTTAGAGAAACATCGCTTCAAGGCAATTACAAATGAGAACTTTTTCCCTTCCTTCCTTCCTTCCTTCCCATATCAAAAAGCTTTTTGTGGACCATGGTTTATCACTGATGAATACCTCATTTCTATTTTCTAAACTCCCGAGCTTAACCAGTTTCCTGAAGCCGCTGATCTAATTAATTAATTATACCATTTCTGAACGATGTGATAATTATCTCATTTGGTGTGAGTTAGTCGGGTTTGTTTTTTGTGTTATTGTTTTTATTGATTTGATTTTTACAAACACAGATATGATCTCCGAATTATTTTCGTCAAGAATTAAAAATAGCCGTTCTAAAAACAGAGTCAAGAATCAAGATAGAAATCGTTTGAAGCAGACAAAATGTATTATAAATCTGTCATCGGGCATTAAGTTCAGTCTTTACGGCTCAGATTTTCTCTAAAACACCGACATCTAATGTCGAGCATGCACCAGACCTTGAAAACAAGCTGGCTAATGTGTGGCAATTAGTTTGACATATTGGTGGTTACTGGACTATACAATGTCTGATTACGCCAAACTATGCCTTTGCCTCTCAAATAAACAACGTCCTTCTCAAACATCTCAGGTTTTGTCATCAGTAAATTTGGACATGGGGTCGCTGGCCATGTGCTTCCTTAACTTCCAGGCCTCCATCTCCTCCTCCGTAGGTCCTTTATCCACCGCCATGGAGTTGTATTTCCGTTTCCGTTCGTCTAGTCCCTCAGCAAGTTCTGCCGCCTCCTTACTGTCTAGCTGTTCAAGTACCTGCGACAGGGTGTAGTCAGCACTAAATCTAGTGTAACACTCCAGTGATCTCAGACTTAATGTCGCCGTTATATGGATTAAGGAAAATCAGCAGAACACTGCGGTCACCACTATAACTATAGGCCTCCAACTAACCGTGCAATTGCACTGCGAACTGTTAACACAGTTACAATGGGGTCATCTTAGAAAAATTATTAAGTTTAAGTCGTTTTTTCTACTCCAAAATGAAGTTAAATCAAGGTCTGCCAGACTCTTGCCGGAAGAAAATTATACTGGTAAATAAGTAATTAAGTATGTAAATCTATACAAAACGCTAGCTATAACACAGTATCGAGAATAACAATACCTTCTTGAGTCTCTCCTCTCTGGCTTGGGGATTCTCTCTATCCTCCAGGGTCTTCTGCTTCTTCTGTTTCCTGACATCCACCATCTTCTCCTGGTGCATCTGTGCGGCGTACGTGTTACGTAACAATTACAGGAGTAGTCTCTATACTTAGAAGTTGCAGGAGGATTAAAGTAACCGGCTGAACAAGGTATGCAGACAAATTCCGACTAATGACCAAAACTGACTACCTTACTCGGGATTATTATAACCGGGATAAAGTGGTGGGTTTTGGAAGATTCCGCCATATTTTTCCCGGTCAAAAATTTTACCAGTCATAAAAAAACCCGCCGACTCAGATTATGGGGTTCCAAGGAGGTGGTGATCATCATATTTTACCTGAAGTCTCATATGTGCTAGAGAAGACTTTTGAAGCAGTGGATGGAGGGCTGTAACTTTATTGGCGGTTGCTACCCTAATTTCGTTATAAAAATCACAATTTGGTTATAGAAATCAGATTTCAGGGTGGACCGTTATTCTCACTTCTCTTGCCCATGAAGTGAGTAAACTGTGCCACTATTTCATGGTCCACGGTGGATTGATTACTGGAGCAGTTGAATATGCAAAGCCAAGGCGTTCCCCAATACCAAGCGGTGGGCAGGAAATTAAGCTCCGGCTGACCTTTAGAGCAGTAGCCCCATTAGCGGACAAAATGAAAGTCTTGTTAAGACAACAATACAACTTCGAATTTGACGGTCAGCAGCAGGGGGATATCAATAATGATAATGGAGGGGACATTAGCGATAATGAGAATGAGAATACGCTTTAATGAAGATTTTACTTATTATTGCTATAGATTTATTTTCCTTTAAATACTAGACGTGTCTTTTTTTCTATTTATGAGTAATATCAGTAACTGTAAATTGAAATAACTTCTTTAACAAGTAACAAAAACAGAAATTTCGGTTGAAAATTTGTTGACCTCTGAAAAAAAACTTGAAAGGTCGGCCACCGGTAAATACATGACCGGGATAATTTGGCGGGTTTTGGGAAAGTCCGCCATATTTTTCCCGGTTATTAATTTTCCCATTCATAAATTAACCCGCTATAATATTCCCGAGTAAGGTAATGACCAAAACAGACTAATGACTTTCTAATTCTTAACAAGGACGGAGCAGGTGCGATCATAACATGAGCCAGGAAGTCAGGGCACTGCAGCTCTATGATCTGACGAGTAGGGTCATGTCAAAATTATTGAGGGGTTTAAGGTACTTATATCTAAAAGGGGCCGAGTTCTATCAAGATTATTGATGGGTTCCGGTAATAACCTCTATTGAGGGCCGGGTCCTTTTAACATTGTTGGTAGCCATGGTAGGTTTAGTACTTACCAATGTATCAAGAGGAACCGGGTTATATCAAAATTGTTAGTGAGTTTAAGTGCTAACCTCTCAGAGGGGCCGGGTCCTATCAACAATGAACGGGGACTATCAAGTATCAACATTGAATTGTGACTATCAAAATTGTTTACTTACCTCTATCAAGGACCGGGTCCTATCAACATTGCTGGTAGGCTTAGGTTCAGCAGGAGCAAGCTGAGGAGTATCAGCCCCAGATCTGCTGGCAGCCCCCACACAGTACGCTTGTTTCTGAACAGCACGGCAGCACTTGTAGCCCCATTTGCCGCTCTGGAAGAAGGAGCCGTACACTGATGTGTGGCCGTTAACGTACACGTCCTCCTGGTATTTGGATTTTGGTACCACTCTCTCCTGACCTGAACAGTGGAACAGGTATTCAATTTAGAGGTTGTAAAAACTTGGAAATTCGTTTAACAAGTCACATCGATTGAGGTTTACAGCTCGTAAGTTTTCCAGTAATTCAAAAATTACTGTTAAAAATTGAAGTTGGTATCCGTGGTATTCTTTCTTGGGACACCTATTTTCGAACGTCCTGACAGACTTCTGGACTTCATTCAAAAGAAGTCGTATTATATCATATAGGTACAATATGAAAGTATGTTGAATGTTGATGAGTGGCCAGGGTTGTGAAGCAGACAACTAGAAATACCGTTAGTTTGCCCACTTTAAATTAAGCACATAGGGATGGTGCCCTAATATTGGGGGGTTATTAATTAAAGTAAAACTCTGTTAAAAGGGTATGTGGAGCGGAGTGGTACTACTAAAGATGAGCCCTGAGTCTGCGACAGATAACGGCTGGACTTGAGATGGAGGTTTGGTGATTACAGACTTGTCCATGTGTCCAGACTTGATGGAGTGGTCGGTGCGAGGCGATATTATTGATAGTGGTGCTTTTTGTGTTATCGTTGATTGAAAAATCAATTAAATGTTAAATTAATCTCCTCTGAGTTAAGAGTTGGCGAGGCATTTTACCAGGACATAAGCGACAGATTCCTTTTTTATATTCGCGCTTAAGACAGATGTCTGAGGAAATATTTTGTGTGGTGTATATTAGTCTGATTATGTTGAGGGGTTTCTTGATTCCCTCGTACTTCTGGGTAATAATACTCATGTTTGACTCAATTCACTTTGTGATTACTTTAGAACAGAAATTTGTACTGCATGAGTTTTATACACATACTCTTTATATTATATGGCATTAATTTATAGGATCGCATCAGTCATCCAGAGAATAGAAATTCCATTTGATGAAGAAAGCCTGAAAAGTATAAATTATTGAAATTAATTATTCAATGAAAGCGAAGTGTCCATAACGTGTTAAGCGTCCCTTAGTGTCTTCAATGCTTTAACGATACCAGCAGCATAACATACTTATAATATGGTGCTTTCCTTAGCTTCGGGTGTCTTAAAGTAAGCAAACGCTTGTGATATCTAGTCTTTTGCCTCGAACGATGCATTTCTAAAGAAGAGCATCGAAAAACGAGAAGGAAGTTTTCTCTGATACTCTGAGCAATACAGATTCTGAATCTAAGACTAAGAGCAATGATGAGTCTGAAGACGCAATAAACATGGTTTTATGATTTGACGGAGTCCAGTAACTTTTGTCCACTTTATTAATAAAGTCGCGTTTTACAGCAAATGATTTGTTTTTCTTCTTTCTAAAGAATAGAAAATTTGTAAGACATAATATAATGTATAGCTCATATATTTTAAACGATGTAACAATTTATACGAATGACCAAAATTAAATTCGTACAAATCTGTATAAATATAGTGGACTAAGATAATCTGGCTTTTGACAAAGAATTGCGGTATAGGGTAAGTCAGAGTGGCTTCGCAAAACGTGCCTTGATTTGTCAGCTCTTTAGCCTTTTCATTACAGTAGTAAGTCGAGTGCCTACAATAGAATTGGAAATCCAGCAGATTTCCAATTCTATATAAATTCTGTGTTATTAATAGATTTGATAGATCCTAATGGTCCTAATTGCACTTGAGAGCCTGTAGGAAGGAAATACTTCCTCGGAAATTGGTTAAACAGGTCATATTATAGAGTATGTCTTTTGGGTAATAAGTTTTCCAGTAATTCAACAATTACTGTTAAAAACTAGCGCAGGCATCCCTGGTATTTTTTCCTGGGACAGGGAGCTTAAATAACTGCTTTAATAACTGCCACATATTTTCCAGAATTCCTGATTTAAAATGGTAAGAAGTCATACTACACAATAGCATCCTAATGAGCGAGGTGCGGTGACCGGGGTTCACTTCAGAAACAGACACCAGATAGACTGGTTGTTGCTCGGTAAATGAAGTTGACTGGAACTGCCTGTACCATGGCAGTTTAAATAGAATCATTATATTTAACTCTAGATCACGTGCCACAGTTATAAGATTTCACAGGTTGCTACCACATGGTCCGCAGAGAGGGAACAGCACACGACCTTATCTGACATACTGTCGTAAGTTTAGGTCGGAGGTGTGGGTGCGCAGGTGACAATTGAAGTGACGATGGAATAAGAAAACTCTTTCATTGTTGTGACTCTCCAAAAATATGATCTTGTTGAGCGTTAGTTTCCAACAATAACAGTTACATATTGTTACTGTATTATTGTATTCTTCCCCTTCCTGATAACTGACATTGTCTCCATTTGGATACGGCAAACTGAGACATTGTCAATTAACACTAATAATAAAGTAATCCTTCTTACAAATGCAGACAGGAATTAACAGATAAGGGGATTGTTAAAAAACCAGTCTCTGATTGCCGGACTGATTTTGTCCCAAATGACCGGCAGAAACTTATTTAAGGTCACATATGTCATGCTGTGATCCCACCTTTATACCTGAGTGAAGTCACTGTCGCCATAATCTAAGGTTTCTCACTCCGATTAGGGGCAGTCGTTATTGTGGCTGGTCTAAATGACAATGTTATTGACCGACTGCTGATAAAACCAACATTCCTGAACCTCAGTCTTAGGTTCTTACTTAGACGGTATAATACAGCATATAACCTAGGTTTACATTGTTAAAACAACTCATGACCTGAACAGTTGGTAAGGTATCTGGATATGAGAGTTGACAGTGAGGGACAGTGGGGTGATTGAATGAAGTATTAAAGTTGCAAATTAAAGTTTCTAAATAAAGTTTCGAATTAAAGTTTAGACAGGGACGCTAAATATATAAATTAAATATGACACCTTGGCGTTGTGTTGCCCCCTTACTTCAGATCGCGTGATAATAATAGATTTCCTCTGCTTCTACAGCGAGGTAACAAAATATTACTCAAGTGTACCCGCTTGAAAAGATTAACAAGTACTCTGACCTCTAGAGTCTAGGTAAGTGCTATCCACACTCCACAATACCTTACCTTTGATACCTTTGATCTGCTTCGTCGAAAATCGACAGGCCATCAGAGTTGCTGACCACCCCAGACTCAGAGAGCAGATGCCTCTCGATCGTTACGCCAGTCCAGTATAGAATTGGAGTTCGGTGATGTGAAGCCCCGGATTGGCGGTTTATCCGGCAAGAAAAGCATGAATGCCGTCATATGATGCTTGAAGCCATCATGCTTGGAGACTGCACGTATGTGCCAAGGTATACAGTTCCAGAGTCTGGGACCCATTACACCAAATGATGTTTCATATAGAGTCTGGTGAGCAGCTGAGCTTTTTGTACGGACAGCTGGAACCTTAGCAAAACTTTCTACAATTTTAAAATTTTGAATAACCTTATCATACCTTTAGGCCATTTGATGTTTAAAATGGACCTGAGGTGTCTACGATGGAGTGTGTCCATTTTCTCCATGGTTGCTTTCTTAGGACTCCAACTATTTGAGTTGTAAATCAATACAGATACAACTTGAGCATCGTATAACCTCAGCTTTCTTTCAAGGGATATGTTCTTACCAGACAGCCAAACTTTTTCAAAGTTCTTAAAAGCAATCTCAGCTAGGATTCTTCTTCTTTGAATGTCCTTCTCAGTACACAGTAAGGAACCTAGTGACTTGTTACTTCGCCATGGTTCGTTATTAGCTAATGGCTGACCGTTTGTATCTTTATCAGATTTTTTCGCTAGGTAGAAGGTACTGAATTCAGTTTTACTTTCATTTACTTGGAGGTTCCAGTCTTTGAGAATCTCCTTTGCTGTAGGAAGGAAAATTCTCAGTTTCTCGATGTCCTCGTCAGCAAAGTCACAATCGTCTGAATATTGCCACTCAGTTGGAAAACCTAGTTCTGATACTGGTGGGTTTGGTCTCCCAGATACAGCTCTGAGGTGGTGTAAGGCTGCTGCAAGAATAAGTGTGAATAGCTTTCCAGATAAACTGTCACCTTGAAGGGCTCCGAGTAAACTTTCAAACTCTTCCGACAGTGAGGAGTTAACACGAACTCTAAGGAGAGTGTTCGATAGAAGGTATTGAACTAAACGAATGTCGTCCTCCGAACAACCAGCATCTTTCAAAACATTGATGATAGTGTCCCTTTTCACGGTATCAAAAGCTTTACTCATATCAATACCCATTTTGCTAAATGTCCATTTCTTCCTCATCACAACAGATATGAGCATTCTCTGAGCCCACACAATGTCAGAGCAGCTCCTACCTCTCTTGTAAGCACTCTGCCATGGCATGGTGTAGTTGTCAAGTCTACTCTCAACTCGTTTTAAGGCAATTTGAGTGAGCATCTTCCTCGATCCGTTTAACAGTGTAAGTGGTCTAAGGCTTGTGAGGGGACCCTTAGGTTTACCGGGCTTCTGTAGAGGAGTCACAATACCTTGCCCTATCGAACTTATGTATTTGTTCCCACTAAATGACTCGTTAATTGCCTCAGCATACTTCTCAAAAGTGATTGGATGGGCGTACTTTATCAGCTCATTCTGGAGATTATCTGGACCACTGGCACGGTTTGATTTGAGTTTACTTGCAGCAAGTTTAACTTCAACTGGTGTGATGGGGTTATCAAGTGGTTTTGGATCGCAGGTAAAAGGTTGCAGGCCAGCTTCAACTCCTTCTGTTAGTTGTTTTTCGAAGAAAGATTTCGCTGTGTTTGCTTTCCCTAAATCAGTACCAATAGGGTTGTTGTTGATATCATTGACCACTATGTTACCCGACTTTCTTATTCCAGCTAAAGATCTTGAAGCTTCAAACATCTTTCTAGCATCGTCAGTGTTATTTATTTCTTCCGCTAGAGCGTCAGCCTTCATGTTATTTATTTGCACAAGTCTCTTAGAAATGCTATTCTGAATCTTTCTAACTTCTCTCCTATCTCCACTAACATCACTACCATTTGGGGCTGATTTGATCTTCAGAGTCTGATCACGCTTTTTAGCAACTAATGAAGCTACTGTTAGATCACTGGAGAAATTTTGTTTAGAGGATTTCCCTTTCAGTGGTATAGTTTCTTCAGCACACGCACGTATGTCACTAAAAAGTTCATTCATTTTCTCATTTGGGTCATCTGGATAAGTTTTACCCGATAATCTTTCAGCAATCGCACTTTGATATTTCTGTCTGAGTTCTTTATCACTGTAGAGAGTTGAACAGTCAAACTGAGTGCTATCTGATTTTTTGGTTTTGTGAATGAGAACATGATTTTTCAGCGTTAATCGAGTTACAACAGGTTTGTGATCAGATCGTAACTCAGCGCCTCCGTATGATCTGCTGTCCTTTATTAAAACCGTAGACCTCCTCCTGCAAAGCACATAGTCAAGTTGAGCGTATATAGGAGTATTTCTCTTAGTCCTGTGTTCACCAGTCCAAGTTAGTTTGTGCCTACTTGGATGATCAAACAAAGTATTGCATGCTGTTAGGTCTTCTTTAACCATAAATTCAAGCAAATGCTCCCCATTTTCATTTCTAGTCCCAATACCATGTCTATCTATCAAACCTTCCAGACCTAATTGTTCATCAACCCTAGTTCGTTTACCCAGCTTTGAGTTGAAATCTCCGCAGTGGAACATTTCCCATTTTGATGGAGTAGAGGATACATTGTGTAAATCTCTATAGAACTGAGACAGTTTGTCAGGGTGTTGTTGAGCACGAAGAGATGTGAGACCATAACTGTTGATGATTCTGTAATTCTTATTACTACCACCCTTGAGAGGAAAACAAAAATCAATATACCCAACTCTATCAGAGATCTGTTTGAAAGTTGTGATGAAAGGTTGCAGTTTAGGGCTAATAACAAATCCAATACCCCCATGACATTGTTCTTTCTGATAAAAAATTAACAGTCTGTAGTTGTTGTGAAGTATGATATCCACCTGATTAGTGCACTTAGTTTCTTGTAGTCCCACAATGTCCATACCGTACCTTTTGCAGTCATTACCCAGTAACTCCCTCTTCAAAAGTCGTTCAGACCGAGTTTTATCATTAACCGCAGTGTCTGGACTACCCAAGCCCCTAACATTCCAAGAACAAACAGCGAAAACAAATAGCACAGCACACAGTGTTGATCCCATCTTGATTTTGGGCGTAGACTCTCCAGCCATAGCTGTATGTGGGTCGTCACTCCTACATTCGTCACTCCTACATTCTACATTAATATTTTTATCTATTTATGTAAAAAAATCCCCATGGAAAACTGAAGAAACAATTACACTGATCATTTATAGATTTTATAAGTGAATTTCAGTGCAAGTGCTACCCACTCATCTCTTTGAAATGATAAATAAATATAAGTTGCATAAATTAATTGATATTACTCAAAGTTACATTTATATTTTATATAGATAAGGTCATTTATAAATGAACTGAAAACGTTGATTTCGTCCCAGTATCTCTTCTATTTTTAGATTCTTGGTAATAAATTTTGAAAATGCAGTTTACTTGACGTTTACAATGCTATCAAATTAAAAAACCTACAAAGTTTGTGTAGCCTTGCGGCTTGCACCACACGTGTAGCCTTGCACCACTTACTCAGCTCTTGTATGTCATGTAGTGGTACGTTATGAACCCCAGGCCGTGCTTGCCAGCACTGCTATGATGCAATATTTGTGTTGCAGACCATTAGTAGGCTACAGCTCCAATTATTTGGCGGAATTAGAATTAACAATTTTATACAATATTCATTTTGATTTATATATTTATGTATTTCGATATATTCATTGATTCATGTAAAGTCAATCCCCATGTCATAGTGTAGAATAAATTACGTTTAACACTGATCTATTCATAGATGAACAATAAGTTAAATTCAACGCTAACTAATGAGGCTTCATTAAATCATTATCAGTATAATCATGACTTTACAGTTCCAAGTTAAACCCCCACTTATCGGTATGTAAATTCCGCCGTGCTGATTAACAAGCCCGTTAGTAAATCACATACAATTAAGTAGGAGCAGGTAGATAGCAAAAATCATGATCATGATCTAACGATACGCACTATGTTTACAGAACTAATTCCTATTGCAACAATTTTTGCAATATTATCTAATCGGATAAATTGTTTCAATTTTATTACAATATTAACGAGAATCGGGGGAGCCGCGAATACCTACATGACATTGACCTAATTTGCGGTGGCTATTATAGTGGAACCATTCAGAATTGGCAGTTGAGATATTTGATAATTATAATAAGGGACCTCACGGTATTTCAACTCGGAAACCTATAACCTTATCTAACCTACAGCTCTTCCTGCTCGGCAGTGGGCGGTTTCCAACATACTCCTCCAGAAAAGTATGTTGTTCACCGCAGACATCTTCACCGCTTCATTTTTAATATAAAGTACCCAGGAGCCATCTCCAACTAAACGCTGCAAAGCTGATCTGGGGTCAGAAAATGTGGACCGTAGTCGGTGGAGAATGTTAGGACATGTTTTGCGGGTTTAACGTTTACCTCCTCTATTCTGTTTATTTGTGCTGTGTGAATGACTTATGTTTACATAAATCATTTACATAAATCATTTACAAACGAAATATATTTTCATATTTTTAATATTTTTGATCTCCACTATCTCCGTAGAATGTAGCGTATGACTAGATATATTGGCAGAAACTACAGTAAAGTCGTGACATTTAGCTATTTATTTCAGGGAAAGATTAGACATGAGCGTTGTTTTTAACTACCCCTTAGAATTTTAGAACTTTTATTCAATAATACAACCTTTTAAAAAAGAGCACGTGTTTTTCTTTGTCACAACAACGTGGTGTTCAGAATTTTGAACACTAATTCTAAATGAAACTCTATAAAAAGTTTCCTATTATATATATATATATATATATATATATATAAATTCATGATGCACTATAAACTTGATTTGCGACAGAAATTTTAGACAATTTATCTGCTTACGTGTAATTTCAAACTCTTATCAGTTACCATGTCTTTTATCTAATTTTTATCAGCAGATTTATAAATCTGCTGTTCATTTGTAGTTTTTACCATGCCAGTTTTGAGTAAATTTTTGCCTTCCATCAATTGAGTGCAGCTTTCAGTTTCAAAATTTTCAGTTTATTCAGATTTTTCGTTTTCAATATTGCAAATTTTTAATAAATCATGTTCAGATTATGGTGATAATGGATGTAAAGGTACTTCAACCGAATTAACAATCCAACCGTGTGTATGACGTGTCCCAGTAGCCAATCATAATATATATATATATATATCCGATAATTATAAATAGAAAAAAGTATTAGTAGTAAATAAAAGTACCCTTGATAATTTTGCCGGTTCTGGAATACTCCACGTACTCCTCAGTGGTAGCGAGTAGTAACTCCCGCGGTGGCGCCTTCAGATGCTCCTCACCTCCATACTTATCTACTATTGAGTTGCTGACCTGGCGAGGAGAATTAGTCAATTAAAAATAATGAGTAATTCAGTCAGTTAGTCAGTCAAGAGTTTTGATAAGTCATAAGACTAGGAGTTCGATATTTGATTAAGATGGCGGAAAAATTCAATTTGTTGGAGCTTTACTGTTTGATAATCTGCAATACATCTGAAACAATTCATTTCGATGACTTCATCTCAAAGACATCCTGGTAAAATTACAACCAAATTTTCAGGATCATTTGGTAAGTGGTGATATGTCCGGTAGGTTTAATTCTGGTTCCTTACTTTGACAGTGACACCCACAAAACCTTTAATCTGCTATCTTATATTTCTAGATTGAAATTATTTATAATCCTAAGTATTTAAAATCCTAATTACCGATTTAAATTTAATGTATGTGTTTGATGTTCCTGTTCGACTAAATAAAAATGAGGTATGTAGTATGCATATTTTGTGCCTATTATGTGTAGAATTAGAAGCTCATCGAGTAAATGAGCATTATAATACAAGGGGTTGGGTCAAGATACTAAAATTTACCAATTCATTGGTATCTTCCTTTGATCCCTTTACGACGGTAATTCAAACATGAATATCTGCTCCATATTTGAGAATTCCGACACAATTTCTCCTAATTTGGGTATTGGTGATGAGAACTCTAAAGCCACGAACGAGTTGTTAAAAGCTTTGCAGTAGAAGTTGAAGTGAATTTCAACAGACTGTGTCGAGATTGTCAACATGTTGTCTTGGGACTCCCATGAAATGGCGCTGTAACGAGGAGCGAAGTAGTATGTCTAGCTGTCTACAATGTCTACTAACTGCTCTGCTGCTGCTCTAGGTAAGACTTCCCATTATATAATACTACAAACCAGCTCATTTAAATACAGCTATATTCGCGGAAATTTAACGTTAGGTATGCTCTAATTTCATTTCATCATCTAGCTCTCTGGAAAATAAAATTATTTGACGTTTCAACTATAGTACAGATAAGTCTCCTTCTTACAGACGTGGTGTTCATGTACAACTACTAGAGGTTAGGTCGTAAATTGCAAAAATAGAAAGTGTCACATAAACGTGATTAGAAATATGGGTTCGTAAATGCGAGGGAAGTGTCAATAAGTTTTGTAATGAACAATGAATCTCCATAACCTGTCAATAACCTTGTCATTTAAAGTAATTTAGAGCATATTAAGGACTCACCTCACTTTTAAACTCGTCCTTACGTTTCGAGTATTCTTTGTGGAGAAGAGCCGCTTTGGTGGGTTCAGCCTGAAATATAAGTTTTAGCGAAAGATCTGTGTAGGGCACAAGAAAGATTTAATATATTATAACGAACGCGTCGTTAATCCTCGAACGACGCCTATCATTAATTAATTGTCAGACAAGACGATCCCACAGTAATCAGAATCTCGACTGATATTCAATTATTGACTTGACTAGACACAAATAAATTGTCCGTAAAGTCGTATTTGTAACTGTGTTTGTATAGCCACTTTCGGTAAATAAAAGAATAAATAACTAAATTATGATGAGGAATAATTAAGGGAAAAATATGTTGTATTCTAAATATTCTAAATAACGAAGATTTACCGTGTACCAACTAACCACCCACCTCAAACCCTTTTTATCATTAGCCGTCTTTAAATGTCCACACGCACGATAAACTAACATAATGTGAAAGGGGACAAGAGGAAAGATAAGAAAATAACAGAAAATTAAATATTCAGCTGAATATATTTACTCAGAAACTTAAAACATGATTATAGTCTATGAGTTCAGATGATGCTCGTCCAACGTGTGCTGACATCAAGAAAGATCCAGAACCATCCAGCATATAAGAGAACCCAGATACAATCACCTTTAAAGTCTTGGTCACGTAATAATTTCATGTCATCGTAATGCCAACATTTGCACTACTATAAGTGGTTGTTATAGTGGACTGCTGGGTAAGTTTTGAACGAAAGGGCTGAGCTTGAGATTTACAGTTTTAGCAACTGTGATATTCACTACTACTTGTACCCCAATACCATGTCGACACACGCAATAAATGTGATGAGAAGTAACACTGATGCAAAAGTTCAAACAGCGCCGAAAAGTCGGTTGTTCAATCAATACACCAATTATTTGCTTTGTTTCACCGATTGTCCTTTGAAATGGAGATGTAGGGAGCTGCGTACGTGAATAACCGGTTCTTGGGGTTTAAAAAACATTTTAAACCCCATTTTACGGCAGGAATCTCACGATATTTCAATCAACATATTTACTTCAAATTATTGATAATGCGGTATAAATATATTATATATGGATAAACTAGACCTGCTTGAGCCAGAGGAACGGCCCAATTTGGTATAAAACACCATGGGATTTTCATGGGATTTATCTAATTCCCCAGAATAATTTTATTCTGTCGGTTATCTAATTATTGAATTATTGAGTTATTGAGTTGAATATCAGTGCTATTATTCGCCTCCCTTTAACCTGAATCAAAATAAATTTTTTTCATTCAAAAAGTTATAAGTTATTATAAGAGAAAGGAAGGCACTTGCTTTTTCCCCTGGAAAGGGCAAGTGTTGATAAGAGCGGTGCATTTCTTTGTCGCAACAACGTGATTATTAGAATTTACAGTTACTAGCAGGAATCCGTCTATCTCTAAAGTGGTGCCAAGAAACAACGATATTTATTTATTTTGTGATTTTGACACTACCTGGGGAGTGGGGGTTCAATTTTTGGAACCTTAATTATTTATTCCTTGGACAATTTTTAATTTTTTCATACTGGTCAAAAGGCTGTAAAAGAATTCTACCCCAGCCAAAAAAGTTTCAATGTATAGCTCAAATGACTTTTTAATGAAATAAAAAAGAGTTTCGATAGATCCCAAAATCTTATAATATTATATAATATTTTTTCATCTTTTTTCAGTTCATAATTTGAGGGAGAGATCTGATTTCAATGAAAGTTTCCATTTTGATATTTTGTGTTCTACATCCCCAGATAATATTAGAAAGTCAGAACAGTTTTATATTAACAAATTGAAGACACTTTATCCGTTTGGCCTGAACAATGTGAATTCCGTTTCTGGAAGCTAATTTTCATGGTGTCCCGAATTTTATTTTTAAATCGTCCATTTTTTGTTTATATATGCAGTCTATCAATTTTTGAATTGCATCTTTTTGATTTAATGAACTACTGCAGACTCCACATTATTATAGTATATGCCATTAATTTTGTTCCGATTTTAAACTATTCCATTTTGACGAGATGCTAAATTAATTTTTTGAGACTTTACTACATTTTTGATGAGAATTTTTGACATTTTCAAACTAACCATTGATATTCTCAGATTATGTGACCGATTAAATGCTGAAGATAAAAGAAATATATTCATTTTGCTAAGATTATGTTTGCGTTTCATTGCTCAACAGCTGTTCGAAGGATCAAATTTAAGATTATATAATATTTTACATATATAATATATTATATTATATTATATTATGTAAAATCCGGATTGGAGTATTGTTTATGAGTCGCATTGTTGTAATTTTTTTAATAAGAGCATTTTTACTTGTCGCAGTAACCGGGATAAAGATAATTTTACACAGAATACATATTATATTACATATATATATATTATATTATATTATTGATAGCGCATACTTTTAACGCTGTATACCGTTTTCATCATTCATGGCATTTTCCAGCAGAAAAATTGTAAATTTAGCTTGCAAAGATCAAGAAAAAAAGGCCGATTTTACCGGTTATATATATTAGGCTCTGGTTTAACTATTTACAGACTTACATCCATAAAAGGTAGACTACAATCTATTTCCATACTTCTTGACTCCGGAAACCTGCAATCAAGAGCCGTTTGCTTTAAGTATGTGTCGAACTTGGGTGTGTGTCAAACTAGAGTACCAGTAATGAGGGCAATGATTTCTAAAACAGCCGCCATATGTTTGGAGCTTATGCTAAGTATGTATTAAGATTTACTATGAGAGAAAATTATATGAAGTTCTACAAAAGCTGGTAACTCCGCAGATCGAATGATACCTTTTTATATTGATTGTCGAGCAGTCGGGCCAATGGACTTGCTCAAAATGAAATCAACAAGCTGTCATAAGACAGTCATAGCTGTGTCAAAAAATCAAGAATCTAACAAAAGAGCAGTCTTCAAAGCAAAACATTTTGGAAATTCTATGAATATTTTATGGAAATATTTTAGGAGCGAATGCAGTGGATATGCTGAGGAATCTGCTCCCGAAGCATCACTAGTTACTTAGTAACTTAGTAGAATTTTCTGGCACCCTTCCAATTAAAATATGTACTGCCACCAAGCACAATAATCCAAGAGAATCTCCCTAACGCGTTTGATGATACAAGCCAAGTTTTCTGAGTTCATGCGTGAAGATATTTGAAGATCAAACGCGCTGGTCGTAGAGCATCATATAATACACAATCTCACTCCGTCACCTTTGATATTCAGTATTTTAACTAGTGTGAACCCTGTAAATCAGGTAAAAAAGAGAGTGGCAGATGATTAGCAATTAAATGTGTTCAGTTGATAAACCCAAAGAGCTACATTTCACGAAACTGAAATGATGTGCTCATGGCAATTTACTTTATGTGCCGTGCCATTGATAAACCCAACGTTGCTAATCTAGCTGTCTGCACAATTCGCAAATTTAGCAATTCAAAAGCTATCCTATTGATTGTACGTGAACTAGTTTAAAACATATATATTTAAAATATAGTTTGTATATCATAAACCAGTTTTAAAATCTATTTCTAAACCTAAAAATATAATTCCCAAATTTCTCGATCTGCATGCTTTGGTTGCCGCAATTATACCGATAGGTCACTAGATATCACATAGGAGGTTTCGTTCAGACTTTTAATAGGCTTACAATCTGTGAACCTTTATATAGTTGGCACACCACCCAACTTCATGTTAAATCTCAGGAATGCCCACACCAAGCACCACCCTATCCCACCCCCGCATTCCAGCGAACTATTTGCGTGCCTTTTGAGTGAGATAACGGACGACTGACCTGCAAGTGTACGTTAGATCCACGCTCTCCAGCGTCCCAGGCAAACAGCTGTAGTTTGGCGATCTCTTTTACTTGTCCTGTTGATCGTACAAAGTTCTCCCCAGCAAATGATAACCTGTTAAATACGAGACAGTTTGTTAAAATTTTGCGACACATTTTAAATTCCAGGAAACGCAAGAAATAGGAAATACTAAAATCTACAGCAGTATGGCATCTTACTCAGAGGGTTTCTTGTGTGCTAGATCTTTGAGGGGGTTGTCTCTCATCGAGCGTGACTTGGGATCGTAATGCGCGGAGTTCGCATCGAGGTTTATCAGGTACTGCGGGAGATTTGGGTTAGAAAGCTGTTAGAAAACATTTTGATGTGCAGTCTGAAGGGTATCATCGCGCCAGTAAACAATATCGATATTAGTAGTATCACACATTTGACATTCAAGCTAATGGTAACACTACATATGTGAGAAATGGTGGAAGGCGACAAATACTTTGTCTAGATGAAAAATATTTTGTCTAGATGAACCAGAATAACCAATAAAATAGCCATTTTAGATAATATTTCGCTCCATGATGTGGCTAAGACCAGGTTGACGCTACAAAGGACTACACCTGCTTAAATAATATCGATAATAGTGTCACACAGTTGGAATTCAAGCTAATGGTAACACTGTATATGTGAGAAATGGTGAAAGGCGACAAATATTTTGTCTAGATGAAAAATATTTTGTCTAGATGAACCAGAATAACCAATAAAATAGCCATTTTAGATAATATTTCGCTCCATGATGTGGCTAAGACCAGGTTGGCGCTACAAAGGGCTACACCTGCTTAAATAATATCGATAATAGTGTCACACAGTTGGAATTCAAGCTAATGGTAACACTGTATATGTGAGAAATGGTGAAAGGCGACAAATATTTTGTCTAGATGAAAAATATTTTGTCTAGATGAACCAGAATAACCAATAAAATAGCCATTTTAGATAATATTTCGCTCCATGATGCGGCTAAGACCAGGTTGAAGCTACAAAGGACTAAACCTGCTTAAATTCCGCTTAAAACGCTAGTGTTACTTCTCATACTCCTAAACTACGGAAAATTTCGGTGGATTTCGGCCCGTTTCTTTTATTTCATAGGTAATCCATGCCTTGATTACCGCAACAGCACTCGTAAGATTGAAGCTTGTGCCCAGTAATTACAAAGCTTTTAATGTGAGAGAAAATGACAGAAAGATCAAAAACTGACAAATTTCAGGACATCGAATGATCATTTTTGATCTCACCTGTCGAGTCAAGAGTGCAAAACATAGCAATAACGCCAAAATGCTGTCAAAATACAGTCATAGTTGTGGTATAGAAAGCCTGTATTAAATAGCAAAGCATAATCTCTATGGAAATTCTGTAAATTTGTTATGGATATTCTTTAGGAGTGGAGACAACCAAGGAATCTGCTCCGAATCATCACTCGTCAGTCGTCACCTCTGTGATTAGCTGACAATTAATCAGCAGAATAATATACTGCCATTATGGGAGCGACAGGCCTGCAGTAGGCGACCGACATACGTATACTAGAGCCTCACCAGAGAGATTTCAGAATGTAATGCTGTTCATTCATTTTATTATTATTACGTATTCTAAGACGTAATGCTAATGACCATTATTATTATGATATATAATCGTATAAAAATCAAAAATAGAACATAAATGAACATCTTAAAGATCTGAGAAGTAGCCTGAACAAATTAAATACGGATACAAATACTAAAACAACTTCTTCCATCCTGCTCTATTAGAGACTAATATATTTTAATGGCCATTAAAATTTCCTAAAATCTTTTGAATGTCTTCAAACTTCCCAGCTTAATTTTTACGGTTCACCTTCCTCGAAAACCTGCGTCATCTCAGTACATGGTTGTTCTGTGCCATCAATCTTAACCTAACTACCCAACAGTGCAATCGGTCTCAATTCAGTCTATTTCATTTTATTCCTTGACGTATCACCTCCTGACGTATAATCCCCTGACGTATTAACTTTTGATTATTGACGTATATTAAACTCGTATGGTACTACAGGAAATTGGAATAAGAACGTAATTATATTTTGTATTCGATTAATATCACGGTATATCAAGTAAAATCCATTGCTACTTGGAGTGGTAAGTCCCCAGAAATAGTTTTAAATGTAGTTTTACCAGTTATTTACAGTAATTTTCAGGGTTATATATTAGTGCTACAACAAACCTCTAAAAATTATCCAATTTGGACCGAATTACGGTAAGCTAACGGCAAAGTAGTAAAATTATCCCCCTGTCCCCGCCCCTTTAATTCGACATTGATTTTCACTTCCAAGACCCAGAGCTGTCAATAAGTAATCGAGTCCCGAAGTGGCTTCATGATTATTTTTGTAAGAGTAAACAAAAACAACGCTGATTATGTATAGAAAATTGCTGTACAGTACTACTGAGCTCATTTCTAAGAAATCATTCATCGTATAATCCTTTAATGACAGGACTCGATGGACATTTTGATTAAGACTTAAGAGACATTTAAGTATCTAATTCCGATTGAACAAATTAATCACTGATCAGCGAGGACTTGAAATAATCTCTGAATGGCAACATTACTCGCGAAAGAACTTAGCGTTAAATACTCTGTTATTAAAGTAGCTGAGCTCAATATAAAGAACTAGAAACTCGCCTAGTCGGAAGCTTTGTTCGAGGAAATTTTAAAAATCAGTTATGTTTAATTTCATTTCATCATATACAATATATAATAGCTCTGTTATACTGTAGAAATCATGGATTTTATTTGACAATGACGACAAAGTTGTAAGTATTCAGATTCCCTAAACGATACTTTCTACCGCATCGACAAATATCAATCACAAACAAGGTTATGAATATAGTCATAGCGTGTGCGTAAATGTGAGCTAGTTATGACGTATCATAAAGCATGGCAACGTGCGTTGCTAATCTGTTCTTGCTCGCGGACGTGCAATCGGGGGGTATCCAATGGTGAAAAATGGTGTGAAATGGTGAACAATGGTGAATGATTTTTATGGTGAATCGGGTTTCCAAATTGTAAAATTTCACCATTTTTAACCATTTTTTCGATGAATATATTTGCCTTCTAGTTTTAGTTTTGACCTGGTGTTATCACTCCAAAAAAATTGTTGGTTATTAACTCAGATTTTGAGGATATAAAGAAACAATTAAACATAACATCATTATTTATTATTTAAAAAAAAATACTTGGTCCATTTATTGATGTTTCATTTACCACAGCAGTTTCCTTTTCAGAGTTTGAGTTTATATTTAGAAACTAACCATACTATCTTTTAGATTTTTGTCACTTATGATGGCTCCGGCTGAAAGTACTATGACTCATTTTATTTAGAAGATCGTAGTTTCATTGCTTCTGAAGTAGCTATCAGTTCGCCGGTCATTGTTGGGTATAATACTCTTGTGATTAACCGTTTTGGACAACCTGGCGCTTATGGTTCTGGAGCCCGATTTTTCTCTAGACAATGGGAAGACCCAACCCATTGTGAATCAAAA
Organism: Bolinopsis microptera; assembly: GCF_026151205.1. NCBI lineage: Eukaryota > Metazoa > Ctenophora > Tentaculata > Lobata > Bolinopsidae > Bolinopsis > Bolinopsis microptera. The sequence continues at coordinate 21,604,392 of NC_087072.1, forward strand.
TGATGAAAGCCACCTCTTAGAGAACTCTCAAACAGGAGAAAAAACGGTCTTCCAGAAACTTCAGTTGCTAAAAATGAAACTGAAATTCTTGAGAAACTGCGTGAAATTGAAACGACCACCACCATCCCTGCGGGTTAAAGGAGCCCCTACTATCCCTGATGCATCTAAACTTAAACATTTTTCTGTACTAGAGACACTGATGTTAGGAGAGGCCATCAGAAACAAACTGAATGAAATCAAACACATGACCTCTGTTTTTAAGGCTGGTGCACACGAAAAAATCCCGTTAGTCCCCTCTGAGGTTAAAAGAACCAAGGAGAAACACCAAAACAAACTTGATTTCCACAGACAACAAGAGGAAACTGAGTGGAAGAGGTGGCCAAGAAAAACATTAGAAACTCTTCGACTCATTGAGGGAAATAAGAAACGTGTGAATTTTAAGAACCGACAGCAGATAAACAGAAGACGAACTGAGAAAGAAGCCAAAAGACTCATTAAGGATGGAAGTTTTGTCATCCTTTAGAATGAACCTGTCCCACCCGGGGCTGTGTGTGTACTTGGAAAAGGGTTGGGATTTGTACCTACACCCCCTCTTGATGTTGAAGGAACAAGATTGGACATGCGTTTAACAACAAACAGGATCCTTCAGTCTTCAAATCAGTCACTAAACAGCAATGACCAGTTTGAAACCCCGAACCTGCCCCAAATACCACCTAAACTCTACCAAAAATCATACTATTCATCACAGTCATCAGATGACAGTAGTGTTAATGATATTGTGAAGAGTATGGAGGCGGACCTTGACCAGAGATTGACCATTCAGAAAACTACAAGAGGCGACACAAAGAAGAACTTGTCAAAGGAAGAAACTGAGGGCCTAAAATAGCTTGAGTGCATGAACGATGAGGGAAAACTATCCGTTGTTCAAGCTGATAAAGGAGGTGCAGTGATTATTATCAACCCAGAGACACTAAGAAAGAAGACACTTGAGAAGCTCCAAAACCCGAATATCTATACTGAACTGAAGGAAGATATCACCCAAACATTACACCATGAGTTATTCCTCAAATGGGTTGAAGGTAAAGAGAAAGGTTTTATCCATCCGATGACTACAAAAAGTGTCATGGGTGTTTCTGATAATGATAGCACAAAAGAGGGGAAAGATAAGACCAATGCAAAGAGCACTTCTTCACATTTCAAGCCAGGAAAAGCCTACTTTTACCCGAGTTTGAAGATTCACAAATTGAAGAGAAAAGACCTTGTGCCCGGCATAGAGCCCCCTGTAAGACTAGTCACTGCACTACAGGAAGGAATAGCAAAAAGGAGTGACGTCTTCTTGGCCAGTGAGTACTTCAAAAACCTTGAAAAGGACTATTGCGAAGACTTACTGACTGACTCAACGGAGGCACTGAGATGGCTTGAAGTATGTAATAAGGTTGAAACAGACAAACGAGCCCTCCGAGCTTTCACTTTCGACTTCAAAGCTCTCTACGACTCAGGACACCAGCACTCTGTGATTGGCTGGTCGACCTCGTTGATATCAGTCTAAGATCCTCTATTGGATGCTTTGAAGACAAGTGGTACATCCAAAAGAACGGAGTGCCTACAGGTGGAAGTCTGTGTGTGCAGTTGGCCAACATAACTGTATTTTATGTAATGAACAAATGCGTTTACAGTAACACTGACATGATGAAGAGAGTTAGGACTGTAAGACGGTACATTGACGATGGTGCAGGTTTCTTCTACAGCACTGAAAGGAAATTTGACCAGTGGATTTCCGATGTAAACAAATCCTTGAAAGAATATGGGCTACTCATTGATGAATCCCAATGGAAGGAAGTTGGCACGCCTGTGGCTTTTCTAGATATCGAGTTTTGTTTCGACCCTGAGGGAAACTTACAAACTGACCTCCATATCAAGGAAACAGATTCAAGGAGCTATCTACATTTTAGCAGTGCACATCCAAACCACATTTATAGTGGAATAGTTTACAGCCAGTGCATCAGGCTCAGGAGAATAATCAACTCGCAAGAACGACTGGAAACCAGATTGAGTGAATTAAGCCAAGCATTCAAGGCAGCTGCATATCCCTCAAAAATGGTGAACAACATCAGCAAAAAAGTTCTCAACTCAGAAAGAAACCTTGAACGAAGATCTCCCAAGGACAACACACTGAAGCCAGAGATCCTGCCAATAAGGGTTGTCTCAACCTACGGAAGTGACTCTGATATCGTCACCACAGTGATTAAGTATGAGGAGAACTTAAAGAAGACCAGAAGTTTTTGTAACCTGAGTGACTCAAAACAACAGAGTAACACCCTTGAAGAAAAGAAGAATGGCAAAAAGTTCTTCCAGTTTGTCAAGAAAACAGGAAGCAACTTCAGAAGACGGTTGGTTAAGGTGAAAGACATAGCTCTGGGGAATAAGCACGGTCAAACAAAGCCGTGTAGAAAGAAGAACTGTGCAACGTGTGAGTCTATTGATAGTGCTACACAAATCAGCATCAATGGGAAACGGGTAAAACCAGCACCAGGTACATGCATCACTTACAACATCATATATTTGATCAGATGTAAACTGTGTGAGAAACCATACGTAGGCAAATCCACCAGAATGCTACGGGTAAGGTTTGGCGAACACAGAAGAGCATTCTACAAGATCATCAGTGGGCAAAAGGTTGACACGGATGATGACTCAAACTGTGTAGGACTCCACCTCCATATAGAGCATGGACTGTCTCAGAAGGAAAATTTTAACAATAGTGTTTCAGTGTGTATCCTAGAAAATTCAAGTCCTAGTAGTTTAGATGTAAAGGAGCACCGATATATACAATGATTCCTGATTATTCGGAATAAAAAGTGTTTTGTGAACCACACTAATATACATGCCTTAAAGTCCCTTCGCCCCTCAGGAATGAATAGTACAAACCCTTTCAAGATTCCTTTACTGCATAATTAATTTTTATTTTGTCCGAGGGGCTTTCCATAAATTATTTATAAAAAAATACTTGGTCCATTTATTGATGTTTCATTTACCACAGCAGTTTCCTTTTCAGAGTTTGAGTTTATATTTAGAAACTAACCATACTATCTTTTAGATGTATGTCACTTATGATGGCTCCGGCTGAAAGTACCATGACTCATTTTATTTAGAAGATCGTAGTTTCATTGCTTCTGAAGTAGCTATCAGTTCGCCGGACATTGTTCGGTATAATACTCTGATAACATCATTATATTTAAGGGGACATTTTGAAAGTGTGTACTCTCAAAAATTTGTTCAATGTATCAAATCTTATTGTTTTTATCTATACTTTCATATAATTCAGAGAATTCTTTCTGCTGTACGACCGCCCACGTGCAAATTAGACGAGAAATAGGTAGTTGCAAAGTAACCATGGTAACGAGGATTGTTAAACGCACGTGCACGTGCAATGATTGTATTAAGTTTTAACGTCATTTTGATCGGTTTTGTTGATATTACGCTGTGTTTAGTACAAGCAACATTTTAATTGGCTGTATCTTCGGTTGTGTAAGATATTTTTTGACGCGATTTAAACTTACTAACAAAAATACTTTCAATATTAGCTTCCTCCCTGTGACCACGGGTTTTCTAGTACTTTCATAATATGAAGTCAAATCCCGAATCTCATCAAAAAAGGTTTTGGTGTATGTCCCCTTAAAGTAAGTCTAGGATTTCCAATTCGGGAACTCGATTCACTAAAACTATCCATCACCATTTTTCATCAAAATTAGTGAACACTGAACATGGTGAGAAAGGTACATTGAAAATGGTAACTTTAAGTGAAAAAGGTGAGAAAGGTACATTAATACTAGTAAATTTTGGTGAAATTGGCGAGTAAGGTACATCAACAAGAATTTTGCCGCGGTTAAACCACGCACGATCTATTTTCCCTATGATGTACTTGTATCTTGTACCATTAATTCTTTCGAGTGAAAAGTGTGACTGGAAAAAGTGCAAAATATTTACATTATACTATGTTTTTAATAAATGAGTGGGATTCGCGTCGTGCATGGTAAAAATTGACGATTTAATTTGACCAATGTAGCGCAGTATAACAGACGCTTCCAATACACATAATTATAGGGGAATGGTCTATATTGCGAAGGAGCAGACTTTTGTCGTCACCGTAGGACCGTCGGGCCACCTCATACAGCTGTATATCCAAACCCGATTACTTATTCCCTACGATCTTTTTGCCTTCGGCAAGAGTAGAGAAAAAAATTGTAACTTTTAGTGAATATGGTGAGAGAGGTACATCGAAACTGGTAACTTTTGGTGAACATGGCGAGTAAGATACATCTAAACTTGTAACTTTTGGTGATCATGGTGAGTAAGGTACATAAAAACTGTTTACTTATAGTGAACATGAAGAGTATGGTACATCGGAACTGGTAATTTTTGGTGAACATGGCGAGTAAGATACATCAAATCTAGTAACTTTTTGTCATCATGGTGAGAAGAGTACATCAAAACTGGTTACTTATAGTGAACATGGCGAGTAAGGTTCATCAAAACTGAGCTCTTGGTATTGTCGCAGAAAACACATTTAATACCTCAATTTGATACTTTGAAAATAAAAAACTAAAATGGTGTAAAATGGTGAATGTTTTTTATGGTGAATCGGGTTTCCAAATTGTAAAATTTCACCATTTTTCACAATTTTTCACAATTTTTCACCATTGGATACCCCCGTGCAATCTCTTGATGTTGCTAAGTAACGATGCAGGTAACCTCTGATGAAATTACGCCGTTATTCTAACGTTTATTTTACCTCAGTTCTGAAGTTAATTATAGAAAATCTAAAGCCTTAGTCAAAATTCTAAGAATGCTTATCTCCTATTCCTATCCTTTTTTACAACCCTGCTAAAAAATCGCGAGGTTTCAACCCCATTTGCGAGCTGAAATTGGTCACGCCAGAGGGTCGGCTTTTTGGTCGATTTTCAGTGTTTTTATCGGGGGGATTTCGTCACGTTTAAAATATATTATAGATGTCGTCCCTGGGCACTTGATAATTAATTGAAGCAAACTGTAGTGTGAGGGATGAGTCTCAGAAGTAGATTGACATAAGAGCACTTGAACCACTATCTGAACTGCTAAACGTCCCGAAGCACCTTACAAATGCTATAAACCCCATGAACGCCATCAGAGGGCCGAGGGGGCCGCTTTTCTCCTGAATTGTGGGTTGACAAATTTATTGATAGAGATATCAGATACTGTACAGTCGGAGTGTCGAACACACTGGAAGCGCCCCCGGTCTCTCCCCCTCTCCACACAGTCTTCCTGCACCTATGTTTTGAGTATTATCAGGAATATATTTCTGGCCAGCGTTGTGACAGAATAGATTAGATCGTCTTAATTGTTTCTTCTCGAAACTGCATCACATCTCGAGCCCGAATGTAGCTGCTCTTTTTCAAGCGTGACTTGGCCCAACAGGTTAGCTAGCAGTAAAATCAATAATGCATGCAATTCCCAACGTTTTCGTTCTATTCATGTCAATTCTCGGCGACGCGACGGGAAGATAATTAATTAATGATTATCATGGCAAAATATTGCGCGCGGCAATATGCGCGTTACTTGCGCTGCAAAGTAATAAATTTAGTATGCCCGCGTTCCGTTAAAGACACCAAAATTGGGGCATTTTGTGTCGCTTTTTGTTTCGTTTCTAATAGTTTTGTAAACGTGTATTAGTAACTGGATTGCAAGAGAGGGGGCTTTGTTTACATGAGACACGATAATACCAGAGACTTCATTGCAGGACTCCCCGAAATAGTGCAACATGATGTTCAAACTGAGCCATCTCTTCAGCCAATAATAGAGGCTCAATCCGACCAATTCAGAAACACGGACGATGCAGCGAGACTGACATCAGGGCGAAAAGCTTTTGGAGAGCTGGCCAAGACGCCGATTTTGGTGTCAGAATAACATATCTCCTGTCATCAACAGCTGTGAAGACTTCACTGTCTTCACTCTATGATCACAATGAGAAAGAAAAGAAACGATCGTACAATCATAGAGTTATGACAGTGGAGCAGGGAAAGTTTGTGTCTGGTTTCGTGGGGACATATTACACATATAGTAAGTGGATAAGTTTCTCTCAGTCGCTATAACGTTCATTATGAACGTAATAACTCAGTCACTCAGTCACTCAGACACTCAGTCACTCAGGTAGTTGATAAATGACATATTGATATATAACCCTCAAAGTCAACTGACAATGACAACAGCTATAACATTGACGCACAAATGCGATTCAATTGTACACATTCGCTGTTTATAACATTAAACCATTAGATCGCAGTGATTCAAAATCGAACTCCATGTAAAAATTGGTTTATCGACATTGCTTTATAAGAAGCTGATCCCATTTAAGTTCAATCATTTATGATTCTCTGAAATCTTCTGAAGAACTACTATATACTGGCTAAATTCCCAGAGTTCTATCACCATTCACCAGCATAGTCTTAGACTGAAATATGTTATTTGAATCAAACTAATATTGGTCAAAAACTCAGCACTTATCCTTTGGAAACTTTCTTTCAAGTCTCAACCTGGGCTCACATCCCTGACCAAAGATAAACGTGTTTAAATGTCCAACATTCACTAATTCAGTACAAGTTTATACATACAATTAGTCTAACCCGTGCCTACGGCCGGAATTTCACTATCGCAGTTGAAATGCAAAAGTATAAACCTGCCTATTATATTTGAAAACACGCATTACATTGTCGTATGACACACATAAATCGAGAATCTCCGAGATAAATTTGTCGATTAAAAGGATAACGTTAATGACAGCTCCCCAACACAAAGCCCCAGCCCCCCTCCCCAGGTGAGGTAGATAAAGACGGCACATCATCATTCATCACAACATGAACAATTGAACATGGCTATTTCAGTACGAATTAACAGAAGACGATCGAATCAGCGACCAGGTGAGCCTTAACGGATGTGTTAACAATATGCCGTGAAAATATTATAATATGTTACGTTATTTCCTCTCATGCGTACATGTTTATTGTTCATGAATATCCATTTATAAGGCCGCTTCTCTCCTGCGGGGCTTTACAAGTTCACCTCCCGATTTCTTCATAATAGGAGAACCTTTAAGGTTAGTTTTACAAACTATTTAGCTAAATAGAGTTCTAGGCTATACGGTACATTTTAGTTAAATGGTCCTTGGCTAGTCCAGTTATCTAGCATATTACCTAATGAGGAATAACTCGTACAAAGTAGCCTTATCTCTCGCTTATTTGTTAAGAAAGATTATGTTGAGCTCAATTCTCAGAAAAGCCTTATCTCTCGCTTTTTTTGTTGAGTGGGAGCTCAAAAAATTAACATGTCTACCATGCCAGATGCCCAGATGGACAGCTTATTCTTCACTGGCATAATGAGTTTAGAAAAGTTTAGTTTACAAACATCTAAACTTTCATTGGATAACACCGTGCCTGATGGCGCATTATAATCCGTTCAAACATTTTTATTCTTTGGGAGCATTTTGTTCTATTTCCTACAGTGACGTACCAGGCCTTTTTCTTCTAGATTTGTTTCTTAAAGGTCAAATCATACCATTTTCAATAATTAAGATTGAACGTTATATGATAAAAAACAAGCCCCTGACAGGATAGAATGTTAATGATCCCTTTAACCACAGTCTCCATCCTCATCAGCCTTGTTGGGATCATCGCAAACTGTCTATCTCTCTCTTACTTCATCAGACGACAGAATAAAGGGCTCGCAAGTAGACTGCTGATGTTACTTAATACATGTGATTTAGTTGTGTGTGTGGTTTATGTACCCAGAGCAATCCTGGAGAGATTGTATACATACGACAGTATTGGAATGGGTTTTATTGTCACCAATATCATATATTCCATATGTTTTGATTGCACAGGATTTTCAACGTGTCTCGTTAGTATCACCAGAACGATTAAAGTGTATCGACCTTTCTATTCTTTAAAAGGAGTTTGGATTGCAGGAAGTTTTGTTCTCTATTCCATTTGCTCAACAATAAGGGAAATTTCTTACTACTACTATTGGTTTAAAGAAAATACTAATTTTGATACAAACTATCATCTAATAATCTTTTCCTCGATGACAACTTGCAACGTCAGCGCTGTTTTCATCTCAACAGTCATTACGGCTTATTGGTTGTTAAGGAAAACCCAGATTAAAGGCAACATCTCGAAGAGTAATCACCATGCAACCATTACTATACTAATCCTATCAACAGTATTCTGCCTTCTTAATGTCACAACCATCGTCTATCTAGCGCTTCTGTTATTCGGAGATTTCAGGGCAATTAATGAAAATGGAACAATTTCTACATCAAAAGAATTGTTCTATCAGATAGCATGGAATGTTATGATTTGTCTCAATTCAACAGTTAATCCCATTATATACCTGACAAGAAAAGAGGAGATGAGACGACATGTATTAGAATTCTGGAGGTCTCTGGTTGATAGATTCAGAGCTAAATCACAGGGAACTGGATTACAACAAATGAGACTAAATGAAACGGGGCGACAGGAATTTAGGCCACAAGAATATGGACCACACACTAGACCACTAGAAAATGATTTAGAGTTCACCACTAGAAGCCCAAACGACAAAGAATCCCGTGTAGGAGTAATCCCTGGCATAACTCCAGATATTTCTACTAGTGTGTGATTTATAAATTATTGAGAAGAATTCAGAGTGAAGTTACAATTTCCTTGGTCGATATCAATGATAATAATACACAGATTAACCTTGAGTTAACTTGATCAAATCATAAGCAATGACGAGAGAAGACTGAGGGAAGCCTTTGAATGACTTTCAACCGGCGTGAAATATAAAACTACAAAGCAACGTTTGTCCTCGAAGGACACCATAGCGGAGTTGGAGTTGAGCTTAGGCTCAACTCAAAGGTGTCTTTATAATGGTTGTGTTGGACAATCTAGCAATAGAGAGTTAAGGGCCTTCGGAGATACATGCCTCTGCCAGTCAAACTAGATATCGTGAAAGAACATATTATGGAGTCAGTCAGGTTTGTTGTGCCGCCTCAGCTATTAATATGAAGTAAGCTGTTTTGTTGTTGTATGCTATTATCAGAAACTGTGAATTGCTTTAATTTGATTGTAGAATTTACCTGGTAGAAATTTTAATTTAACCGGAAAATTTCATGTTAAGGTATATCCCATTTTACCACAAAAAAGGGCACTTCATTTTAATAAATTTTATTCTTTTGTAAATAAATTTCAAAAGTAGTTGTGTGTATACAATTACTACACATTACAGCAGTTACAAGACTTAGAGTAATGAGTTGGCTGGATTTTTATGTTAAGTTGTACAATTATTGTATATTATATAAGACAAAAGTATTCTATAGCTTCCATTCCTGAGCGTGCTAAATCACTCTACAATCGATCTTCTAATTTTCTAAAAGGGCCCCCGACAGTTGAAACCAACTTGGATCGATGTATTTTCGGACGCTGATTCCGAATCACCCCCATGACATAGGGTAAAAATGCTCCCCAGGCGAGATATTGGCGAAAAACTGTCTCGATCACGTGATATGACCGTATAAGGAAGTTGGTCTAATTTCTCGTCGGAGTTAGGGTTTCAGCATATGCTTTTGTTAGGGATTGGGTTAGGGTTAGGTTGGGATCAGATTAGAGTTTTAGGGTTTCGAATAGTCGTTCAGGGCCAGCAAGAGAACGGGTTGAAAAAGTCACGTGACAGTCGAGTGTAGAGTGATTATTGATTAATGATCACGCTTCCATTCCACAAAAATGACATTTTTTATACTATGTAGTGTATACTGTATATATAATGCTCTATTATGCTCTATTTCCATTTAATTACCACATTATCATTGCTCGATTGTATGTATCATTACTTGAGTAAGATACATAAAATAAGCTAAGAAGCTTTTCTAAATGTCACTTCTAGTTCTACGCTTTCTACCTACGCCAGTCAAATTGATCAGAAAAAGATGTCGTATTTATTAAGTTCGTTTAAATAGTTTAAAGCGTACCTTTGCAGTATCCTCTCTGATCCTCAAGTTTCTGACTGTTTGACGCTTCTTATTATCAAACTTAGTACCCGGCATGTTGGCTTGTTCTGTGTATTTGTATTCGTCAACATCTTCCTCATCTTCTGGGTCACTGAAACAAAGAGGGTTCTGATAAAATGTTCATAAATTATTAACTTTCTGATAACAAGTATGTACATTATTACATAAAGTATGTACATTATTACATATTACATAAAGTATGTACATTATTACATATTACATAAAGTATGTACATTATTACATAAAGTATGTACATTATTACATAAAGTATGTACATTATTACATAAAGTATGTACATTATTACATAAAGTATCTGTACTAATAATATAGAAACCTGTCACTCTTTGACTCGGTCTGCTGCCTTATCCTTTCATTGTTGTTTAAAGATTCAGCTTTCAGCTGTTGTTTCACTTTCTCTACTTTAGAAAAATCATCTAGTAGCTCGTCGTGAGTAGTCGTATCATATCCAATCCATCTATCTCGCTTTCCTTCAAAATCCAAGTTGGGCAACACCTAAAATCAGAGTTCTAGAACAGTTAGCTCAGTTATCACGTTATCATTATCAATTGTTAATCACTAGAAAAGTTTGCCCAAAAGCACAAAAACTTGTCTAGAATACTACTATTAAATATAACAACGTCGAAATATTAATTAAGTGTTCAACCGGAAATGAACTTACAGGAATAAGTTCATCAGGAGCATAATCTTTACCCGACCACCTAGCACCAACTTTTCTAGGCTTCTCCAAACAGTCGATCTTCTTATGAGTAATTGCTCCACAATTTGTACACGCACCTTTGCGAAACTTAGTCGCCACTTTCTGGAAATTATAATTGTTTTATTGACTTAAACAATTATAAAAGTTTTAATTCGGTATTTTCCACAATCACACGGTTAACAATATTAAAGAGACAGCAATTAATGAAATAAGTATTAAAAATTATAAAAAGGAAGCAACAGTTTCTTACATTAGTGAGTCCTTTTTGATAGAGTCTAGAAACATCGTCAAATGTTTTTACTGTTTCTGGCTGTGTCCTTTGATGGGTAAGAGTTGGCCCATCCATCTCCAGGTACCATGGAGAGTCCTTGATATATTGTGGTATGTGGGGGTTGATGTCACTGTAAGTAGACAAGTTAGTAACATGACAGAAAATAGAGTCATGAGAAATAATTTAATTGGAAACCTTTATGTAAGAACAAAAAATAAAGTAAAACGTAAAATTAACTTACACTCCAAATTCATCTTGTTCGGCAGGTTCAAGACCTGATTTTCTTGCTTCATCTAATTCTTTTTGTTTTCTGTAGTCCTCCCTACTTTTCTTTGGCGGACCATCTTCTCTGACTTCAGCCATGATGTGACTAGCAAGAAGCATGACATTATGTTAATTTAAAAAACGCACAAAGGAGTAAAAATCAAATATTAGCATTTTGTTAAATGAAGTGATCCCAGAAATCAAGCTGTCACCCTTTGTTTGAGTTTAAAATTTCAGCCTTGAAATGTACGGCTGCTGCTGTTTGTTTCTTCGAATGACACATGACTAATAATTTGGTGTTCGTCAAGAATTTGAAATATTTTATTGACAATATAGTAACCAATATCAAAAACTTAACCTTCATATTAACAATCAATATTGAAATCGTTACTGAAAATTGATAGACCTATATGAAGATACAAGTTAAAAATATTGGGTTAAAATCTGTAAAATTAGCTCTTGTCAAATTATTAATTAGAAATATATTTAATGTGTTTAATGTATATTTACTATATAATTTAGATCCATCATATCTATTCAAAACATAAATTACAAATACACACTACAAGAAGTATATAAGAACATTAAGTTGGTAAGGCTTCTTTAATGTAGCCTAGTATATAGATGATCTAAAGGAATCACACATAATTAACAATTTGTAAAGGACTGTTCAAATACATAACGACAGCAGCCTAATGTAGGAGGGAGCTTGGAAATGCTGACAGTTGCTTGTCTTTTTTTTCTAAAATGAGGGTGGGTCTAGCAGATGCTGACGTAATAAGAAAGGGGGTTGGTTGGTCATGACTGTTGATGACATAATATGATAACAATCCTACATATCATATCATAATTAAAATTGGCTTTATCAATAACGGAAAACTAATTGGTTCTTAAGAATAGAACCAGTGCGAAATACCAACTATATCATGCAACACCAATAGAGAAATAATATGGTAAAGCAAATGCATGCACATCTTCTGCCTTAAAATATCCTATAAATCATGTGGTCACTAGTCTGAACTGGGTCATAAGGTCACGTGATCGAACTAACAAGTGCGATAACGTATAGAACTGAGAGGAAGAGGAGACCTACGTAAACGTTTGCAGAAACTGAGGCTGTCAGAGACATCGCCACCATCCAGGAGCAGAACAATATCAGTCCTAAAACTGGCAATAATAATCCTGAAGAAGGACAATGTTAGTATCAAAACTGGTTTTACAATAATTAGGTCAATATTAGTACTTAAACAAGTAGTAATAACCATGAGTAAGAGAAATATTATTCCCAAACACTGATGTAAGGATAATTTTATAGATCCAACTCTCGGTGACTTCCTCTTATTAACAGACCTGATATATCAAGATCCTCCACGTTTGCTGAACCAGCAGCACTATTATTAAGATTACTAGAACTAGAGTTAGCAGAGTGAGATATCTGACAGATAAAAGTCGAGGGATTGTCCAATGTGAACTCTGACAATGGAGCAGAGTCGGGTCGCAACAGATGTCCCTGGTAAACCATGTGGACACGTTTTCCCTCCTCCAGAACTTTTTGGAAACAGTACCTGTTGGGATATGGGCTACAGTTCAACCTGATAGACTTTGAATGGATACAATATAACTTTTTTTTCTGTGCATAGTTACTGAAGTTTGGAAATAATTTTCATATGCTTAAACTTTAAACAATAACTCTTTTCTTAACTGACTTCTTGAGATCTAGTAAAGATTTGTTTTCTGGAATAAAAACGGTCCGAGAACTTTCTCTGTATCTGACTGTTATCTCCATAGCACCATGGTGGGGCTCATCATAGCTCCCCCTCCGGCCCATATCAAACAAACTACCAGGCTGTGAGTTTCCAGGTTGTGAGGTTCCAGGCTGTGAGTTTGATGGAGTCGAGTTCTGATCATAATTATATTACAATTGTTACTTAATATTAATATTACAATTGTAAGTTACCTACTTAAAACTGGGATACCATTAATCAAAAGAACTAGGAGGATTGTAAGGAAGACGTAGTAAGGAGGATTTTTAAGCACTAATTGCCATTAATGTCAGTTATTATAATGAGTTGGGGCACATCAAAGATAATTAATATTACTTTCAGATCACTAACCTCAGATTCTTGAGCAGATTGCTGTTGAGCCACATCGTTGAAGGTGGCACCAGGTTGCCAACTGCTAATAAACTTGTAAACAGAGAAAGCCAATAGCCCAGAAAGGACTAAGAAACATACTGTCACCTCATTCCCTACCCCTTCTATCCACTGGTCCATAAAACTTTTATCACATCTTTCTACTTTAAAATGGATGTTTCAGGAAACAAAAATAAGAGATGGCAATGAAAATTGTGAATATGTCCTACTCAAGAAAACAACAATTCAAGATAACAACAATTTTATTTAGTATCAATTAAAGCAGACAAAAATATATTTTATACATATAACTAGCATGAACTTTTGACCAGATATTTTAGGGGACTTAGAGTAGCAAGAGAGTGACTAAAATACTAGCAATCCTTTAAATTCGCAATGAATAAATTCGTTCAATGTCATAAAATTCTTAAAACCACATATACGTGACCAGTAAATAATTTAATTGGTCTATAGACTACTGTATAAAATTCTCAATATTAACTTTTAAACAATAATAAATTAATTAAAAACACACAACAACCTTTGGTGTGTAAGAATTATTAATTAAACAACCTCATTTTGACACAAAATATCTTTCATAATATTATAGTATATGCTATAATATTAAAACTGTTTAGTTGAGTTCAGGTAACAGAATTTAACTGTAATTGCACCTCTGCTGTGTTATCCATTGTTGAGATGTAGCCATATTTTCGTCCGGTCTAACATTGAACCGGGCTCACTAATCATAGGGGTGGTGTAGTATAATAGTTGGAATATGATCAACTTTTTATAGTTGTATCTCTATTCGAAGGAATTCTTCTGCATCCTTTGTTATTAAGTAAAACAAAATTCATTCATTATGTTGTTCGGATAGAACAGGCTAAGAAAGAAGGTTTCAAGTTGCCTTGATGTTTTGGGCGGAAACTTGAGCTTTGTGGCGCTCACTGTAGGTGCCTTTGTATACCCTTCCAGCTGGTACTGGCTGTTTATGGAGGATTGCCAAAGCTGTTCACTGTAATGTTTCATCACTGATTTACTGTAGCTGCATCCTTTTATTGATAGACTGGTTAGTTTTTCTAGATCATAGTTATTTATGATTTTTAGATCCTCATTAGTGAAGTGTTCAGGAAGTATCGAAGATTTCCACAATAGATTAAACATTTATAAATTAACATTTATAAATTAAGATATTTAATAATTAAAACATTACAAGTGGTTAAAAATGCCCAAAATCGATCTGAGAGTTTTTTAGTCTATAGTACAATCATGATGGTAATAGTAAATGTGTGCTTGCTCTATCCAGAACCCTTGCGCTTGCAGTATCACGCGCCCACCTCACGGCGGTAAAAAGGGCTCTAGCCACCAACCCCCCATCGATTTTAGCAACCATATATTGCCAAAATTTCCCGCGCTTTGCAGTTTCTATAGCTATAGGGGGTAATTAGGTATAAACTACAGTACAGCTGTACTTACACTCACATTCACAAGCATGCAACCTCGCCTGGAGAACAAGCAATGGTTACGTCATAGTCACGTGACCTCAGGCTCATAATCACGTGACCTCAGACCCAATTAATTGGGTTCTGGCCGCGCCTGGTCAGCCCCTGTCACCCGATCTTGAGGTGACGTACAAAACCTCGTTAAACAAATCAATTAAAGAGTTGTGCGAGATGACGATACATAGAGGCCGCAGAATTATGAAGACTACCAGATCGTGGTGGAACTTAATTAGCAATCCATGATATCACGACAGGCCCTACACGAGGCATTTATCATAGCCTCCGATTAAAGTATTCAATCATCACACCAAGTACGTCACTTGAGCTACATAAACGCCGTTGTCAGCACTGCGCGCGCGCACGAACCTTCCAATCGGGTTCGTGGATATGTGCTTTTCTTGACTTGTGAAACAAGCGCGCCCGCAGCGGCGCGAAAGCACATGGTTAGGTGAATGTGTGTGCCGCTGCAATTAGATTAGATTACTGGAAGGACATATTTGAATTTCAGCTTTCCGCAATCCTAATTTCACTGTTTTGGCTGTATTTTTTCTTGAATGACCATCTTACAAGGTCAATGAGTATGGCACAAGACACGATTGACGTACTCGAAGTTCCATTCACAAAGAAAGCTTTGATAAACGGAAAATCATCAGAATATAAAATGACATTTTAAAAGATTTTTGAAGCGAAGCTTTTCTGCCATCAAGGTTCTATAGTAGAGGCTCTTACGGGCAAATAAGGCACTCTTCTGGTGGAGCCCCTAAGCTCCTAAGATGATTGTTTTATGGACTAGTAAGTAGTGCCGCATCGATAGCCGATCTCAGATGCCACTATGGAGGCTGTATGGCCATGTGCTGACGGTTATTTGCTTTTTCCCGCGCACCTTGCTAAATCACAAAGTAAACGCTCGAATTTGATTTCACAACTTCTAGATACCTACTAGTAACAATATAATATAATGTGAGTTGTATATCGACCAGTAATTTCATGTTGATAATTCAATCCAACAGATTTACATTTGCATGATCTTTCGATCTTTAACGAAAGCTGGGTATGATAATGCAATAATGATAATGTTATAAAGTTAAATTGAAAATAAAGTGAATAAAGTGAATAAAGTGAATAAAGTGAATAAAGTGAATAAAGTGAATAAAGTGAATAAAGTGAATAAAGTTAAAGACTGTAAAGTACAGTGAAGAAAAGTAAAACAAGACAATCTAACAAAGCAATGACAAATGTATACTGGCGCTCGATTTTCAAAATATTTTTAGAAATTTGCGCGCGGCTCCTATCATATTTTGATCTTTTGCTATTGCAAGCGAGATCGAAGGCCCTGCAGTTTAGTTAAAGCAATGCAAATTTTTTGTGGGTAATAAATTAATAACAAAAATACACAATATTCTTGACTTAGCTTTAATTCGCGAGACTATAAGACTTAAAAATTCAAATTGTTTATGCAAACAATAAAAAGCATGTTGCATGTATTGCTATATATTTTTTAATAAATATTGTATTTGATAATTAATTAATGTTGGTGGGGAAATATTTATTATATATTTTTTCACACAGTGCGATGATAGTTTGTAGACATGTGTGATAATGTGATGTCATAATTTTTACTTTACTTTACTTTACTTTACTTTACTTTATATGATGTTAACCTAACGTGCACAATAACAATTAGTTACAAGTGCGGCACGCGTCAAATATGAAATAGCCACATGCACAAAGGCCAAGGCTGCGACTAATTTTAAAATCAGTAATTATTGCAACGTGAAAAAGGTTTGTAGTTAACGTTGTAATTATGATTATGTTTTAAATAAGGGTCAACTGCTGCTGCGTGAATGTTAGGCTAAGCAAAATATAGAAAAACTTACTAAAATGGCACTTAGCCTGCCATTTTCCATATCTTCAATTTTATATTTATTAACATTAAGCTTTTGGTTCACGGGTAATATATTTTGCGCCGCGCACTTTACTCATAGTTCCCGCATTTGTAGCGCTATGCACTACTGGGCCGCGCCGCGCATCTTCTCGCAACCACGTAGTATGCAGATCGGCGAGATGCGAAGGATTGACATTGTGAATCAATTCCCGCATTGAAAACAAGATTCGGATATTAAAATTGAGCGATATTAAAACCATTTTTTAACAGTTACTGTATGGCAGGACATCTAATATCGTTTTGCATGATTTTAGGATCGATACAATTTTACTTTCATCGGCAGTCTAGCTATAGCGGCAAGGATACAAGGATACAAGGATACAAGGATACAAAAGTGATAATTACTTTATTGAGTACACAATAGTTGTAATTCTGAAATAATTTAAGTTACACAATTCTAATTATTTACAAGTGTGT
Source organism: Bolinopsis microptera (assembly GCF_026151205.1). NCBI lineage: Eukaryota > Metazoa > Ctenophora > Tentaculata > Lobata > Bolinopsidae > Bolinopsis > Bolinopsis microptera. Next base: position 21,621,716 of record NC_087072.1, read on the forward strand.
AGGGATAATTTAGAAATGTTATATAATGCTAGTTTTAGAAAAATAGATAAATCGAGTTTGTATGGTTCAATCTTATTTTAAGGTCCTATAGCATTATGCACTTGCCAGTATTTGAGTGGAAATCTGGGCTCTTATAATAGGCTGTATAATTTTCGTTCACAGAGAGAATTGAATGGATTGCTCTTGCTGTGGCAGTGAGTGTGGTAGGATCTAGAGTTTTGTTGGAGAGCAAACAAAACTCTAGATCTTAATCATGTTTGAAATGCTAAAGTGGGAAAGTCATTTGCATTATCACAACGTTTAAGCGATTGTTTTATATATGCATTCACCACAGGATTTCGGATAAAGGTGACTACTGACGGAGTCTACTGTCCACGTCCAAAAAGTTGTTGGACGTGGACAGTAGACTGTTGGCAACAAGTGCTTCATAAATTATTATCAGACTGTTGATCTAAATCAGATCTGTAAAACTATTGTCTGAGAATGATCAATGCAATGGTATTTGTGAGAGTCTGGATGTTCTAAGGCAAGCTGGACCTGGATGGCCCACAAGAGGATAGCATGTGATGCTCCACCTGCTCTTAGTTGTGGCAAGCATCCATGAAGTGCAGAAGATAAAAGAGGTAAAGTGGCAAAGGATATGAATCTTGATGTTTCAAGCAAGCAGTGGCATAACGACCGCCCCCGCTACCCCTTGGGGGCGGCACCTTAGGGGGGGGGCGGCATTTTCCTGGATTGTAGGTCTGATTTCACGGAAAAAGCGCCTTATTGGTGTACTGCTCTGTCGGATTTAGCGTTCGTTATATGTGGAAAAATATTTGGGGTACCATTTTTGCTTCAGGGGGCGCCAAAAAAGTACCCAACGTTTTTTTAGGGACACAAAATTTTAATAGAAAAAGTCAGTTCTCACCAAAATGAAGCACAAAGTTCCTCCAAAATGTCTTTTGTGAGCTCTATCTAGCTGTCATGAGGGAAAACAGTCAGTAAGGGCAACTGCAGACCCACTAGGAGGCCATTGAACCAGAAACTCTGCCAGATTTCACTACATGATTACATGCCATTTTGCATGATCATCTGATCTATTATTGCCTGTTCTTGTGTGATCAAGTTGGACTATCCCAGCTTCTCAAGTCCCAGTGCCTTCTTTTCTAGTGTTGTCTGTCATACTGTCTTCTGTCATACTGCTGTCTTTACTAGTGACCTCGTAATATCCTAAATAGTCATGCTATCCTTATAAAGCAATGAAAGGCCTTAGTTTGGTCAAATCAAACAGAACATATGCTATCAGACTTTCAACTGACTAAGGTAGGGTTAAAACAGTTTCGACGCTAGCAACAATCCCCTTTTACATAGTTCCACTAAAATGATAATTTAAGATTAAATATGTATAGTGATAGGTAAATAAAGTCAAAAATGTAATAAAACGGTAGGGATAAAGTATACTGAAACTAAGAAAATAAACGTCATAAAACGAAATGACCCAAATTAAACTGAAAGATCTCCCGCGTAATTTTAAAACTCCATTTTGCGCCGCTGCAAAGTTATTTAAAAACTAAATTCAACACGTGCGACAAATATTTCGCAACATTAGAAAAAGATGCCAACAGGTCAAGCTATGGCATTAATATATTTCCACACCCAATACCAAACTTATTCTTTAGCCCATGCCTCTTTACCACTGATAAGTATATTTTACTAAGACGATCCCGTCTAAAACCCAACTCAATTAAATCATCAGTAAACTTCAAAACCCTATCAGAAAAAGCAACAACGTTATTACAGATCCTAGAATATCTCACAACCTGTGAACAGTACGTGCCTTATAATACACTACTAGCTTGATTACTCACCAAAGGTTGAAACTTGACCACTTTAAAACCAAACTTATCCCTTTTATCATAAACTCTACAAGAAAACTTCCCCTCTCTATTTATCGAAATATCAAGATCTAATACATTGGCGGCACTATCTACTTCATTTTCCTTATTAAGAGTAAGTGAGTCTGGATATATTAACTTAAAATATTCCTCTAAGTAACCATCAGAGTTAAGGGTAGTAATATCATCTATAAGTCTAAATGTATTATATAACTTCTTTACAATATAGTATCTACTTTTATACGTACTATCTAGGAAACTGTTCTCAAAATACCAAAGTGTTAAGTTAGCAATATATGGACCAGGGTTGATTCCAATAGGTACACCGATATGTTGCCGATATAAGATCTCTCCTACTTTAAAGTAACAATTATCCAGTAGAAACTCAACACATTTAATCAACTTAACTTCATCAAAAGCCACAGTCCCATCTCTAAAGCTATTAACCCAAGCAGACCCTTTATCGTAAACAGCTATAAACTTCTTCTTACTATTCCTAAAGGCTAATTTAACAGTAAACTTGAGAGCATCCTTGATATCTTTATGGGCTAAATTCGTGTATAAAGTAGAAAAGTCAAAAGTTTGGATGTTTCTCGCTAAGCTAGTATCATTAATTTTATCTAAAGCTTCTAGGTATGTTCTAGGTACCTCGTTTTTTCAGTATAACTTATAGTGTTACAGATATAAACGATGGCACTCTCAGAAGGTGGCAGCATGTCGACATATGGCAAGACCATTTACAACCCCCACGAGGAGAGCTCTCAGTGGATTGAGCAGATCAAAGTTAGTGAGATAGTGTCTCTGTTATATAAAATTTGTGGTGTTTACAGTTAATGTTTGATTCTGAATGTTTTGTGATATTATTACATGTGATGTGTGTATTCATGTGATCAAGTCAGGGCTTAAATATTCGTGTTGTGAACTTTTATAATTCAAAGGCTAGTTAAACACTAGACTATGGAATCTAGACACCATGTACATTTAATTTGTCCAAAAATGTCATAGCATTAATACTATTTTTAAGGTGTTGAAGAAATTAGGTTTGAAAATATGGTTTTGAAGTTCAAAATGATAAAGTGATAAAAACAGATTATACTATCTTATCTGTTTAAAGCTATTTTGACGTGTTAATTGTTAACTAGACATAAACCGTTATCAGAGAGAGGAGAAGCAGAGAAAGAATCACAACGTTGTAAACGGAGACGACACAGTGGTTGCTACCTACTTCAAAGGAAAGAAACCTGATCCTGGTCCAGATCCTGCCAAGAACATCAGCTACTACAACAATTACAAAGAGGTACTTCCATCAAATATTAATGTTTATACTGGTTAATATATTATATCGTTTGGAAACTATTAAAGCTAATTGCACCATTTTTACATATTAATTAATTCATGGGGGATGAGCGACTTAATGACTCTGGATAAATTTAGGATAGTTTGTCAGGAATTGTTTCTGGACAACAATATGTAGAATGATAATTGTTCATTTTAGTGCAATGAAGTGTGATTTTTATCTTGAATTCTCAAATAGATCTTAAGGCTGAGCGTGAGTTTGAGACGAATTTAGCTTTCATTTTAGACTTCACGTCTCCCGAAATAAAACTGCGAACAAAGTGAAACAAGGAACTAAGTAAACTGTAAAACCAAATTTTCGTCACGCATTGGACCTTGATAAAGTCCAATGCGTGACGAAAATTTGGTTTTACAGTTTACTTAGTTCCTTGTTTCACTTTGTTCGCAGTTTTATTTCGGGAGACGTGAAGTCTAAAATGAAAGCTAAATTCATCTTGAATTCTAACATTATCCCAAATATTCAGAGACCCACAGAGACACTATACGAGAGAACGTTTAAAGTAGATCTCGACTACGAACCTAAACTTCACCGGGATGATAGACATCACAAAGTCGGCCTTGATCTCCACTCTGAGGTTTGACACTTTTCTGTGAAGCTCTTTATTTTCCATAATTTGGACTTATAATTTCGTAAATCCTCAATACTGTAGCTTCTTTCAATAACTAGTACTTGTTAATGACGAGTCTGTGCGCTAGGACAAGGGGAAGGGTGTGTCGACTATTCGATCTAACAGCGTGTATGGGGCAAGAATTCACGCCCCAATTGACAAGATGGGCGTGGCCACCACTCATGCTAAACGCCAGATCGTTGCTGAGGAGTTCTTTGATCACGGCCCGGAAGTCAGGCAAAGATAACTCTATTTGTACGTCAGATTCATAATCTCATTCGGTGAAGCATTGTGCCAAAGTGAGCACTTTGAAGGCTTATAAGTTATGGGGGCAGTGTTATCCCAGCTCTCAAAACTTTTAACTATATATGGCCGTCTTTGTCGCCCATAAAACCTCCCGTTTTTAAGTGAATAATCATCTATTGCATGATTGGTCTTCACATGGATTTCACAGTTCTTTGTTTGTTAAAGTAACTGTAATGCTTCAATTAATCAATGCCTCAATTAAATCAAATATAAAATGTCGTGTAAACCTAAAAAGTTACAAATCGTTCAATCATCTACATCCCTCTTCGACCTTTATTCGACAATCACGATCTTTTATCTGTCTTTATTCGTAAGTATGACGTGCAGCACATTCTCTGAATTCTCAACATTCTATGATCACAGGTCACATCTTCTGACATACAGCTACAGTTTCATCACATGTTAAGTTAGTTTTGTCATGTACACAGATACTGGAACAAATGTCATCATGCACAGTCTACACCACAAAAATAACTTGTTGTAAATGTAAAACTGAGACAGTCCAGTACTACAGGACGTTGGAAAGTCGGTGTTTGTTCGGAGCTCAAGTGTGTACGGAAAAAGAACTCCGTTTGATCCGGCCCTCAAGGAACACGTAAGAGTGCAGGTTACGAAGCAATTCTTCAGGGGAAACGACAACAGATAGCGCTGTGAACTAACTAATGTTTTATCTCTTTACAGCTATAAACTTATGTTTAACGTATGCTTTCGATCTTTTGTGGACCGAAACATGATCCATGAGTTTTGTTTAACATTTACGATTATCAAATTGTAGAGATCTTGGTAAAAGAAAATTTTCTTCAGTAACTTAAATCTGGGATAATTTGGCCAAAATTTGACAAGAACACTGTTCTTTATTTGCATGAATACAATTATTTATTATCTGTGGGTGATTTCTGTTGTTTGTTTATAAGTTATTGTAAAATTAATCACTCAGTCATGAAAAGATTAGCTCTTCTTTTTATTAAACTGTATAATGCACTAGTATATAGTGCTGTAGCGGAGGGAAAACATTATTGTTTTTACTTAAAACCAATTAATTCCATAGCGATTGATAACAAATAGCCTTTATTTATAAAATATAGATCATGTGATGGGTCCAGATATGAACCCATCATTATGAACCCATTGCATCATTATAAACACTAAATGCAGTTTATGGAATAAGCAACAGAAAAATAAATACATGTTGCATAACTCTGCATAAGGCATATTAGTGCAAAACTAGGTTTGTCCATTTGATTCTACAAAATGTCTTACAATCACAGCAAGAAGACGTCTAAAACAATATCTCACAAATTTCCCAGATAATATCCCCATTCCACCAGATATCAAACAAAACAGTGACGACCACTACGACTGCTGAGTACGGTAAGAGAAAACCACTTGAGGGCTCATCTCGACAGTTTGCTCGCATCAACATCATCAATAAGGAGTTCTTCAGGAGCTCCGGAAATGTGATTTAGGGAAACTGGGTGGATTAGATCTCGAAGCATTGATGTGTTTAATGGACCTTTTTTTGCCATTTAACAATTAATTAAAGTTGAATCAAATTGTGTACTTTTAAATGTTATATTTCGAATGTTTTGAAAAATTTATGATTTGTAGAATATGACATCCTTGTTGATCTGGCCCCATGAATCTGTCAGATATAGACGACAGCTCATCTAGATCTGCCCCTATCTTTAGTCAGCAATTACTCTATTTCATGATTGAAACACTTTTTCATTTAATGCATGCCAATGTTATCGTTTAAACTATGAGGGATTTCGTTTATTACATAGATTTATTTTCCAAACCACATTCGGTTGTTGATCATATTTATACCATGTAGAAAAACATCATTGATTTTTTAAATGCCTCTATCATTTATTCCGGCATCAATATTTAAAAACTATACAACATATTTGATCTGAAACCAACCGCTATATCTCGGTATCTTCAACAAAATAATTTGATCTAACGTCGAAATATTGCTTTAAATGTTTCATGTAAGCGGTACCAGACCAATACAAGTAGAATATTTCATCCCCAGACAGTTTCTGTCACACACAATAAATACCGTAAACGTAACGCGCGAAGCGTTTTGCAGTATGAAATGTTTCACTGCAAGGTCAAAATTTGCGTAGCCATGGTAACAAAGCCGCGCATACCTCACGCTTCTTATATTTTTGTTCAATTGAACATTGATGCATATCTCACGTTTCTTCTTTATGATGCATATCATGCATATCTTAAAATAAAGAATGATAACTTGAATCAGCTATTTTTATATTTTCAACAAGCAACATCCTGCACGTAAATGGACTTCCCATTAAGAGTTTGAATCCAGAGGAATTTTTTCTCCCTTTGAATCAATCAAGCTAGATAATTTGTTGTAAATACTGAGATCAAACTATCAATTTACAGGCTATCGTCAAACATGTTGCAAGGCGTCATATTCAGTGACATAAGCCTACAAATTGTAAAAAGTTAGTAAACCCCAAAATTCCTTTACACTTTAAAAATCTTAACACTCTTAAAACGGTTATAAAATTAAAATTAAGATGTTAGGAGTAAGGGAAGGCCAAAAGGATTTATAGTGTTTATTCCCAAAGGTTTTAAAGTCTTGAGTAGTTGAATACATTTATGTTCACGGACTTCCAAAGTTTTAGGACTAGAATCTCTACTATAATTCAAAGAATTATTTCTGATGTAGAATGTATGTATGTACGACCGCCCACGTGCAAATTTGATGAAAAATAGGAATTTAGGTAACAACCAAAAGGTTCCATAGCAACGGTGTTTTAATGCACACATGCACGTGCAAAGATTGTTTTAACGTCATTTTGATCGGTTTTGTGGTAATTACGTTGTGTTTAAAGTGTTTTATATTTAAATCGGCTGTATCTTCGGTTGGGATGGATATTTTTTGATGCGATTAAAATTTTCTTTCAAAGAATACTACTAGCTTCGTCCCTGTTACCACGGGCTTTCTAGTCTTACTTATAATTCAGAGAATTCTTTCTGTATGTAGAATGTATGTACGACCGCCCACTTGCAAATTAGACGAGAAATAGGAAATTTCACAGTAACCATGGTAACGGTGCTCAAAAATGCACGTGCAAAGATTTGCGAGCGAAATTTTGATCGACTTTGTGGTAATTATGTTTTTTTTATTGCGAGCTACATTTTAATCGACTGTATCTTCGGTTGTGACGGATATTTTTTGATGCGATAAAAACTAACTACCAAAGAATATTATTAGCTTTCTCCCTGTCACCACGGGATTTCTAGTCTCTACTATAATTCAAAGAACTATTTCTGTATGTAGAATGTATGTACGACCGCCCACGTGCAAATTAGACGATAAATAGGAAGTTGCGTAGTCACCATGGTAACGAGGATTGTTACACGCACGTACAATGATTGTTTTAACGTAATTTTGATCAGTTTTGTTGATATTACGCCGTGTTTAGTACGAGCAACATTTTAATCGGCTCACTGTCCATCTCTTGCGAACTTTCCTAATGACCAGGGTCTGTAACTGAATATTTTCTTCCTAGGCGTGGCAGCTGTTGAGGTCTATTGGGATGTTTCAACAGTGTCACTTTCACTGAAACTCCTTGTTCTTGAGAGGTGTTCTTCATACTTCTTAGTCACAGACACCAGATCATCATCACTACCATAAGTAGATATGACCATGATTGGAAGGTGTAAAGATGTCTGGTCATCAGGAGCCTGAACTTTGCGTAACAGTGATCTTGCTGAATTGAGAACCTGATTACTAATTTTCTCAACCATTTTTCTAGGGTAACACGCGGCAAGGAAGGCTTTTTTGAGGTTGGTGAAGGTGTTCTTTGAGGCGTTCTTGGTAGTTGATGATCCCTCTGAGTCTAAGGCATTGAGAGTACACGATACCGGAATAGATATGGTTTGGGTGGGAGATTTTAAAGTGTATGTATGAACGAGAGTCCGTTTTCTTTATGAACAAATCCGTTTGGAGGGAGCCTAAGGAATCGAAGGTGAACATTATGTCAAGGAAAGATACGTATTTACCACGATCTTCTATTTGGTACTCATCAATGATTAGGCCATGGGAGAGGAGTGCTTTGTTAACATCTGCAATCCAAATTTTGAACTCATCTGTAGTTCTCTCAAACAAACCTGCTCCGTCGTCAATGTAACGCTTGGCTGATACGATCTTCTTCATGAGCTCTGGGTCGCTATAAACACATTTGTTCATTAGGTAGTAGACAGCTATGTTTGCGATTTGGACATATAATAGTGATCCACCCGTAGGGATATCAATGAGCTGTATGAACCAATTTTGATCCAACACCCCAACAGAGGATCGGAGGTTCAATTCCACCAGTTGTGTGAGCCATTGGCAGAAGTCTTCAGACCAATCTTTTCTGCATGATGACATAGCGGACCTTAAGGCCTCTATGACGAGTCGAGGGGTGGTGTTAACTGTTAAAGAGTCATAGAGGGCCTTAAAGTCGTAGGTAAAAAGAGTTTGAATCCACTCACTAATCATCAGGGAAACTTTAGCCTGGGGTAACACGACTTCTGTCCGACAGCGAATTTTTATCTTGTCCGAATCAGTGATCAGGTGAATGAAAAAACTGACTGTTGTCCGAAATTGTCCGAATACAACAAATTTCCAATTAGAGATATGATCTAAAATGTTACTTGCTACATTTGCATTTGATACCGAATAATTGGACATAGTGTAATTGATTGAAGTTATTGTCATATAAAATGTTGGGGATCGAAGTTAGGATTTGTGGTTAATGTCCCGATCCAGGCGTTTTCTTAGTAGGGTGCAACATTCCGAATTTCGATATGCAGCCATCTGCCCATGTTGATAGGTTGCCGGGGTGGCAGTATCCAGATAGCCCGACACGTGTTCGCGAACAGTTGTAACACGTGTCGGGCTATCTGGATACTGCTGGAGGGCTTTCAGGTGTCTCCAGGTTCGGGAGTCTCCGGTAGGATCACATCAGCATCAGGACAGTGGACAAAATTGGAAATTCAGACAACAATCGCCGATAAGGACTCTTGTCCGAAAACCCTAATTTCTGATTCGGACAAGAGTTGCTGTCGGTCAAAAGTCGCCCAATCATGTAGCATGGATCCCAGTTTGTTCGTATGGCCCTTTCATGTCATGAAAGGGCCATACTAAATGCTTGTGAGTTGTGAGGTTCTAAATGAGTAAAATGTCTGATTAAGGCACATCATATTATAACCTTACTATTGTTATCGTAACCCTACAATTGTTAACGGCTCAATAATTAACATACTTGGTTGAATTCTGCTATATCTCACGAACAAATAGGAGAGAATTGTCTGTTTATAATCAACGGTTGGTAAAGGTGGAGATATAGTTACCTACCTGAGCTGCAATTGCAACTGGATTTTGTGTCAAGAACATAGTCCATATTCTGATAGAATAAAGGGTTGCTAACTCTGGCGACTTGTCGAGTTAGAGGAACACTTGCTACAAGGGCAACCATTAATTGTCATGATATTAGGTTCCAGTGTCACATATACAACTTTGCTTCCGAAGTTTTTTTTATATTGAGCGATATTTTACCTAATAAGTATGAAGTAGTTGAAGACTGAAGAAGAATGTTTGATTGGGGACTGGTTTATCAATAATAATATTAGTGTTAAAATGGTCGGCACTAGGAACTCCGGTCAAGAAATATTTCGGTAATATTGCACAAAGGAAGTTTTCAGATTGAGCGATATTTTAACTAATGTGTCGAAAGTAGTTAAAGAAGAATGTTTGATTGGGGACTGGTTTATCAATAATAATATGAGTGTTAAAATGGTCAGCAATAGGAACTCCGGGTAAGAAATATTTCGCTAATTGCACTAAGAACTTAATAAATTAAAGCAAAGCAAAACTTTGCAGCAAATCTGCCATACTTCACCGCTGTATCCTAGCTAATGTTGCTTTCGAAAAGTACAACAAAGTTTGGCTGGAAAAGTCCCGAATTTCACTGGATACCAAAATGAAATTATACGAGGCCCTTGTTACCCCAGTACTACTGTATAACTGCAATAGCTGGGCCGCTCCAGAGAAAATCCTTCAGAAAGTGGATGTGTGGCAGCGCAAACATTTGAGGCGGATCATGAACTCCACTTATCCCCGAATCATCAGTAACCGAGACCTTTATGCTCGTTGTGGGGTGACTCCATTAACAGAGAGGGATGCTAAGTCTCGCTGGAAAATGCTCGGTCATATTCTTAGAAGTGATTGTAACTCCCCACCCCAACTAGCATTGAGTTTTACTGTTGAGAGTATGGAGAATATGAAAGGGAGAATTGGTAGACATCAGATCAGTATTTTCAAAACCATTTTGAGTGATTTAAATAAAAGAAATATGAATTTATGTAATTTGACAGATTTGACAGAACTTCGACATATAGCCTCGAACAGAAACCATTGGAGAAATTTGTTTAGTTTTTGATACTTTAATTTTTTTGGGTTAAATATTTAAGTTTGTTTTCAGAGTTCTTCACGTAGACTTATCAGATCCCTAGGATGTTTTTATATTACTACTTCGGATTTGTGTAAAGTTTGATAATAAAAAGCAAAACTTTATTTTCTCTTACTTGAACATATTGGATGCATAGTATAATATAAAATATTTATTTTATTACTGAAAGTAATGATCATCTACCTCTCATACTCCTATAGTACACTGTCTGGTATTGGCTCTTATGTTCTAATTCCTTGATCAATGATCATTGATGTATAATAGCAACCATAGATTTAACGTTAATGCTGATGTAGGGTAAAAACCACGTTTTAGACGTCAATTGGACACAGTCCACAGATTCAGGAACCAAAGGTCACGAAATTACTCCTGTTTAATGTTCAGTTCTGAATGTGAGGTGCAAAGTTATGAGGTGCAAAATTGTGAGGTGCAAAGTCGTGAGGTGCAAAGTTCAACCACACAGCTTTGAAAATTGTGAGGTGCAAAGTTGTGAGATGCAAAGTTCAACCACACAGCTTTGAAAATTGTGAGGTGCAAAGTTGTGAGATGCAAAGTTCAATCACACAGCTTTGAAAATTGTGAGGTGCAAAGTTGTGAGATGCAAAGTTCAGCCTCAAAACTTTGAAAGTTGCGAGGTGAGAAGTTGCTAAAGCGAAGGTTCGAGGTCATAGCCTCTTGACCTCATCGTCACTTGTGCAAGAAGAACTGGGCCACACGGCACATTGTTCTAGGGGACAAAGAACTACAGTTCTAAGATACAACATTCAAGTCAATTACTTTCCGACATCTCGTACAGGATTTTTCTTAATTTTCATTAAGTTTTCTTCTTCTTCAGATAATAAATGTTTTGAACAAGTGAAACATGATTTTTTTACAAAATTTGGACAGCTGAAACAGTCGATATTGACATGTTTAACTTCGTAAAATCATATTAACTTAGCCATCAAGTCACCTTCTTCAAGTCAGTCTCATACGGAAAGATTTGGATTGAATTTATTATGTGACCTTGTCTCGTAAACTTGGTAAAAGTGACTTGGTGGTATAAAGTAAATCATTCATTAGATCGAAATCTATTGTACAATATTGTTGCACTTGTAATTTCAACTCTATTTATCATAATTTATAATTTCAAAACCAAATTCTAACGCTTAAGTTGTCTTTTTATAGATCTAAATCGAAACAAAACTTTTTTCACGCTATCACTATAACTTCTCAAAACTTTATAAATGTCGTCACTGCTTAAATGAAAATGGCAATATATGTTACAAGTAAATATTCATCAACATTTAATAAGTTACGATTTAACAATCAGCTAAGCTGATAAATCTTGTCTAAATCTCTGTTATATATCAACGACACTTTTCACGCTAAACATTTTATCAGTTATATATTTTAGCGTAAATTTAAAGTATATAGGCTTTCAGTGGATCACTGAAGTCGAAAGAAAACTTCCTGTTGTATAAATATCAATTAACGCTTAAAAACATCGTCCACACGAATGGCAAGGTACTCTATAGTAGCGGTTAAAGTCTATGAAAAGTCGGAGGAAATGGGTTTTGTTCTTGACTCCAATTCCTGCCAGACCTTTAAAAAGTATCAAAAAGTGGGCTATTCGTGTGGCAGATTTGCTTTATAGCATCTAAAAAGGCACGGTTACTACTCTCAAAACAAAATGTTGCCCGGTTTCCCTGTGGTTACAAAAGACACATATCTTAAACAAGGGCTGGTTTAAAATCAGTATAAATAAATCTTTGGTGAAAAAATAACAAAACCTGAAATATCTGACGCTAGCCAAAGGATCCCTGCGGAACTTGGTAACCATGGTAACTTGGTAACCATGGTAACTTGAGTTTCGCATAAAATACATGTCACGTGACAACTTAAAACCTTCAAAAGGTGAAGTTAAGTATTTATATACGGCAGTAAGTTTGACATGACCACGTCTACTACATTCTATCATTTACAACTTTTTATATCAGTTACTAAAACCTTTTTTGGTCATATCATGACCAATCGATTACGTGGCCACACCAAATCACACTTTACCAAAAGCGAGTAAAATCTTACAAAAGTACGTTAAATTAATATATCAATTAATCATAAACGTCCAAGAACTCAAAATCTCAAAATAACGGTCGTCCATCTGACGATACTGCTTGGATAATTTTACAATTCTTTCCATTTCAAACTGCAACTAGATTTATGGATTCAGACATAATTTAAGCTCATATCATCAACTGTCAGCAAATATAATGTGATGATGTAATCTTGGTCTTATCACGAGAACGATATAACATAAGACGGCTCCGAAAGCGCTGCTAGTTTTTAAAATTTGAACAGGAAATGGCCCTTATGTATAAACTATAAGGGGAAACATCAAAATTAAGAACATACTTTGTCAATTAACCTTAACAGATTGCAAACTTTCGTAGCCATCTTCAAAAACAACTCGTGTTGTTAACCAAGTTTTAGTTACTAATTGTTCCTAACAAATACGTCTAAGTTACGAAGGGATGAAGCTTGATAATAACACGAAATTAACATTACAACAATAAAATGTGGAGAATGAATATTTTGAAACAATACTTATGGAGGGGCAAATGGCACAAGTCGGAAAATCTTTATCATTCCAAGGATCATGTTTAAACAATTATTGTATTACATAATATTATCAAACAAAGCTTATAAGGTTATATAATTTAACAATCGCGAGTTACAATAAATAGGTCGCTACATTTTAACTAAGCTGAGTTAAACATCAAAATAATAATATATCATATCGGAATCAAAGCAGAAATAATAAATAAAGATGCATCTTCATAAAACTTTAAACCTATTTTCGTAGGGGTAGCTATCAGAGCTATTAACAACTATAACAGTCGCCCTTGTGACGCGAAATCAATCTCGTACGGGCACTCAGCCAAAATGCCTAACGAACTTGTCAGACATACTAACGAATCTTGTTTGTCACGCTCTCCTCTCTCTCTTTCAGTGTCTCCGACATGTGAAGATGGAATACTGTCCGGCCCTCTAACATTCGATCATATCACACGATCATGCCGAGGGCTGAGCACGTTAAAAATATCATCACCTCGCAAGATATCATCTGGAGATGTGAGATGTCTCTTGAGATATGATCGGAGTCAGGACACATTGCGGCGGTAAGTTCAGGATTCAGAGCTCCCTCATCTTTTTATCATGATTAGTGGGTATATGCAGCGTGCCTGAAACGAGGGTTATCGTCACTAATCTATAATCTATATCATACCCCCTGTCAATTTCAAACTGACTTATAAATTTATAAAATTTCATTAAGGTCTAATTCGCTGTCAAATAATTACAAGAAATACAGTCAGGTGGCAAACAAGATTATAATTTCAGATCTGGAGGTTTTCAAATATCACGTTAAGGAGCTGTCGGGTGAAGTTTTCATTTTGTTTAACAGTATTTATAAAGGGGAGGGGACTGATCATTCGTGAGGTCTTGTAAGAAGGCCCACTGTTACATATGATAATTGCAGAGTAATATACAGACTGCCCCCCCCCCCCGACTCTATATTACAGAGTATAAACTTACTGGGCGTGCTTGTAGTCAGGCAGCATGGAGGTTGTGAAGTATTCCATGGTCGGGCTGGTTTGTATGTCGTGTTGGTACGCCTGGAACAAGAATATGGTTATTATGGTTAGCAACACAGCAAAATATTAGAATGAATCATTATCTATCCGTCCAACTCCGATATTTGTAAGAGCGCTTCTAATATATGCACTATGCAGGCCTATTTGACGCTGGCACACTCAACTTACAGCTGCTTCAACTAAATTTTAAGGTTTTATTCTGACTAGAAACCAGTGGTAGTTATGGTATAACTACGTTTCAACATCTTTATAATACTCAATTCTCAAATTATGTATTATATTGTGGTGTTGAGAGATACTTAAGTACTTTCAACAATATTTGATTCCTTCAGTAAAGTGTGCATAATTTAACTTAGCGTTTAAAATAAGAAATACCGTTGAAGGTATTTATTTTCAATACTTTCAACACGATTATCTAACGAATTATTTAAAACAAAAAAAAATTTATGTTTAACAGAAAAATAGTCTATTACCAAAAATTGGGATAACAGTTAGTTGTTATCCCAATTTTTGGTAATAGAATATTTTTCCGTTAAACGTAAATGTATTTCAAATAATTCATTAGATAATAGCGTCGAAAGTATTAAATACCGTTGAACGGTATTTCTGTTAGTTGGGATAACAACTAGTGGAGGTCTTAGAAAGGTATGGTTGGGCATGATATCTAAGGGACTAGTAGGGACTGCAATTAAAATGTTACATGCCCATTACGAATGATGAAAATTGGAAAATTAGAATAGGTCATTGCAGAAGGACACTGCTACTTTGGGAACGAAGGGACATCGTCCCTCACAATTAAATGTTACCAATAATTTGAGTATGGTTATGATATTGTAGATCAAGATTGTGTCACAGCTAGTAGATAAGCTGTTTTTACACGAGATATGTAGTGCAATTTAACTCACCCCATTGTAAAGGCTTGAGTAATCCATCATTTCTGGTGTCGGAGCTGCAGCAGCGGCGGGAAGATAGGCCCCAGCTGTCCTGTACCGTACCATGGGAGTGGCGGGAGAAGCGGCCATCACACCACCACCGTACCCGTTCAGAGGAATAGCTGTGGGGTAGTAGTAGAAGAGTCCTGGTGCCGGCATCTGAAATAGTGGGAGGTGTGAGCTGGGGGTGTTGACAGTATCTCACCACTTCCCAGTATTCAGACGACGTGCAAAATACTTTTGTTTGTTGACCCGGCCAATGAGTTAGCAGCAAATTGGCTTCTAAACGTTATTAAAAGGGAAGTAATATCAGATGAAGCTAAAAATGGCTCTGACTGCAATAGGATTCAGTGAAACCTCATTCCAATCAGTGTGGCGTACTGCACCTTAGACCCCGCCTGGCGCCTTCATCTCACAGTCAACACTGTTATCTACACTTTAAAACGGAATATTTCCTGTGTTTGAAAAAAGCGATCACAAACCTGAGGTTGGAGGTACATTCTAGGTTGAACGAGGTGAGGAGCATTGAAGGCACTGGATCCAATAAGGACGGAGTAAGAGGAGTGGGTAAGGAAGTAAGAGCTGCGAACAGAGTTGAGCATTTCCTCTTGGGTGCACGGCACCACTTCTACGATACGGCTACCCGTACTGAAATACGTTTTAATTAGTTGTCAGGTTTTGTTTGAGTTATTTGTCATATGTAAATTAAGTTGATCTTCAACTGTCAGGATTTCTTTGATTTATTGAATTTGTTTGAATTTAGATGATCGTCAATCGGTGGGATTCGTTTGAGTTGTCAATCACGAGGGACTTTAGTTGACCATAAATTGGTCAGAATTTGTTGGAGTTATCACTGATGTCCGAACTTAAAATGGATGCATAGTTCACGCTTGCACTGCAAATTTGATTATGCGAGGTGGCCTTATCTCTTCGAATTCAGTGTTGAGACAGACCAAAATAAATGAAAAGCATGCTCTTGATATTAAGATCAATTAAATGAGCCAAATCTTATTAGGGTATATTAAAATTAGAAATTGAAATATTGTTATTGAGGCGCCTTGATTGATGGAAGGCAATTTATCAATCGTACTGACCAATAACAAGTTCAATTATAATCTTATTATTTATTAAGAAATTAAGGAGATATCTTCTAGTTTCCGATTTGTTCCCACGATATAGTACCCAAACTAATTAAACCCCTTCACATCACAATAGTAACTTCTTTATCTTATAAGTGTTTAGAACGGAGAATCACATTGAACTCCAATGTGACTGTCAGCACATAAAGCCTCAAGTCTATAATACAATACAACGTGGAGGCTAAAGTAGACAGGCACAGTTTTTATATGAAACGAGAGAGAAGTCAACCGGAGTGGACTGCTGACTGGCCATTAAATAGTGTCGAGATTTCTATTGACGGACTGCAAACCTAATTTATAACACGATTCAATGCCACACTTTAAGTAGCGAGTAAAAATGTTCTAGAAAATAAAGGGAAAACATACCAATCGGTAAAGAATTTCTGGTTGCATTCGTTGGAGCATCTGATAGCTTCGTCACTGTTGCACATTTGAACGTAGGCACTTCCGTTGCACTTTCTTTTGGGGTTGTAGTGGATGTGGGTCCATATCAACGAGGACTGATACCCGGACAGGAAGTTAACGATGTCATTCTCAGTAACGTTCTGTGACAGTCCCTTAATGTGGACACAGTCTCTTGTTGGAGGTGAGGCTGGTGGGCTGAAAATAAAAGAGGGTAACATCACGGCAAAGCAGACTTCTACTTCTTGATTGAGACGGTTGAGTAGTCATTAGGAACTTTTAAAGTGGGAAATATATTCAAGTACCTATAGATACAGTAGTTAATGAATCAGAATCTGCAGATCTTGAAATAAAAGGCTTAAAATTTTGTTCATTGTAAAATTATAAAAATGTCACGAATGACGACGTGGTGCGCGGCTCTACGCGACTTAATTTCTTGACGCAGTAAATGATTTCTCGCTTTGCTACCAAAGTCCAAGGACGTTCGCGCGTTCCACGCAGACGACTGTCATCGTGTTAAATTTACTGTGGTTTAGCCCTTCAAAAATGCAGAAACCAAGATCACGAAGGATCGTACGGAGTGTTTCATATAATTATCGTCGATATGGTGACAGGTAGTAATGATACCCAGTCAGCAGGAACCCTAGAACACTCGAGAAGAAGAGAAAGGGGCAGGACCCGTACTCCGCTCCATATTGACACGTGTAATAGCGACACATAAACTAGGGATCAATATTGAACAATTCTGAATTCTGCCCAATGTGAATAGAACAACATTACTAAAAGACAAAGTCTTGTAATTGTGGTTGAGGGTATCGTCCAGACAAAAGACCCGGGTTTGTGTTAGACTGGTGCTGTGTGATGGGGGGGGGGGGGGGGGGGGGGGGGGGGGGGGGCTCACCTTAGTGACAGCGCTGAGAGGGACTGGTTGAGGGGAGCTACAGGAGTAACGGAGGGGGACAAGTATCCCAGGTTAGTAAGAGCTTGTTGGATTTCACTCCGGCTACTCCACTGTACTTGAACCTTCCTGTCGGCTGAGAGAGCGTTGCCGGCCAGAGAGCTGGCTTCTTCTTCACTGTAATGAGAGAAAGTTAGAGGCTGTGTTACAATGATGGCTCATATTTAAACATAATTATGGTGAATTGAGAAAAGACACGTAGGTGTAAGTCTAAGTAGGTTTGATTAAATCAAGGTGGGCGATCAGGATGTTTTTAACAGAGTCTGAACATTTAGGAATATATACCAGTACAGGAGTTTATTCTATTGAATTAACAAATAATGTGGATATGTACGTGGAGTGTGGACCGATTGTAAGAAATGGGACGAATTTAACAAACCAAGGAAGGACGGAAAGGCACTTTTTTGAGGTGTCTCTGTTTCAAATATCAGCTATTATATTAATATCAGCTATTGTTAAAAATATATCAATAAACAGCTGGATAAATAACCAAGTACGTGTGTACAGGTGCGTGTCACTTACAGGCTTATAATTAGATACTCTTATCAAATTACAGTAAAGCTTTATTGGATTATCAATGTTTCATTAAGTCCCTCAGATATCATTATCTCAACTTGTGTGGACTGTTAATCTCTCAACCAATAAGAAGGATTAAAGTTGCTTTTATTTGTCTTTATAATTCGCCCGATAAATTCGCTATTAGATTTACTGCTAAGTTGTGATTTAGCCAAGGTATTGATTTAATTTGGCTAATCTTGTAATAGCTATCAAATCTAAGTTTTGTATTAATTTAAGATGCTCTCTCCAATGAAGGGGTACTCTAACAAGATACAAATTACAATACCAGAGATTGTGTAATGTGTAATGTGTATAGTAGTTATTCTCATTCAAATATTGTATGCACAGTCACTTCGTGCCACTTTATAATGTTCTCAAATGAGCCCTTGAAGGATTGAATTAGCCCAAAAAGAGTTTGATTGCAGATAAAATGCAGTATACTAAAATGTATGTCTTTAAATCTCTGCCTCTTGGTAACGTTATACATTAGATACAGCCGCACTCAACCTTTTAACTTCCTTTACTTTTAAACGTATGTGGTTAACTTAAATTTGCACTAGTATAAACGATTTTGAGTTTAAGTTATTTGTCATTGTCATAATCAGCCAATCTGTTTAAAGCCTTGTGAGGAACTGTACAGAAAGAAACAAAGTGAATATCCATAGTCACTCCACTTGCATTCCCGGATGTAAATCGGCAACTGCGACATTTGACAGATCACACAGAGAGCAGCCTCGACTCTGGGACCAACAAGAACGGACATGTTCTTCACGAGCAGAAGCTGGAGTGAGAAAACGTGCGGACCTACTACTACTACAACAACTACCTAACAAACAGGATAGTTATGGAATGTGGTGTCGATCCGTCCAGCTACAAGCCATTTCACCTTCACCTTACACACACGTGTGATACCAGATAGAAAACTGAGCACATACACACTTAGCAACTACCTTGCGTCAGCTGCAGTTAAATCTCGTAACTCCGTGTTAAAAGTCGAAAGTCGAGTAGAATAATGTCAGCATAACATATGTAGTAGGTACAAAACAAGACGTATAAAATATGTGTAGAAAGTGTAGAAAGTGTAATGTAAATAATAATAATAATAATATACTGACTGGTAGAAAAAGAGGAACGCTTCTCCCGTGCATGCTCCGTCTACGTGGCGGAGAATAAGGACATTTTCTTCGTTCGTCTTGTCCTCTCCAACCAGCATTACCTGAAATAACATGTTCCATTAGATAATTAATTAGAATTTTCTCATCATGGCATAAGACATAAGGTTAAATCCTTGATAGAGACTTATTCCCATATAATGCATGATGAAGTCGTCGCTAATACTGCATTTTCAATGAGCACTAGACAAAAAGGCGGGCCGCAGCACTCTATATGTTGTAGAGATGTGTGGACCCCATCGCCTCCCCACCGCATTGGACCTCAGGAGGAACTTTAGTTTAGATGCCTCTGCAATGTGACAATGCAGACTATAATCGTAAACATTTTCAAAGAAATAAGTTTCTTTGAACTCTTTCTAATAGCTTTTTTGACCACTAGAAAGGTGTTAGTACGCACAATTCATCATACGTCCCTCTAAACTTACAAATTAATTCGTAATAATGTAAAGATTGTTTGTGATCCTCGTGATGTCTAAAAATCGTGTCTGGGCTTATCTGTTGACAAATGGTGTCAGTGAACATTTTGTAGCATTAATATTTGTACTGTTTTGTCAACAATTATTAATCACGTTGATAAAAACCTTGACGTTGGAAACATTGCATAAATCACTGTAAAAAAACCGACAGTTCCGTAGAATAAATAACTAAATAGTGCTATATAGTTAAGTTATGCGTGAGCAGCATGTGCCTAGCTACAACAGTTATGTTATGTGCAAAATGCCAGGGTATTAAATCCTTGAACTAGTGCATTTTGTTGGGCAAGTCACTGTTGATTGATGAAATGTGGCGCGACCTTCTACTTCTAGTAGGTGAAAATGAGACTCGGCTTTCAGTCAGACCAGGAATTTAGCCATTGCACTTCGGCAGAAAGCAGGATGTTTGTTAAGACCCTAACTGGCGGTCACGTGATGTGTCACGTGGTGAGGTGTTGTGTCACGCGAAGCTCACGCTCACTATCGAGTAGCGTTACAATAACACTGTTGGTGGAATAGTGGACGCGGTCGAACATTTTTACGGTTTCATTTTGTGTTGGCGACCTGAATTGGGCTTCCATTAAGATCGCAGTAACAACACTTAACGGTATCATAGATTTATAAATTTACAGACTTATAAATTTACAGGAGGAGTCAGTATGTACTTCAGAAGATGGTTAAGAATGTTGTGATAGAGGAGAAGTAAGTTGTAGAAGCATAAGAATGAGGATAGGTGTAAACAGGAGTGGGATTGTTTCTATAGGATTCCTATGCTAAGTCAGGTTCTATAAATCGTTAACTTGAACTTAGTTCAAGTTAACGACAAGTTAGGCTTATCTCTTAATACATTTCCATAAAACTTTACCCACTTCTCAACCAATACTGTCAATATACCAGCTTCCGAAAACAATTGTAACAATAGAGATAGCTACTGTTTAAGTTCTCCACAAAAACGTCACTTTCAGCCACATTACCATTTACCCTTGTATTGGGTACCCTTCATTACCCTTGTTCAGTGGAGCGAGGAAATGTCCCTACACCAGGGACCCCAATAAGTGCCCTGATGTTCCTGTAGAACAGTGTCCAAAGACCAGTAACCATTAACCACCCTGCTAGTTATGGTTCCTATAGTTCATCTCCCAACACAATATATCATTGTTAGCTCAGTAAAATCTAAACATGGAACCTGGGGTGAGGGGTCGTGCATTGTGTTGAATGTGCGATCCAAGGAGGGTTACTGTTTAGAAGCAGGAAAACAAGAGGTTAATGTGAAAACAGGGTGGTATTGTTATGATGTCTCATACATCCTATGGTAAAGTGAGAGAGAGAGAGAGAGAGAGAGAGAGAGAGAGAGAGAGAGAGAGAGAGAGAGAGAGAGAGAGAGAGAGAGAGAGAGAGAGAGAGAGAGAGAGAGAGAGAGAGAGAGAGAGAGAGAGAGAGAGAGAGAGAGAGAGAAAGAGAGAGAGAGAGACAGATGGGGAGAGAGCTGGCAGGTCAGGGCGGACCTGAATTATATTCTGTATGTGAGATTTGTGGGCCGAAAACAAAAAGGTAGCGGCACAACTCATATACACTACTGTATATTACAGTTTGGCTCGCCTTTTTGGTCACGAGTGTAGACGTTACACTACAGACGATATCATTGATTGTTTTCAATAAACCCTGTCTAGTTCAGGTGGCAACTGATAGACACTGATGGGAATTGGGTCTGTTTGAGGATATACCCAAAATATGTAACATGTATACTGTACAAACACCTGTCAGTCGTTTGATACATTTTCAAACAAAGTACAGACAGTCTTGTGAATAATAGATGAGAAAATGTCAGAAAATGCTTCTAAAAGTGCAAAAGCTGGGACAGAGATAACTCGACTTCCAGACTGATCCTTTACAAATCACGGGTAAAGTTAATTCTAGACCGCCCACCCTGTACAGTACAAGCATTATATTGTATTTTATGATTTTGTGAAAAATTATCTATTTCTTTTAGTAGGGAGGTTGTTATAATACCTTCCGGGAATTATATCCACTAAAAGTCTCCGACACTGAGAGCTGATAATTTGCCGATATATCCCGCAAGGGAAGCCAAGGTATTATCAGCATAGACCTCAGACTGGCTGGCGGCAAGTTGTAAAACAAATAACACTGGCGTTCTATATATTAGACACTATATTGTATCATGCGCACGTATCGGATTACACCCCTTCCAATTCGGAACCGGAAAATATTATAAAATATAATACCTCCGCAACTTCGTGCCCGCAAATTCCCTCCAGCAAGCTGTCGGGAATTATAGCGCGCAGCACTCAGTGGCGGAGGTATTATAGTATTATAATGATCGTGAGATAAAACCATCAGTAGATTGTTGATTTGACATGGAGTATTTGTTATCTTCCAGTAAGGAGTGTGCCGACTAAATAGTGAACCTGACATCTTTATGAAGATAATCTTTTGACGTGTGTTCTATCTCAGTACCACACAAAACCACACGTCTAGGAGTGTGTTCTATCTCACTACCACACAAAACCACACGTCTAGGAGTGTGTTCTATCTCAGTACCACACAAAACCACACGTCTAGGAGTGTGTTCTATCTCACTACCACACAATACCACACGTCTAGGAGTGTGTTCTATCTCAGTACCACACAAAACCACACGTCTAGGAGTGTGTTCTATCTCAGTACCACACAATACCACACGTATAGGAGTGTGTTCTATCTCAGTACCACACAATACCACACGTCTAGGAGTGTGTTCTATCTCAGTACCACACAATACCACACGTCTGAGCGTGTTATCTGCTCTATGAGATTTCTCTCTGCACCGTAGCACAATGTGCAGTACAAATAATGATATACAATACAGTTTACGAGTAGAAACTAGGAGCACAATGGCGTATACAATACATTGATTGTGTTTACTCCTCGTGGCTCAGAGTTATCCCGCCGTACAACTAGCCGCGCTCTACTAACTCTTTGCGTGCATTCTGCTAGAACTCTCTGCGTGCATTCTGCGTGCATTCTGCTAGCCTTGGGCTAGTCCTCCGTGCAATATGCTGAGACTCAGCGGGGTCTACTTTCTACACTTATGATCCACGCCATAATTTTAGGTTTTCTACTAGATTGAATTACTGTAAATTTACTTAAACAAGAGGCCCACTAAAATTGTTTAACAAAGCAGCCTTAGTCCAATGAGGGCTGCCAAACAATATCTCCACGTACGCACCATTTTGGAGCGGTGGGTGGTGTATCACCCAGTGTATCTATCTAATATGTATTGTTCTGCGAGTTTACATTATCTTTGGGTAAAAGCCGACATTTACACACAAATTTGAGAATCCATCAAATAGCTAAAACGTTACCACGTGCAGCTACGAAACTACCACGGAGAGTTAACTGAGGAAACCTCTTTTGAAAGCAAGGATCTGAGAGTTAAGAGCTCAATAAGATTTAGAGTTAGAATTAGTAATCTGCACTCTGCAGCCAGCTCCTCTCTTTACTGCTCATTACTCAGTACTACACGGAATATTGTCTGGATCCGAACTACTTGCCGGGACCAACATGGAGCTAGTACACTTCACTTCCATTCTGCTAACTTCCTTGCAGAACGCTAGAACAGTAAACCTCCTCAAATTACCATAAAAAATTCTGTGGATTTTCAGACGCGTTCACAAGAACCGAGCGCAAATTTTGTCATTTTGAGAAAGTAAAACGGTCATCTGGACGTCAGTCTCCCAGGAGTAGACTTATGAAAATAGTAGTTAAGTTGCAAAATGTAAAACTGCTCTGTGTTTTGATTCATATCAGAGCTCCAGATTGAAGAATAAAGCGCCTACACAGGACTATTAATTTGACCCCTACAGAAGAACAGCCGGTCAAACAGTTCCCTGGCAGCAGACATCTCCTCCGCCGGAACAGTATTTACAAGTTAAATCAGATTGAAAAGAGGCTTTTGTAACACCATGTCAACATTATATTGAGACAGGTCCCAGTCTAAACATGAGATATACACTTGCTGCTGGGGCGTACATGGAGTGTATAGATTTAGCAGGAAAGGGGGTACATGGTTGTAGTGTACGTGGGTCTCACAGGATGGTTGCAAGGACTGGACTGTGTACCCATTTCCTATGTTGGAATACCTTCATGGGTAGCTACACACACCTCGGTCCCTCTCTCTCTCTCTCTCTCTGCCTCCTCACGTGGTCCTGTATCCTCCCTCACTTAATACCACGTGATGTGTTAAGTGACTAGGGTTATGTTTTGAGAATATTATATCTCAATATTCACGGAGATGTCAAAATCCGTCTCACATTCACGGCACACGTTTAGTTCCCGGGTGTCTTCTGTGTTTTTTGAGGTGTCCTCATTTCTTATCAAGCTGATAAGTTGCGACTAATATGGCTGCCAGGATGATAAAATCACGGGGCATTATAACCGATGATGTGTGTTTCTTCAGACAGGAAACTATACACTGTACAATGTACATGGTGTATAGAATACTGGTGAGGAGAATGTTGAGAAATGACACGCTTGTTAGGAGTATATTTTGCTCCTCATGTTCTAACATTTAGTTCTCTATCAAAATATACACTTTTGAAATAAACACACTAAAGTTTTGTCTACACTTACAGAACGAAAACGATTTGGAATATTTTTATTTGATATCTGTACAAGACTCATCACTCTTGTTTTTTAACTTTTCCTCAGAAAAAAGGTACGGACTTAAAGGAATTTTAGCTGGAGAGGAGAAAGTTGAGCGACACTACGTTTCGGTTTCCGGCAGAGCAATTAACACTATTGAAAACATTCCACACCTCACACAATGATACCTTAAATAAAGTTCTCAATCCAAGCCCTAGACAAACCTTGGCGTTGATACAGTTACGGTTTCATACCTTGGATAACAGCCTTGCTGACACTCTGACACCAGTGACACCACTATATATATATTTTGACCGAATAAACTACGGGGAATTATAGAATTATAAAAGCAGTGACTATTGTAAAACTGTTACAGTTTGAGTATTATTTAAGAGCAACGGTTGAACGATTATCATAGGTATCCCAATAATTCGCTAAATGACTCTTTTATTCTTTTGAGACTTCTGCTCAAAGCTGATTATGATAATTGGATGTTTTAGTATTATTTACCTTTTATGGTCACAATGAGGCCAGTATTATTTAAGTATCTATTAGAGGCAATCTATATCAAGGTATTTTACCTATATTAAGGTATATCATATTATAATCATTGAAGATAGCTGCTTAAATATTTCCCAAAATAGCATCAAGCAGCAGGTTCTTTTATTTGAACTTGTAAAATGGACTGAATCACCACACCCTCTTATGAGGGACCCTGTATTGTTGTTATAAGCCCAGTATTGTTATTATTGGGACCCCTATACTGTTTGGTAAACTTCTGATATAATCACATCGTTTACACATCACGTGACCGTGACTTTACTGAACACATTCTTCAAACTCTCAGTTTACTGGGTTGTTAACTTCTAGATCAAGAGAAAGTTTCCACGTACTCCCACCCGTATAGTTTCACATTAATAAGGGACAAGGGTGTACTACTCACAGACAGACGAACATATAAACAGACAGACGAACTTACCACATCCTTCTCGCTGAAATCCTTGTCGTGGGAGAGACCCCGGACCCTGAGTATGTAGTCAGCTCCATTAGGTACGATGGAGTTGTAGTAGTTAATAAGAGCTGTATTTGCGTGGGACATGAACTCTTGTACTGTGGCTGTAAACACCTGAAATTACAAGGAAATTATTAGCTAAACGATCAGTATATAATGTTATTGTTAAGAGTGTGTTTTGATAGTGGTGCACTTCAAGATTCAACGGAAGCAATGTTAGGGGCCTGGGGAGTGGTTTAGAATAACAAAGAATGAGAGAGTCAATAGTCTGGAGAGTTGAGTCTGGAGTCTACAGTGAAGTCTAGAGCTGGTGCTGAGAGCAGTGAGCACACATATCAGCAGTGTCTCAGCAGTGAGCACACATATCAGCAGTGTCTCAGTGTCTCACAGCTAGACGACATAATGACACCACTACTTAGTACTTATAGCTAGTGGAGGTGACAATCACCCGTTTATTGAACTTCAGCCTGCTCTAAAAGAGTGTGCTAACAGTCTCCTGAATTGTGTCCAATCGTAAGGGTTCGCCATATCAGAGACAGTGATTACCCAGTGTACTAAATATAACTTACTTGCTGAAAATGAGTTACATCGTGGGTCAAACAAAGGCCAAAGATTGTGAGTTCTGCTAGAAAATTGACGTCAAATGACTAATTTGGATAGAGTGGACAGTTCAGTTTGCTGACGATAGCGAACAGTATAATGTACGCGACGTTCCAGGTTCGGTATTTATTTTTCTTATTTGCACGAAGTAACGCCGATAAAAGCCTGGATAGCAAATTTTCATCTTGAACCACTCAGTGCAGAGTCAATATATTTCCAAATTTTCAGTTATTGTAATTCAAATGAACATGGACACTAGTTTAAAAGCTGGATTGAGAATAAGAGCGGTATAAAAGCTAGGTGTGAACAGTTGGACTGATAGCTCTGTAATCATTTTATAAAGTTCTGACTTTGTTTTAACTTCGCACTCGGTGCTAATTTCCCCAGATCACTCTACCCGAGTGACACTCCATTAACAGGGCTCAACTAGGGCTTTACTGATAGGATCTTTTAGTTCCGGTCCTGTCGTGGAACTGATGGTCGTTCAAACCATGGGTTGGTTGGAATACCAGGAGATGTGGTGATATCGCTGGCTTCTTACGGCGATTACTACTCGTCTCCGTTATTATTTGTAAACCACTTAACAGTTCCACCTGAAACTCAGGTAGATGGAAACATTTAGCTTGGTATGGTTCAAGATGTGTTCTAAGGTTTAAGTGATGGTTAAGGTGGTACAGAGTAACAATATCTAGATATCATCAGAGTGCTGGTTTATCAAGAACAGTGCACCATTTCCAGAAGTTCTTTTAAGTAACTTAACTTGGAGGTCTCTAATGGTTACTGAGCATGGTATGCAGTAGAGGTCTCGTACATACCACTCTTTGTACTGTGTACAATAATTAGGACTGGTTAATGCGAATTAAAGCTCCTGGAAAACACACAATGGCCTCCAAAGTCACCTTATACCATACTTACACCACACTTCCAATCATTGGCCTCGTACTAATACTTATCCTGCACAACCACTGGACAAAACCCTCATTGTGAGCTCTATTTCTGATAACTGTTTGAATAAGGCACGGAGTGACGTCATCAATCCGGGGACACGTGACGTCATACACGTGACATAATGCACGTGACGTCACTCACGTGATGTCATAGTCACGAACTAATGGCTATTCAACTGAGGGTACAACTACCTAGCACATCTTGCACCTGCTATAGAAAAGAACTAATGATAGAGTTGGAAAATATCACATGAGCTTGAGAGTTGAATTGTTCGCTCGGCCGGTTCTTCAAAGTGTGGTAATTTAAGGAGATGTTAAACCGTTGTTTAAACTTAAATTACCCTCTAGAGCACTACCTTAACCTTTAAACTCTCTAAAAGTGAAGGGGATAATATCCAATATTTCCCTGTTTAACTACTTTCTAGTTCTCAAAAGAAGTAGGCATACCCAGTACCCACTACACTTTGAAATTAAATACCGGCCTGATGTTACGTAGAATTCCAGTAGGCTACAGTATTCTCGCGTATAGTGTTAGAGCTTATTCCTCAGAACTGAACATCTTTCGAACTACCTAGTTGTCAAGCATAAAGCTTAATTTAAACACTCTGTTCTGCTAAAAAAAAGTGCCCGAGGAAAGCAACGGGGCGCTGAGCAAGGCAAGCCATACGATATTCTGTCAGACACACAATCCACATTTGAAAAATGTTTGCTGCCATCTTGTATGCCTGTTCTAAAGAATACCTAGTTGAAAATAGGAGTCGCTATTATAACAGAATGCAACTGGATTCTGAAGACTTACTCCTAAGTGAGTGGATACTTAACTGCTAGCACCTGCTCTTATACGATTTGAAGTCTGGTACATTCTAAAGCATTTCCAGGATGTGTCGCCTTTGTAAACCTCTGTGATAAAGAGAGCCTCTCATATAAGCCCCTCCGGAAACTGCCCCGGAATCATTGTACGTTTCAAACGCATCTAAATTCATGAGGATTGAGATCTTTAAAAGATGGCTGACCAAGGGGATAATTAACAGAGTTAAGTTGCCAAGTCTATATAATATATCCCCCGATTAGATAAACAATCAGTAGTGCTTTATCCTCAACTCAAGTGATAAGTCACCGTCTCAAATTGCAATAGATCAGCTTGCACAATGCACCAAAACTACGTTTACACCAAGAATCAGGGGACATGCCGGGATAATAAACAAATTTACAGTCTACATTCTACACTCGTT
Source organism: Bolinopsis microptera (assembly GCF_026151205.1). Classification (NCBI taxonomy): domain Eukaryota; kingdom Metazoa; phylum Ctenophora; class Tentaculata; order Lobata; family Bolinopsidae; genus Bolinopsis; species Bolinopsis microptera. The sequence goes on from NC_087072.1 coordinate 21,650,055, forward strand.
ACACATTAATTTGGTGGTCAGAAATTCTGAATATTATCTTTTCCGGACTACCTCTCGGGGGTGAGTTTTACATATAAGTATGTACTGGGATAATTTATATAATTACAGGAATCTTCGAATATTATAATATTTTCAGAGGGGGGTCAAGGAGCACTGCTAAGTGCAAATTTATCAACTTCAACCGTGTCTGCTTTGTAAAGTCCAACTAATCAACCACGAAAGTGAAACACATAATATCCGGGAGCGAATACAGTTTGTGGTCCCAACCGGAAAAGGGGTTATTATTAGATTTAGCAGGATTAAAGATAAGAAGAATCGTTTCCTTGTATCGAGTTTTTAATTTGGTAGTAGTGAGCAAGCCATGCTAATGCTACATCCTGTTTAGATAAGAAAGGTCTTGATAATATCGAGATACAAGGTTAAGTAGCATGAAGCGGCATTCAGGTAACACACGTGTGTTTGCCACGTCAAAGAATGTTCGGGAACAAAGTTACCCTAATTTACTGAGAGAGGTTTAGTGTATAACAACTGTGCGAAAAAAACCGGCCTAGTATTAACCGAATCGCAGGGAACCATGACCAGTTATCTCACCTGATAATCATGGTAACAAACCCTGAATTGCCAGGATTCATGAACAATGCCTCCGATCGTGAATTATCGTCCTTCGCACACCCTACAATTTAGGACAGTTGCCAATTTGAATTGCAAGTGATATGTCGGGGTCAATATCGCCACATAAAATATTCAGACCCGAGTGGTAAATGTCACTTCTAGTTTAAATACGGTCTCTAATTATGTGGATTCCGAAAAATTCACCTCTAATTGTACACGGCGATAATGATGACGAGTGTAAAGTACGAGCCCCGGGACTTTGAAAATGTTGGTAGGGTTTCAGCCAGGGCAAGTTTACTGACTACGGTATGAGGTATCTTGTGGGGTTTAAAAGGCGGACCAAATTTTAACATCACGCACGATATGATATTATGTAACATTTCTCTCGGTTTAGCAATTATAAGGCGTTCTATTTTACAATTCGGTAACTAATTTTCGTCAATTATTGCAGGCTGCAACACTGCGTTGCAAGTTCGCAATCTGGTGTACACTGTACACACGCAATGGTTTCGTATTGTTACTTCTAACAAATTACAATGAGAGATATGAACTCGCTGCTAAACTTGGAAGTATTACAGGTACTGAAACTGAAACCATACATCCTAATTCTTACTTCTTCACAAAAGTACTTGAAAGCCGTCAAATTGCTGTCAAATTGCCAGCTAATTATTTCAAAGATCTGAAATAAAAATGTCTGTATATGAATTCCTTCAAGAGATTTATTTCTGACAGCGGATTCTATTGCACTCGAGGTTGATATAATCCCAGAACCCGCAGCTCCATATAGGCTCTATAAATAACTGTGAAAACCTAGTAAATAGAAAGACGAACTCGGACAAAGGTTTCGATGAGATGCCAGAAGTCGCGTGCTTGTGGAGAGGGGATGCCCTACAACCCAACCTCCTAGGCTCGTAGTACGTACGAAAGTAAAATTTTAATTGTGAAGTGTTTGTTAGGAACCAGATATCTGATTGTTGTGAGGTAATAGTAGTAGTACAGGGTTACATGGCCAGGCAGGGTGGGGGTGGGGAGCGGGGTGTTAGAAAGTGTTGGGGACCTACCCTCTTTGTACATATGTTCTACCGGTCCACTGTTAAACCCGCCCCAAGTAGGGGTTTAGCTCCCAAAACGTGGCCTGATAGACTGGAACTTTTCGATAGATTGAAACATCAACACTTGTTGCCGTGAAGGATGGAGGTAGTTGGAGTTGGGCGCTTTTAAACCGGGATAAGCATGTCAATGACAGCAGGGTTCTGATACCGATACCAGTGAGCAACATACCTCAATGTGAGCCGGCTCACTGTGAGGTATGTAGCAACTTACTGTCGGCCACGTGCCAGAGTTACCTTATTTCAGAACTTTATTTGAATATGGATATCAAAAACCACTCAAAACGACACTTAATGGTATAAGAATTGCAATTTCCAGGTATTAAAGTGGCTCTTGACTCTTCTTATACGATTTCCAATAGATGGAAATCTTATAACAAATATCTTAAGCTAATCATTTCTTCATTGTTGGCCTCTCTCAGAGTATCTTATCCATATTGAATGTTCATAACCAACCACAAGTAAACGTAGTGGACGGTGCTAAATTATTTTGTAAGTACTCATATCATATATGCTCATTGCTCCTTAGTTATACTTCAGCACTGGTGATAAAGCACTTATGTGTGCTCACTACCCCGACTTCAGAAGTAATTAAACATCACTAGTTATCTGGCAGTTTTACTGCAATCGAATTCTCCAAGAGAGTTTGATTAATGTTTCATGTAATAATAATCTATTTGCTAAATCGTTATTTTTCTTACCTCGATGTATCTGTTTCCCAGATGATGTCGGTGTCTCTGAAGGGCCATGTCTCTGTGTTCTTGAGACACGAACCGTACGTAGGCTAGTCCATTACGCCTGTTCTGAGGGTTGAGACACAACACCACACCACCTCTGAGGAAGTTATAGAGGTGAGCGGGGAAGTAGTTACTGAGAAGCAGCCATAAGACACATTTTACAAGTTTACAAGTTACCCTATCACAATCAGATAGAGCTGTGCGGTTGTCTGTGACTTGCAAAGAGCGCACTTGTAATACCTCAGGCGACATTTATTTATGTGTAAAAGCAAACTGAATATGTATGCGTCTATCAGAACTATTTTGAAGCAAAAGTAGTTTTTCCTAACGGATATTTTCATTTTTTAGTCTTCTAGAGAAAAATAAACGAACGCTATCAGATATCATAATATCTGTAAATGCAAAACCTGTGCACACCTTATATTTGTGCAGACCTTATTTCGCGTGGACTTTTAATATGATTTTTAGAACCAGGGCTAGTCCACCAACTGTGTTCACTGTTCACACATGTAACCACTAACCAGTACACAGTTGTGCCAGTAGTCGCTTAGCCTGGGCCAGGTATACGGTGCAGGATCACAATATCGAATTATGATTAGGAGGCAGGAGCACTGATAATACGTCACGTGATACGCTTATCAAACTTTAATAACACTTTCTAATTGACCGCTCTGCCGATTGGACATACAAAAATGATCTCTTTATGTGGCGAGATGGTGGGGCGATAACAATGCAACCGGTTTGATATTAGATTGTCATATATATCGACTATAATCGTCTAATAATCCTGACAATAATATAGGGCAATTATGTGCAAGCTAGTAAAGGGACAGAATGGCAAAGGATGACTCAGCAGGCTGTCAAATGAGCTGTCAAGTCTACGCTGCAGACTCTCTGTGATCAGATAACTACAAAATATGCTGATTTATCACCACCGTAATATTATTCGGGCATTTTATGCGCATATTTTCACGAGGACGATCCTCAAATTCTTGAGAGTTAAAGCGAGGGGAGGTGTGTTTCCAGCCGTGAAGAGGAGAGTGCGTTACCAGTCCACACACAGAGGTGACTGGTACAATGTTACACTGTAGAGGGAGGCTGATATAATCCCCAGTGGTTGGGCCGGCAATATGACGTGTTCTCTCAATACACCATCAATAATCAGTACCAACATGGAATCTTGTGCAGTGGAAGATAGACATCATCATATGTGTATATAGGATTGGGGACTGATGTACACAGAAAGACAATGGACTGAGGGTGTGGTACTGTGGTAACACAACACTGAAGGGGAGGGGGTACACCACACTCCCTCCACACACAAGTAGAGGAAGGGGTACACCACACTCCCTCCCCATACAAGTAGAGGAAGGGGTACACCACACTCCCTCCCCACACAAGTAGAGGAAGGGGTACACTACACTCCCTCCCCACACAAGTAGAGGAAGGGGTACACCACACTCCCTCCCCACACAATTAGAGGAAGGGGGTACACCACACTCCCTCCCCACACAAGTAGAGGAAGGGGTACACCACACTCCCTCCCCACACAATTAGAGGAAGGGGGTACACCACACTCCCTCCACACACAAGTAGAGGAAGGGGTAGACTCTTAGACTCACTTTCAGAATACCCGAGCGCAGATCCTCAACGTGTCGTGTAAATCTGTTGCACAACCTATAGAATCTAGCTTGAGAATGAGCAGAATCTCAGAGCTATTGCATAACATTTGAAGCTTATGACATATGCAGCCAGACAGGTCAAAAAGCTTAACAACCCAGCTTCAGAGTTGCTGGTTCAGAATTGCTGGTTCAGAATTGGTTCAGAGGCTGATTTAGAGCAAGCTCTCTGATCCTTCTCACACATTATTATAAGTGATACCCCAGTTTGTGCAGGTCCCGACAATATATGGTGCGATGCTGCAATAGCTATTTATAAAATACGCAATGTGGGGTGCCACCTCTTTCACTAGTGGGGGTTCTACCTCTTTCACGAGTTATAGTTACGAGTTGGATCCAGGATTCCGCTAATACTTGCAACTTAGTGCCATTGTGCAGGGTTTGGTTGCATTTATGTGCATTTAGGCAGCATAATCCTGCAGAGGGATTGTTAATTGAGCTGCATTAGCGTGTCAGGGCAGGTCTACAGATTATTCCAGCTTATTCTAAATGTTCATGTTTGTGAGGGTCAGAGTACGTAACAAGATAAACAAATAAGCCCCATTATTATTACACAATACATTATTAACCTTTGTACGTCAGACCCTAGAATCAAGTGAATCACGTATGACGTAACTGAAAGCTAATCCCATTGACACCTGATAAGAAAAGCACGTACCTGACGATGTTGAGACCTCTGAAGAACCTGGCAACCTCGTGATCGGAGGCCTGGTAGGGCAGTCCTCTCAGCCTCACCACACTTTCATCCTCTGCGTGACTAGCCGTACTGAAACATTTATTAGTTAACTTCTAGGATACTTCAGGGGGCTGATTACCCTAACTTTTAGTTTTAGCGGTGGTGGCCAGTACAGCCGAGTTTGTCCAGCAGATTTTCGTAAGAAGTAAGATATTAGATAACAAATTTGCGGATGTGGCAATGAAGAGACGTGAGTGTTCTGGAAATTAAATTATGTGGTGCAGTAGGCTGTGCAACTTTGCCGGTAATTTGATGAAATACCGATCATACAATAAATCTGGGGCATACAAGGGGCGAATATTAAGGTTATGATTAGATCTGAGGTGTGATAAATACGTAAAATCATCTCCCAATGCTAACACATTAGCACGGCACGAGTATCTTATCTCGATTTGACCGGAATTGTGTGCATGTTTTTTCAAAAAATGTATGCATTTTATTCAGGGACATGAGTATTTGATTCAGGAATGATAACAATGTGTATACAGTACGCATAACCAGGTAGGTCACATACAATTATCAGCAGCGCATGTTGCCGGCTCGCGAAACATCAGTTAATTATAAGTGTAGTGAAGTAAGACATTACTTTCAGGCCTAATAAGCACCTTAAGTTCGAGTATACCCTCTATTGTACACACTGTACAATAAACTCTCAGGTCACTCTGGACACCTTGCCAACTTCCATGCATGTTTCATGGATGCGTGCTCGGGTAAAACCCGACACAAGATTCCGCATGTATAGTAGTTGTGGAGGACCATGTTTGTGCAAGGTTGTGTGTTCGAAATCTACGTGTCCGAAATCTACGTGCCCGAAATCTACGTGTCGGAAATCTACGTGGAGTGTCGTAAATATATTAAGGTCCCTAAAAATATAAGATTTGAAAGGTTGCCAAATCTTATCTGTTCAACTCATGTTTCTATTTTTAAATCGTTAGATAATTGAAACATACTATGTAATTGTAAAGTTCTTTAGTCGGTATTAAAACCTGAACCCAAAACGGAAGGATGAATAACTTTCCATACCGTTAAAGTTTTAACCGCAGATTATCAGATGATTATTGAAATTTCCAGCCCACATTTTTCCAGTAATCCAGCATCGGTGTTTCTAGAACCCCTACAATATTTTTACAGCGCACAAGGTGGCCGTATGTCTTTAGGCGGGGGTCCCTCCCTCCTCCTGGGTAAATAACTGATTATGATGAAGATAAGCAACATATCGAGCCCTTCTTGTCAGCTACCACCGCTCGGAGGCAATCCGGAACTTAAAATCAGATGAAATTCGAGAATAATCTATTAAGATTGCTGTGGTTGTGCCTGATAATTAAGGTACATTTGTGGAGTGCGTCTCTTAAAGATTAGACTACACGGTGAGTGTCATGTGTGATCCCGCACTGTGGATGGAGGGTTTACCAAGGTCTTACGTAAAGGTATTACTCATAATATGTTAAACAATCTTGAAAGTTCAATTTCTCGTGTAAAACCAGTTCTCTTAAGTAACAATATAGTGCTGTTATCATAAAGCTATGACTAAGATTTAACCACAGCATGACTTGATAATTACTACCACTATAAGACGTGTTTAACTATCTTACAACTTCCACGAAAGTTGAATAAATCCAAAACGCAATTTGCGATCCAATCATACTTTCTAAAAATAGCCATAAAATTATTAATTTTCTAACAAATCGCTCCCTCTTGGAACTGGTACAGACAGCTCTTTGTGCTCAACTTCACCTCCATTACCTACGAATCCTCCAAGCAATTTCGTGTCCTTATATAGCTACAGAAGAGTTTGGAATCTAAGGTGAAGAATCTTAGAGGCCCTTCTATTTAAAGACGTTATCATAATTCATAACCCCCTCGCTGGTTCTAAGCTGATCCCGCTCATAGTGATACCCGAATATATGTCACTATCCCACCCCATTATCTCTGATGACGTCGCTATTCCCCCACCCCACAGGCTGACTCCCTTATAAGGGCTAACAAGACACAACCCCCCTCTCTTCCAGTTCTGTGAACTGCTAACTCAATCTGACCAGCTGCTAGCCATTGTGCCCAATCACGGGACCTCCCCTCCCGCGAATCACACCTCGACAGCCAGCTAGACCAGCCAATCAGATCCAAGAACCGAGTCACGTGACACACACTAAAGCTATATTGTGTTAAACCGTGTTCCTTCTTTAATCAAACCTGGCCAGATTGTGTTAAGAGTTGAGCAATCTTAAAAGTCTACTGATGGAGAAAACTGAGCACCTTCTCCGTGTTTCACTCTAGTTCAGTATTTTAAGTATTGGTAAATAATAAATATGCAGTGCATTATGTAGATCATTATAGTAGTTACGCTCACAGCTACACGTAGCGTATGACTAAGTTAGCTTCCACTACATACTATTATAAAGCTATTTAACTTCAGGTATTTAACAACTTCAACTACTTAACTTCAACTCTTTAACTTCAACTGGTTTATTACAATTAAGTTAGAAAAATCAAAAAGACACTTAACTAACCCCGCTACTAATCCTCGTGTAACCGGCCCTGTAAAACTAAAACCACCGCACCGTGTCAATGTGTCACACAGTACCAGAGAGGTGGATGTCAGTACTGCACAAGTGCGGAGGGCTGTACTAGTAACTAGTAGGTACGAGCTGTACTAGTGATGGGTTGAGTAATACTAAATGGTACAGACTGCTGTTATTTCCTCCATCGTTAGGCTAATTACCCGCTGCTCCAGGGATCAAGCCCCGCTCTAGATGACATACCTGGATCTATTACCTACCCTCGGGGGAGTATCGTTCTCTCCACTCTACTAACCGTGAACATGTAAAAAGCTACTCATTCTCAATGTGAAATTGAAGTAGTTGCAATGAAGAGTGGAGGTGAAGTGATGGATATTTCGTGTTAAACCTTGCAAAGTTTGAACTGTGCGAATTGCAACTATTGTAACTATTGTAGTTTGTAACAAAATTGTAACCGACAAAGCAGTTTCAAGTTTTGATTAAAACGTTAGCTGCAATAATTCTGCATGATTGAAGCTTAGATTTTAATGACAAATAGAAACCACCTTGTCGGTTTTATGCAGTGCTGACAGCGCAGCCCTCACAACCGAAGGTCCTCCTGGCTGTTTAAATGCCTCAGTTATTACAATAGATACCCAATTTCTATTGGAGCACTAACTATAGTCTTCAAAACATGTAGAAACTTGCGATGAGCGTGTAAAAGCCTAGACATATTATGTAAACTATGAAATAGGTCCATCACTAATTCCAAGTTTCTTGTAATCTTAACTCCGTTTATGCCTGACTTACACCGCTCATATCCAAGTATCCCAATGCCTCAGTTATTGCAATCTCTACACCTCATTTTCACTGGGACATTAAAATTGTTGGATTTGCGATGATTTACTGAAAATTAAATCTGATTCACACTAATATTATACTCGGCTGATCGAATCTGGACTCTTCACTAATTTACAGATAGACTTTGGATTTTAGGGTTCAATGTAATTGATCTGGGGATTTTATAAGTCAAAAACAAGCGTTGCCCTTTCAGCCACTACTTTCATTACATTATTCTATAATTACTATTTTAGTTGATTCATCTAAGTGAAAATGTGAATGATTTATAACATCACTATGTGTTAATTGACTGTAAATTATAACGTTTGTTTATTTAATTCAAGTGTATTAAGTACTTTCCCGGTACGTGCTACATTTAATCGAATTTAAGATGTTTTAGTTGTGGCGGGTCGGAATTTGACAGCACAACATAATAATAATATATAATATACACATGTACAATGTAGCAGCAGGAGAGCTGCTCGACTTATCCAATCAATGTGTTGATAACCGTATGCCTTTCTCGGATTGCCGCCCAACCAAATTTTCTCAACACCTTTTAAACGGAGAGTTAAAAATTGTTTGTCTGCGAAAGTGAGAATGCCGGTCAGTGGAATTGGTCTCACTGGAGTGAACCTTCCCTGCCACTTCTAATTTGTTGCTGCATTTCACATTTCAACACATGGGTCACAACATACTGTACCAGAACCCTCTTTCAAATTAAAGGGTGTCGTTTAATGTAAGGGCTTTGCTCTCCAAAAACGTTTTTGCGACTGGGTTGTGCAAGTTTGCCCTTGTATCATTGGATGCTGAATTGCTTGCAGAATTGCCCAATTAACCTCGTGCAGCAGACCTATCTGAACTATCTCCTGATTGCATTCTACAAAATGGGATAAAACGGTATCATTTATCAAGTATAGAGGATCTTAGGTGATATCGCATCTAAAGGTATAATGAACGTCCAACCACTCCAGCTTCTGAACACCTTACCACCACGGAGAACTAGTAAACCTTACCTAGTAAACTAATATACGAGTACTGGAAATACTATATATTTAAACGAAAATAAAATAAAGGTTCTTTAACGTGTCCGCTTTGACAAAACAAGCCACATATTAGAGAGCGAATATTAGAGAGCGAATGGCACGCTGTCTCGAGACTGGGACGAGAATTTGAATATTTTACTGGTTGAATATAGAGAACAGACCAAAAGGGCCATTTCTTCTTTCTGTCCGCCCTACGCAATCCCTGCATCGAATAATGTGTTGTATTCTGTGGAAATTAACTATGAATTATGGTGCCAATCTCTAATATCGTCCAGTACTAATAACTGATATTTGTTAGGCAACTTTAGGAAGGTGTCACACACAATTATACAATTATACATATGATATTGGAATATATTGGAGTATTGGAGTATTGGAGTAAGTAACCTATCTAGAAAGTGCCATCTCAAGGTCCTCAAACCCCTCCTAACCTGTCCTAACCTAGTAAAATAGGTTTTTAACCGGAGACTAAATATATTATGCGGTGATGTACACTGGTAATGGGTGTTATCAGAGGATACGTACATAGTAGATACTGCATTCATTCACGCAGGCCAATTATTTTCTTGAATTGTTTTTAACTGGTGTTAAAAGGAAGGGCTCGAGAAGTTATGAAATTCTTTACAGTCGGCCACAAACTCTGGAAAATAAATTTTAGAGTCAACCCAAGTCAAGAAATCAAGCCACAGGAAACTTTAACAGTTAAAGTTCCCTGTGGCCTGAATTCAGTAACTGTTCATTACAGCTTGTGCTGCTCGCAGTGCATGTCTCAATATAAGGAACATACGGGAATTCTCTACAGCATTCTCCCTTTATTTTATTCCGCGACCGCTATTGAGAAATCTCAACATAATTGAGCTACTGGTGAGGAGGGGCTGACGTGAGTTCGTTCGACACGTGGCGGGGATTGACTTGTTGCACTGACCAATAAAATTCCTAAATTTGTAAAGATATTTACTTCTCTACCAGACAGCAGCTATAATCCTGAGGTAGTTGAGCTGACTCTGTATTCTAATATTCCTCCTCGAGAGACTAGTTATTTAACAGTAGTCAAGTAGAGAAAGTTGACGGCACTTTTGATTGAAGCCTGGAATCAAATCCTCTATTGTAGGCACATTCAATAAGTTGCGTAATATTAATATTGTTTCTAAAATGTGCACAACTTTAAAACAGATCCCCTGGTTAGAATAAGGTTAGAATTAGGTTAGAATTGAATGGCCCTGTGGGGGGATTACCTGATCATATCACTGTCCAAACAAAGGAGTACACCTAATTGTGTGGTTTTTATAGCCCTGATTTAAGTTGACAGACCAGAAACCACACCCAATGTCATGTGATATAGTGTTATAAAATCCGACCAGTGATTGGCTGAAAGCCTTTAAGTCTGGCACGTGGTCGGTGATCTGATCAGTGATTGGTTAACAGCAGCAGCACAGGTGCCAGTCTGTCCAATAAATCATAGACGCCCGGTGAACCATCTGTCGAGTAACACGGAGCCTTGTGAAAACACAGGAGAATTTACTGTATTATGTGGTAACATATTGTGTTGGAAGCACCGCTCAGGTCTAGAGGATAAATTGTATTAAAAATCACGTGAGTTTACCCGTAGTTTTAGCGAGGTTTCATTGAGTAGACCCTCTCACATGGCTGGTACACTCGTTCCTGATTGGTGGAAACGGCTCGTAAATCACATTACAGGGGGAAACATTACTTCCTCACACTGATTGTTTAATGCTATATCACATGCGGACCTGATCGGGCTTTTTAATTGGCTAAAATGACAAGGTACTGGGTACACGGCTGGAGTTTTTACTGGGCACTTATCGGGTCAGGGCTGAAACTTCCTAGGAAATAGAGTCCGGCTACCTATTAACTGGCGACAAAAAATGTGGCGAAAAGTCCACATATTTATTGAGTTATAAGGTGGATATATATATTTTGTTAATATGCCACAGCCCGGGTCAGAACAAAAGGTTTGCCGATGGCTGGCCGGGGTGTGATAATTAGATAGTGAGACTCTGAAGGATAGGCTTGTAGAGAAGGGAGGAGGAGGAGGGTCTCTGATCGCTCTTTATAAGCCATTGTGTTTGTGACAGTTACAGACTGTAGTCTTGGGTTATTATAATGGGACGTTACTGATCAACTGCAATTAGGGGGACCTAATAAAGGAGAGGTCAGCTTTAACTGGGATTAAAGTTGGACCTTCACACCCAGGTTTATAACAAAGTGGATAGTAATAATATGCCAAATATATATATACCAAGCTATTTATAATTATAGAATATAGATGGCTTGCTGCTGTTAGAGTGCCAAAAGTCAAAATATTTCAAGAACTTTAATGATTTCTGCGGCTGGCACTTGTTTGGCGAGATAACTGTGTATAAACTTCCCTCTGTCTTCAAATAGCTTGTCGAGTGAACATCATACCTGGCACATGTTTGTCTGATAAATTTTCGGAAACTTCCTCCCTCTTCAAATTACTTGCGGAGTGAATGTCAACCCAGTAATGGGTAAAGGACGCCAAACCGTCAGAAAATGCTTGCTTTGACAACTTTAGAGGCTACAATTTTAACCACGGTAAAGTTCTTTTTTGTGGTTAACATGAGGAATTCTAAAATAGGGTAAAATTATAGCACGTAGAATATTTCCGTCAAAATATACAAATATATATTATTATGCTCCTCTTATAATATGCAATACCACAAGTATGTATCGTCAAAAAATGAAATCTGGGCTACTATCAGTGTACAGTCTGCGAATGTTTCTCATTGTGGGGATTCCTAGAGTAGTACTTTAACTATGTAAAGGTATTATATAAGCTCTAGAACTTACTAATAATCCAGTATATAATATACTTACTTTATGTACATATTATAAATATTATAAATGCCAAGACATTGAGAATTAGAACTTAAATTTCACACCTCGCCCTGCTATCTATTATAGTTCTCTAAATGAAAAAGTTGTAAGCTCGCTTTATTAGACTTATCAGGGTTATCAAAGACAACATCTAAGTGCGGCATCTTTTGGGTATGTAGCGGGTTTCCACACCCACCGCTGCACTCATTGCATTTAAATGGTTTATTATCATTCTCAATTTTCTCATTGTTCACAAATCAAATCATCAGTCATAATAACCACATACAGAATTATATCCTCAGTAATCTGTATCATGAGAGAGAATTGTGCACAACACACGTACATAGCAAGGCTTTGAAAGTTAAATCTGAAATTGAACACACGGGCTTTTGACTGATGATCTGCAGAGGGATACAAGTGCAACGTACCCGACCCTTCCCAACTGACAGACTGTTACTGACAGTTTACTGATAGAGGTGGAGAGAAAAAGGAAGAGGGAGGAGAGTTGGGAGTGGGGTCTTGATAATATCAACACCATATTATGGGCTTGTCTATCTATAGGTTCTATGGAAACAATAAGATGGTAGTCAATAGTCAAGACAGATTCCTTTCACGTATCAGAGGTCACATGACATTAACTGCACATTTTCATTGAACGATTCTAATGAAACTCTTTCTATAGCATGGTTTAGATCTACTAAAATCGTTCAATTTGAATTATTCAGAACTGAGGAACTGTTTTGGGTTATCAACACCATATTAAGGTCTTGTCTATCAATATATTCGATAAAAGCAATAAGATTATAGCCGAGACAGATCCTTTCACGTATCAGAGGTCACGTGACATTAGCTGCACATTTTCATTGAACGATTCTAGTAAAACTATTTCCATCGAATAGTTTAGATCTAGAAATATATTTTAATTTGAATTATTCAGAGCTTAATACTTTCAACACTACTATATAACAAATAATTTGAGCCTGAAGATGGCGTTGACGCCGAAAATTTGCCTACATTCCTAACTTTCTGTTTCATTTGTCCTTGTCTATTCCAACCGGATATTATCCAACTATAAGTATTTCAATTATGAGACTAATAAACAGCGAACTACTCCATCATTTAATATTCAGAGCTGAGCAACTATAATTATGGACTCTTTTTATTTGAATAATTCAGATCTAAGCGAATTTATTTATTAAAGGATTCAGATCTTGGCAACTCTTTTTACTGAATGATTCAATGCGGGACGATATAATATGTTTTATATTAATTTTGTCAGCAATAATATAAAAGTGTAACCAAGTCAATTGGTATTAACTGAGCTTTTACATTGGCTAATACAGAGCTAAGAAACCATGACCACTTTTCGTGAAATGAATCAGATCTGAACTATCATATCTATTCTCTCTTCTGTCCTCACACAGAGAAGGCCAGGTGGTGTAATCTATTGATCTAAGCAGATTTAATCACTGTAATTAATAGTGAGTGAAGTACACCATCCCCCGGGTCCCATTGTTCATAACCCCCTGGCCCGGTACTCAGTTTGTTCCAAACCTGGGTAACACTGTCAGTTTGTTCTAAACGTTCCTACTCCAGATGTTACTACCGTAATTTCTGCACAATAGCCTCAGCCTTGAGTCTCGAAAATTAATGAAGTTTTGGTACAATTGGTGGAGAGTGAGCCAAACAAAGCGGTAGGCCCGATGGAGGTAGGTTAAGAAAGTAGGCTTATACACAATGCTGTGTATAGTGTAGAATGTAGTTGTTAGTTTGTAGAGGGAAGATGAGAGATTGGACACAGCGATGAGAAATGTAGTGTAATGGTGAAGATATAATAATCCAGATCAAGATATATGTTTCAATCTCTTATTTCGAACACTCATGAGAGAGATATAAATCTTTTCATGGTGAATTTGAGGCTGTTTATTTTAAGTTTATATGATCTCAAATATCCAGTTCAACTATACTTTTTTACAAAACTACTCCTTGCTATTCTTGTAGCCTAAATTTAGAGATGGCAGCAAATTAAGTTAGAGAGGAGTTTTAAACTACACTTGGACTAAAGTGGAATGCAGGGCTAAAGTGGAACATTGAAGTATAGATTGTTTAGTGGGTATTGTGGAGACTGGAGAATAAGATGGTGGAGAGTTGGCCACACAAGTTCAGTAAAAAATCCGGCTCATTACATCTTGTGTTCTGGTAGATTTGCTGTAATGTAAACCCAGCTGCTCTCATTTAAACGACAAATCAGTGAATTCCCGTCTGTCAACGGGACCACAGGCTAAAGACAGAGCTTTTAGCTCCCCTTTAAAACTGCTGTGATAGGTTCACCAGAGGTTCTCACTTTTCATCAGGTCCAAGATCGCAGTCAAAACAAGGCATCACTCAGTCATCACTCAGTCATGAGATACGGTGGGGGAGTGGAGATCCTACTGGCAGTCAAAGTACACCAGATAAATCGACCACACGCTCATACACGTGATATTTTACAGCACTTGCAGTTAAAACTACAATATCCGATGACAATACCTCGAGTTGATGAACTACGCCCAACGGATAGTTGTAGAGAAAAATGCGGATTTTTGCAATGTATCAAATTATTTGGCAACTGCTACTTAATGCCTTTGAATGCATCTGAACTTTTGGAGGAAGGAGCTTTGAGCCGTAAAATGCCGGTTTTGCCGTGTCAAATATTGCAGAAAATACGCGGTACATTAAAGTAGTATATATCATTCAGTATATTGTCCTGTCAGAGGTACAATTACCGGACATGAGCGAGGTGGGAGGTAATATGTTAACAATGAGAGCTGATGAAAGGTGAAGCAAAGTGGGCTGGAAACAATGTTATCATGTGTTAACGAGTGCGAGCATGTCTGTTTAAACCGCACTGGCAAATACACCTGTTAAAAACCCGCCGGGGATTCCTCACGTGTGCATTTTTTCTGTAAAATATATCATGTCTTATAGGGCAATATGGTGAGAAGGGTTTTAAAATGCGACCAGTTTGTAGTGATTATAGTAATGTTCTACACTTCCAATGGACAGAGTGCAGAAAGGAAGACAGAGAGAGAGAGAGAGAGAGAGAGAGAGAGAGAGAGAGAGAGAGAGAGAGAGAGAGAGAGAGAGAGAGAGAGAGAGAGAGAGAGAGAGAGAGAGAGAGAGAGAGAGAGAGAGAGAGAGAGAGAGAGAGAGAGAGAGAGAGAGAGAGAGAGAGAGAGAGAGAGAGAGAGAGAGAGAGAGAGAGAGAGAGAGAGAGAGAGAGAGAGAGAGAGAGAGAGAGAGAGAGAGAGAGAGAGAGAGAGAGAGAGAGAGAGAGAGAGAGAGAGAGACAGAGAGAGAGAGAGAGAGAGAGAGAGAGAGAGAGAGAGAGAGAGAGAGAGAGAGAGAGAGAGGAGAGAGAGAGAGAGAGAGAGAGAGAGAGAGAGAGAGAGAGAGAGAGAGAGAGAGAGAGAGAGAGAGAGAGAGGGTGAGGGAGAGACCCACATGGCTAAATGGTTGCAGTAAAGTTTTAACAGCGCCCTGCCAAAGTTGACAAGTTATGGACCTAGTTAGCATAAATTGGGGTGCAGACATCTACGCCACTACATTTCTATATTTATGGGGTAAATTTCTATTGATCTGATATATTTCTACGTTAATTTAGCCGGCTGCTGGCCACCAAATAATCAAAACAATGATGGTGGTGTACGATTAGTGTAGAGCAGTTCTAAATATCAGTTCTGAATATAAGGTGGAAGTGAATATAGTGGAACCAAAACAGCATTGCACTCTAAACATTACATAAAAGCCACTTACCAGTGCCCCTTGATGAACTTCGTAAACACAACTTCAGGCTGCGATAGCTTGTGTCCTGAAAAATGTATATAATTATAACTTTAATAAATTTTATAAAATTAACAATCTACCAATCACCCGGTTGTTTTTTTTGCCATTATTTATCAGTCCTGTTGGAACAGTAAATAATTTAAAGTACTATATAACTTACTCAGTACCTGCCTATAAAATTAATAAGTATTCAGTCTCTTTCTGTCTCTCTTAAATACTTACTCTCCAATTTTAATTAGTTCATATCGACAAATTTTAAATTTCTAGAGGCGCGGTCATTTATCAAAAACTGGATACTTTGTTGCCACTCCTACTTTTCCACTTATCAATTATGACAAATTCAGATTTAAAAACTAAATCATTTAAACCAATATATCGCTCTCTCTCATTCTATCTTGCACAAAGAACCAAGCTACGAACTTTAAATACAGTTCAATAAGGTGGGAATTGTTTAGAAACAATGTGGGAATTGTTTAGAAACAATGTGGAAGTGAAGTGCCAGTGGATAGTGGGTACGTGGAGTAATCTTACAACATGTATCTAATACGCTTCCTTTTCTAACTGCGACTCCTCGGGAAGAAGAGCTTGTTTAACGTCGGGTTTCCTGTCTGCATTTCTAGCAATATTTCCTAGGTGACATAACTTTCTCTATCCAGCAGTAACAATATTTCCAAATATCTCCCGAGAAGAGACTTGTATATCGGTTCTATATAACTACCTAAAAAAAATGTGTAGCGTTGTTTTTTCAGCTGTTCACGCCATCACTAGTCCACGAACCAAGTCGCAGAAGCCTCAAATTTTATCCTAGGAATTTGACGAAATGGCCAGCCGGTATCGTGCATCATTTACAAAAATAGTAGACAGCAAAAGTGTATTTAACGTATGTTTTAAGTTATATCGTGGTTGGAGAGATATATCTGTCAATTTAATTAATCTGCGCTCGGTTTATCCTAGATATTTGCTTATAGAATATATTTTACGGACCAATCATCAATATTTACGTTTCACCAAAAATTGATCTCTTAAGTTTTACCAAATATGTATTGGTATGTACATTTCATTGAACCGATACCGTAAAAAGAGCCGATCACTAGGAGATCTTTCTCCGTCATTCCTTTGAGTATCTTGGCATGATTTAACGACCTACAAAACCTGCCATATATTACATTGTTTTAAAATTAGCAGCTTAAATACATCTTGATAAACGTAAATACATCTACGATTTCCTTATTCAAATCGCATTTGACGACTAGAGAATTTTGATGGCAAGATATCAGAAATGTTGTTTCAGCTTCAAGGCCAGTAAATGCATATATTTATGAAGGAGTAAGTAGAGACAATAAATCGCGGCCGTGCGTTCCAAGCACATGACACCCGTAATGTGGCTCCCGTATAAGGTGACTCAGACAAGGCAAATCACAACGCATCAATAACATCATGGATTTGCGTGTAAAACGGTGTAAATGGGTGTTTGGCCCATTCAGAGTGTTCAATGTGGTCCCCGTTTTATTTTATTACTGCCGGTACTGTTTGATATTATTCTACATTAACCAGCATAAAGAGCCAAGAGCCATATCAAATACAATTATATACTTCGTAGCAGATAGCTGTTAGCTACCAAGCCACGTACCATAGTATCTCGCTATAATTGCTCTACCTTAACTGTGAAGGCGGATTTCTATCCCTATTATTTCGGAAGGTCTGCATAAAATTATAGATTTATCAGAATTTCAGAAGATTTAATCATCTCTGTATTTTATCGATGAAGTTTGATTACAGCTCTCTTGAATATTATATGATTCTATTAATCTATCGATGTTTCGGGAATTTCTTATAAATTTACATAAGTTTCCGTCCGCATTCTTTACATAGTCCTGCAGGTTATCTTGTTAAATTTAAACATATCTTGCACTTGACGCAAATTCTTTCCATTTACTTTATTCAAAATTCAGTCTTACAGACACATTACAATTCAATTCTGTAAGGACAAATTAGATTATTTTGACAGCCTCTAATCTGCCTAACATTTTAATTAAATATATTTGAATTGTAATGTGGCAATTGCTAAACCGTGTCTGAGTTTGTTAGATTACCTCCAAAGTCACGGATATGATAGTGCTCATTTAAATTGTAAACCTTCGCCTATTAATAGTTTAATAAAGTAGCATAACGTTACCATTTTCCTGGCTTCTGAATACCTCGCCTAACTAAACTCACAACACTAAACCTCACGGAGCCTGACATGTTCCAACTGTAGACTGACAATTTGTTACTAACAGACTAAATTAAATAGTTTCCATTTGGAGAGAGGGACTATAAACCCCCCTGATTAAGCCTCAAACACCTCAACCGACTGAAGTGTTTTATTAGAAGGTTGCAGTAAATACCACACCCGTAGTTCTAGTAAGAAGGTAGCAATAAAACTTGGGGCTGCAAGGTGTGGTCCTCGTGACCTGAACACACACTAAAAATAGGCATCCAGGTCACGTGATATGGTATCCAGGTAATTGAAAGTGGAGGAATGTGAGCATCCTGGTAGTGAGTGTGAGAATGTACACGTGTGTATCGTGTACAGTCCCCATCGTCCCAACATAAACAGTGCTCAACGTGTAAAAACAATACCTAGTTACTGTAGCACGTGACACCCTAATAAGGTCACTATTTTAAATTAATAATTGTTTACTTAAGAGTGTCTTATATATCACCACTGAATTGTCGTACGTGGCCGAGTGTGCCAGTAAGACCGGTACAAGCAGCCAGTTTCAACTGGTTCCCAGGTCTCGTGTTCGGGCCGGACTCTCCTGTGATTTGATTGGCTAACACGGACCTAGTGGTACGGGGAAGAGATAGTTTTTGCACTTATAGTGATTTCTCACAGCATGATATATATTTATTATGTGTGTGTACACAGAAAAAGGTACCAGCCGCGATAGCTAGGAAACGGGCCGATAGTAGGTAGTGGTGTGCTGAGAGAGAGAGGGGGAGAGAGAGAGAGAGAGCATTCTCCAAGTGAGAGTGCCTAAAACCGTGTCAACACTATGAGTAGAGGTATTGCTTTATAGGGGCGTCACGTGCTATTAAAACTCAGAACGGCACCGCTCAGCATTGCTCTACATTAGGCTAACATGCGACCCTTTTAAACCAAGATAGTTTATTAATATTAGATAGATCCATACCCGCATGGTGATGAAGCAACTTTAAAACCTACTTCCCGATTCCAGCATAAACTTCTCCGGAATTCCTATGTGAATCACTGCTGAATTCTTACATATGCTACTGCTTAATAACCATATCTTGCCCGTATATTTCGACAGAAACTGCTCTTAGATTTCAACAGAATCAACTCGTTAATTTCGAATAAACTAGAAACGGCAAAAGATAACGTTCTGTAATTAGCTCACACCTTGATTGAGTAACTTGACAGCAACCTCCAGAATGGTTCTGCAGTGACCCAAACCATGTCTAATATCTGTATCCAGTGCAGAGTGCTGGGCCATGGAGTGTAGGGAGTTATTTCTGATGTCAACAGCCGGGAACCGGAGGTGGAATTCTTTCCTGGAAGAGTGATCTGTATTGAGTGAAATTCTTTCAAGGACAATTGGATCAGTTTGCAGTGACAACTGCCATTACTAACACGTGACGAAGTGATGAGCTGTTCAGCTGTTAGAGCACCGCTAGTGTTCTCCGAGAAAGGTGTAAAAATGGAAAAAAACAGGTCTGTACCAGAAATAAGTAGATTAGACCGCCCGACAAGGCCAGAAAAGGGAAAAGTTTGAGGAAGTAGTCTAAGCAGAAAGTGCTAAAGAGAAAGTGTTACAATGCACTAGGTGTACGTTTGGTACTAGGAAAATCTGCTTGAGTCGTGTAAAGTACCTGATGTCAGTAAAAGTGTTACAGTGAGTGGAGAGGGCACAGTCCCGTCTCACAGAGTCAGGGTGGAGACATTGTCTGAGGTGAGAAGGACCATCACAGATCACTCGCACGTTCCCTCCAATTTGGGTCAGGTATTGGTTGAACTGAAGGTAAGGGTTGGGTAAAAGTGTCTTTTGTAAGCATTCGACCTCATAACATTAACAAAGCCATGCTTTGTGCTGAAGACGTGTTATTATTGTTGTTACCAGTGATCCCTGGCCATACGCTATCATTTGCAAAGAAAACGAAAGATCGCATGTGGTAAGTTTTACCTTAGTAATAGCTTCTTGGAACGTTACGCCCTTGTCAATCTCTTGTTGAGTAATGCCTATTTGCATTTGCAGGGATGGGGTAATGCTCTGTTCAGACTTGATTATCGAATCTTGACCATCCAGCAACTAAAATTAGAAAATGAAGGGTGTTAATTGTCTTAACCATGTTAACTATACCCTAGGAGAAATTAAAAGAAAATGTGAGTACGATCAAGGGTAATATGTCAAAAAGTCATTTTACTGACGACAAAAAAAGGGGAACTAACTGGTGAAACTAACAACTTACCTGTTTCTCAGTAACATTAAGTGCTTGGTATGCGATGTAAATTACTTCTTTCTCATCTGAGCCCATGTACTGTCCCTGGACTCCTGAAAAAGACCATCGTAATTAATACGCTATTTACAACATTGTTTTCGTGTTGCAAAATTTTATAATTCAAACACGTGTTACACTGGAGACTACAGTAAATAATAAATTTAGTAAAGTGCATAATTCTAAAGAAAAGTATTGTATATATAAAGGGGTGTAAATAAAATTATTATTCATCAATCTAACCTGACGTTGTGCAATGGACTGCAACAAGGAAATCATTCTCAGCCATCTCTACTGTACTGGAGTCAAAAAATATCAGTGATCAAAGACAACTATCGAACACATTGACATGTTAAAAAATATTATTTCGAATATTTTCCAATCAAGCCTTATAAGATCTCCTCAAACACTACTAATACTTCAATACAATTGCAATTTGAAAGAGGACTTTTGTCGCTAAGTGATGTAAACATCTGAATATATAGAATTCATTTAAATAGTTAAGACTTATCATCAAGCAAAAATTCAGAATAAAAGTTTAAATAGTATATATAGCATAGAATGGCCTCTTACTTCAACGCTGTAATAGTAAATTATATTTTACAGGCTGAAACGGTACAGAAATAATGTGAAGCGATTTGAATTGACCTTAAATAAGCACTCTGGTCAACTCATCCTATTTAAGGAATACTAATCACCAAATCTATTAATTCATGCACAATGACATCTCATATTTCACCTCTTGATAGTAAGTATTAAATTAATCGATATATCATTAATTCTAAATGATTGATTCACTTGTCTGATTCAATATTCATCTTGAATTTCATAAACATATTTGATATCATGTTAAGTAATTATTCAAGTTCGTTTAAGTAATTGAAGATTAAATTTAACTGATTGAACAAGACCTATAATTATTCAGTTTAGGGGTTTAAACAGTGATGATCTGAGAACTTGATAGGCTGTAAATTAAAGATCTATGTAGTTCCATCCGGCATCCTGATTTACTTTTCCTTGATATACCAGGAAATTATACTTACTGGTTGTACAAATTCTTAATATTGAAAATGTACATCAAACACCAAAAAAAGATTTTTTAAATAGTTTATGTGGCAATCTGTTTATACAAATGGTGGTAGCATCTACTATCTAAAGACCACTGACCATCTAAGACACCACTATAGCCGTTATAAATGACATCTGTGGATGGTATAATCGGCTGCAGAGATAAACAAATTTTGATGGAATGATTGAACAGTCATAAAACAAAAAGCCTCAGAGTAGTCCATGGTACCAGGAACAATATAGTATTCAGTAAATACCAGGAACCAGGAACTTAACTAAATATTATTCAGTAAATACGACCATAGAAAGGCCATAGAAGCCATTAACTAGAACACTGTCTTGACAAATAATATGATATATATCAGTTAAAAAATCTAATAGTATTAACGCTATGAAATTTGTATATAAAAATATTTAGACATTCTATGAATGGAAATAGCTGCTATTATTTATAACAAATCTAAGTAAGACATTTTTTAGGCATATTACTCCATGTAATAGGTACGATATATAGTTTTGTTTGACTGAAGCCATCTTTAAATTGAGAAAATTATTCATTGTGGACTGTAGCAAGGCTGGGATCTTTTAAAGATAAGTTTTGGATCATGGATGGAAATGGAAATCATATTATATAGAAATTTCAACATTTGAATGTGCTCCCAAGTAGCTGATCGGTTATTTTTTATCAGCACAATTACATCTTCCATGGTATTGAAGATAAGAATCTTATGGTTTATTGCCTTGAAGTCTGGAGCTCTGCATAAATTTATTAAGACTACTTTTCCTGATAATGTATATATCTATATTATATTTTAAACTTGACGAAATTTCCCCGGTAACGGGGACATAGAAGAAAAAACACCGAAAATCGACCTCAAAATGACCCTCTGGTGAAGCCAAACCCAGCTCGCAAATGGAGTTGAAACCTCGCCATTTTTAGCAGGGTTGTAGAAAAAGGATAGGAATAGGCTATAGCATTCTTAGAATTTTGATTTAGGCTTTAGATTTTTTATAATTAACGTCGGAAGTGAGGTTAAATAATCGTTATAATAATGGCGTTATTTTAGCAAAGGTTTACTGCGCTGTTGCGTAGCAACGATAAAAATGCACGTGCGCCAGCAACCACAGATTAACAACGCGCGTTGTTATGCTGTATGCTACGTCATAATTTCAAAACTAGCTCACATTTACGCTCACGCTATGACTTCTTATAACTTTGTTTGTGATTGCAATATTTTGATGCAGTAAAAAGTATCGATACTTTTTTTTTCGATACTAAATTCGCTAGAGCTACACACAATGCTGACATTACGCCGCGCACACACAATCAACAAAAATATTGTTGTTTTCTAATTACGCAAATAACTTTGCGCAGTTAAACATTTTAATTGCCTGGCAATAATTCAATTGACTGTCATTCTCGATTGAAATATCAGAATTTCACAACTAGCTCACATTTACCCTCATGACGCTATATACCTATATATATTTATAACTTTGGTTGTGATTGAAATTTTTTGATGCGGTAAAAAGTATCGTTTTGGGGCTATATGATGAAGATAAATTAAAACATAACTGATGCTTAAAATTTCCTCGAACAAAGCTTTCGACTAGCGGCGGGTTTCTAGTTATTATATATGTAAGCTCACCCAGGCTGATTCATCGGATAACCACTAATAACATGTAACTTACTGAACATGACAATGATGTAGGCGACAAATTGACAATTATTTTGCACAGTGCAAGATAATTCCCAATTTGTTGCACCATGAAACAGGTGAACCTTAAAATGGAGTCTGTTTTTCTGATAAGAAAAAATCTTGTGCAAGACATACATCTAGCTGAAAAACGACAGTGACTAATATTAATTGTAAACGGGGATTGAAAAAGGATTGTATCACTTTTGTCGATGACTAAATGGGTGCCTTGAGATTCTTTATATAAGCAGTATTAAATAAGCAGATTACATCTATACATTAAACTCAAAAGCTTCATTGGATCTTTGAAAAATCGTTGCAATAAGTATAACACATTGTTTACTTAATATCACATTTAGTTTTTTAAATTGCTTGGAGATAAACTTGCATACAAACTTTCAATTAAATAAATTACTTCAATCAATTTAGCTTAACAAAAGAGAAAACGTTAAACACATCCCAGTTCAATTTGTAACGGAGTTTTATATTAACAGGAAAAGATGTGACAGAGTCAATATATTTTAATGTTGCCATGGGGTGGCAAGTCTCCATACATTATAGTCCGATAGTTTCACTGCATGATAATATATCAACACAGATTTTTCACCACAAAACGGATTTTTACCAAGATTTGATTGTTTATGGGAATACTGCTATTATTCATCCAAATGTGCCTTTGGCCTTAGTCTTTTAAACAATGAACAAAATAAAAGTGATCGATACAATACACTTCGTAAAAATTGGATCAAACTGCTCTGTATATCATCAGAGATCTAAATTTTCTGTGACTACAAATTAAAAACGGAGTATGTTGCATGGGTGATGGGGTATATTTTCCGACCCACAACAAAAATATAAATTTAAGATTGACACACATTTTTAGAGACCAAATTTAAAATTCTATACTTTAAATAGTATAATAAAATCTATAAAAAATTCCATATTGACAGGCTTAGAAAAATAAATAATCGCAATTGATGATTGAAATCAAATTTCTTGTTTCACCACCTTCATGACCAAACAAAATATTGTATACTAAAAATTAAATGCTGAAACGTTTCGTCGCTGAAATGACTCTGTAAAATATCGAGCGCGCACACAAAGCTATACAAATATTTATTTACCCTAGGCCAAAATAAGTTTACCGACTGAGCCCAGTGGGCCATTTCAATAAGTTTATTGGTTACGGTTAGGGTCAGGTTTAAAGTAAGGGTTTGGGTTTGGGATAGGACTAGGAAATCAAAGTATCGCAACGGCCGACGTGTTATTTCATATTTGATAAAGTCAAGCTATGTGCTATAGCATATAAACTATTATTTCTATGTTAATATTTTCCCTGATCGATTATGACTTTTGTGTTATTAGGCACACACATAAATGTTGCTATATTATTTTAACTTGCACTACACACTAAAGTGTAAAGGAAATGCTGCTAACTGCTGCTAACTGCTGCTAATAGCCTGCTGCGACAGGTTGCACTTTTTTGCTGTTTGATTAGTTTGTCGCGGCCTTGTTGGTGGCGCGGGCCAGCCGGCGTTTTTGTTAGCGCATGCCCATATGTACAGTCATGTTCTTTGCTGTTTGGCACTGTAGGTTCGCACTGTGTACGCAGAGCCCTTGCGCTTGTAGTGGCGCGCGCCTGCTTCCCGGCGGTTTACTTGTGTGGGTTGTAAACCTACATATTTGCCATTGTCAATGGACTAACCCAGCGCGCCCTTTTTCGTTACCTTGGGACCCACAGGGAGAGCTGAAAACAGGTTTTCGATCAAATGCTGCCATTTGTAGTCAAACTTCGCCAACAGTTGCTCTCATCCAATGAAATCACTGCATTTTGTAAATCAGTATGCAAAATTGAATTACATATATTCTTACTGGGCCGCGCTCAGCCTGTCATTCCGCCTAATCTGTTGTTTATCAACATTAAAGCCTGGGGTCCTCAACGCTCAAGTAACATATATTCATATGCGAAGCTTGGCTTACATAATGCAGCGATTTCATTGGACGAGATCAGCAACTTTTGGCGACGTTTGACTACACATGGCAGCGTTTGATCGAAAACCTGGTTTCAGCTCCCCCTGTGGACCTCAGGCTATTATATTTATGTTTATAATTTACCTGGGGACCTCAGGCTATTATGTTCATAATTGTAGGTTTACAACCTACCAGGACGCGCGCCGAGTTGGACTCGTCGACGGTCCAATATATGGAACAGATATTTTACGAGTATCACCCGTTAAGTTCATAAATTGTAGCGCGATGCGTTGCTGTGCCGCGCCGCGCACTCAATGAGGCTTCTCAATGAGGCTTCTCTGGCTAGATCGGCGAGATGCGCTACTGTGCCGCGCCGAGCTGCCATGAATTGACATCGTCAATTAAGTTTACTGGGCCGCGCTCAGCCTGTCATTCCGCCAAATCTTTATTCGGGCTGAGTGATTTACGACCTCCATCGCCTCAGAAAAAATGGCAGTACGCTCATTGGAAGTTGATGTGCGCGTGACCAGCATTCACGTGATCATTTAGAACCAATTGGGGCCTCAGAAAAGACACGTGCACGCAAACTGCCAATTGGAGAAAAGTAACGTATTAGCTAGAGGAGCCGCGCGCTGAGTTAGATTGTAAAATTTGATTATTGGATTGTAAAATCGAGCGATATGAGTGTCATCAGTGATGTGCTGCTCACTGCACCTCGTGTTACTGTTATCACACTGCACAGTAACTTCGGTACCTCCTTCATGTTTATGTTGTTCCTGTAGTTAAGATATATTTTGATGACCTTTTCGATTGCTCGTACGACATTTTTAAAAAATCGTCCAGTTGTCTACACTTGTTTATATTTAGCTGCCCGACATTTACTTCGTTTAAAGACCCTAGCGAAAGATGTTAGCTTTACTTAATATCAAAGTAACATGGTCCTGTCATGACTACCACTCTGATGAGGGATGGTTTAGTTTGTCAATCAGTTTGCAGTTATATCTGAAGATTTTCTTTTATATACTCATGCTATGCATTTGAATTAAATTTCCGAACTAAGATCGTGTTACTTAAATCCAAATCAAGAGGTTCAGGGTTCAGAAGGAACAAAATATGTCAGATTGATGTTGACCATTATACTGTCTGTTTGTAGTTTTTATTTCTTTCGGACTGCCTGTTCGGGCCCGGCTACTTTTTGTCGTTTTCAAAGAAGGCCTGTGATCGAAAGAAATCTCTTAGATGTGATCTATAGATTAGTTCTGCCCTGCACCTTTTTCCTTTACAGTTAGTGTCAAAATTCTGAATTGGATCGTAGAAAAACGCTTTAATGGTCTGATATTCATACTGTACAATCTTTGATGATGGATTAAGATATTTAATCCTAGTTATTACTTATTTAATAGATCGCATTGTGATGGAAATCATGTGTTCTCGTACTCTATATTAGTCACTTTGTCCTTAATCCTAGATGTTGTAAAATATTTAGTTTGTTTTAACATTTTTGCAAGAATAGATTAGTCTCTCTGAATTGAAATCGGGAGTTAATCTATATAAATTAATTTTTAAAAAAAGGAAGCAACTCACGGTATCACTCTCATAAGAGACATGTTTCATCATTTACCGGAGTTGCAACCAAATATACACAATAAGGTTTGGTACTTTATCCGTACCTCCCCTTTCATAGAAATAATAGCAAAAATATACACCTATCTTTAAGAGATCAACATCTGATATAAAACATTCGATCAACCAAAATTAAAACAATTTTCCTGTTAATAATTTATCTATATAAATTATCCTTTATTGTGAAATGCTTTGAGAGCGTCATAATTTGCTGTGTCTGATCTTACATATCAGTAGTGTGGATCGAACCAAACGTTTGATTTGTTTCTGTTAGTATCTGTGCTTTGTTTAACCACAGGATACTTTTTTCCCCAAATTTTACAGTCATCCTCCCAGACAATTATATTCTATATTATGTTATCTTTTACAGAGTATTGGATACAAGGATACAAGGATACAAGGATACAAGGATACAAAAGTGATAATTACTTTATTGAGTACACAATAGTTGTAATTCTGAAATAATTTAAGTTACACAATTCTAATTATTTATAAGTGTGTAGGGATAATTTAGAAATGTTATATATAATGCTAGTTTTAGAAAAATAGATAAATTGAGTTTGTATGGTTCAATCTTATTTTAAGGTCCTATAGCATTATGCACTTGCCAGTATTTGAGTGGAAATCTGGGCTCTTATAGTAGGCTGTATAATTTTCGTTCACAGAGAGAATTGAATGGATTGCTCTTGCTGTGGCAGTGAGTGTGGTAGGATCTAGAGTTTTGTTGGAGAGCAAACCGACTAGGTCAGTAATGTTTAGGGGATGGAAATTGCATTTTTCCCTAACTGAGGAGTAGAGCAAACAGTCAATCAATACGTGACTTTCGTCCTCAATAGGCTTGAGCCCTTTGCGGAAAAAGCAGTAGGTGCACCAACGTTCTTCTCTTGGTACAAGGGGGGTTTCGTATCTGCCCCTTTCGATGTAGAGGTTGTGGCAGCTGATACGAAACCTTGTCAGACTTTTTCGAACATCCGGTATTTTGATAATTCGTAGGTATGCCTCTGGTTCGAAATCATGTTTAATTAAGTTATAGAATTCTAGTTTTGGCGAGGAGGCCTTGGCAGCTTTCCAGGTATTCACGAATTCTTCCCTCATGTTATGACTGATTTGGGTGGAGAGCTTAGATTTTGAGGAAGATGAGGGGGTGAAGTTGTATTTGGTGAGAAGCTTTGAGATGTTGGTATACCAAGGAAGTCCCAACATGATTTGTTCGTGAAATGCAGCACAGAGTAGTTCGTTTTCAGTGTTTTCAAGGCGACTATAGTAATCTATTGCAAGTTTGCAGGCTTCAAAGAATAGAGGGTGGCGCCCGCTTTCGCCCCAGCAACCTATATTTGATGCTTTTGAATGTACAGACAAAGACCACTTGATAAACTTTAGGTGGAATTTTTCATAGTGGTCTTGTGCAATGTACTTCAGGGTATGCTGGGGGTTGGCTTTGTCATCTATTTTTGAAAGGTATCTCATGGTTTTTGAGTGGGGGCATAAGACTTGACAGCCATAAAGCAGGATTGGTTTTATTAAGGAGTCAAATAGAATATTAAGGGCACGGTGTGAGAGGGCATCCTTAACTATTTTGCCTTTGAGGCCATAGAGAGCACGGAGAGCCTTGGCCCTCAGCTCAGTATTTGCTGCTGTAAACGATCCATTTCTGTGGAATATTATGCCAAGATAGCAGTATTTATCGGTGTGCTGGATGGGCTGACCTCCCAATGTGAATGTTTCATAGGACTGCTTTCGTTTGGGAGGGCTGAATATTACAATCTTAGTTTTCTTAATATTTACTTCAAGGCCCATGGAGTTACAGAAATCAAATAGAATGTTGATATTGACTTGCAAGGCCTCGGGACTTAGAGCAAGAAGGACAAGATCGTCAGCCCACAGCAGATGTGATATCAGAACGTCAGCAAGAACTGGATAGTCACCAACAGATTTCAGGAGAGATGAAAAGTCATTAATGTAGATTTTAAAGAGGTCTGGCGATAGGGGGTGTCCTTGCTCCGTTCCTTTGCCAATATCAATTTTAGGCGACAAGAGTTTGGAAATTTTTATATGGGCAATAGAGTTTTTGTACATATCACTTAGGCAGTTGAAGAAGTTACCGGTTATTCCAAGGCATGTAATTTTGTGCAGAAGGAGGTCCCTACATACAGTGTCAAAGGCCTTTCTTAGATCAACAAAGCATGCATAAAGACGAGCCTTTTTAGCTTTTGTGTATTTGTCAATTACTGTCTTGAGGGTGAAAACGTGATCGTTAGTTTGGGCACCTTTCGAAAATCCAAGCTGTTCTTTTGGGTCAGGACAGTAGAGCTTTTTGAAGTGTAACAGACGTTCAAGTAAGATGCTAGAGAACAGCTTACCCATACAACTGCCAACTGCTATTGCTCTGTAATTGTCTGGGCTGAAGGGGTTGCCTGATTTATAGATAGGAGTGATAATACTGGTATGCCATGGATAGTAGCCTGAGACCAGAGAGTGGTTGAATGTTTTGAGGATGACTTGGAAACTAGTCTGGATATTTCTTGACATAGGACGAATATGCAGGGCTAATATAATAACATACTAAAAATAGATCAAAATCAAGCTTAAAAAAGTTTTTGTCAAGTTTAACAACAATAATATCTTCAGATTCACTACAAGGAACACAGGAAACACCTTTTCTTAAATCATTTTCAGCAAGAATGCAGACCCCTCCTGAGCGAGAATTTTTGCGGTTGCTATTAAAGGAAAGGTATCCTTCGATTTTAACCTGCTTCTTAGTTTCTTGGAGACATAGAATGTTTGCTTGTTTGAGGATTGTCAGAAATTCGTTATTTTCAAATTTGTTAGATCCGTCTCCTGTACTGTCCTGAATGTTCCAGGACATTACAGCGACTTGATCTCGTGAGGCTTGTTTGTTTTTGAATTTTAGAGTTATTCTAGCGCTCTGCAGTAGAGGGCTGCATTCTATGGGATCTCATACCAAAGGCACGATAAAGGCCAAGTTTTATGTTAACACAAAGTTTTTTTAGACCATACTCTGAGACATGAAGTTGGTCTTCCTTCAGTGGGTTAGGAGAGTCTTGGGATGACCCGGCAGCAGAGATGGCACGGGAAAAGTTTCCAGTGTTGTTTACAGTGAAGAGGCGCCGGTGTAAATCACTTAGTTCTCTTTGCGTGGAGACAAATTGGGTGATTTCCGAGACAAATTGTTTTGTTAAATCACTTAATGGGCCAGGAGTTGGAGTGGGCAGGGAGACGACAATCTTAGCACTGGAGCTAGAGAGGAGTGTGTCAATGGCTTTTTTTGCATCCTCGACTGCTTTATTTACAGGACGGTCTTTATATCTGTAATCATTTACTCCAAGCTGAAGAATGTAACAGTCAACCTCTGGTTGTTTAATCACATCTCTCATGTGTTTTCCGTTTAGGTCAGAATAGGAACCTACTTTCATTTTTTCAACCTTAAACCCAGAGGAGAAAGACTCTGCTATAAATCCGTTCATCTGGGAGTCATGAAGGAGGAGAACTTTTCTTGGTTTTCTGGTTTTTCTATGAGAGTCAGGGAATGTGCCATTTGACCTTCCACGGTTCTGGTTTTGAGCAGAGTGGGGCAAGGGCCTTTTGTTTGAGGGATTTGTATGGTCTTTGAGCTGGAGAGACTGCAGGCAGGCCTTAGAGTCCTCAACCTCGCTCTTAATAGCAGTGATATTAACTTCAAAGGCTTTGAGGGAGGTAGCAGTGTCTTGTTGTTTTGAGTTGATGCTGCTCATGATTTCTTCAAGCTTCTCGAGTCTCTTGTCCACAGTGTTCAGTTCGTTGGACAAATTAGGGGAGCTGGTGCTACCTTTTTGACTGGATTTATCGTCAGAACACAATACAAGAGTTTGCAGGGTGGTGTGTTGCAGACTAATTTTAGCTTGAAGATCAATAACAGAGTTTTCCATGGTTTGGAGGGAATGGGTGACGCAATCAGGCTCAGCTGAGGTGGAAGGAGGCTCAAGAAGAAGCACGCTAAGGCGTTTGTGGCATGCTTTCACAGCTTTCTTGAGTCGTTTCTTACAGTCAATGAGGGACCCTGAGTTTGAGCTGCCATGACGAGAAAGTTCGTTTTTCACCGTTTTTTCTTTCAATAAGTCAATGGCTTCTAACATGGCTTCCAAACTGAGAGGGAATGTCTCACTATTAGACACTGAAGTTTTACTGCTGGTCACGGAGGGAGAGCTTGATGCCAGAGGAGATCCAACTGGGGAGCTGTCCATGCTGTTGATTTGCGAGAGGCCAGATAGTGACAGAGAAGATCTACGTCTGTTGTGCAGCGACGGGGAGCTTACTGGTTCAGCTGTAGACTTGGGGGCAAGTACAGTTCGTGAGTACAGGTTCGCAAGTACAGGAGTGATAGGCATCTCAGTAAGAGGTGTAGATAAGGCGTTTCTTTCACGCAGGAAGCTGGAGCTGCAGGTCCTATAGGTCACTGATGTGCGTGCAGCAGTGATTGCATTGTCTTTGGGTATTTGGTGAGTGTACTTTTTCTGGAAATCAGTACCATGCATAACAAGAACTGAACCTTGGTCAAGTTTAATTGTGATGGCATTTCCAGAGTTCTTAGCCTCTCTGATGAGCATACAGCGTTGTTGTCCGAGTGACAGAGTAACAACAGGTTTTGAGAGGTCGACCTCTGGCTCATTATCGCTATGTTCTCCGCAAGAATCCCGACCTGTTCTGTACTGGTTGATCAGAAAGCAGTCAGAGGAACAATCGATGTTGTTGGGTTCAAAAAGATTTTCCACCATGTGCTGATATGCTGCAATAAGACGAGGACATTCTGACACTGAGTTGGCTTTCATCACGATTCCTGAGAATGCATAGTCAACAGGGCCGTACCATGATGACAGTCGTGGGAGATGCACTTGAGCCTGCTTGTGGATTGTGGTGTACTGTTTGAGGGCACCAGTGTTTTCGATTTCACAAGAGAACTGATCACACAATTGACTTGCGAAAACATCCTGGAAGAGACTGATACTGCAGCCAGAGTCAGGGTTGCTAAGCAAGTAGCGTCCAGGGGTTGTGATGGTAATAGGTCTTGTGAAGTCAATGACATTTCCAGCAGAAGGAGAGGAATTGTTTCTCGATCTGGTAGATCGAGGGTTGTCTTCAGTAATAGTTGTGTCTTGCATGAAGAGAAAATGGTAGGGAGCACATGATGAGATTGGGGCCAGGACACCATCGAACCAACCAACAGCCTGAAAGTAAGATGATGAGAGTAACACAGTTTTGACGTGAATGAGTGGTATCATGGGGAAAGATAGATTGATCAAGAAGAATAAACAGAGAGAATTTTCGAAAGCAAAAAACCTAAATATATGAGTGTATAGTGAGTATGTTGTAGTGATGTTTTGGGTGACTGGGAGGGAGGGGAAGAGGCAGGGGAGCGGGGTGGACTGCAGTGTCCCAAAGGGGAAGAATAGAGGTTATTTAATATGTCTATAGCAGGTTGGGCATGGGATAAGAGTACAATGTATAAAGGAAGGGGAGTGGAGGGTTAAGGGAAGGGTTGGGCTAGATAGGGTGTCTATAGCAAATTATTGATATAGAATATAGATACAAGTACACAATAAAATACCACAACACTACTATATAAAATACCTCTATTCAAGGATGTCCATGCAGTCCAGAGTACCCGCAACAGGTAGAGGGAGGGAGGGGCTGGGTTAGGGTGGGGCAGGGTAGTGAGAAGAGTGTAAGAGTGTTTGTGTCATGGTGATGGAGATACTGTGCAGATGTGACATGGATCTAAAGAGAACTCATCTTATTTTCAAGGCTGATAGCCAGTCTTCTGATGCCACTGGCCCCCAGAGCTCACATGCACCCCATTACCAAGTCGTTTACAGCTGCATATCTTGTTGCGGGTACTCTAGACTTCCATGGTACATCCTCAAACTCAAATTATTTGTTATATAGTAGTGTTGTATAGCTCATCTAAATGGGCCAAGTTGTGTAAAAATCTCAAATTTAATAAATAACATTTTCTAATTGATGTATAGCCAAGACGAGTTCGTTAGTGTTCTCCTTGGTAATTTCATGTTTAATTCCTCTTTAATTCCTCTTTAATTCCTCTTTAATTCCTCTTTAATTCCTCTTTAATTCCTCTTTAATTCCTCTTTAATTCCGTGTGTTATTGTCTGTCTCTCTTGACCCCACCTTAAAGAAACACCGGTTACTGCTAGTGTTAGTAATTTCACACAATGGGAGTCAAGAGGCCTATTTCATCAACCATCTAGTCTGTTAGCACTTGTTTTGGTCAACGGAACAACACAAGTGAAATATGATTCTTTGTTTCTGTTATCAGTGCTTGCTTTTACCTGAGGACCCCAGGCTATTATGTTCATTAATAGAGATTAGGCGGAATGACAGGCTGAGCGCGGCCCAGTTAGTGCGATTCTTTCAATTTTGCCTAGGTCTAACTTCCATATCAGTTCATATCGCCTTTGTGTGTTGTGCACTTGTGCCGTTCTTTTATGATATTCAACGATCATTCTGTGGTCTATAGTTCATAATTCGTTCTTTATCTATCCGTCTGCCAATCAAATGTTTTTGTAGTTTGTACAGTGTTGGTGGACAAGTTTTTAGCGTAGGTGTAAAATGATTTGAACGTTTAATATATCTGTTATTGCATCCGGATCACGTATACTTTCAACTTTTACTTTTATGACGAAGCCTCTTGTAGTGAAGGTTTGATCTCAGAGTCAACTAAACCATAAACAGTCTTCTAAGAATAATTAGTTAAAATATAGCTTCACTTATTTGTACTGGTTCCGGCTATCTCGTGTGTTTTAAGTTTCAAATCCCCGTGTTCTGTTCTCAGGAAGCTGCCGTTAAATATTTTGTCTCGGAATTTAATAAACTTCATCTTTCAGTCGTACAATCCACAATATATTTCGATAGTGATACTGACTCTGAGATATATGCTGAGAGCTCGCATTATTTCTTACTATCTAGTACCTGATTATATATTGATATTTACCTGGGATAGGACAGGCTTATGTGACCACTGACACAATTTATATCGTGTAATATCATAACTTTAGAAATCCTTGTATATCCCCTTGCCTGTTCTTTGTCACAAATTTTAGGCAAACAACTGTTTAATCCAAATTTATTGTTTCGAATTCGAATTTGCCACTCTTGCAACTCCTGTAACTCATAAATTTAATGAGGGACACCTGCCAATTTATCAATATCGATAAAAAAATATAACATTTGTTTGCTCGCATTATTTCTTAAGTTCTTTATCTTACTATCTCATGCCTGATTATAGACTTTGCCACCTAATAGTCCTGTTTTTTACACCTGTTGTTTTTGTACGGCGCCACCGTAAAGTTTTCCACCGTAGAGTCTTACGCCATAGATTCCCAGACCCACTTACATTCACCGTGTAGATCTCCTGTAAGACTAAGACTAAGAGTAAGAACATTTTAAACTCTGTTACCATTGAGACAGTTTCAAGTAGAACGAGTCACCGTGTAAAATAAACCGTACTATTATAGCTGATCATTGGCTGTTTATGACATAGAATACTATTCACCGACGTTTTTAGCAAACTGCGATTGTCATGACTACCTCAGTACCTCTCGATCCTCGTTATAATTAACATTATTATCTTGCTATACGTGGTGTTGGCTTTTATTTTCCGTTTCACTTTTGCAATTTCATCTATTTTGTCTTGGTCTAACTAGTGTGCTATCGTATCATGCTATCGTACCATGTTAGTTTACAATGCTTTTAGTCATTAGTGTCGCTCTTTTGTGATATTTAATGATCAATCTGCAGCACTTAGTTCTCTATTCATCCATCTGCGAAGAACATATTAGCTCACTTTTGATTATTTGAACCTTTGGTTATTGGTACATCTGTCAGTGTCAATGCAATCACGTCTACGATTTACTTTATAACGAAGCATCCTTCATCCTAGTTATCATAGACATTAGACATGGAGTAAATTAAACTGACTCTACTAACAATCAGGTAAAATATGACTTTACGTATTTGCACTGGTCCCAGTTATTTCGTGTGTTTTAAGTAGCACATCCCTGTTTTCTGTTCTCTGACCGATAGACTTAATAAATCAATGTGTGATTATTGTTTAAGAAAGTTGCCGGTAAATATCTTTTATCGGAAAGCCTGATCATTAAGTTGCACTATATATATAGATAGTGTTACTGATTCTGAGAAAGAATAAGGCATAGAGCTAGCATTATTTCTCATTACCTCATACCTGATTAGGTTGACATTCACCCGGGACCTTAGTCGTGCTCAATGCTCTTTGACACAATTTATATGGTGTCATGTCATGGTGTCATAGGATATTGGTAATTTCTTTATTGAAAGTCTCGCATTGTCGTCCTCATTTTGGCTTCATCTATCCATCTTAAACTGCCAAATATAAAATCATGGAGTTTAACATGCAATTGCGTACACACTTAAAAATTCTCGTTAATCCTCACATCTGTTCTTTTTCTCAAATTCTAGGCGAACAACTGTTTAATTCAAACTACTGTTCAATCGAAATCGAAATTTTAATTTCACATTCTTATTTGCCATTTCATGTTAGATATAATATAAGTAGCAGTGGACGATTTCCGTTACCTCAGCTCTGTAGTCTGTAATGTACTCTGCCAATTGCAACACTTGACTAAATTTATTTTATATAATTATACTGTTTGACACTTTTATATAATTTGCTATTTTAATTCTTGAAACTGTTGTAAATCTTGTTACTTTGTTACCCTTACGTATGCTATTTATGACAATCTTCTACGGTAAAATCGTTATTATCACTCCAAGCCTTACTTGGTAACACTGTCCAACCTTCTTCTTCATATTACTACAAAGCTGTCCTCAATAACATAATATAGTTTTCGTCAGTCTCACTCAGAACATTTTTCTCAGGTACACATTTGTTTACACTCATTCTCAATGTTTGGCCCTTAAATCTTCCCCTGTACATTCAACAAATATATCCCGAATAAGGTGTCCACTATATAGTTACATAATATTATGTTGTGATCAATGATCGCGTTGTTTATCGTGAGTTGGCACTTGATGAATGTATAGTAGTGGGCCAATCAGGTTTATCAGCGTCTTTATCAACGCACTGTTCATTATTATTCTACCCTGATTCCGGATTCGCTATATAAGGATTGAATGGAAAAAAGGCAACCGCCCTGTGTAAACTATTTGAGCTCAATTAAAATGTAATAGCGTGTACATGGTTAATACTTATAGAATGGTGACTGGTGAGTGTGATAGCTCCTTCCGCATAATATAAGATGAATCTGAATATTTCAAACTCTGGTTACCACGGAGACAGTCTCAAGTAGAACATACACGAGTTGCCGTGTCAAATTAACCATAATAATTCAGTACCATTATCATTAGCGGTTTATGACGTAGCTTATATCAGCAGCGATGTTTTTACTGCTAGCTTTATTGTTTTCAGTTGTCTCATTTATTTCAAAGGTACCGTACGCGTACCGGCCTTAACTTGTCTTTAACTATAAATTTAACGATATACGCAGTCATTTTAGATGTAACTGCACATGCTGCCATGCTGGTGAGAGTATAAAGATGTAACAAGCTTCGACGGTAAAATCGTTATAATCACTCTAAACCCAGCCCAACTTGGCTATACTGTCTAACCTTCTCCTTCATATTAATATATAACTGCGAAGCTGTCCTCAACAACATGATATAGTTTCCTCTGTCTCACTGAGAAATTTTTCTAGGTAAATTACATAGCCTTCCTTGCTATATGATATAATTTATCGTGAGTTGGTACTTTATACATGTATAGGGTGTAGTGGTCCAAAAGTCAGTGGGTATATGTTGGCCTCAATTGCTCCGCCGTGTTTTACATTTGAGAACTGTAGCTTTGCAGATGTAATGCCATATAACTGTTTTTACCATGGTAAATGGTTCGACGAGATTCCGTCGTCGAAATTTATGGTTTTGCATATTTGCACAGTGGAACTATCAGGTTTATTAAGTATCAACGTCTTTATCAACGCAGCTGCGCATAATTATTCTACTTAGTTTAACTCTCTTTCTATTTTAGCTGAATTCCATTCCCTCCCTCTTCGAGATGATTGCTTCCGTCAATTGCGAAGGACTCGCTCAAGGTAAGAAATTGACTCTCACGTATTTTTATAAGTTCAGATTAATCGTTTTAGCGATATAATATAATACTAAGACAAAAGTTCCGATTTTATGCGAATATTCAATTTATTTGTTTAGAGTTTGCCATGAATAAGTATTAAGTATTTGTTAATGTGGCGGCTAGAATAACTAGATTAGCCATCTTGAGCTATGATTTATCATGAAATACTTACAATTTCGACAGTTGCTTTTTAAACCTTAACTCGATAATTTTAGATAGAGAGATAATATTAAGACGAGCGGATCGATAAATCGAAGAATTAATTCATAAACTCGATTGTGTTTCATATAGTTTCATCTGCAAGATGGTAGACTTCTTCACTTCTCAGTTCTCAAAGCTCGACGATCTTCATATTATATTATACTTATAGGATAAAGGTTGTTATTTTATTTTTTAAATTAAGTACATTCATTTAACAATTCACTTTATTTGATAGCTTCTTTTGATTAACCCCTCCAAGCTCGATATTATATTTTATCATTAATATTATCTGCCATTTGTTCAATTAGTTACATTTCCAGGGTCAAATTACAGATAGTAATTGAGAGCGGCTTTAGAAATCAGGGAACGTGACCTATACATAGCATAGATTATCTCTTAATCAGGTAACATGTTAAATTGAGGGTAATTGTTACAATCTCTTAATGTGTACGGCAGATTATATCGTTAGTCATAACAAATATTTGTCCACCTACATGTTTACAATTGGCCCTTACTCACACATATAACCAATACTCCACACTTTCCTGTTACTGGCGACCCCAGGCTATAATTATCATTAACATAGACATTCGGTGAAATGAAAGGCTGGGCGCCACCCAGTCTGAGGGTTACTGTGCCCAGTAACTCCACCGTCTACACGTGCGCGCGGCTCTAACCGTGCTTCAATCGAAGCAATGCTAATTATAGTGGTTACACTCACAGTCACACACACACACACAGAATAGTAAACCTAAGAGTTCATGAATCCGATATTTTGGAACAGTAAGACAGAATTGAGACAAATTTGGAACAGGCTTTTGGGGCAGTAGTTATGCCTGGACTGACTTAAAATTGATCTGGTATAAGGGGCATGGGAACTAACATGTTCAGTCACTGATCAGAAGTGCCAAATGATCCCCTGGTTCATGAAATGAACGAAATGAACAAAAATGAACTTTCCATAAAATCGCCTGAAATGAGTTGAAATCAATCAGAATCGATTGGTATTGATACTAGGAGTATTCCTGAAAAGTTTGGAGGCTCTAGCATGCTCAGAAAGGGCTCTAAGGGCAATGTCCCATTTTGGTTTCAGAGTAGTTGAGATTTTGGAACTGGATTGAGACAAATTTGGAACAGGCTTTTGGGCAGTAGTTATGCCTGGACTGACTTAAAATTGATCTGTTATGGTAGAGGGGCAATGGGCATGTGAACTAACATGTTCAGTCTCTCAGAAGTGCCAAATAATCCCTTGGTTCATGAAATGAACGAAATGAATAAAAATGAACTTGATCCTAAAATCGTTGTAATCACTCTAACATCTAAACCCAGCCCAACTTGGCAACACTGTCCAACCTTCTCCTTCATATATGATATAATTGCATAATTCTCCTTAGTAACCCGTCCCCGTCGCCATAGTTACAGACGTAAACAGGACATGAGTGGAATATCGTTCATAAAAGGCTATAAGCAAGCATACTAACTAATCCGCTTTACCAAGGTGTGTCATATAATGTACATACAATTATTTACACGCAATATTTGGCGCTTAAATCTGCCCCGTACATTCAACAACTATATTCCGGGCGAATAAGGTGTCCACTTCATAGTTAAATATTGTGATCATTTAGTCGCGTTGTTTATCGTGAGTTGGTACTTGATGAATGTATATAATAAGGGCGGGCCAAACATCAGTTGGTATACGTTGGCCTCAATAGCTCCGCCGTGTTTTACATTTTACTGTAGCTTTGCAGATGGCATATAACTGTATTTACTATGGTTCGACGAGATTCCGTCGTCAAAATGTATGTTTTTGCATATTTGTACAGTGGAACAATCAGGTTTATCAACTATCAACGTCTTTATCAACGCATTATTATTCTACTCAGTTTAACCCTCTTTCTATTTCAGCTGAATTCTGTTCAACGAGTACAGTAGACACAAGACAACCTCAAGAAAGCTTCTAGACTACTCCGCTTACTGTCACAACACTATGTAAGTTCATAATTTTACGAATTTAAGAATTATAACACATTTCTTTCTTATTTAAATACCTGAACCTTTTTCTATTGAAATCTTCTATATTAATCAATTGTATTATATTTATATAATATACAGTGCAGTATACACTATACATTACACAAATATGTTAACTCAAGGTAGTAATCAAGTTTTAATTTATGGACCGAACTGAAAATGTATCAAAGGTAAACAAAGGATCCATACCCCTGTTGCCAGAAATAGACTTTAATAACACTGTAAAAAACGTACTGTGCAGAATTTGGGCTCAACGTATTTGAGCATACAAGATTTAATATATT
Source organism: Bolinopsis microptera (assembly GCF_026151205.1). NCBI lineage: Eukaryota > Metazoa > Ctenophora > Tentaculata > Lobata > Bolinopsidae > Bolinopsis > Bolinopsis microptera. The sequence goes on from NC_087072.1 coordinate 21,689,563, forward strand.
ATTTGAACTTAATCTAAAATCCTCAATCTAAATAGTTTCTCCAAAATGTCTTATTTAATTAATTACCATTAAGTAAGTATACATTCAATTTGAACATATGATTTATAATATATCCAAACAAATGTGTAATTCACCGGTTGACTCATGATTAGGTCTCCGCTATTTTGCGATAAACGAAAATTGAGACGAGGTTACTTAAAATATATCGTTAGTTATAACTAGTATGTCCCTCTTCACCCTGTCACTCAGTCCTGGCACGATTCCTTCAATATCTTCCAAATTAAAAATATGTCCGCATTCATTTGTGAGAAGTTTAATGACTCCTTCCGTGAGTTCACAGTCCAGAAAGGGTCTGTTGTCACTATAGGACGTCAGCTGGCATGCTAACGCTTTTGCAAAGAACTCCCTATCTTCTTTCGTCACTGTGCGTCTAGGTTCTGGAAATATTATGACTGATATTGCTGATTCTTCACCACTCGCAGGAGCACAAAGTTAAATTGTTGTTGTTGTTATCATTACTTTTCGATAAAAGCAAAAAAGCACAGTTTAGGCATGAACGTTACAAATATTACATGTGATTTAAAACATTCGGTACTAAGTACTCAGTACTCACGCATGTCTACATCCGACCTCCTCTGCTTGTTATTCCGTTCCCGGAGTCTTTGAATGAGTGGGTCTTGGGAAGGTCTGCAAACATCGCAGCAAGTATCGTTATAAACGTTGTCATGCAGCTTGAGTACCCCTGATGACATTTATGTCATCGCATTGAAATGGCTAAAATTTGTGATTTCAAATGCCGTTGGAGAACTTAAAGTATTTGCCAACTAATAAAGGATATTGAATTACTTTTTCAATTGTAGGACTACGTGGAGCTGTTTTACCTTTAAAGGTACCAGAAAGTATTATCCTACGGCAAGTTCCATTCTGGTCGCGGTACATAAGACACTCTCCGTCCATATCCCTGGTCTTGTTGTGCGTAAATACAATACATATCGCCTTTAGATTTGCACTTCTCCCAGCCCGACCTGAGATTAAAAAGCAACGTTTAAGACAATTAAGCTCGTTAAACCTTTAATAGAGGTATATGTGCAGAGCGCTCTATAAAATTATTACAAATAACTTAATTGTTTCACATTACCCACCAATCATCTGGATGAAATCCTCTGCCGTACGAGCCATTTTCGAATGGATGACGTATTGGATCCCTAAAGAATATACATTTTTATCAAATTTACTATTAACCGTGTTTAACACAGAGAATCCATTTGTTTGAAATAGACTGTTTAAAGGTGTTTAAAATAGTCTTCGATATACTTGGTGCCAAACATAGTACATACCTGCTGCATCAAATCCCATAGATAAGGCACTTGTAGCTATGACGAATTTGATACGCCCATTGATATTCATTAGATCAGCCGCTATTTCTTCCTGTTTACTGTCTGGTATCTGGGAGTGAAATACTTCAACAAGACTAATTTTCCTCGGATCCTTTTTGAGTGCCTGAAATTAAGAAAATGTCACTGGTAATTGGTAAATAATGAGTTCCGTACACAGTTAACTTTAGTTAAGTCGGTAGATGGTTTAAATGCTGATAACCCGGCACAAAAAGAAATTTTTAAACAACAGTTTAACAAGTTTAAGTATGAACAAGTTAAATGGTTATGTCAGTCTTCAATATTTTATATCCCATATAAGCTAAACATGTGGCCATAAAATGAATTATTTAAGTATGTGCACAATCAATCATATTAATTGTATATATGCTGGCAAATAACCATTTTTACCTGCATGAATTCTAAATATCTATATCCGCAGTCAACCAACGAGTTTTCGAAGATTATCACCCTGGGACACTCTTCTGCTTCATTCTCAAGTAAGGACACCAGTGGTACTATGTCTAGCTTTCCCGGGATATTAATTAAAGAAATCCTGCTATTAACAGGATTTTGCGAGATTCTCATCAACTGATGCAACATTACAGAAAGTGTCACATATGCTCTAGTTCTTTCTAAATGTTAAAGCAGAGAAATCTGGCTATATAATATATTTATCAAATAAATGTGGGGGGGGGTCCAACCCGATGTCCGATATGAGGGTTGATGAGGCCAAAATCGGAATCGGAAAAATCGGAAAAATCGGAAAATTGAGAAATTTTAGAGAATCGATCTCTAAAACCTCTCAGAAGTGATATAATTCAACCAGAACCCCTACATATGCTATATTGTTATGAGAAAACGAACTAATTGGACATTCCAATAGTATGTTTTATGTGTTTTTCCACTGCAGGGGCTAGTATGCTCACTACTAGTTGGAGTTGTCATGTACTCCCAGACCCGAGTGCTTTGGCCTCTTGACGTGAGATCGATTGTTTCTGCTCATTAATTTTATTCCTGTTACTTGTTATTATGTATTAGTACAACACTAGGTACCGGGTTATATTTTGTGGTCCGGTCTTTAAACATACCATAATATCACTAGTACACTGCACCTTAAATGTATAGTCAAGTACATTTGTATCGTAACACATGCTTGGCTGGGGGATCATGTTTTGTGTCCGTTCGGTACCCTGTATTTTCAAAACGGACAAAAAGTAGGGCGGACAAAAACGGACAAAAACAGACAAAACATTTAGATGTCCTCCTCCTCCTCCTCCTAAGTCTTCCTCCTCCTGAGTCCTTCTCCTCCTCAGTCCTCTTCAGTCCTCTTCCTGACTCCTCGTCCTCGTCCTTCTCCTCAGTCCTCCTCACCTTCCTCCTCAATCCCCTTCTCCTCCTCAGTCCTACTCCCAGTCCTCCTCCTTCTCCTTCTCCTTCTCCTTCTTCTTCTCCTCCTCCTCATCCTCATTTCTCCTCCTGATCCTCCTTCTCCTTCTCCTTCTTCTTCTCCTCCTCCTCATCCTCATTTCTCCTCCTGATCCTCCTTCTCCTCCCCATCAGTCCTCCTCAGTCCTCCTCATAGTCGTCGTCCTCCTCCTGAGTCCTTCTCATCCTCCTCCACCTCCTGAGTCCACCTCCTGAGTCCTCCTCCTGAGTCCTCATCCTCCTCCTCAGTCATCATCCTCATCATCCTCCTCTTCAGTCTTCCTCCTGAGTCCTCCTCCTCGTCCTCCTCCACCTCCTCATTCCCCTCCTTATCCTCCTCCTCTTCAGTCCTCCTCATCCTCCTCCTCGTTCTCCTCCTTATCCTCCTCCTCCTCAGTCCTCCTCCTCATCCTCCTCCTCCTTCTCCTCTTCCTTCTCCTCCTAATCAGTCCTCCTCCTCAGTCGTCCTCCTCCTCTTCATTAGCCCTTGTCCTCATCCTCCTAGTCCTCGTCCTTAGTCCTCGTCCACATCCTCCTCAGTCTTCCTCCTCAGTCCTCCTCGTCCTCATCAGTCTCATCCTCCTCATCCTCCTCCCCAATTTCTAGGAGTGACCTTGGACAGCAAACTCAACTTCAATGAACATATCATCAACACCACCAAAAAAGCCACGGCATCCCTCATGCAATGTCGAAGAGCTGTCGGCCCCACATGGGGTATGAGCCCCAAAACATGCAAATGGATGTACACGGCTGTCATCCGTCCAATCCTATCCTACTGCTGTAGTATATGGATCAGGGCCACTCAAACGGACTATAACGCGAAGAAACTCAAACGTGTTCAGGCATTGGCACTCACAATGATGTCTGGTGCCATGCCAAGCACACCTTTTATCGCATTGAATCACCTCACCGACACTTCTGACATCATACTGTTCCTGCAAGGCGAAGCAGCAAAGGGTGCGGCCAGGCTACAAGCTTATGGCAGCCTCACTCTTGAAACTATCGCCTTCAGGAAGGGAACTATCAAAAATCATACCACTATCAACAAACAATTCATGGCAGACCTCATTATCCCACCTAGAGCAACGAGAGACCTAACAACACCAACCATGATGCTGGGACGGCACTTCACCGTCACAACTCCTGGAGCCGATACCACTGAATATAGGAATTCACTTCAAAACACCATTGACAACATTACCAGTGAAACGATCACCTGCTACACTGACGGGTCACTCACAGACTCAGGATGCGGGGCTGGCTATATCATCACAACTGACAACAATAACACCACCCTTGAAGAAAGATCATTCAAGCTCCCTGATTATTGCACTGTTTACCAAACAGAGCTCTCCGCCATCATTGAAGCTTGCAAATATCTCTCTACCTATACCAACACACATATCATCATATGGTCTGACAGTCTCTCATCTATACAAGCTATCTCTGCGCTTTCAACGCGGAGTATAACTACAAGAGACTGTTACGACTCTCTTAATGCACTCGGAACCAACAACACGCTAGAGATACGATGGATTGCAGCACACATCGGATTGTGGGGGAACGAAAAAGCAGATGAGCTGGCCAAGCTTGGTACAACCAGTGAATCCACTTTGAAGTGTCCAATTCCACAATCCTACATCAAGCGTCAAATCGACAACAAAGTCAATAGACTGAATCAGGAAACTTGGTTAACTGACGGTCCCAGACACACCAAACTGACACTCGGCCACAAGCATGCCAAAATCATCAAAAACCTCAACACTACACTCAGCAAAAACAGACAAGATTACAGAACTGCAGTTCACCTCATCACGGGTCACTGCGGCTTAAACAAACACCTTCACACCATTTGCAAATCAAACACCAGTGCTTGTCCTATGTGCGGCGACGGAGAGGAAACTGTCTCACACTTCCTTGGACAGTGTCCAGCAATTGCCCAAATTAGAGGTCAATATTTCCAGGACTACTACCTCTCTGTCAATGACATATTCGACAACCAACACATCACCACAATTGTCAATTTCGCAAACCGCACCAAACGCTTAATTGTGCCGGAAGAGCTGGATCAGACCGGGGTGACTTAAAGTATTATCTCATATGCTGTCTCGTCTCGTTTTACTTTTCCAAACCCAGCTGGCATTTAAGCGTATCATTTTGACTCATATATCATCTTACACCATCCTCCACCAATCACTCTGATTTCACCGGCAACCTTCCCCAAGGTTGCCACACCCCAGAGGTAGGCAGAGCATCTCAATGCTATCCTCTCGTGGGCTATCTTGGCCCAGCCTCTCTTAAAAAAAAAAAAAAATCCTCCTCCCCAAGGCCCAAGTCCTCCTCTTCCTCAGTCCTCCCCCAGTCCTCCTTCTCATCCTCCTCATCCTCTTCAGTCCTCATCTTGTTCCTCCTCAGTCCTCCTCTTCCTCCTACTCGTCAGTCCTCCTCCGCAGTCCTTCTCCTCAGTCCTCCTCCTCCGCAGTCCTTCTCCTCCTCGTCAGTCTTCCTCCTCACCAGTCCTCCTTCTCCTTCTTCTCCTCCTACTCCTAAGTCCTCCTCCTCCTCCTCCTCAGTCCTCCTCCTCCCTCTCATCCTTTTCCTCCTTCTCCTCCTTCTCCTCCTACTCCTAAGTCATCCTCCTGCTCCTCAGTCCTCCCCCAGTCCTCCTCCTCATCAGTCCTTCCCCAGTCCTCCTTCTCCTCCTCCTCATCCTCAGTCCTCCTCCTCATCATCCTCCTCAGTCCTCCTCCTCCTCAGTCCTCCCTAAGTCCTCCTCTTCCTCAGTCCTCCCCAGTCCTCCTTCTCCTCCTCATCCCCTCAGTCCTCCTCCTCAGTCCTCCTCGTCCTTAGTCCTCCCCCAGTCCTCCTTCTCCTCATCCTCAGTCCTCCTCCTCAGTCCTCGTCCTTCTCCTTTTTAACAGTCCTCCTCCTCAGTCTTCCTCCTCGTCCTCGCTCTCGTCCTCCTCCTTCTCCTCCTTCTCGTCTTCCTCCACCAATCCTGCTCCTCTTCCTCAGTCCTCCCTCTCCTCTTCAGTCCTCTTCCTCCTCAGTCCTTCTCGGTCCTCCTCTTTCTCCTCAGTCTTCCTCCTTCTCCTCCTCCTCCTCAGTTCTCTTCCTCATCCTCCTCCTTCTTCTCTTCCTTCTCCTCCTAATCAGTCCTCCTCCTAATCAGTCCTCCTCCTCAGTCGTCCTCCTCCTCGTCCTTAGTCCTCGTCCTCATCGTCCTTAGTCCTCGTCCTCATCCTCCTAGTCCTCGTCCTTAGTCCTCGTCCTCATCCTCCTAGTGCTCGTCCTGGTCCTCCTCAGTCTTCCTCCTCTGTCCTCCTCAGTCCTCCTTCTCCTCAGTCCTCCTCCTCCTCATCAGTTTACACAATTTATTGTTACTAAAATGTTTTTAAACGCATTTGAGTCTGTAACATATTGACATGTTACTGTTACTGACTCAAAATGTGCTCGAGAATTTTTTTGTTTAATAGAGTTTTACTCTCCAGTACTATGGAAAAGTTGTTACATGATAAATAAAGATTTTGATAAATAAAGTGATTTTCATCCCTTTTAATGTTATTGAAAATTGTGTAGACTATTCTTTGTATCTAACTGAGGATTGGAAGTTTGAGAAAGGACCAGTCATTAACCGTGCTACCCATTTCTGCAGATAGCCTGTTACAAATTGTGGAGACAAATTGTGGAGACAATTTAAATCAAAAGTTACTAAAGCGTTCGCTATTTGTTACGATTGTTATTACCAACCGTACCTCTTTCAATTGTGGACCGGGGTGGATGTTTCTGTCAAACAAGAGTTGATTCGACATTGTGTTGTTTTTCGGACGAAACGATTCTTGTTTGGAACAAGATACCATTTTGGAGTTCTGGGACCACCACCAATCGATTTCTTGTCATATTTGAGTACAGTAATAGCTACCTATATCGCCTAGAAACCTCAGAGGGAAGATTTAAATTTTCCCGATTTTTCCGATATGAGGGTTGATGAGGCCAAAATCGGGATCGGAATGATCGGAATTGATCGGGTTGGACCCCCCCCAATGTGTAATAACAACAGATGTATACAATTACTGCAATTCTAAAAAATTTAAGTTTACATTAATGTGCTGATACGATACACTCCAAAATATTCCTAATTTTGTGTTGTTATCATAATCCCATTCCGCAGGGCACAACACCACAACTTCAGAAGATGCAAGGAGCGTGTTCTTAACTCTCCAAAACGAAGGTTGGTGAACAATAGAAAAATTGATATTTTGTTGGTTGGCGTTATCATGGTGAGAAACCAGGGGTATTACGAGATATTATAACGTCCCGAAGGTCATTTTAATTGTAATATTTATCCAATCTAGTACAATAATGTAGACCAAGGAATACCGATAGGGCAGCTAAGTAATTAAGTTTTCAAACTGGGGCGTTTTGAACATTATAGTACCTAACCACAAATGTTTAAAACTTCCGAGAATGGGCAGTATCGAGATAGCCCGACCACTGTCCGCGGACAGTTGTCCGCAGACTGTATAATAACAGTATCCCCTGAATCAAGCAAACAGGTGTTTGCGAATAGTTCAAAATAGATTCAAATGTGGTCTCTCGGATATAATTAGTTACTAATAATATTGATTGCTCAATGAAATAAATGATTACGATTAAAATGTGGTATATAAGTCGTTCGTTTTTGGTGAAGTATTATCAGTTGCCATCATCAACAACAACAACTATTCCAATTCCTGACATGGTACTCTTCTGTCTAATGGACGAAATTAATGGATACACCGCCTCCCTCGAGACTTCCTATTCCAGAAAAACCTACTAAAGAGCTCCATGTCCTGTTCTGGGTGTAATGCATCTATGTCCCTGGTTCCCTCCTCGTCCTCGAAGTCTCCAGATGGACTGATATGGCGCTGCTCCCCCTGCAAGAAGTACAAGAATATCAGAACAGACAGCATCCTCTCTGGACAGAAGCTCGCTCTCAAGACCTTCATACAACTGCTGTTCGCAGAGTAGGGCTGAGTTCATCCGTTTCGTTTTCTCTGAGACCATAGTTGTAGTTGTTCAAGAAGGAGTTGATTATAGAAATGATTGATGCAGTCTGATAATAGTTATTCTTTATATATTGCATGATGTGAACTGATCTCGTAAGGTTGCTTAATCGTTTAATAAGCCTTGACACCACCGCTGATTGAAATTCGCGTGCGATGATGTGAACCCTGCTTGACTCAGGGGATGATGTGAACCCTGCTTGATTCAATGATTCAGGGGATGATGTGAACCCTGCTTGATTCAGGGGATACTGTTATTATACAGTAATATGATCTGGTAGACAGGTGTCTGCGGACAACTGACCGCGGACAGTTGTCCGCGGACAGTGGTCGGGCTATCTCGATACTGCCCGAGAATGTTGGGTTAATACAGTGGGTGCTTAATATGTTTACGGCATGTCTAAATAAGAGAGTTTGAATGCACGTCACGTGATATAGTTAACAGTCAGTGTAATTACGAGTCAGGGAATGTGTCTAGCTATACAGGGCCCTTTGGTGTATTTGTAATAAATTTTTAGTGACGTGACACCTCTTAGTAATAAGTAGTGACGATTAACGGGACAAATTATGGTTAATTTTCTAAAAAACTAGCAAATATGTCACCTTTAGATAAAAAAAGGACCCACGCTCAAACATTTTTCGAGGTACGTTAAGCGCGCGCACCGCAGTTCCTTTTAATATGATTATGACGTATCGTCTCGGTTTAACAATCATAACGTGATCACGTACTGTACGTGACCTATAATCTTACTTATTTAGTGAACAAAGAGTGTGAGAGAGTGTGAAAGTAAAAGTACTATACTATACTGCGAAACGGACAAATTGGTTTAGTCAATAAACTGGGATGAACCGCTTTTTTGTGTTACGCCTTACGGTCAGATAAATAAACTACTGTATTCTGGTCCCAATAGTTTACTGTGACTTTTGAGTTGAAGATTAGGCGTACATCATAATGTCCCTAGTGTTTTGTTTAGCTCACCAAGGTTTAAGGACTATTTGAAAGTGAGGGATTTTACTAAGAAGAAGCAAACATCGACCAATAGCTCTTGTTAATGCTATTTGTTTGTTTAAAAGGCGAAATGTGGGATTCTATTCGCTTTAAATCCGGTTCCATAATGATACTTGACTTAGTGCGGCTTTGATGTCCGAGCAAAGCTATTATAAATTAAACCTTAGTTTGTTAAAGTTGGCGGTTTTTCAAGAATCTCCGCCATACTGTCCATATCTCAGTTCTCGATAGGCGTAGAATCGTATCATACTGATAACTGATGTTGTGAGCAAAAACAACATAACCCCTCCCGCCTTGAGCCTTCCTGCTCGATATTATAATATTATATAAATTAGTGCTATCCCCAGATGGGTTTAAAGCTAATGGTGCTACTAATAGTTTTGCCTTTGGTATTTGAGACGGGTTTTGAGAAAATCTCTCTAAACAGGCATATTTACATGTTAGTGTGTTACTGAAATCTGTAATCTTTTCGGCAAATGCCAGCTACTGTAATAAACCAGAATTATAGCATATATTCTAAGATGACACTTATACGCAGCTCTGAACATCATACATTCTATTCAACTGTAATTATAGTGTTTAGAATTTGTATAATGTACTGGCACGTCTGCCAGCTTTATTCTGACACAATAGATATAAATCACTCTACACGACACCGGAACTTCGATATGTTCCTAAGTTATAAGTTACGTGAATTTTCAAGTGCATACGGTAAAGTGATCTTTCCTTCAGTTACGCAATTAAATAACTATTCGAAAACTGAAAGACTAGTTGTTCCCCTTGAAGATGTATGTACAGTAAAGCTTTGAACCCCGGCCCAAATTAATATCGCCTCAATCGAAAGTTGCTGGTAACAACTTATAAGTCAGTCTGATATTTCAGTCTCGGTGTAATTTTGTGTCGCCAAGCAAGGATAAATATACAGGGGGGAGGGGGGCAAAAGTCCTAATAGCTCAGTCACTGAGTGCCCAATCGAAATAATTCAATCGCATTACATTTGTCCTGAAAAAAAATGAGAATTCTGGTTTCTCATATGACCGAGATATAATACTATAATATCTTCGCCACAGTATGCCATCTGCAAAGCAACAACCCTCTAAAATAAGACACGACGTTGGTATAAGACCCAACTTATGCCCACTGACCAGAGCTGGTCCAGATTCCAGAACTCAGAAGTCGATGGTAACCCTCCTGTTATGAGAGGGGGGGGGGCAACGTAGAATTCTACTCTACTTTATTCTACTTTATTCTACGTTCACCCCCCCCCCCCCCCCCCCCCCCCCCCCCCCCCCTATGAGAATATTATCTAGCTGCTGTACGCTGCTTAGGATTTGTTTTTGTTCAGGGGCAGGCTTGTCACATAGGTCCAGGGCTTCCGGACTTTTGGGCATGGTGCAGGTTGTGGTACACACTCAACTAGGTGGTCTGAGAGTCGGAAAATCTCCAAAAAGAGATGTCATCAGAATGTAAGCCACTACCTGACTAACCTGTGAATAGAGTTTTCTAGACTCAATAATCATGGCAGGTAGTATCTTCGGTGCGTTGCTGAGATACCGATTTAGTGAGTAGTAGGATGGTCATCAAATCAGAAAAGGCAGACCTGAGTTGATAGCACGGTACTTGTAACGGTTTCCTCATTCTGCTCTCAGACTGACTAATGTCTCCACTTTTTTATCTCCTGTTAAGATTATCATTTCTCCGCTGTTAGGATTGTTCAATTATGCTTTTTATTTTGGACACACCATTGAGCCAGATTGTCGCAGCGTATGTCAGAGAAGTTCTGAGTATAAATATTATATAGGCTTATTCTGTCACAAACAATGAATTATTAATCTCATTTGCCCTATCCCCAAGTTCTGATAAGTCTACAAAGAAGATCAGTAAAAAATAACTGGGATATCATTACAGTTATTAAAGTTCCGATCGATGCTATTAGCCCAAATGAATGGGTTTTTATATAGATTCTAAACGAACACTTATTCTTTCAGGAGGGGATCTGCAATAAACAAAGACGATATATTTTTGGCCAGAAATTTGCGGAGTTCCTTCGTCTTGTATTGATATCGGTCTTGGCTGCAGTTGTATCTCTCGAAATCAGGTATTCACTATTAAAAGCTATCCTGCCTGGCTTAAATCCTGGTTGTTAAAATTAAAAGCCTTTTTGCATGGTCATCTTTAATTAAAAATAAATCAGCTTTGTTAATAATTTACTGACCTCCTGGGGAGATCTCGATCTGCAGAACATTGTCCTTCCTGATATCCCTACTTGCAACAGGAACGGAAGACCTTCTATCCTTCATTACTCAAATCCGTCAACTCAACAACCAGCCCAGGAGAATAAAAGGAATTACTAGAGCTTAACTTATCCATGGAGAAAGCATAGAGATGAAGGAAGGATGCGTCTTCCAGATACAAAGACCTGGAGCTGACCACCATGTCAGATGGATGGCTAAGTCCATATACATTATGAAAATGATTCTACTTCACTAGATACCACTTCACTGGACGAAGAAGAGAGACGTGCAGAAGATGGCTCACGTTGTTGTCTTCGTTTACTTAAGAGCTTGGTTCAACGCTCCTTTCCTTGAATCTGCAGCCTCCGCCGACACCCGTTTGTTACAGAGTCTTCAGAAGTACAAGAGTGTGGACAGAGTACTGAGTATTAGCCATAATCACGACAGTCCTCAAGACATACCTTTAGAGCGAAGAACTCTCCTTGCAGCAAGAATAGGCCAACAAACTCTTGAAGCAATTCAAGTTGGAACTTGAAAACTTGTGTTCGGTTGTTAATGTTATTGAGCTTTATGAACGTCAAATAAGCCTAATTGATGAAAAATTATTCTGATATGTTTTGGTTTTATGACCAGGGGTTATGACAAATATATAATAAGGATGTTGGTCTAGTTTCTCGTACGGGTTTTCAACATACGCTTTAGTCCTACACTCTAGTTTGGGGTTGGATTTTAAATAGTCACTTGAAGTACGTGTTAAAGTATCCTACGTGTTGGTCGAGTGTTGAGTGATTAAACATCTTGATCGCATGTTTATTGTTTACTGTTTAGTGTAGACCTTGTTCAGTAGAAACTCAGTACGGTGGTCCGCGGTAAATTTCATTCTTTATTATACGAAAATGCATGACCTGCATGAGGTATGTTACCTGGGGACCCCAGACTATAATGTTCCGCCGAATAGAGATTCGGCGGAATGACAGACTAAGCGCCGCCCAGTAAGAGGTATGATAATACTGGGTTTCGAAATCTTTTAAATATCTATTCGATTGAGTCTTATTACCTGAGGACCCCGTTTTAAATTATCATAAACGTATCAATTGAATATATTTACTAAAACTCAAGTCTCATATTAAAGTATTAATATGACAACTGTGTTTAAGAACACAAAGCCCGGGGTCCCCGGGTAAATTTAAAGCTAGGAATCATTATATTTATAAGTGAATTGTGTATTTGGTACTGGCCATAGCACTCCCGTCAATCTATTTGTCATGTCAATAGTTTACTGTTTACGAATGAGTCCATCATGTACTGTTCTCTTTGATGTATGTAATAATAATAATAGGATTATGGCCACATAGCCATCTCGACAAAACTTAAAACCCAACTGCACTCTACGCTATTGCAGTTCGCACAATATTTTCAAAAAGAAAAATGTTCCTATCCGGAACATGTAATGATTAATTATTTTAAGGACGTTAACATGTAGTTCTGAATTTAACAATCAAGATACATTGATTCCTCGGTATTTAGCAATCAATGGGTTATTAGACATGAAATATGCATATGAATCATGCTCACATGTATTTATTTTTGACATCAAGGTTTCGCTGAGATCCCAGAAGTGACCCTTTGACGATGCTCCACTCGCTATCAGTTCATTTTTATAACATTGAAGTCGAGCTTTGAATGCGTCTACTGAACTGGCTTCTTTAACCGAACTTGGTACTTTGTTCCAGTAATTGGCAACCCGGTTACTGAGGACCTGATTTCCTCTTTTATCTTTTAGGATCTTGGTACCACTACGTGATATCCTGAAAGATCTTGTCCATAGTCCACTTTACCCGTCGTTATTTTAAAGGTTTCAATAAGATCACCCCTCATACGGCGCTCCAGTAGTGTTGTTAACTGGAGGATTCTCAGTCTCTCATCGTATGGTAGGATACCAATCCCGTCGATTATTCGTGTAAATTCTCTCTGAACATCTTCTATCTTCTTAATAGTCCTCCAGTTTCCGTGCTCTGCTGGTAGATTCCACACTTGCACAGCGTATTCGATGTGAGGTCGAACTAGAGTTCGGTAGACATTTAGCATAACAAATTTGTTACGGCAGATCAAGCTTCGTTTGATCCAGCCTATAACAGACTTTGCTTTTTTCACGGACTTATCTATATGGTCACTCCAGTCCAGGTTTCTGGTAGTTAGAACTCCAAGATCCTTTTCTGACTTCACTTGGGGGAGGCATTCCCCATTCATGAAGTACTCATGATTGGATTGTTACGCCCAATATGTAGTACCTTACACTTGCCATCCTTCACATTGAATCTTAGGAGCCATTCCTTCTCCCACGCATTGAGTTTCAGTATATCATCTTGTGCAACACTGTGCTTAGCTGTGCTCGTTACTAGCTTAAGATCGTCAGCAAAGAGTGATACGAAGCTCTCAATTCCATCAGGGAGATCATTTATGAAGAGCAGGAAGAGCAGGGGGCCCAGCACGGTTCCTTGAGGGACCCCAGATGTTACAGCAAAGACTCTAGAAAATGATGATCCAACCCTGACGCGAAATGTTCTTCCTGTTAGAAAGTCTTCCACGACTGCAAGGGTGTTGCCAGATATTCCAAAGGATTGCAATTTTCTCAGCAATCGTTTGTGTGGTACAGAATCGAAAGCCTTCTGAAAATCGAGATACAGTATATCAGCTGACCCGTCCTTCTCTAGTATCTCACTGACAATGTCCATACATTCCAGGAGGTTCGAGACGCAGGATCTTTTTGGTAGGAAACCGTGTTGTTCATTCACAATCATGGGGGATACGTGAGCTAGAATATGGTTTCTTAAAAACCTCTCAAAGATCTTGGAAAGAACACACGTTAGGCTAATAGGGCGATAGTTGCTGGCTTGGGATTTATCCCCCTTTTTATGCAATGCAGTGACATTTGCTTGCTTCCAGATTTCGGGAATCTTTCCGTCGTTGTAGCATTTTTGGAACAGTGCTGTGACTGAATCAGCAAACTGTTTGTTTTCGGCTAGTGTTTTCAAAAGCTTAGGGTGTATATCATCAGGTCCAACGGATTTCCAGATGTTAACTTTACGAAGTTGATCTTGAACTTCACTTGTATTGAATTTCAGGTCAGGAATCGTCTCCTTTGCGCTGTCTCCGGGTAGTGGGTCAGGTATTGAGGCCTGATCCTCCTTTACAAACGTGCTCTCAAAGAAAATCCCAAGTTGGTTAGCCATATCATGTGCTGAGTGGAGTTCATCCCCACTAGCATCTCTGATTCCAGATATTGCAGCCCTAATCTTGCGCTTGGAGTTCATATAGCTGTAGAAAGCTTTTGGATTTATTTTTAGCTGGGCTGCTGCTTTATTCTCATAGCATATCATGAGCTGCTGTTGCTTCTTCTCGTAAGCACCCTGCTGATGTAGTGCATGATTCAGGTTTTTTGATGTCGGGTCGCTTTCAAAAATAGACCACAGTTTTTCTTTTAGCGTCCGTGCCTTGATTAGACATGGTTTGTCCCAGACCGATCGTGATTTTATTGCACCTGCACGATTTATCCTCAATTTGACGACTGGAACAGCTTCAGCAATGGTGTTGGCATTGGCCTGAATCAGATTCCAGTGCTCTTCAATAGTCAAGTCATGATTAGCACTCCATTGCAGCGGCCCTGCTGTATCAATGATTAGGTCTTTGTTTGCTTTTGACCAATTCTTCTTCTGTTGAGTCACATATTCATCATGGTTAGCAATTGACCACTTACTGATAATTCCCACATGGTCTGATTTTCCCAGCGGTGCGGTTATTTGAACTTCCTGAAATATGGCGGGGTCCGAAGTCATAACATTGTCAAGAGTTGACGATTGCACTGTTGTTAAAACCTTCCTTCTGCGAGTTTTAACATCGTCTCCGATAACCCAACTGAGATCATGTTTTACGAAAAAATCAAGATAACACTGTTGAATCAGGAATTTTTGATTAATTGAATTATTCGGACATTTAACTACACCTAAATCCCACACAACATCAGGAAGATTGAAATCTCCCATCATGATCAGTTCGGTATTAGGGGCTAGATTTTCAATCGCTACGGACAGATTAGATAACATAGATTGACACTTATCGATTGTTAATGAAGGGGATCGGTATATAACAAATAACGCAATATCAATACAATCAGAATTTAGCATGACACATATGCAATCAGGTACATTTATTGTTACATTGTGAGATTGGATAGAATCATGCACATATATACAAGAACCACCACCTTTCCCCGTTAATCGATCTACTCTATACAGCCTAAAGTTCGCTAATGCTACCTCTGCATCATACACATCTGCACTGAACATTGTTTCTGTAATTCCCAAAACCTTGCAGTCGCTGGATTCGGCTACAATTTGCAGTTCACTGATTTTATTCTTCAAGTCATTTGCATTTGAATAAAAAACTTTCAGAAAATGACTAGCATTGTTTCTTAGTTTAGAGTTATAACTAGAGACAGCTAACCGGTCGCAACGTTGTCGGAGTTTTCCGATTCCGTACCACCTGTCAATAGTCCCTTGAAATCACTGTTCTTCGTCCGCTCCCGTCTTCTTTGCCGCGCCTCGTAGTTCGCTCTTCTTTCAGCCTGGGATAAGTCTGGATTTATCCAGTAGTCCTCACCATCCTTGAAAACCTTGCAGCCATTTCCGTACTTGTGCTTGCTACGGGCAAGATCTGGTGTCGCAAGCACAACAACAAGGGGTCGTGGCTTTGTTCTTTCCTTATTAGAGCCAGACCCGAGAGGGGGACCAGCTCTGAAGCAGCGTTCTATCTGGTCGGTTGTGACATCTAGAACCATGGCAGCTATAAGCTTGTCGGCTGCGATCCTGTCCTTTATCTCGGTTAGTGAGCTCTCAGGAACAGTAGTGATCACGACGTTCCTGATACGCTTCTCTTTGTCGAACACATCAGCTTCCTGTCGAGCTGCGCAGAGGCTAAACTGTTCTCGAAACATTTTTTCGTCTCGCGGCCAATAATACTTTCTGTATTCTTCACAACGTCAGCAAATGTTTTTGTCATTTTGTCTGTTTTGACTATCGTGGACACAGTTTCGGTCATAATCTCTTTCAGGTGTTCTTTAACGGCCTGCTTCACTTCTTTCTTCATATCTATACCTGATACATCGAGATCTTGCTTCCAGTTTTCCAAAACAGTCTTGACTTCACCAACAACGTCACTATAGGTCCCAATTAGCGTGTCTGCTCGGGCATTCAAGCTTTCGTTTTCCGTTTGCAACTCTCTGATTATGAGCTGAAAATCCTTGATCTCAGCCGATACTCGCACATTCTCCTTTACAATGTAAGTGTATGATGTAGCACCCTTATCAGTGATAACAGGCAGAATGCTTGTCTTCATGAGGTTGAAAATCTTCAGCTTGGAATTATCAAACGCCTTTTGACTGTCTTCCTTCGATCTGTTGCTTTTATTTATAGTCGGGAAACTATCCAATATATCGACAATTTCATTGTAGGCCGTCCTCGCCTTGGCTATATGGTCGGGCATCAAGTTACAAGTACAAGGGGTGCAGTACTGTTAGTGTTAAAACGAAGAGAGAGAAATTTGACGCAAAACAAAAACAGATTTTCAGAACTGAATCAAATTATCAAATTATTAGATTATTAAAGTTAACATTTTGTGAAATGTCAATCACTTTATTATATTTACCTCAACCTGTAGACCTCTGGCTTTTAACACAATTGATATACCATATATAATATATGGTGGAATTACATCGGTCGCGTTTTTGTGTGGAATGCTAGGCGAGTTGTTATGTGATCATATTCATTAATTAATGATAGTTATATAATCATGAAACCTTTGATCCGTCAAAGTTCGGAATTGCAATTGACCAAAGGACATGAGGAGAACCTTCATGAAGTATCACGCTACTGCACCTAGAACTTACATTTCTCTTGTTGCCACTGTCACGTACTTCTTCAAAAACGTATGAACGGTCTTCAGAAATGAGATTATTACATTACAAAACATATATTTTGCGCGCTCAGCATTCCACGCGCAAAAACGCGCCCGTTTAGAGAGACTTGCGCGTATTAGAGGGTTCAGTCTCACCAGGCTATGTTAATGAACATAATAGCCTGGGGTCCTCAGGTAACAATTAAGTTTATAATCAAATAGTATAGAGATTAGGCGGAATGACAGGCTGAGCGCGGCCCAGTAACTTTAACTTCGAGCGAGCTTAATCACTTTACAGTCGATCTTATCGAGATTATTCTCAGTTCTAAACTTGTAGCAGAAAACAAGTCTTTTTGCCCGTAAGAGCCTCTACTAAAATGGCCCCTGACAGTTGAAACAACTTCAATCGATATATTTTCAGACGCCGATTCCGAATCACCTTCCATAACAATAACATATATGTATAATAGGGTTAGAATGCTCCCCTTACAATATATTTGCGAAAAACTGATATGTGATATGACCCGTAACAGCTCCTACTAGTATAAGGAAGTTAGTCTAATTTCTTGTTAGGGTTAGGGTTTCAGCATATGCTTTTGTTAAGGATTGGGTAAGGGTTAGGGTTATCATCAGATAAGAGGGTTTATATATTAGGGTTTCGAATAGTCGTTCAAGACCAGTTAGAGAACGGGTTGAAAAAGTTACGTGATCGACATAACAGTCGACTGTAGAGTGATTAATCAAGATCCGCTAAACTTCGTAGAATAAAGCGTCGCGCGCTATTTCAAAAACCAAAAAAATTGACGAGTAACAAATATCGCTTTCGTAAACTTTAATTTAAGCCTTATCAAGTAGCGCGTTGCAGTATTGGGCTGCGCCGCGCATCCAATAATGCATCCCGCCAGATCGGCGAGATGCCTTGCTGGGCCACACTTGCTCTATCCAGAGCCCTTGCGCTTGCAGTTAAGTAGCGCCCGCCTCGCGGCGGAAATACCTAGTATTTCGGGATAAGGGTGGTAGTTAGTGTCCAATTAGCTGCGATGTTTATTGAATATTTATTGCCGAGTACAGCTGGTTTCGGATAGTTCTTCTTTTGTAGCGCGATGCACTACTGGGTCGCGCCGCGCATCAAATATTTCTTCTCGCAACCACATGCAGATCGGCGAGATGCGAAGGATTGACATCGTGAATCAAGTTCTTCTTAATTTATTACAATTGTAAATGAATGACTTGTGAAACAAGCGCGCCCGCAGTGGTGCGAAAACACATGGTTAGGTAATAATAATATTATGTTCATAATCATATTTGATATTCCATATTCTATTCCGCCGAATAGAGATTCGGCGGAATGACAGGCTGAGCGCGGCCTAGTAAATATAAATATCCTGTGCCGCCTTCGGCAGTCGCTTAACGGGTGATAATCGTAAAATATTTGTTCCAAATATTAGAACCGTCGACGAGTCCAACTCGGCGCGCGTCCTGGTAGGTTATAAACCTACAAGCGGTGCGCGCTACTGCAAGCGATCGAGGCCGAGAGGACTCTGGTTGGAGCAAAGTCTTTATTTTTAGTTCATCCAAGCATATTCATACTTCATGAATCCCAGTTGATTGGGTCTAAGGTCGCATTGCAGCGCAATGCGCTACTTACGTACCTGGGGACGTCAGGCTATTATGTTCATAAACAATAGAGATTCGGCGGAATGACAGGCTAGGCTGAGCGTGGCCCAGTAATGCGCTACTCACTATATACTAGCTGGGCCGCACCGCGGCGCCGAGCTACGAAATCTTGAAATCGTTGATTTAATCAAAACGTGAAGATAACTCTCCTCAACTCAGCTTTATGCGGATACCTCAACTAGACTCCGTCTCGGTACGGTCCTCTCCGTTCATGATTATTTTTATTTCTAGGGACTAGGGTCTAAGATTATATTATATTTATATTTATATGCCTTCAGGATCATGGAATATTTTCTGCTGTTACTGTTACTGTTAATTAGTGTTATAATTATATCGCTGATATATATTATTAAATCCAAAATCGCTTGAGTGTTGAGTGATTTTTATCGACAAAATCGTTACAAGTAGATTTTGATCTTTTTGACAGGTGAAATGGTTGGTTTCTGGAGTAATATGGTAAATTAAAATATCTATTGGGAATATATTCAATATCGCATCGAGTCGGCCACGCTACGGATTTGAATTTTGAATTTTGATGTTTAACAATGTGTTATTTCTACACCTTGTATGCCTCTCTCGTGCACGAGAGAGCGTGTGTCAAGTATTATATGATATTGTGTAATATTGTATAATAGGAGGTACCTGTTTTGAGTTTTCACCATCGTGCGATTTCCCGAAATAATCTTCCGGAATGTGCTCACTGTAATTGGAATTGGAATAAAATCAATTACTAAAATATGTCGCTTCATTCATTTTCAACGCTTCTTTCATAATCATATTAATATTCGAGTTCTATGTAACACCTAAGAAACACCTAATCAACACACCAACCTTACAACACAAACACCTAATCAACACATCAACCCTACCACCCAACTTTCATTTAATGACTCACTCATATCACTATTTGGACAGCATGAATCCACACTGGCCAAAACCACCTCTCACAGCATAGAACACATGGCCATTAATTCATGTCACATATCATTCCTGAAAGCCTGCCGTGATCACTCACTCATCCCTAAGGGACTCAGACTCACCAACCCACTATCCACCAAACGCTCAACTGAAGTCCTCACTCACGCATCTAACCTCCTCATCACTGAAAGACTCAACCACTATCGCCTCAAATATGCACAACACAAACGCACTTATGAGCACAACCTCAGACACATAGAATCACTCATAACCCCTCAATATTTTCAGAAACTAGGACACCTCAACACCAAAAAATCCTCATACACCCACAGAAAACAACTCCTTACTCACCAAAAGAAGTTCGCGGTACTACTCTCAGAATACGACACCCCGTTCCTCTCACCCTACGACACTCTTAAAACGCTCGACATACCCTCTCCCACATTTCATGGTCCCCTCCTCAAGACCTCACCTACCCCCAAGAAAGACACCACAGCCAAAACAGTGATCAACCTCTCTGGACAGACCCTCTCCACAGCTGAAACTGACGTCCTCTCCCTTGGACTGAAGTTCGTCCCGACACCCACCTCAGATCCTACCCCCGACCTGGCTCCCCTCATACAGAATATCACTAAACAACTAGGAGAAGGCATGGAAGCCTCAGCCACATATCAGGTCACCTCTGTATTATCTAAATTTGACAATAAACGTGACATGACCACCGACAATTTGACTCCACAACAACGTACCGCTCTTAAATCTTTAAAATCTAAGAAATCTGAATTGAAATTTCTTCCTGCTGATAAGGGCAACGCCACTGTTGTACTGACTCACGATCAATACATAACCAAAGTTACCGACCACTTATCCTCAGGTAGTTACACCCTCTTAACGAAAGACCCCACTCAATCCGTTACCACTAAACTAAAGAAAGTCCTCAAGAAACTACACACCGACAAGAAGATCACGACCGACCTATACCACAAGATGCGCAACCTACATCCTAGATGGCCTCAACTTTACGGACAACCTAAGATACACAAACCCGGCGCACCTATCCGTCCCGTAGTCAGCTTCTACAACACCCCCCTCCAAGCCCTCCACAAAGTCCTCGCATCTTTCCTCAAACCCCTAGCCCAGAACCCCTTACGCCTCAAAGACTCTTCCGACTTCAAACATCGCTTCGACTCCTCTCTCAATCCCTCCTTCCACTACCACGCCTCCTTAGACGTCCAATCCTTGTACACCTCCTGTGACATGCGCCTAGCCCTCAAAACTGTCATCTCCTCCTTTGAACAGAACCCCTCTCGTCTTCCCTCCAATGTCACCACCACCACCATAGGCTCCCTCATCAACTTTTGCCTTGACAACTCATACCTTGAATTCAACGGCTCCTTCTACTCCCAAGACGAAGGTGGTACAATGGGATCCCCCCTCATTGTTGAACTAGCTGAAATCCGTCTTGCTGAAATCGAGACCTTAGCTTTATCCTCATGTCCTGACCCTCCGAACACTTACTCCCATTTCGTTGACGACGGCCTTGGATCTTTCAGAGACAGAAACCACGCAGAATCCTTCCTTACATTCCTTAACTCCCTTACTGAAGACCTCAACTTTACCCAAGAACATCCCTCTACAGACGGAACTATACCCTTCCTTGACGTTCTCATCCACCCTGACAAATCCACATCAGTCTACAGAAAACCCACCCACACCAACCTCTACACCAAGTACTCCTCCTGCACCACCAACTCATCTAAGAACGCAGTCATCCGATCACTGACCAGAAGAGCCCACAACATCTGCTCACCCCAACACCTTGACGACGAACTCCAGACAGTACGACACGTTTGCCTCCAGAACGGCTTCCCTCCTCACCGCATCACCACCATCATGGACGAAGTACAACGGAAATTCACCAACCCCTCTCGCCACCAATCCCTAGCCTCATTCAACCGACAGACCCGTGAACATGCCCTTAGTGTTTCTCTTCCTTTCCATCCCTCCCTATCCAAACCCATCTCCAAGATACTCGGACAACACGACATCAAAGTCACCCACTCCTCTGCTACCTCCCTCCGCAACCTCCTCACCAAAACGAAGACCACACCCCCTACTCACCTCACTCCCAACACCATCTACGAAATTTCCTGCTCACAGTGCCCCTCCAAATACGCCGGACAGACCTACAGACCCTTGGTCCACCGCATGAAAGAACACGAAC
Source organism: Bolinopsis microptera (assembly GCF_026151205.1). Classification (NCBI taxonomy): domain Eukaryota; kingdom Metazoa; phylum Ctenophora; class Tentaculata; order Lobata; family Bolinopsidae; genus Bolinopsis; species Bolinopsis microptera. The sequence continues at coordinate 21,711,423 of NC_087072.1, forward strand.
GATGTTACAGACTCAACAACGCCATCGACGAATCCACAGACAGAATCAAATCAGCCCCTGCACATCATGCCCTGACCACCGGCCACACCATCTCCTGGAACAACATCGAAGTCCTCAAATCCCTCACCTCACGCTCCCAACTTGACCTCACAGAACACGCAGCTATACAAATACGACAACCAGCTATGAACAGAACAGACCGCGCACCCAAATGTAGTTCCCTCTGGGACCCCATTCTTCCTAAAATTGCCAAATCCTTAAAGTCCAGACCATCTGGCATTTCCTTCTCAACCTCAACAGAAGACTAAATTTTTCTTGACATTGTACTGTAATTTTCACTTTCCCACCCACACCTCCCCCACCCTCCATCCCTGACACCACTCAATCACATATAAGCATTGTCCACCACATCACATTCAGCTGACGACGATTAACACATGTTTATTGAAAGCTTCTACAAGTTAAATCATCGTATCTCTTATATGTTTTTAACCCAACTCCACTCAGAGTTCTATGTAGCTGGATTCCAGGAGAAAGCAGTAAATATTGGTTAATCACCAAAACGGGACATAAAAGGACAGTTTCAAGTAATAGCATGAAACCTTCAGTTCCGCAAATTTTTACAGCAAAACTCACTGATCTTTCCAAAAAGGTATAACAAATTTGGTATTGTGAAAATTCTCACAGTCTCTAGAAAACAGTGGTACAAAAATTTTTAAAATCCGAGCAAGTTTATTTTTATCGTGCACCCCCTACCTTAGGCTATCATGTTCATAATAATGAACATAGAGATTAGGCGGAATGACAGGCTGAGCACCGCCCAGTAAACTTATAAGTGATTATAATCGTTTATAAATGGTTCGAGAAAACGACTACGAATCGCTTATCTGTTATCTGGCCGATCGCTTTTCCACCGCTTATAATCGCCAATCCTACTATAATACTGGAAAATCGCTTTCGAATCGCTAAAAACGATGATAATAAAGTTATAACTATAAGCGCTTTTAGAAAATTATAATCGCTTTTTTTGTATTATTACAGCGATTATAATCGCCTATAAGCGATTTTTTTGAACCGCTTATAATCGATAAAGAAGCGATTATAAACGGATTTTTTAAAAAGCGCTTAATTAGCGATTATCAGCGCTGATACAAATTTCTTTTGTGGCAACTTGCCCTTTTATCGCTACGTGTAACTGTAACTGTAAGTACTACTTATTAGTAGGTTCCTGTTTTCACTAAACAATTTTTATAATTTTAATTTTATAAATAAACTAGAAAGCCCGTGGTATAGTAACAGGGACGAAGCTAGTAGTATTCTTTGAGAGAAAGTTTTAATCGCATCAAAAAATATCCATCCCAACCGAAGATACAGACGAATTAAATATAAAACACTTTGAACACAACGTAATTACCACAAAACCGATCAAAATGACGTTAAAACAATCTTTGCACGTGCATGTGTGCATTAAAACACCGTTGCTATGGAACGTTTTGGTTGTTACCTAAATTCCTATTTTTCATTTAATTTGCACGTGGGCGGTCGTACATACATTCTACATTCTACATCAGAAATAATTCTCTGAATTATAGTAGAGAGTTAAAATCTACTAAAGTAGTGGAAGTGATGATTTTCTTAAACTTAAACATTAAAGATGATCTATCGACACTTTTTTTTAGCAGCACACCTTATTATAGACCAACATAAACTTTGTAATGGATCTGATTTTCATCCTTATATATATATTACAAATTCAAGCCTTTGTAAATGTAATTTAGAAGTCAACGAGCACCTTTTTATCCAAAAACTGGCGAATAAAGAAAATATTCTAATTTCTATCGATGTTAAAGAGATTTTATTGAAAGTTTAACCTTCATTCGTTAGTGTTGTCTGATTGCGGCAAATATTGATTCTTGGCTTGTTTTCATACGATTTCCGGAATCCTTCTTCCGGAATGTGCTCACTGTAATTGGATAAAACCAATTACTAAAATATGTGGGTATTTTCGTCTTAATCTTAGTATCCACATTTAAATAGATATAAAGCTATAACTTACAGAGAATATGTAGTTTAGACTTACCTTTTATATAAAGTAAGTCTCATTCAAAAATCTTGATATTTGACCAATTTATAGGACGAAATCTACCAAATTTGATGCGTATGCCCAAATATGGGCATATGGTTTTTGGCTCATAACTCAGTCTTTTTTTGTCCAATCTTGACGAAATTTCATATACGAGTTCAGGAGACCACAAGCTACAAGTAAAGCACCTCAAACCTGGGTTTTGGGCATGTTCAGGGTATTTGGCTAAATTGGGCCTAATTTGGACCAAATATGGGCGTGACTGCCCCGCGGGCACCGTTTGGCAGTTGGGGTCCGGGACCCCCTCAAAAGTTCGGTCACTGGTCGTAGTTTGTTGGTCAACCGCTATCTCGAAATCAAGTTTCACAAAAAAATACCCATTGTCCCCCCCCCCCTTAATTGTGAAGATATTTTATATACTGTTCGATAATGGCTAAATAAGAGCAACAAGGATACATTTTGGAATATTTTAATTTTTAAAATAGAAGCTTCTCTACTGTTTCCCAGTTTCCCTGTACGTACCTTGTCCAACTTCTCGACGTTTCTAGTTTGACGCTTGTGAGCCATTTCATTTTAGTAATTGGTATCAATTCTATGCTTCAAAAGTAAAATCGTGTGCAAGGGCAGTACAGCATAATGATAAAAATAAAATATAACAATTTTCGAGAAAATTGAAACATTTTTCCACATTATCTGGCGTCTAGACTTACAACTTAGAGCAAAGAAATAGCCTTAGAAATAGAGACATATTGCATATTGGAGACTTACTCTTAGAGACACAATCTTTTAGTTTTTGGGAAATATTCTCAGGGCATGGGCAAACCTATTACTATTAGGGGATGATTGCCTCATTCATCAGTGCTGACTATGTGGCAGAAACTGATAGTGATTCTGGTATTTATCAATATCTGTAGCAGATTTTAAAAAGTACCATGTAATCAAAAAATGTGAGGAATCTAGAGGCGGTGCGTGACAAAGATGGACGTGACGGGGAATTAAGAAAGAAATCAGATGAAAATTGAATCAAGCAATCAATTTGCAAATTAAGACTAGGAAATATGTGTACTAACAAGGGTGTAGGAATGATTTTCTTCATGGGGTGTAGGGATGATTTCGCTTCCGAGTTCGTATTGCAAAGGCCTGCCTTCCGAGATCTCATTACAAAGGGGTTAAACTTAAGGGGAACCCTCGAGTCCAAAATCGTATATCGAAGGGGTAGGTGCGGACTTCAAAAACCGAAAAAATATTTTAGGCTCATTATGATCAGGGTAGCATGAAACATGAACAAAAGAAGTTTCCAGAAAAACTTTGAAAAATTGTGACTTAGAAAAATTTCGGTAAAAAACCCAAAAAAATTTTGTTTCCCCAAAAATTTTCGAAACCTAAATTAAAAAGTTGGCCCTTTTTGGCCCCTTGCCCAGATTTTATGGGAGGCGATGGCCCCCCCCCCCTTCTTCTTACACCCCTGTGTACTAATATAATGAGGAATGTAGGTGATGTCGTGCTAGATACTACATAAGTTCAATCAGGTCAAGGCAACAGGTTTATTATATTAGTATTTTACACACTTCCATTTCAGTGAAACTAAACCAAAGAAAAAAAAAGATGTTGCGTATGGTGCATGGAATAACTCCGAATAGCCACTAGGCCAGGAATCTTGCACTGTATGGTAGCCTACCAAAGCTGTCAAACAAGTTACGAAGCAGGAGATTAAAAGTGACGGGACACTGCGTCAGACATCCTGAGTTACTGGCCAATAATCTATAAAAAAAAGATTATAGTCTTGTGGGAACCTGTGCATGGTAGATTATAGGCTATATCATCACAATATTACAACATCTCGATGTTTCTTGTAGGTTTATAACCTACCAGGACGCGCGCCGAGTTGGACTCGTCGACGGTCCTAATATTTGGAACAAATATTTTACGAGTATCACCCGTTAAGATGTTTCTAATTTCACGCTTATGAGCCACATCATTTTGGTAATTTGTAACAATTCTATGCTTCTAAAGTAAAACCGTGTACAAGGGCAATTTACAAATAAAGTAAAATAATGTTTGGGAAAATTAAAACGTTTTACCGCATTATCCGTCAACATCGTGATTTACAAATGTTAGATGGATATAAATGAATGTTGAAATGTTGGATGGATGTGGCAGAAACAGACAGTGATAGTATTTTAATTTATATGTAAGTGAATCAGAAGGAGAAAAAGTTATCAAAAAATGCAGTGAGCAAAACGTGACAGAAGGAATGGACGTGCCAGAAATTACGAGGGGAAATCGTATTAATGATTAATATCGAATCTAGTAATCAAGCTTTCAGTGTTATTTCTCTAGAGGTCTGAAATCGCAGATTTCAGACCTCTAGCTAGGGAATGTGATAGATATGGGAAGAATTAATGTACCTAACAAGATGAAGAATAAAGGAGAACGGGCTTTCACCTTTCTGCTAGTGATGATAATGTAAATTACAAGAATAATGAAAGTGATCAATATAATTTGCCATCTTTTATCTTTTTTCTTGTCTGGCACATGATAAACCCTATTTAATATTGAACTGTGTACTGGTTCAAATGGTTAAAAGAAGTGCTCCTTAAAAATTGTAACATGGCAATAATGACCTTGGGACTCTTAGACTTTTCGTTATGACCGGGAACAACCAGTCTGGTTCTAAAATCTTATACATGGATCTAGGAACTATAAACAAACATTTGATTATCCTATTCCATTTAACTTGAAGTTGTGCAAGCAATGCATCAACACGGGGTCCAGTCACGTGCCATGTCAGGATGATAATCATAATAAGCTTTGATAAACAGAAAATCATCAGAATAGAAGGAGATATTTTGGAATATTTTTAAATAGAAGCTTTTCAGAAACTAAAACTGCAAATATATTTTCCGTGATCAGAAAGGTAATGAAATCGAATTGTCGATCTCATTTAGCTTTTTTATCGGAGGCGAAAGCTGTTCGGAAGAACTATATAGTATATATTTATATACGCTTTCATTTCGGCAGAACTAAACCTTTTCTGTAGAACTAAACCGGAAAAAACGATACACGGATATTTGATAATGTAATAAAAAAGGAACAAAATTCATTTGGCATTTCAAATTTCGTACATTTATCATACAGAATAGCGTTATCAAAATATTAGAAATCTTTTATAAATGGTAAAATAGAAATTAGAAATAGAAAAATATAGCGTTAAATAAAATAACATGTACAAAGGTTTTGTTGACGATATATAGGACAAGTTTAAAACCGTTTAAATCGTATAAACCGTTAACAGTATAAAGTAGTACAAAATTTTGAACTTTAAGAGTTTTAGTTATTACATAAAGCAACCCGTTCCTTTCAGTTTTAAGGATTTAAATAATTACTCAACATCTCAGCCAAAATAAGTTAATTCAATGTTCACAATAATATCTACAGTTCTGTTTTGTCGGAGGTCTCTACTCTCTTGATTGAACTTGAAGCTACAAATTCCTCATCTGTTCTTCTCGGGGACAGAAGGGAGAGGTCATAGAGCGGATCACTTCAGATCTTCAGCTCACGTAACTCGCGTGACGTCATCTCACGTGGTGTGACGTCATGTCACGTGGTGTGACGTCACGTAACACGTGCGTTAAATTAAAATACAACCTATTTACCTAGTGGTGGCGTCATTGTGGTGGGTAACACCAGAGCAGGGAACCTACACGTATTTGAGACTAGTTGCACTGTGTAGGAGCAGTAAGTCCATGGTGGTAGAGTCGGAGAGTGCCCGGGCAACTATTGTTATCTTAGAGTGGTGAGCAATGTACAACTTTGGAGGTAGACTACTTCTACAATACCGTGCTATCAGGGTACGCTCTTTTGTGTCGTAAATCTCCACTGCATCTTCTACTGTACATGAACTGGACCAACCACTGCCGAACATCTTGAATTTGATGAAGTTGAGAAAAATGCTGCTGCCCTCGGGCGCCGTCAGGGTCCACATGCATTGGGTATTGTCTTGTGATTTCCAGGATAAGGGACGACTCTGTCGACCTGTTACGTACTTTCCTCCGGACTTGTCAACTGAAAAAGGTAAAATATTTTATAAGGTGAGGAAATCAGAAGGTAACCGGACATCTTTTATCCAACAAAATTGTTTTTTGTTTTCAGCAAAAGTTTGTAGATAAATATAGAATGGATATGATCAATATGTATGGTGTTAAAACAATAAATTAACATGGTTTAGTAATAGGTTAATTGGTATACTTAAAAGGACTATAGCACACAAAACTTACCCCAAATAAAGTCGACAGCAGCTCTGAAACCAGGTCGGGTACCTATCATGTCACTTTTGAACTTGAGCAAGAGATTGGAGCCGCTAGACTTAAGCCTGAACCTATTTTTAATCCTTCCACACAGGTTAGCAAGATACCTGTCACTTTGACTCGATCCGTCGTATATCCTCAGTGAATCGAAACTGCAAGAAAAAACAAATTTACGAACAGGTTTTCTAATTTTAGGGTAAAAATACATTTTTACTATAAGAAAGAAAAGCGATAAAGAATGTTACCATGGATTGGAATGAGCAGTAGTACGTACCCACAATAACGGACACGCTCTACATCAAAACTAAGGAGAGTTATCTCAACTCGTTCATCTTCTTTTCCAGAAAGTAACCAGGAACACTCAGTATTGGTTGGGTAATATGCGGGGTAGTGGGGGGACGTTATCATACCTGGCTCTCCGTGCAGATCCTGAACATTATTTTATCAGTTGAGAAATTCATCTTGATCAAATCGGACGTTAGTTGCTGATCAGCCTGAATTTCTTTTTGAGATTCTAAAATAAAGTTGGAGAGCTAACCTGGTCTCCACAGATAGGGTCGTTGTAGCTCCATGTTAAACCTCTGAACAAGTCCTTCTCCTCCGTATCGTTCTCCTCAGCAATAGAGCTCACTCCCATGATACAGAAGTGGGGATTAGTAGGGTGGATCATGTGATACTCATCGCATACACACTGGTAACTTCCTATCAAATTCTCACATTCTCCTTCAATACACTGGATCTGCAGCTCGCATTCGTTCACATCTGAAGGGAGATACATCTTTTAATAATACTTATTTGAGGATTTTAATACAAGATGAGCAGAAATAACGCAATGTTTAGAAATGTTGGATACTAATGTGCTTGACACGTTCTCCGTCCAATATGTCTACATTTCCTAAGAATTTTTTACATGATATTTCACCGTGCCAAAATTTTATCACTGACAATCTGGTGACTGGCACGCACGAGTGAATAACTTTCCCACTTCTTAAATCATATGAATAATGCCGTCCATAACTCTCACTCAGGCGTACAGGACTTGGCTTGGTAACCCAGACTTATGCGTTTTATTTTAGTATTTTGAAAGGTCTGGTGAGAGTATCTGCCATTCACACCAATGGTGTCTCAGGAATGACGTGGACTGAGATTCCGACTTGTCAGGACTGAGCAGCCACGTTGTCACTTTTAGTAACCTGCGGAATGCTCATCCGATAGGTGTCAATTGCAAAACCAAAAATCTATATTTATTTTAACATCATTAGTGTAGTACGGAAGACATTTGACAGTTGAGTTTCGAATATTTAGGTTTTCTTTTTGAGACGGTTTAATCCGAGTAAACCAATGACAAATGAGCAGGGCTCACTCCTATAAATAAAGGGGTCCTCCCTATAAACCTCCCAATAAAGCGATAATGAAGAATAGTATTTGTCTGGACAAATGAAATTAAGATGGGCTTCAATGAGGCGTGACAAGACACTGTTCATCACTCACCTGATTTATATTATTTAACAATTCGTAAGAACCAAAAATAATCCACTTGTAGGCAGTATCAAATTCGTCCAATAAAATGAGAGGTGAAAAAGTGAGATTTGAAAGTTCTTTTTTAGAAATTTCACTTTTCTCACTAAAACTGATAATTTTGCAGATTCGTGTATTCTGTCCATTTAATTGTATTTCTTGCTCCGGGCGAGTCCGGTATCTGAACATGAGGAATAGAAAAGCAGAATGAGATAAAAGTAAGTAAAGTGAGAGGTGAACAAGTGAGATACCAAAATTGGTTAGAATCTCACTTTTATCGCGCGGACCCCCCCCCCCCCCCCCCCCCACCCCCACTTATTACACGACCCTGCGATTTCCTTTCACTGAAGTCTATTCAAGGAATTCAAGAGTTTATCTAACCTTCAGAGTTATTCTATGGTTTCAACAGAACGGAAGCCTGATGTTCCATAAATCTATTGATCAGACAAACTTAACTTAGATTCTCATTTATATGTCATCGAATAAATTTAGACTCAAATAGAAATAAGGGCGGGTATTATGACTATAGTGGACACCTATATATTTCAGGCTCTGATGTGACATTAACTCATGCTTTCAGTGTTACTAATATTTTAAACCAAGTTATCATTAGGGCGTTTTAAAGTGGAGCAGACGTAAGGTTTCAGGATTTTAAACGGATGATACCGGTCAGGGGCGTGCTTATCATCTTTAACAAGATTATTAAAAGAGTGTTTTCAACAGGAACTATCAATTAACACATTAAGTGTACACCGCTCTTACCTTGACAATGTGTGGCATTCAGCTCAGTGTATCCGTTCATGCAGGAACAGGTGTTGGAGCCAGGAATATTGTCACAGATCTGTTCACAGCCTCCGTTATAACCATCTTCACACTCATTTACATCCACACAAGTCATCAGATTTCTATTAAGATAGAAGCCGTTCCTGCAGGAACAGTAGTACCCGCCGGGCAAATTGTTACAATCTTGCTCACAAGCTCCGTTACTGATTTCACATTCGTTCACATCTGAGAATTTAGCAGAAGTTTACCTCATGGTATATTATGCAAGCATAAAATAATATAACAGATTACGATAAAGTTTTAAACTCTACTTACTTAATACTTATTCAAAGAAATAGTTATTAACCATTATTACTCAATAGCTAAAAAAGTTGAATGATGTTATAAAGTTAAACCACTAACCTTCACAGGAAGTGTTATCTGTGGTGTTAAGAGCGTATCCTAGCCAACAGCCACATTCGTGACCTCCGTCATGATTACTGCAATCTTGTTCGCATCCACCGTTATTTGTGTTGCATTCGTTAGCATCTGGAATAATGCCAAAATTAACAAACATTACGAAGTAACTTGACCGTTGCTTTTATCCGTGATTTGTGGCATAACGGAACATTGCTAAAATCTAAAGACCCCTAATGGAACTTGGCCGTGCTTACCAAAGTTCTGCTCGAGACTGTTCTAGGAGTTATAACCTTGCGTTCAGATTGTAGTCGGTGGGAGCCGGGAAGTTTATTGAAAATTGAAATATTATAAAATTGATTAGTTTGACACGATCTGACACGTGGGCATGTGGGGCAGGTTATAAACAGCTTGGTTGGGATTTCTTCAGAGTATACACCTACGTTCAACCACAATCAGTCGCCCCGAAAGTGGATTAAAAAGTGATCAAAGGGTGTGCACGGCGGGAAACTTGGAGAGCTCTCTCGCATGCAAATAAACTTAGTTGTGAATCATGCGGTTGTTACTTAAAGCTGATTGGCCGCTGCAATGCAAGCTGCACACTCTATGCAGGTTTTTCTGACAATTCTACAGAATTTATAAAAAGAACGCGCGTGACGCGTGGAAATATGTTACGCAAATTTTTTCGCGCCTTTCAGTCAATACAACTCCATGGGGGTTCCCAGGGGGTGTTTTCCCGAATTTTGTGGCGAATATTAATCTTGCCCCCGCCCCCATCGTATTATGTTAATTTGCCAATTATTGAGATATTACCAGTATTATTCTACCTCATTCTGACTTAAGCTATTAACAACTATGATTGAAATCAATTATCGAGAATTGAGCAGGGAATCCGGAATTAGGTCAAGCTGCGTCACAATTTCAAAAACCCCTAATTGTATTTCGATGATTTACTTTACGATCTAATGTTATTGGTTTACCTTCATAGCAACTACTGTAATAATTTTATACCAAACACATACACTGAACCACTTTAGAACAGCTAGATGTTGATGAGGACAAGCGTGCCACAATTAATGGGGGGCAAGAAATGGGGGCGTACCACAAATATTGAGAATACATCGCTTCAAATATTTTCTTGGAAGTCTTGGGTCATTTTAATTGTGTTAATCCAAAACAAACTTTTAAAATATATCAATATTTTAAACAGGTTAGTTGTCTGAGAATTTCCTCTACAGTTATATAATGTGAGCAAACAATTGGATATTCAGTTAACGCCCTATAAGCCTATACAAAGGCTCACGCCTTACAATAGAGCTTACATTGAATTAAAAGGATAACAATCATGAAAAAACGTAAAAGTAAGTAAACAAATATGCTTAATGATGTCACAGCTATATCGGGACATGTCATAAGAGCCCATTAATCAGGCCGGTATTTTAAAGCTAACTTTAACGACGGTCGGTACCTTGAAATCTAAAACGCAAATCTGGCCGTCTCTAAAACGTAGACAAGATGCTTCACTGCACTCCACACACTGCTCTACTGACACAACACTTTTAACACACCTCATATCACGCTACTAACGTATCTTACCATATTGAGGCTCTGTGTCGCCAACCCTTCGGTCCGGTCCTTACTTGTGCTCACAACAACTGTAAACAACTAACAAATCAGTGGGTTTAGAGGGACCCCCTACTAAGGGGTACCAGTGAATAATGTTAATAGTTACCGTAGTCTGCAGCTTAGTGAACCGGTTAAAATGTGTGGTACTTTCATCGTCAGAATTTGGTACGAGACCGCGGAGTTGTTTCAGTAATATATCGGGTATTTACTATTTTAGTAATATTCTAATAAGGCACATTTTAGTCACGATAGAAAATTACAGCGTATCCTTATTTTATTACACACAGTCTTTTTATTTTTAGTCGGGTTTCTTTAATGGTTTCTTAATTGAGAAATAACACACAATTTGAATATCAGAGGAGAGATTTAGTTACAGAATGTATGTAGATTTATTTACAGTAGGTCCAAGTTCGTTTTAAAACATTTTTAAAATTCGATCAGGCGGACAAAATACGAGATATGCGATATTATATTAAAAATTAGGCATTGTTCGTGCTTCTTCATGCGTCATCATCAGAATATCGGATATTTTTGAGCATAGCTACACGTACACACGTACACTCCACTTCAAGGTCCTCTGAATGACACTTGAAACACAAAGAATTGGAACTACACTCAGGCTTCATTAAATAAAGTTAGATATATTTTATTGTCACGTTATGTAAGATATGCTAGTCAATGTAGTGACGCAACTTAAATACTTACAGTCTGAGGAGGAGAAACATAGTACATACGACTTATTATCACTGTTTTATTTTACATTATCACTGTTTTACTTATTGTTAAAACCAGATATTTGTCATAGTTCCACAGAACTTCACAAATGTTCCGAAACACCACTCGACAGTGTGAGTGTTTGTAGAAATTGTAATCTTCTAGAACATTTCCACACACACGGGCACAGTGTGCTGTATAATTTAATGTTGTGTCCAGTGGTAGGTAGAGGCACCCTACTTTCAGGATGTAGTGCCAAGAAATTAGATTACATGTTAATATGTTATGGAAAAGTAACTGTAATGCTGGTCAGCTAGTTGTTCACCATTTACTGGGAACTGGCTAGTGGGGACCTTTACTGATTGTTGAAATTCGACATGTAGCGTGAAATGACGCTAGATGCTACATGTCGAATTTCAACAATCGGTAAAGGTCCACTAGTGGCTACTACCCAGTGGGTAGAGTCTATATTGATCTGTGACCTAATCGTGAAGGTAACCAAGAGTTGGGGTATGATCAAATAATATGATGTAACTCAGTAGCGGTGTCCGACTCCATTTGTTCACACATTATCAGGATTCAGGAAATTAAATGGGACATATTTTGGGTTTTTTGAGGTATGCGAGTAATTAATAAAATTTACTCACACTATTTTTAGCTTACAGGTATAATTTCTATGCGTCACTAACCTCTACAGCCGGGTGACATTATTGAGTGTGATAATTGATTTCCCTAATTTATAGATAATTATATTTGAACACTGTTCAGTTGAGAACAGTGCAGAACTAGAGGACTAACCGGATTTGGGTAGATCAAGGAGTGATATCTTTAATTAAGCGTGATCCCTTGGTGATGCAATTTCAAACTGAGTTACAGTATCATTATAGTGGAGGGTAAAATGTTATGAAATATGCAGAGTCTGCATACACCTGGTTAAAAATAGAAATACAGACATCTTCCGCATAGTAGTTATAGAGGATGAAACTGGAAAAGTAACCCTAATTGATCTTAATGTTGATTTACAGATTATATTTACACGTACCAGTGAAAGTTATGTCCCATAGAAATGAAACATTTATATTTTGATTGATTTAAATTATCTTATTGAATTTGGGTCCGATACCAACTTTACTACAATTTTATTAACACGCATAAAATTATTTATGTAAACATAATTATGCAGACAAGAGGTGATAATGATGAAGAAGTGTACACCGTTCTGTTTGAGTTCCTGTACACACCCTATTTATATACAAAGTTAGATCAAAGTAGTCTAAACATACTCACACAATATCTAATCACCCACACACGTACACTTCGTCTAATAATAGTACACACTGATGTAAAAACAAACAAAACTTACGCCCGTAAAATTACACTCTAGATTATTTATATTTTATACATAGTGCTGCACTCCACGACACATACATGTGAATTAAGTAGCAAACCTGCCTTATATTATGAAACCTTACAGGTTAATTAAGCAGGTTCACATAACTAAACCTTATTACAGCAGGTTAATTAAGCAGGTTCACATAACTAAACCTTATTACAGCAGGTTAATTAAGCAGGTTCTGAGGTTCCAGTGCGGTCAAAACTTCTCGTGAAGGCCACCCGGCTTATCTGGTTTAACCAGTTCAATATAGAACATGCAAATCAAGCAATAAACCAAACCCAAAGAAAATAAAATACACGCACACACCGTCACACACACATATCAACAAACGCACACTCACACACTTTCAACACCCATTCAACCCATTCTGAAACACTCATCTTTTTAAAAAACGTTCTTCTTTACCAACGTCTCAATTATAATTATACGATAATAATAATTACTATAATTACACTCGATTATAGTAATCATATCATTCGTACTAATTAAAAAAATTGTCCCTCCTGACTCCTGAGTTCCGCAGAGAATAGCAAGACAGTAATTATTGCACGACCCCGAAAATCTGGCTGGTTTAAATTGCAATCAAATTAAACCAGAAAGCCAATATTAAGCGGCCAGTTTTTGTTGGCTGTAGTATAGTTGTTATGATGATCTGACCAGCTGCGTTTAGGCTGCTAACTTTAAATCGTTAAATTATTGTCAGGCAAATAATGGTTACATTACTGTGATTCGTTATAAAACGAAGTATTTGTTGGGCATACTAATTTTTAGATGCTATGTAGATGCTATGTAGATGTTATGCTTTACAACTGAATAAGACGTCTGCTGCAATTCCTTTCGGCAGATTACATTTGTAGCGCAATTCTTGCTAAAACTTAGCATATGCAACGCGGCAAAGCTTTGGTATGTAGCAGCTTCCAACTATTGTAGTACAGAGTTTGGAAAGACGATTTGGTGCGATGATCGTACTGCAAAATATTTTCAAATTTTATAACGAAACCCTTACTTGACCCGAACTGACGCCAGGGACCTTGACATTGTGGTAAAATCTTATCACACAATCCTGTCCGTGATCCTGTCCGTGATCCTGTCCGTGATCCTGTCCGTGATCCTGTCCGTGATCTTGTACGTGATCCTGTACGTGATCCTGTCCGTGATCCTTACGTGATCCTGTACGTGATCTTGTACGTGATCCTTACGTGATCCTGTACGTGATCTTGTACGTGATCTTGTACGTGATCCTTACGTGATCCTGTACGTGATCTTGTACGTGATCTTGTACGTGATCTTGTACGTGATCCTTACGTGATCCTGTACGTGATCCTGTACGTGATCGTGATCTTGTACATAATCTTGCTACATGTCTTCCTCATTTCCCATCTCCTTCACACATCCAGTATGGTGACAAAGCCTGTTACAGATCAAGAGAGAAAGTAGTGCGAATATCATGCGATCTATCATGCAATGGATCAGATGTCACGTGATGATGAGATCAGATGTCACGTGATGAGATCAGATGTCTTACCCAGGCAGGTGGTGTGGTCGTAGTGTAGTCTGAAGCCGGGCTCACAGTCACAGTAGTAGCTGCCAGGAGTGTTTATACATACAGAGGAACATCGAGCTCGACCTATAGCACACTCGTCGATATCTGAGATGATGTTATATGGTCAAAATAGTGATGAATATCAGACTTACCTGATATAGTGATATCAGACCTGTTTATACCTGAATACAGCGAGAAATACCATTTACCATTACAGTGATTTAATTACAGTTATATCATTATGGTGATATCACTCCAACACAAGCAATGTCTAGACGCTCCACGAGTCAAGACATGGAGTCAAGACACCCAGGTACAGGTTTATTGCTTTATCGTCACTCGTGATGTTATAATTCTCTAAAGATCGATTACTTCACTCAGCTTACTTAAAGGTAAGTAATAAAGTTTGTAAATGTAAATGTGTTAAATCTTTAAATTCATCAGATATTTCTATTTTAGGAGCTCCCCCTCATTGGTCGGGCGAAGTCTAGTCGCCCAGCATAGAAAATAAATCACAGACAAAATTTTCTAACCCTCACCACGGATCATGGTAATGAACAATTAATAAATTTAGTCTAGGCGGTGATATACGTCGGGAAGTTCCATTGAAAGCTCCCAGAGGGTCTGGGAAAGCGTGAAAATCATTTATTTACTCAGACACTCCAACATTTAGTCTCGACTTTTGCCAAGAATTCAATAATCTCAGTCAATTCAGACAAAATCAATGAATTTCGTCGTCAGTTTCAGCAACGATTCAAACTGTTTTAGAATTGAGTCTAGAGCAGGACTTAAACGTAATAAATTTAGCCGTTTTTGCCAATCAATATAGAAACTAAGCCAGTTTTGACGGATTAACAAAATTAGAGTTAACTCCAAAGCGATAGAATAGTTAAAAAAAGACACTTACCGATACAAGTAAGGCCGTTGTCTCCCAAGTTGTAGCCCCGCGGACAGTGGCAAGTATAAGCGCCTTGAGAGTTGAGACAAATGTGAGAGCATCCTCCGTTGTTGTGTTCACATTCGTTGTGATCTGGGAAAAAGATAAAAATGTTAAGTTAACCAAAAACCATTTATTTTTTATTAAACTTTTATAAGTTTCCCTACAATAAAGTATTTAATCTTGTGATTGTAAGAATATCGACGAAATATTTGTTTGCGGAATATTTACGCCCTGGTCAATTGATTAGCTCATATCCAGCAGTTTTCTCGTCTGTAAAGTTTACTCTAATTTGACTGATGACATGGTAAACCTCATTTCTTATTCTCCAAAACAACCCAACACCTGTACAAACCTGATCTCCAGTAAAAGCTGGCCCCCTGCCAATAAAAATATCTTAGAAACCCAGCAAATCACAAGAGAAATCACGATATATAACATTAACCAACCTCTGCAGCTATAACCATCCGAGGGATTGAGGTGGTATCCACGGGGACAGGTGCAGGTAGCAGCATTGTTTATAACTTTACATCCGTGAGAGCAAATCTTCAGTTCACATGGGTTAGTTTTAGTGTCGTGGTTCTTTTCCTTGTCTGTGGAGAAGAAGCTGCGTTACGTTCAATATTATTCATTAAAAACAAGCACCTTTTATTGGTGCCAACTGGGTATAATTATGATTTTTAATAATTTTCATTGAAAACGAGCACATTTTATATGTGCCAACTAATTTTATTATGTTTTTCCTCAAAGAATAGTTCGCTTTGTATAATTGAAACAAATTAAGGTAGGTAATGGGACTAATTAAGTAATTAAGGTAGGTATTCTAGGTTCACATGTATATGGTATTTTTACCCGTGATGTAATATTTTACCGAGCTGACAATGTCTGTTTCTATTTTGGGTCTATTATACATACTTACATATTATTATCATTATCTTATCATATTTAATTTATTATCATATTCGACATTTTTCTCAATTTCCATAATCCATATAGGTCACAGTTAAATTCATATAAATTTCGTTATTATGTTATTATGTTATCAGTAGTACAAGTAGTAGGAACAGCAACTAAATTCAGTAGAAGCTAGGTCTGGAGAAGCCTAAGTTACATCTGAATTCAGTAGAAGCTAGGTCTGGAGAAGCCTAAGTTACACCTTAAGTTGAGACAGTGCCGACATGATGTGACCGGATGAGAACATTGCATCAAGGAATGTGGTGCACAGTGCCAGCATGAACAGGGAAAGGAACGCAAATTCCTGCGTAAGGAGTAATGGACCCTGCCGTCATTTTGGGGAGCAGCATATTTAAACCTTTGCTGTTTAACCGGGGCAAAATTCCTTAAAAACTAGAAATTTTTGGTTGAACCTGAACAGATCCAAATAGAAACCATAAACTGGCTTGAAGAATTCCAGCAATAGGAAATGGGATGTTGATAGAGGAATCTATAGTTACAAAATGTCAAGACAAAGCAGTTCACGGATAAGGAAGCATTTCAGATGCTGTATATTTAGATAACCACGACCATTCCTGGCTCGAACTACTAAATATCAATTAACAACTTGATAGAGGAATCTACTTAATTTGACATTTGACAACAACACACAAGATCAATCCTTTGTCGCTATGATCTGCTTTGCAAAGTTATTACTTTTTACCTTTATTGGGGGGGGGGGGGGGGGGGGTCGAAGAAAATCCCATCATTCCAGAAACTTTAACTTTGAATAAAACACTTATAAATTATTTAAATACTTGGCTTATCTCCAACTAGGAGGGTTCCAGGAAAGAATATGTAGTAGAGTAGTAACAATGCCTGTAAGATACGGGAAGGATCGCTGGTTGCTAAATTTAGATATGATTAGATCCCCAAGGAACTTTAGAACGATTTTCAGAATATGTATGGAGTTTTTCGGCTCCAATAACTTTTAGATACCAACCACTTGCACTTATACTGAGCCTTGCTGGAGCATTACGATAGAAACATATTTCTGTATAAAACAAATTAAATCTATTCGCTTATTTATATTAGTCGAAATAAGGGCGAGATCAATTACATAGTTTTAGAAGGCGCACTCAATGAGAAAGGTTAACGAACCTACTTAGTAAGCGATATCATCTTGTTATTTATATTATTCAAGCCCTGCTAGCTGACTCTATACACTTTTAAGTTAAATAAAGAAGAATTTTAATCGAATTTACAAGAATTTACAGATTATTACAGATTATTATAATTAATTAAATGATCAAGGTTTAAGGAATTCAGTTGCTATGGCTTAAATTACTGTTCGAGGCGAATTTTCTAAGCGAATGTGTAATTAATTGATAAAATCACAATTGTTTTAGAAAGAAAATTGATTTGATTTTGGCGGAATTTTTCTATAAAATCGACTTCTACTCACTTTCGTTGTTCAAGCCATCTCCATTTAATCCTAAAAACGAAAGTCTGAGCACGACGTGTCTATCATATTACATATTATTATTTATAATGCAAATAACACAAAGTTATTAGTTACATTCCACTACTCCACTAGTCATCAGCCATACGTACAAAATATATCTGAATAACTTATGCTATAAGTAACATAAGGGACTATGACTTGATAAGAAGGACAGCTTTTATTTGGTTGCAATATTTTAATAGTTTTTACTTAAACTTACTGTTCCTAAAGTTTAACCGAGCAATTTACTGACGGTACTATATTGAAAGTGTAGAATTTACTGATCATACTAAAGAATTTATGAAAGTAAATAATCAAACTTATGCTTTTAGTTAACTCAATCCGCGGCTACCAATCATTCCTTGTTCACTCTATATTATAGTGCTTAAAGAAAATATGTGAGATCGATTATTTGCAGCTGATGATGTTTAAAAAAATACTTTCTCACGATAAAATATGAAACTAAGAACTTGTCTTGTGAGGTTCATCTAAAAATAGACCTTTTAGGGGAATACGAATCATGGAATTTGGAAATGTGCCAGGGAGATAATATTACAACATAAATTATTATTATTATGAATTTTTTAAATGCAAAATACAATCAAGTTCAGAAATCATTTACATTAAACACCGACGACTAAGATTCCGAAGAAAATGTTGCATTTTATTTTACCTCCTCTATCAACTATTATTCCACAGTTAAGTCGTAAAGAACAGCTTATTTTAAACTTAAAATGGGGTTTCTGAGGCACCACAAGTGTCCAGAAACCAGGGAAAATGAACAGCTTTAAAGAAAAATTACAAATGAGGCGTTAGAAGAATAATTTCTGGAAAAAGTTCTAAATGTTTACAAAAGCGAAAAGTAGTCACTAGTTTTCTGTTAAATAGTTAAATCTGGAGTTAAAAGGTAATTCGTAATACGAATTTAACTTTCAGCATACAATAAGGACTAAGGACAGAGCTTTAAAACCTCTAACAGTGGAGCTAATCAAACCTTTATCTAGATGCTGATGAAAATACTGATGATATAATGACTTTAACGAAGAACTTAACATCTCGTTTGTTGTTTAATCTGCTTTGCAACATTTAAATGTTAACTAATAATTATCAAGATAATCTGTATTATAAGCCACTTTGTGTGTAGCGGATTGAAGTCCACAACACACTAGGTTTTTGCTAAACGAGACTCACCGACAGCGACGAAGTGAGCGAAGAATCCCTGCTTACTGACACTGGAGTCAGAGAGGAACTTTACCCAGAGGTTGGGTCCGGTACTGGTGAAGTTGTTTGGAGGTAGATTACCACAGAACCTGCCTAAAAGAGGGGATGTGGGCAGGTCCCCATCTCGTACCTGGAGTTAGTGAGGTTAAATGAGGGTAAGTGAGGCAAAATAAGTGTGGTATAGATTTTTGAGATTTTTTTATAGATTTTTGAGAAAAATTGAAATACGATGAAAAAACATTATTTTCATCTTGGAGCAGTTTATAAATAGGGTCTCTATAATGCTGTTACACTCAAAATGAAGCCTATATAAATAGATTATGTCAGTTTCTTTTGTGTAAGTAACAGTGAATAGCGGTATATTCACGTTATTCAGTCAAGATGTAAGGAGATTGCAGTGCTAGGTAAAAATGATCATCAAATCATTGGAGATCATGATTCGTGATATAGCAACAGAATCGCCACCTAGATAAAATTACGGTAATGCCGTTAAAGACGAAAATGTTGGGTTCGTGCCATGCCAAAAATTGTAGACAACCTATTAAATTTCGCAAACTAATCGAAACGGAGCTTTTTAACTTTCTTCCTAAAATAGCAATGTGATAGGTTTAATACTATGCTTTTTTGCAGAACAAAGACGAGTACGATTAGATAAACAAGGTAAATTAGATGATATGCGGTGTGTGATACTCTGGTAATTACAACTCAGAGCCCTCTCTTATCAGTTAACGGTAAACAATATAAAGTCCGAGTAATTTCTAATTAAATTTCTGTAAAAACGTAACTCTGGGAGTCTATGTGCTAGTCTAGTCACTTTGATTGTTATGCACCTTCAGAGTACATGACGTGATGTGATAGTGTAATGTAATAAGCCTGCAGCACTGCACTGTACATGCAGAAACCTGCAGCCCCTGTCTAAGTTAGTGCAGGACTGGCCAACAAATCAATAACCAGGACTAGCCAATCTAAATATTTACATATTTGTGGGGGCGCGGTAGGGTTTTATTGTACCTGACTTGGTATTTTACTATTGAAATTTACTCCCAACTTTTAATTTGAATAATTAATAAGGAACATTCGATAGCCTAGCAGATGAAAAATATTTGTCGAATACAATTTTTTTTAAACTATTCCCGTAAAAGGTGAGTCCTGTGAAGGTGAGTCTTGTGAAGGTGAGTCCTGTGAAAGGTGATTCCTGTGAAGGTGAGTCCGGTGAAAGTGAGTCCGGTGAAGGTGAGACACGTGAAAGGTGAGTCCTGTGAAGGTGAGACCTGTGAAGGTGAGTCCCGTGAAAGGTGAGTCCCGTGAAAGGTGAGTCCTGTGAAAGGTGAGCCCTGTGAAAGGTGAGTCCTGTGAAATATTAGTCCTGTGAAAGGTGAGTCCTGTGAAAGGTGAGTCCTGTAAAAGGTGAGTCCTGTGAAATATTAGTCCTGTGAAAGGTGAGTCCTGTGAAAGGTGAGCCCTGTGAAAGGTGAGTCCTGTGAAAGGTGAGTTCTGTGAAAGGTGAGCCCTGTGAAAGGTGAGTCCTGTGAAATATTAGTCCTGTGAAAGGCGAGTCCTGTGAAAGGTGAGTCCTGTAAAAGGTGAGTCCTGCTATAGTTATCTAAAAAAGCACCAACCTCCAGAGAGTCGTAGGTGCAATCAGCGTGATGTTCAATATTGATAGTCTCGAAGTTAAGCCGTATAACTTGACCCTCAGTAGCGAATATTCGTGTGATACAGTCAATCTTAGCGGGGTAGTTTTCAGGATAGTTCATGCTGTGGAAACTTCCAGCACTTTCTGACGCGTTGTATGTCCAACTGCAGTCTTCCTCTGAAAATAAATCACGTGAGGAGGATTGTAAACAAACATCCTCACTGGCGAGTGTAACTAGAGTTGTTACTAACGAGTAGTTTTAGCTCAGAATATACAATGCTTGTCGTGACAAATCTACACTCCAGCGGCAAACATATTACAATGTCCCTTACAGGGACTGTGTTCCTAGTGCCCAGTTGACTGTCTGGACTCTGGATAATGGTGGTGATATGAGTGAGGCTGAGCGTGCTTCTTATCCTTTTTTGGCACCGCTTTTACTGTTGAAAGGAAAATTGTAACAATTTCCGTTATTTCTCCTCCTTAGTCCTAAGAAAAAGTTCACCTGAATATTTCATGATTTCATATTTATTGATTAATCTGCGCAGACATTCCTCTAGCTGACTGCAAAGTAACAACTTTTGTTTCATAGTTTCTATATTTTGCTAGATGGATTCGATAAAACACGTACTGTTTTTTACAAACATTAATAAGCACGGATCAGTGCACTGACGTGACACTGTTGGAAGCAATATATACTGAAATACCTTTAACTAGATATAAAGTATAATATAATAATAATATTATGCACTTTTACCCCCTAAGTTCATTATACTAAGGACTGTATACTGTATTTCCCTACAGTGAAACCTCCATATAACGGGCCTCTCGGGGAAACAAAAAGTGCAGGTATTAAAAAACCCGGTATGGAGAGGTTCATATGATCCCGTTTCCCATTAGTACAGTCCAATACATATTTTTGTCTGAAATAATTCGCAACAAAGCGATTTCAACGGAAACTGGTCTACAGAAAGTTCTCAAAATTTCCTACGTCAGCAAAATCCACAATTACCACTTTTTTACCACGGTCTACGAAAAATAAGAACAACTTTTTCTTTGACAACTTTAATTAGTAAAACAAATATCTGTAGCCTCCCAGTCTCAAATAACCTGTCAAGTTTCTCACAAAACCCTATAAGCCCTGTATAAGGATGTGATAACGTAGCTAACCTGCATCCTGCACACTTGTGCGCCATACTGTACGTGAGCACTGAGTACGTGAGTAAAAATTAACGATCATCAATTTGTCATATAATATGCCCATTAAATTTACTCATTTATATAATATATCGCCAATCGATAACTATTTCGTATTTACTAGCAACTGATAATCGACGCGATTAATTTTTCCCATTGAGTCTACTCTATAAAATTAAATTGTCTAGAAAATAAATTAAAGAGAGAGATGCGCCTGGCATTGGAAATTAACATAGTCTACACGATAAAAATAGTAAAGCCAGTACAGAAGCAAGATCGCGGAATAAAAAGCCGTATAAGAGCAAGTGTTAGGAATGAACCAGTATAAAGATTATGATAGCAACTGCAAGACCAATATCAGCAATGAACAGTTCTGACTAAATATAACCGAATAATACTCACGACACATGTAAAGTCGGTTAGCCTGCAGGATATCCAGAGGAGAGAGTCCCTTCCTCTGCCCTATCTCCACACCCTCTTTAAGGGGCTTCAGTGTGGTGCTCTTGCCGTTGATACTGAAGAAGGTCTCTCCGTAGTGCATGATACTGTCGTAATCATACTCAACCCCGTAACTGTCTACCTCACTCTCATTCCTCTTATCGAAATTATAGCTCACTGATTCCTGAAAATGGGGTTTGAGTTCTGGAAAACTGTCTTTCTCCAACTTCGACTTTTTGTTGATAGATAGAGGGAATAAAACAAAATTGAAGATTATACAAGATTTAGAAAAAAGAGCCGAAAACTCGACCTCAATATTTTAATATTAAGGTCCGAGCACAACCATGTTTACTCAAAAACATTACAAATATGCTAAAACATACGATAATGTCGACTTACATGGTAATTAGGTATAACTTGTATATAATCGTCTCTGTCAGGTCTATTCTGTTCGTGCCAGAACCCTATGACGTGACCAAGTTCGTGGAGCAATATACCGTGAATCAAACACCCGTGGTCAAGGGCCATCTTCTGGGCGCCTCGTTTCTGTCTACCCACATATGAACAACACCTGAAATGTAACAGGAACTTTAGTGGAACTTCACTCTTTCTCTCTGGTTCTACCCACATATGAACAACACCTGAAATGTAACAGGACTTTAGCGGAACCTCACTCTTTGCTTTTTTGGTTCCGCATACAAAGATACAAGGGAGAAGACAGATGTATTATCTGGGATTTGTATCTCGGATACAAACAACCATCCGTTACCGCTGAGAATTGGAAATCGAAGCTTACTAAAATTTCAATAAATAGGGTTTAAGGGCATTACGTATTGGGCATCCGTATTGTTTCCTACTCCAGGGAGCCATAAATACATTCGGTACTTTTTTACTGTCCGAACCTCATACTATACAGTTTACTTCCTAAGTACTGGCGGGATATTGTACATAATATACTGGATATTATGCAGTGTATGAGAGGAATACTAGGATATGTACATATTTGGAATATGTAATGTATTTAAGGTATGTAATTTAATGAGTAATTTAGTTTTACTTGCTCTCATCAGCAGACAATAATATTGAGTACGGTAAACCAGAACAATTCCACAGCGAGGTGTAAATTAAATTCCTTCTCAAATAATTGTATAATCCTATAATTCTAGATATAGGACGCTAACGAAATCACCTCCATCATCACTAACAGGCTAACACAATTTACCCTACGATCCAGAAGTCTCCCGCTCACAATGATTTAACACTTAAAACGATTTAAAACCCTTCTAATATAGGGAGACAGTAAGATTGAATCTTTGAAATGAGATTTATATTGCTACCTTTCAATCTGGTAAGTAAACATTTCTACATTTAAAATCAGGTACGTACCTACGACCTGACTTGATCTGAAGATAATCGTGTTCGGTTGTTCTGGGTATAAACCGTATACACGTATTTTCAGCCCAAACTTGCATGGCACGTTGTAACAGGGCTACACTATGTTCTGAAGGGAAAAGAGATTTGGTAATTACTAATTTACACATACTTTACCAATTTAATCGTCGATTCGTAGGGAGAATTCTTATCTTCTAAAAGTAGAAAAAACTGGCTGTATGTTCCACAACATATTCATTCATACTGATTTAATCAACATTCTGTGGAAAAGATGATAATATTTTCTCCTATGTTATTTTTGAGACATGATCCACCAGTGAAAACAATGAACCATTCCCTGGAACGATTATTAAAGCATATGTTAAAGACTAAGTTAAAGACGAATGTTTGATTCACTAAATTTATAAATTTATTACATCGGCTCCGGCTGCATATATTATGTTGAATCAATCTGGTTGCAATAGAAAAAAAACATATAATTACACTATTCATATCCTACCTTGGAAATCGTTATCTATAATGTAAGGTATGACATTATTAGGCCATATCCGGCTCCTATCCTTTACCGCCGCCCTTTTCCGCCGAGATCTGCTTTCTAATACCTGCTCCTCATGGGATAGGATCTGGGGGAAGAGATTTGTCAAAATAAATCTTGGTAAAATGATCTTGAAAGAAAGTGTTGACATGGTAACACCGGATACCTAGGATCTGTGGAAAAACAAGTGTAGTCATGGTAACACGACATAACATCCGGGGATAAAACGTGTTGTCATGGTAACACGAGATAGGATCTGGGGGAGAAACACGCGTTGTCAATTGTCGTACTAGATAGTATCTGGGGATTAGGAAGCGTGTGGTGGGATCATGAGAGAACATTCGAGAGAGTCGAAGTCATTAATCATTATCAGGAATCAAAATAAGGTCCTGTGCACGGAATGTAGCGGGAGATATTATCTAGCGTGCGGAATGTGGGGCTGTCTGCAGAAGTGTCTCGCTGTGCTCCTGTCACAGAGGACTGGCACGGACACTCACTGGCAAATATGTGGCCCGTACTGCTTCCAACATATCAGGATTATAACACGTGAAGTGCATGTGAAGAGGGATATTTGTGGCGGTTTCAGGTGTAGGATATCCGGATGCAACTTATAGGTATTACATATGATATTATAAGGTTAATCTTGTATTGGGCAATTATTGATACTTGAAGGGATTTCAGCTACTTAAATCAATAAGATCAATAACTTCAAATTATATAGCTTTATTTGTAACTTGCAAAAGTTATTAAATAATAAATATATTATTACCTTACTATAGTCGTCTGCAAACATAGGCTCACTGTCCACTACTGATGGTATTGCAATGTCTCCCAACATATCTGAAACATTTTCAGTTCAACTTCAAGTAGAGATTCCTGGGATATGTAATACAAAAACGGCCAAAATTATAAAATAGTAAAACGCAGATCACCAATATTTACTAACGTATAATACAGACATTATTTTTTGTTTAAAGATAACATGAACATAACTTTAAGAAACATTAATATTATGATAAATCTGCATCTGTTATCTAAAATATCTTACAGTTATAAAATATTTTACAGCAGTACTATCTGATCATTAAGTTTTAGTATGTTATTGTAACAAAGGATAAGTACGGCACGTTTGTGGGGAATGTTAAAGAATTACAGCACTTCATTCCTATTTCCTAGTTAGGTCAAGGACAATTTGTTTGTACCTTGCAGGAATCGGAATGTTACGAAAAATGACACACAAGTGTTATTAATTATAATGATATTACTGACTTATTAGCTTTTATGTGAGAGACACGGAATTTGATTCCCTTCGGACAGTAATGAAATAAAGCGGGGGGAATGCAACGTCAATTAATGTCAATTAATGTCAATTAATGTCAATTAATGTCAATTAATGTCAATTAATGTCAATTAATGTCAATGTCAGTTTTGCAAAATTTTGGAATACTGACATTAATTGACACGATATTTTTCGACCAGAGATTATGTAGTTCTACCATATTGTTAGCACTTTAGAACGTTTATATCATCAATTTATTCACTACTATCACATATAGAAATGTGAAATGTGAAAAAAATTCAGATCATTAAACAATAAAACTAAAATAATACGGTTTCCCGAAATTTAATTTTCTTAAATGGACGTGGCCATCCAAGGGCGTGGTTCTCAACATCATCAGAACTTAAAACCCACATTAAACGAAATGCCTTCATGACATTTATATTTGAATAACGAATCTTAAACAGCTAACATTACTCCTTCATACTAAAAACGCCGATTCTAAATATTTTACCTGTATAAGAAACCAATAAAATATGGGCGTGGCCGGTGGGGACCGAAGATGGAAGAGTTGGAAGCTGAAATTTTTTTTGGTGGTCTTTGAACCTAAGGATCAACAGATAAGAACATACTCATAATTATTCAAGGACATTTTGTTTTTTTGAACCGGTCTAACTTACATAGACGTGAATATCTTGAATATTTATCGAATAATGATAATCTCAAATTTCAAGACATATTAATGTCAATTAATGTCAATTAATGTCAATAAATGTCAATTAATGTCAATTAATGTCAATTAATGTCAATTAATGTCAATTAATGTCAATGTCAGTTTGGGGTTTTTATGGAATACTGACATTAATTGACGTTGCATTCCCCCCAATAAAGCTATGGTACTGTTGATACAGAAGATATCCACAGTATATAAAGGATTTTCATTAAATCAGTTAGGCAAGATTTATCATATTGACTGCCGTGACAATTCATAGCCAAACATTCTTTGGTTATCATTAACGACTCTTAATATATAATGCTCATAATTCAAGCTATTCTTTTCTTCAAAATTTCTTCCTGGTGTTTCTAATTTACTCGACGGGCCAATCCAATCCAAAATGTTCGTCACAGGTTTTTCTGTTAAGTCTTGTTCCCTCGCCATGGCCCCAGCGCCTACAAAGATCCTATTCCTGGTCGATTTATGGACAGTATCATTCACTTCTCATAGACTTAAATTAAACTGAGTGCGTTCACCGGCAAATCTATTACAAACTGAGATGACTTGCAGGCGGACTTATAGGCGGACAAAGTTATATCAATTTACGAATTATTGAATTAATAACTAAGATTCAGGAAGGAATCTAGCAATTCTCGTGATTCATATATTAACAAATCAGACCGATAAACAAATAAAGTATAATACTCACATATATTCTCGAGATCGCACTGAGAGGCGGCTTGCGAAGCGGCGATGGATAGCAGCGCAGCTAGGAGAAGCAGTGACGCAACTACGTGAGGAGGCGAGGTAAAGAAGAGCATTCTACTAGGGGGGAGAACGGTTGAAATGAGGTTGGAACATGACGTTAACATGTGTCAGTAGGTCGTCTGTCATCTGTCATAGTCAGAAGTCCCAGTATTGTGCCGCGCACACGTGCGAGCAATGTGTAGTGTGTGGTCGAGAGTCGTGGGGAGATTATCCTACGTGAAATTATTTTATAAAAGATACGTTTTTAGATGGTTATATGACTGTAGGTCAATCTAATATAACGGCATAGTTATTATTCATAATATATCCTCCAGTTGGTTTAGTTTCTATAAATAGCTCAGTGGTTTATAAAACACATAAAGTTTCAATATTCAATATTCGATATTGATTCCTTGCACAAAGGTTATGGAATCTTTGCCGACACGTATTTTAACATTTGAGAGAAATTCGGTGTTAATTCTTGAGTTCTAGCTTGAAGTTAGCACATTTGGATACATTTTAAAAGATTAGTTTATATTTCAAGTCGATATTCGTTTTACCTAACATTTTAACTAAGTCTGAAAGTATTGAGAAGGCACCAATGTAATGTACAATGAGCCGGTCCCCACGTCCAGACGACGCAATCATTCACTGTTTTTCGTTACAATACCGCTGTCTAGTCCTGGACTACTGATATATCTGTTTAAAAAAGAAAGTAGCGCCTAACAAAGTACTGGCCAGGGTCAACCCTGTAAGTAGAAAACTTTAAAAACTGTGATTAAATCACTCAGGAACTGTTTACGTGTATTCAGACAAAATATAGATACTCGCCAATCCCAAGGGAATGAGAATTGGGAGAGTTCAGATTGCATTCTCAACCCTCAACAATTCTCTGGAAAGTAAAAACGGGGGACAAAACGACCATTATGCAACAGCAGTATTTAAAATATGGAGGTCCTTAGCGTCTAAAATTGAGGGTGAGCCTAGGACCAGCCTCAACGTACGAACACCATGACAGATAGATAACAAGATTAATTTAAAACAGATAGGTGGGGGTATGGTTTGATAATTAAATATACACGGATTATATCAGTTCAATACGAGGATTACGTATTCGTTAATCAGGGATTCAATACTTATTACTTATTTCTAGGACACCTGCTGGGGTGAGGCACTGAGACTTGTAAATCTCATTAGGGAATAACCACATGATGTGACATGGATGTTAAAAGGTGTTGTGGAGGGAGGTGTGTTACTTCGGTGAGAGGTGGAGCTGGGCTCGGACATTGGACAGGTTTAACACTATCGTCATGGGAGACGTGTATTAGGGCATCATTTTGCAATGCTCTTCACTACAATAATTATATTCTACAGATCAGATCAAGTTTATAATGTTTTTATAGTTCGATCAAACTTGACTTAAAAATTTAAAATGTAATCCTCCTTGAGGGTAAAATTACAAAACCTCTAACACTAACAATTACACATAAAAATTGACATCTTTCCTACAAAAAGGGGAGGAATTTAATCTATGTTGTCATTAAAAAGTAGGCGTTAGATCATTGATTTATTAACACAGAATATAGGACGACTGTTTAAAGAAGTGATGACGATGTTTATGTCATTATTCTAGATTTGATTTCATTTGACCAAGCCCTTCAAAACAGCAGTTAAAGCAGTAAAAAACTGAGAGGTTAGAGGATAGACCATACCGCTTGTAGTGTTGGGTGTAACTTTATCCCTGATCAATCAAGATATTCAGAGATTAATCAAATCACTGCAGCATCACCTCCAGATTTAGACCATGCAAAGTGTATTAATTATCTGCTCCCTCATCAATATATATGTGTATATCTCTTTTACTAGGTGGCATTTTCTAGTTACCACCCCATGGCTTAAATCTTATTTACAAATCCGTGCAAAGCAACTTGCGGAACAAGAAACGTCTAGAGAAATATTAAAGCGTTTAACAAAAAACACGAATCTACTCCGACCACAATATCGTCTAGCAACACTAAACACAAAAAGCTATCAAGGATATATCATAACATATCTTGGAAATGTCGGAAGAAAAAATCCCAGGATGAATTTTTTAAATGATATGAAAGGGCGATGATAAACGAGTTAACAAATATATTATACAGACACAAGTTCTGGACAGGTTACCCGCCTAAAGCCTCAATTGCAAACTGAATATATGGTCAAGTTCGGAGACAACCTGTACATTTTTTACTTTTTTAGAAGTGTGTGGTGGAGCCAGCTCAACACAGACTGAAACTCCCTGATTATATGGCTGACAAGACATTTTTCAGGACTTTCTCTGAGTAAAAAAATAAAATTAAAAGGTTGAATGGTTGAGCAGATACAGGTGGTATTAAACAAACCCTTAAAAGGTGGAGATTTAAGGTGGAGACTGGCTCTGGTTGAAGAAACTTTTGATTAAGGTGGAAAAGGTTATTGGTAACACAAACTACATCAAATTTGCAATCTGATGGTTTTATCAATATTTTATTTAAGTGCTCAACCGAGGTGGAGAAATTAAATGCACTTTTCAAAGCTGCTCAACCAGGGGTGGAGAAAGGTTTAGAGAGTTCTAGGTTAGCTAGAAAGTTGCGTCTCGGCCTTTTCTACTTCCCGTTAAATTTTGTTTTTGCCATTGACGCTCAACAGGGTGGAGATCTTTCATTAAGAAACAGTAAAAAGCCCGTCAAACATGCCTAAATTCATTGGTTTTATCACTAATTCTAATCTGCTCTGTTAACTGCTACTGTAGGTGATCATAAAACTGTTACCCCTTCTGTCTTAAAGCAAAGTGTTCTAGCAAATGAAAAAACTATCATAGTTGTGAAAAGGTGCTCAACAAGGTGGAGAAATTGTTGATTAAACATTAAAACATTAAAAATGCATTAAAACTGGCCCCACCGGGTTGAGTTGAGCTTTGGCAGTTGATTTCTGGAAGAAATAACATTGGGTGACCCTTTAGCATGTATACAAGTCATCAAACTAGCCATCAACCACTCAACCGCGGTGGAGAACCTTGACTTCTGAGGTCAAATTTACGCCCAAATTTGCCAAATTTGAGTCTCCACCTATGTTGAGTGTACTTTTCAGCAAGGATGCCTTGTAATATGAGTTGGTAGATGATTTAGAATCATTGGTATTGCAAATGGACTGCCACAGTCACTCTACAGCTCCTAAACTACAGAATAACAGATTTTGAACTGCATGTTATGCTGTCTCCACCTCGGTTGAGCCGATTCTGAGGATCCTATTCTATGAAATATGATTAGTATAACCCATAATATTAAATATTAGGACTTTGGAGCAATTAAAAAGCATGAGAGGGTTAGTTCTAGTCACTTATATTAGCTCATGTAGTCAGTGTGCTGCTCCACCTGTGTTGAGCAGACAAACCTGCTCAACCGGCACTTTTTGAGTACCCACCTGTCTTACGTAACTTTAAATTGTGAAATTTGAAGTAAATATTTTTTTCATAAGTGATTTACAGCTCCTTTATTTTTGTAATTTTCAGGTGGCCACTGTCTCCACCAAGGTTGAGTTATTTAAATTTTGAACCCAGATATCATTATAGAAAGGTTAGGAGTATAATATCTGAAGAGCCTGTACCCCTTGGACTTTCAGAGGAATTATAATTAATTTTACCGTATATGGCAGTGAAATAAATGTAATTAGTGACTGATTTTATGTACAGGTTGTCTCCGAACTTGACCATATACTTTCGACCCGATTATCAATTCCGTTAACATAAATTAGTTTTTCCATGTTTCCCTTTTATACTCTTCAATCGGAAAATTTCAAAACAGAAATGATACATTAACAACACCCTAAACTAAAACAATTAGATCAATAATGATAGAGAGGAAAATTAGATTCACAACCTTTTGTGGCTTCGAACCTCCCTTATATAGTTCAAAATACAGACATTAATTACTTCACGCAGCATGACGTCCCTCATTAAATATTGACTAAACAAAGCACGTCACAGCTCAGAAGATAGCATAACTAGATAGTAGATACGCGATATTGATACGACAACTATAAGTCGTAAGCCTATTTTGTAGTGATGACGTGGGGGCTAGTACCTAGCACTAAAGGTAAGTAAGGCGACACAACAATAGTGAGGAGCCGGAAGCGTCGTAAGACTTAACTTTGTAGGGCAGTGCATGATGCTGTGTGGTGAGGATATGACGTAAGAACGGATGTTAAAGATAGTAGATCACGTGACTACCAGTTCACTTCATTCCTGAGAAAGGAAGTTGGCCCCCCACATGCCATCACTTCTACGTGACAGGGTACGTAATCTCCGTAAATATATGACAATGTTGCACTTTAGAGGGAGAAACCCTTTAACCCAACCATCTAGACTGGGTATTGTAGATTTGAGAGACATTGATTTTACTTACTTTCTTTGATCAACTATAATTTTCAATTTGAAATCCAAAATAGATATTATTTGATGAATAAGATAATATTATTTTTAGTTGTATGTTAATATTTACCCTTTGATTTTTGAATCATACCCGATAACTTAAAAATAACCACCTAGTCTTTTAAACGTGGCTTGT
Source organism: Bolinopsis microptera (assembly GCF_026151205.1). Lineage (NCBI taxonomy): Eukaryota > Metazoa > Ctenophora > Tentaculata > Lobata > Bolinopsidae > Bolinopsis > Bolinopsis microptera. The sequence continues at coordinate 21,742,906 of NC_087072.1, forward strand.
GTCATGCGACTTGAATGAAATCGACAAAGTTAAGGGGGCAGGAAGGAAACCTGATGACGCGAAAAGTTTAAAATAATATAAATACGATGATCTGCATGGCTTCATTTGTTTTAAACAAGTGAAACAAACGTAACCGGAGAAATTGTAACCCAAAAATATAGCTCAGTTAACCACGGAGTCCATAATTCACAATTATAAATGTAATTTCTACAAGTTGTTAAATTAATTAATCTGCAAACGCCCCAATTACACCGATTTGTTAAATTATACGACGATAAACTGTTATACCCCTGGCGCAGAACATTGCAATACATGCCTCATTGATTAACTCTAAGTCTTGAAAAACAGGCGATTGGAGTTCTTTTCGAAAGAACGTCACGATCAAGAATACACGATTATAACTTGGTAACAATACGTGTCTTTTAAGTTTCTTTTGAAGGACCCTTTCTTGGAAGAAGAAACTCCCCCGGTTCATTTGACGGACCGTGAAAATAATCGCTTTTAACTCATTTACCCTTCTCAGCTCTAAATTTACACAAATTGGGAGGCATTACTGTTTAACTCCACTAATCATTAAACGAACTCGCTCATTATAGAAATAAACAGGATAAGAATTACACAGGCAATTACTCATCTATCTTATGTGAAAAAGTCTAGCAAATCTTCTCGGCTTATTATAAATCATAAACAATCAAACGTTCAACATTTCTATATCATTATTTGGTCTGTCTATCAAGCCAAAACAAACGATTAAACGTGATACATATCCTAAAAATGCCTAATAAAACAAATAAGCCGTCACAAAAAAGGATCAATAAGAAGCACAGAATCTGCAAAACGTTGCCGACTGAAGGCTGCAGTACCCTCGCTCTAACTTCAGTTGATGTATTACATCAGCTGAAGTAAGAGAGAGGATTAAACAGGAGATGTATGTGTGATAAGGCAACCCTGCCACAGCAGCCTAGTGTTAATAACCTTAAGTTCTCAGCTCTAAATTTACGCAGTCAAATTGGGAGATATATTGTTCATTAGTGTTACTGGTGACCAGGTTCGTGAGTGGCTGTTGTTTTGAGCGGCATTTGTTGTTAACACACGTGATAAGAGACTTTCCGGACGTAGACCTCTAGGTTATCTACAGTAGGGAAATAATTGGAGACGTTTTAAATTTTTTAAAAGCTCAATTAGATTTCCACGCTCCGAGTGGTACGAAAAGCGGACATAATGCCAACAAAACTAATGCAATTATCAGCTAAACAATATGAGTGTGTTTATACTGTTTACAGACGAAACCCGTACTACAGTAAAGTGAAGACTTCAACATAGTGAGAAAAGTTTAAGGGCTTCTTGGATTGTAACATACTAGTATAATGACTGGAGAATTATCATAGCACATCACAACTTCACTACTTGGTTGATAAAGGGCTTTCTTGACATTTCCAGGAATTTAAATACCACATGATAGATTTAAAACCCAGATCTCCTCTGGTTGGTATTACTGACTTTAGGGGGAACACAAAGGAGATCATTTGTCACAACATTTTAACAACAAACGTAACGCCAGTAACTGATATGTTACCCCGTAAACTGAGCACCTGATATAAACTGAGCACCTGATGCCTTATTTCTGGACAACCGGACTAAATTGCTTCAAATTAATTAAAAATTAGCGGCTTGACCTTCCGAGAAATGAGAGCGGTTTTAATGAAATATTCCGTCAAAAATAATTTTAGTTTTATAAATGAGCCATTAATTAAGAGGTCACGTACTGAGAATGTTCACAAAGGTCGTGATGTTGAATGCAAGACATGTCAGCTAGGAGACAGTTAGCCGAACATTAACTGCACTGTAAATTCCCGTTTATGCAACTCAATCAGATTTTAATAATTAAATATTTATCTATTACTGTTTGACATTTTACAACATGGGCTTACTCTTGAACAAGTAAATTATATATCAGTTGCTGGTTCTTAAACTTATTGAAATATTATTTTTGTCCTAAGTTAAACAGATAACACTGTTATTCCAATACCTCCATACATGTTACGTATAATAATGGTGATTGTTAAAAACTGAAAATCACTTATTAAATCTGGCCTGTAGAAAATTCGAGATATGTGGATTATTCATTATTATTCAAGATATGCGGGTTATTTTACTGCGAGACTCTCCGTAACTCGTACCTGGAATATACTTACTCTAGTTAGGAAGGTTCTACTCCTCTAGGAGTTTGTGGCTTTGTCTCGATAAATTATCAGTCAAACAGTTGAGTTTTAATCGAACAACAACAATGAAAATATATCAAACGAAAAAACCTGGCCTGTGATAATACAGTAATAAATGTGACTTGAAATGACTATAATAGAGATTTGACATCGGAGCCATAAGATATAATACAGTTCATGAGCTGTAACAATTAAACTCGCATACGTTTTCACAGGTGAAGTTTTCTGATTACAACTAGACACTTAAACAAGGGTCCTAGCATTTACTAGTCTTTGTGGAATGCCCTGTTGTCTCAACCCCTTGTCTCAACTAGACTTGAAACCAAAATAAGAAGGCCTGCTAGGGTCGGGCTTTTATTCACGGAACATGACTTTCAGTTTTAGCTATGATACTATAAAGTATTTACTAGGATTCCATTATGGAATGACTTTGATAGTAACCTTAGTCGACTTTCGGTCGGTAATGTAAGGTTTTCGGGTCTGGCTTTTGATATAATTTGTACGTGTCTTGAACGGCCCATCACTCATTCCAATAGAACGCTGGGCTGACAACAGCTTCGTGTCACGTTGATACCTACCAGGACTCTAGAATATGGTCAATAATATGTCAAGTCGGCATAAAAATGAAAAATAATTCCTTTCAGCGACTTTAGCGGGCTAATTTCGAGGGCCTTCTTTTAAAGCTTTGATATCTTTATTCTTGGTCGTGGCCTGTGATACATAACTACAATATATTCTAATTTAATTGAAATGCATCAACATGTTGATACATTTCTCAACCTTGCTCTTAAAGTGAGTACTGTTGTTTTCTAAAAGTGAGTACTGTTGTTTTCTAAAAGCGAGTACTGTTGTTATCTAAAAGTGAGTACTGTTGTTTTCTAAAAGTGAGTACTGTTGTTTGAAGCAGTGTAGATCGACTAATGACTGATCATACTCAACGAAAGTACGAGGAAATCGATGTTAAACATACACATAATAATATTGTGTTGTACATTGAAATCAATATTCAAAAAAAGAGTCAATCGCACAATGTACATACTACATTATATATATTCTCTTACGGATAAACATAAATTACAGTGAATCAGGTACGCACTCATCCAAAGATTGAATCCAAGTTGAAATCTGATTTACACAGTATTTCCAATGGTCTAATCCGATTTATTGTTGAACATCTATAGCGTTTTGAATCAGAGAGGGATTCAACCGATATCATAATATGATATCACCTACCTAGCTATGTCACCTATGTTGAGATTCGTTAAGCTTTAACAGGGCCATCACATTATGTGAAAATCAACCGATATAATGATGCCTACCATTTACGTGCGTCGTGCTGCAAAAGTGCAAATGATGCGATCTCGCAAATGTTTCATTTCAATTGCAAATTTAAACCTAAAAATGCAGAAAATATACGGGAAATTGGGCAATTCCGCAAACCAAACCAAATACCATTAACAGCACTACCAAGGACATACACTTAATGACAAGGAACTAAGGAAGATACTTATATAACTCATTAAAGAAAGTGTCGTAACAAGATGTAGCCAGGTTCATAATTTATCGGGAATGCAAATGCCTACAGGAAAATGGTGACTAATGACAATCTACAACCCTATTCGCTCAAATTCGATGGAAAAAACACAATTCTATCGAATTTGAAATACGGTTGCTTTTTCTCGTTTAGTCTAATTATAAAACTTATTTAAGAAACCGATAAGCCGGTAAATAATTAGTCACATTTTTGTTAGGATAGTAAATTGGTTCTGTCGAAGATCGAAATTGTTTTAAAAATTTTTAAAAACTATACAGCTATTCAACAAAATAAGAAAGAGTGTTGTCAAGTTACAACTGGGGTAAATGACCTGCTCCAGGATTAATGTCGCTCCTTAAAGAACACTTAAACAATAGATTTGTAGTTATGTAAGTGATGTAATTAGTTTATGGAATTATACTAATTCTGATTGTACCTGATACAGTCGCTTTGTTACTGATTAGTTATAAGTCGAGCTGACGTGCCCCAAAATACAGTAAAACCCCGCTTATAAGCTTGCTTTGAATCCTGTATTATACAAGCACTACTGTAAGGGATCACGTGTCATGAATTCACTCTGTACATCATAAAGTGATAGGATTTCACTGCATCTACCGGATAATTATCTTCCTCTAAACGAAAACGTTTTACTATCGTACAGAAGTGAGAAATGTTGGTCCAGATGATGTTGCCAAACAATCAGAGAAACAACTATTAAATAACTTTATCAAACTTAATATCTTTAATTACTCAGCTTGTATCAAATTTTGTATTTTAAAATTATGGTAACTTTTAAAATGTTGTCTTTTAAAAAAATCTTAAATTGTTGGAAATAAAGCCACATTTTTGGGAGAAAGATGTTCAGCAAATTTTGAAAAAAATTGCGGGAGAAATGAATTACCCACAGTAAATCGAGGTTTGCAGTAAATCGGGGCGTGGTAAATCGGGGTTATGGCACATTCTACATATCATAACTTAGCATAGTTTATTGCTTAACATATCACTAAATTTATCAATAAACATATTATGATTAAATCTAAGGCATACTTTATTCTTATATTTGATGAAAATATGGAATGTAAAACACAAGCAGACTAGTATCAAACCTAACAACATGTAAAATATCAGCAGATATTGCTAGAATTGATAATTTCTAAATAGTCAAACTTTAAAAGAAATTTAAAACATTTACGAGTCACAACGGTAATGTAACGAATAAGGACTAACTAATTCGACGAATCAAAACAGGAATGCTTTCATTCACAGCTGTTGTGCAATAGGTGATGAGCAATGATTGTCAAAAGTTTCGTAATTGGCACGAGCCGTGTCTATTTTCTTAGTCAAAGAGAAATAAAACCATAGAATATAATTACAATAATTACAAACATATTTTTGCAATCCCTAGAAAAAAATAGTTCATACCACAAAAATCAAAAGAATTGCGTAAGCTGAACTGAAGAACATGATTACCAGGTTAACTTTATACCCCACGCCCCCCCCCCCCCCCCCCCCCACTACCTATAATTTCGGCGAGACAAAAACAAATTCGGATTTCCGTTTCCTGCATGAATGAGATGCCAATGGCAAATAAAAGTTAATGTCAGGTGCATCAAGGATCTCTATTATCTACATTAAGAAGATTGCATTAAGATCAGATTAAGATCCCGGATCTGGTAGCAATTCGTACTCTGTCTGACGAGGTAAGTCAGTTGCAATCCTGTCTGAGTAAAGAGATTACTTGGGACTAGACAGTTAAAATTCTCGATCCAGGAATCCGAGATGGAGTTAGATCCTTGCCAAGTCCACTTGTATGATTATAGATAGCCAGAAGAGGTGACAATTGGTACCCTGGACCCTCAATTGAGAGCTGCCAAATAATACCGGATGGAAATTTAATTATGTGTCATAGGTTTGTATCCTCCCTGTTTTCTCTCGAAATTTAATTTTTAGTTTTTCCGAGTGGAGTGTTATCTATAAGCTGCGTTTATGTGTAATTGTATTGCACAAGCGATTTTTGATTGCACACTGAAAATTAAGTCTGAAAATTTTTATTCTCCTAGGGTTTTTGATACTTTCAAGATATTATGATCTAGGGATACTTTAGAAGAGATTAATAGGACAAAATTTTGAGAAAGGCCTTTTTTATTAATTCGATTTTGAAAAACTTGGACCTCATTTTTTGACAAATCGAAAAGTTATTTTTCTTGTTAATTCAATATTTATTATCTCATTTATAGTACCTGCAGTCAGTGACGACTGAGGTTGCAGAAAACAATGTTGCAGGAAGAGGCTATGATTACACAAAAACTTGATTAAATTGCATAATCAAAAGCTTGTATGTGGTCTCCTTAATCTCTTAGTACTCCCTCGTCAGAATGCGGATATTATGCTGCACCAGTGCTTTCTGTTGGCAATATTAATTAAATAATTTATTACCGGCTCTTTTCCCTGGAAATCCTCAATTTGACAACGCTGGCAGAGTAGCAAATGCGTGGGGACCTCATAGAAGCTTTTAAAGTAAGAAGTCACGGTTTGACTGATTATAAATAGGGGATGTTTAGAATTAGCAGATCCGGTCTTAATCATGTTTCAAGCAACAGATGTAGTAAAATCAAGAATATCCAGAAGTCTTTTTTCCCGGAGCTAGTTATCCCATGTAACTCTGTGACAGTTGAAGGCTTTGAAGTTAAATTAGACTTGGATTTTAGAAAGATATGATTTCTAAAAGTATTACAAATGATTGCTTTTTTTGGGATGTTTCGAATAAAGTTCAAATAAGTAAGAATAAAAAGAGCCAGTTATGTCAGTAACATAAAGAAAAATAATGAATATCTTTGGTTTCATCCTTATGTGGCAAAGAAGCGTTTTATAAATCTTCATTCCACTGGGAAGTTTGATTAGGTTTTTAAAATAGGATAATGTTTTGATACATTTCTTAAAATATTGTATTTGATAAATAATTAATGTTGGTGGGGAAATATTTAATACATATTTTTTCACATAGTGCGATGATATTTTGTAGACATGTGTCATGATGTGATGCCATAATTTTTACTTTACTTTGCTTTACTTTGCCTTTTTACTTTACTTTACTTTGCCTTCTATCGAATACTCTCCTCAGAGTTCGTGTTAACTCCTCACTGTCGGAAGAGTTTGAAAGTTTAATCGGAGCCTTTCAAGGTGACAGTTTATCTGGAAAGCTATTCACACTTATTCTTGCAGCAGCCTTACACCACCTCAGAGCTGTATCTGGGAGACCAAACCCACCAGTATCAGAACTAGGTTTTCCAACTGAGTGGGACTATTCAGATGATTGTGACTTTGCTGACGAGGACATCGAGAAACTAAGAATCTTCCTTCCTGCAGTGAAGGAGATTCTCAAAGACTGGAACCTCCAAGTAAATGAAAGTACAACTGAATTCAGTACCTTCTACCTGGCGAAAAAATCTGACACACTAACGGTCAGCCATTAGCCAATAACGAACCATGACGAAGTAATAAGTCACTAGGTTCCTTACTGTGTACTGAGAAGGACATTCAAAGAGGGAGAATCCTAGCTGAGATTGCTTTTAAGAACTTTGAAAAAGTATGGTTGTCCGGTTAGAAAATTTCCCTCGAAAGAAAGATGAGGTTATATGATGATCAAGTTGTTTCTGTATTGATTTATAACTCAAATAGTTCAGTAAACAAAAATTCAGTTAAACAAAAATTCAATTTTATGCCATTTATTACAGAGTAAACAAGTTTACAAAAGTTGGAGTCCTAAGAAAGCAACCATGGAGAAAATGGACACACTTCATCGTAGACACCTCAGGTCCATTTTAAACATCAAATGGCCTAAAGGTATGATAAGCAACAAAGCATTGTATGAAAGGTGCAAAGTTGAAAAGTTATCCAAGCGTATCGAACACCAGCGGTGGAAGATGTTTGGACACAGTCTCAGGAGTATGGAGAACACCCCAGCCAAAACGGCTCTCTCTATTGCTATTGAATCAGATAATTTATTCATTGGAAGATTGGGGAGACCTAGAATGAACTTGTTATCTGTTTTAAGAAGTGATAAGTAGTAGAAATTTGAAAATGGACAACTTGCATGAATTGAATGAAGTTGGAGATATAGCTGCATGCAACAGATGTTGGGAAAATCTGTTTCAAGGGTACAGTTTACCGCATTAAGGTATTTTTAAGAATCATTTTTGTCGGTAAGATCCTGTTTTATAATAATAATAATAATTACTTTGCCTTATGTACTATGAATAGAACAAGAACGTTGGGAATGCATGCATTATTGATTTTACTGCTAACTTACCCGGGCCGTTGGGTTAAGTTACGGTTCAAAAGAGCAGCTACATTCAGCTACATGTTCCCAATAATGCTTAAAACATGGGTATAGGAAGATTGTGAGGAGAGGGGTTTGAAAAATTGTTTGAAAAACGTTACTTATTTATAAGATACTATAAAAATCTTAGCTGATCAAAAAGTCGAAATTTGTTGATGAGCACTCGATCATGGCCATAATTAGTGACTTGGGCCGAAATAGGAAACTGAGGAATGGATAAAAGCGAAGAATGGAATAAAGATAAAAACATAAATATTCAACTCTTTTCTTGTTCAATCAGATTACTCTGGATCTGGTATGATAAAAGTAATTATAGCAATAACTGCTACTATTGCACTATTGCAGTTAGCTTACCATAATTTGGATCATTTTTAGAGGTTTGTTGTACTCATCAGCTTGTGTCAAAATGTTGTACAATCTAACGCACTCAAATTCATTAGTAAGAGCACTAATACATGATGTTAACTCCGTAACACTACAGTTAAAACTATGTCTGTGGACTTACCACTCCAAGTAGCATCAGTGGTTACTGTATTATATCCTGTGATATTTATCAAATCTGTTTCCTGCAGTACCATACCAATTAATAGTTAATACGTCAGGAGGTGATACGTCAAAGAATAAGATGGAGTACAGACTGAATCAAGGGGCCGGGGGGGGGGGGGGCCGGGGGGGTCTTCATCAAAATTCTCTCGAAATTGATTTTATAGTTGTTTCTGATAGAGGGAAGTGATATCTATCAGCTGCTTTTGGTCCCATGGAAAAATATTGTTCCTAGCCAAAATTATCGCTGGTCAAAGGTCATTGCTTATGTGTAATTGTATTGCGTGAGCGATTTTCAATCGCGCCCTGAAAATCGAGTCTAAAAATCTATCTTCTCTTACATTTTTTGAGCAATCACCCCAGTGGCGTAACGAAGGGCCCCGCTGACCCCGCTGTGCAGGGGGGCGCCGTCTTAGGGGGGCGCCAAATCGTCGTTTGAATGTGGGACAATTTCGAAAACTTAACTAAAGTACTAGCAAAACTGCGCGTTTTGCTCTAGATACACACTTTTTTAGAGATTTTACCGGCGTATCCTCTAAAATCACCTAATTTGTTCAATTTTAGGGAGGGGCACCAAAAGGGGAGGGGGCGCCAACAGGGGGGCGCCTTTTCGGCAGGGGGGCGCCAACAGGCAACGTTACGCCACTGAATCACCCTGAAACTTTCAGGATATGTTCTAGGGATCATTTAGAAGAGATCAATCGAGCCGAATTTTGAGATAAGCCTTGTATTGCACAGAGCTTGGTCTACATATTATATATTAAATTATTAACCATTCATTCTGTATGTGCACGAAAATTTATTTCAATCAAAAAAAAACCTTAAAACCTTTTTTATTCGATTTTGAAAATCTTGGACCTCATTTTTTGACGATTTTTCCAGGTCCAAGATTTTCAAAATCGAATGAAAAAGTTTCTAAGGCCTATCTCAAAATTCGGCTTGATTGATCTCTTTTAAATGATCCCTAGAACATATCCTGAAAGTTTCAGGGCGATTGAAAATCGCTCACGCAATACAATTACACATAAGCGCTGAACTTTGACCAGCGATAATTTCGGCTAGGAACAATATTTTTCCATGGGACCAAAAGCAGCTGATAGATATCACTTCCCTCTGTCAGAAACAACTATAAAATCAATTTCGAGAGAATTTTTGGTGAAGACCCCCCCCCGGCCCCCTTAATTGGACTGTTGGTTAGTTAGGTTAAGATTGATGGTACAGAACATCCATGTACTGAAATAACATAAGTTATGGAGCAAGGTGATCCGTAAAAATTGAGCTAGAAAGTTTTGCTATAAGAATCTGGGAATACTAGAAGCCAATAATATACTAACAAAGAGATGAAAAGCACTTGTCACAAAGGAGTGTACAGAAGAGACAAAAGGTGTTTAAAAATCCCAGCTTCATGGTAGGAATAGATACAAGCAATTAACCCCCTGGGCTGAACCTGGATAATATATGGAGCTGGAATTCTTTCTTGTAACGCTGGAGAAATCAAATCCTTGGACGTCCCAAGAACCCGTAAACCTAATGATGTAGAATGGAGCTCATCATCCCAAGGAGAATGTTGATCGCTATATAAACGTCGCCGACACTTGTGGCCGTGGGCTCCAAGTATAGAGGAGTCGTAAAGAGAGAGTGAGAATGCACTCACCACCTATGTATAAAGAGTAGAGACCCGAAACGATTGCTCTGAAGGACTACTTTGTATAAGACAAGATACTCTTAGGTGAAGAGATAGACAAAGATAAATGACCGAGAAAACACAACGCGAGAAATGACGCAAGGAGAAGATGGACAACAAAGTGATTCCCGACAGTTTCCAAGGCAGATGACTGGGTAAAGCAAATCCGATAACCTCTTGGAACTGGCCCCACTCAACAAGACTTGAAGAAGTAGACAGAAGGATTGTTGATAGCACCCAAGAACCAAGCACTTAGGGACTAACTATGGTAAAATAGATGACAAACACCTGGCACTTCTCCACTCTGCAGACACTGCAGAAATCATTATGAGACAATAATCACATACTGAATGTGTGCCCAAAACTTTCACATACAGAAATATAAGTGTCGGCATACAAAGTACAGCCGCATTGCACTGGAGTCTGTGCAAGGATACGGCTTCCTTCTCACGCAAGTAAAAAGTGTACAACACCGACCGAGCAGAGAAGGTGTAGGGAGAACGAAAAAGTCAGAAGCTAATGTGGACTTTTCACACCAGTCAGACACGTTATCGAGCCACCATGCTGCAGACCGGATCTTCTCCGTGGTAGACAAGTTAACCAACCGCAAGCAACCATCATCGACGTTGCAAGTCCCAGGAGATACCCGATCTTGGATAGAGAGCAAGATAAGATTACTAGCTTATCAAGACCTAAAAAGAGATATAAGAAGAACAGGAATTTAACGAAAAGGTTACATTGTCCCAGTGGTGGTAGCGCTTTAGGAACTGTCGACCATCAAACCTTTCGTACGCACCTCGATGCAGTCCACTGCAATGCTGAGCAACTCTTAATCTCAGAAGACAGCTCTGCCATTGGATCAGCCCAGAATACTCAGGATGGTCTGGCATCTAATTGAGTGTTTAATACACCGTAGCTCTTCTTTCAGTTTTAGTTTATTCTGTATCAACTGTATTATATACTTTTTGCCTGGTCTCCTTATCTCTTCCCTTGCTCCGCAAGTCCTGTCTCTTGGTTTTATACATTATACAACTTGTAACTCATATCAAGTACATATCGAAATTATTGTATTTAATTAATATATAATACAGAATTTGAAATTACTCCCTAGATTTGTGTAAAGGATATTTTCGTCTGGACTTTGTTATATACAAATTGTACAGTTATTTTATCTTGTTTCTCTTCCCTTACTCTGCACGCCCTGTTTCTTGTAAAACCAATTTGTGTTTAGTATTTCGTATATTCTGTATTATTTGTGGATAATTTAGTGATTCAGTTTTCAGTTATTAGTATTATAGGTGTTTGCATGAATTGCTGTATTAAATACATTCTGTGTCCCAGGCTCTATGTCCCATCTCTTGCCCTGCAAGCCCTGTTTCTTGTTTATACAACATATTATAACTATTAATAAACTTTTTTTGAGTGTAGATTGTTTTTGAATATCTATTTTTTAATTCATATAATATACACTTTATGATTGTTTCGCACATTTTTTCTTCCCTTGCATTGCAAGCCCTGGATCTCTGTTAAAAACATCCACTTTTGAGATACACACAGTCTCTACGACTTTATCCTCTTGGTGCCCTAGGGTCAGCTACTCCGGCCAGAGGAAAATTACCGGATTGGCCAAGGCTTTGCTCCTAGGCAGTCGAGACCTCTTATTGAACCCGATATAATAATTACTTTGCTTATGTACTATGAATAGAACAAGACGTTTGTGGAAACAATGCATTATGATTTACTGCTAACTACCACCTGCCGTTGGGTTAAGTTACGGTTCAAAAGACAGCTACATTCAGCTAAATGTGCAATAATGCTCAAAACATTATAGGAAGATTGTGAGGAGAGGGTTTTGAAATAATTGTTGAAAACGTTACTTATTTATAAGATACATAAAACTCTTAGCTGATCATAAAGTCGAAATTTGTTGATGAGCACTGCGATCATGGCCCATAATTAGTGACTTGGCCGAAATAGGAAAACTGAGTGAATGGATAAAAGCGAAGAATGGGAATATAGATAAAACATAACTATTTCAACTCCTTTTCTTGTTTCAATCATATACTCTGGATCTGGAATGATAAAAGTAATTATAGCAATAACTGCTACAATTGCAACTATTGCAGTTAGCTACCATAATTTGGATCATTTTTAGAGTTTGTTGAACCATCAGCTTGTTGTCAAAATGTTGAACAATCTAACCACTCAAATTCATTAGTAACGCACTAATACATATGTTAACCTCAGTTAACACTATCGGTTAAAACTATGTCTGTGGACTTACTAAATTTTATTCCACTTCATGCTTCGATCACTTTTGGCGGAAAAAAATATTTTCAAATTTTCAAACTTTGTCTCGAAAAAAAATTTTAAGTGAAAAATTTTTGAAGTTTTTCTAAAAACTACATTTCTCCGTGTTTCAAACGAATTAAATCATTTTGAGCCAATAAAAAAATTTTCACTTTTTTTGGTGATTAACTAATTGGTAATTATCCAATTAGCTGATTGTCCAATGTAAAAATTTTTGATACAAAAGTTTTACTCCTTGATAAGATAAACATTCTAGGTTAATTTTCAGCCTTCTACGACGTTCACAACTAAAGATATTTGGCAAACCAGAAAAGTGGTACAAAGGTGGTAAAAAGTGGTAAAAGTGGTGTTTCTGTTGAGATACAAAATTGGCAACAAGTCTAATTATGTTCGTAGGGGTCCTAATTACCATATTCCGTTGAGAAATCCTTGTGAACATTCAAATCCAACGGAACCCTTAAATCGACCACTTTTCCCCTTACTATACATCGTGCCCTAACTATACATCGTCTACGTAAAATAAACAAACGCGCACACTACGCGCGCAATTCTGGCGCAGTAAATGTTGTACATGTGATACTTTAATCTAAGGATGGTTAGAAAATAGTGTGCTTTTTAGCGCGCGCGACCATTCCATGTGACTAAAGAGTAATCTTATCACGTAACACGGCAATTATAAATGATATAGAATTATCAGTGCAGTTAATTGTGTAAACTAACTGGGTTATCAACGGACAGGCTAACTTAGGTCATGATCGACGTCAGGGTTTTCAAACGGCCCCTTGCCAGATGATACAGACTGGTGCAGGTGAATAACTTGGAACACGTCTAAACAGTAAAAAGTCATGTCTCGTGAAAGTAACGCTTTTTCTTCAACTCTTAGCAGCTCATGTAAATAAAATTAAGATTTAGTGACCAACCTATCATGTTAACCATGTTTCCTCTACAAACAGTCATGTGACCGTGGGCCATAAATGTACTTTCTTTTCTCTTGACATCTCAAAATCCTCGATACTTACGAAGAAGTGTTAACAAAGCAAAATCGAAAATATGTACTATCGTAGCAACAATAAAATTACTGATTCTGATCCGCTTCAAATTCGTAAATTTATTCTTATTTATGACAAGACTAATCTTTAGATCAGCTGGCACTAAGCCCATTCTTTTACAACTAGGAGCATACAAAAAGACGATTGGATAAATTCCAAATAACTAAAATGAGTCTCACATTTAATAGAAGTTGAAAATGTCCATTAAAATTAAGAGCAATCAGCAACGAACAACTACCCCAAATTGTCCCTGAAAACGACAATTGTGAACATCTCCCAAAATTAAAATTAGGAAGCAGCAATCTTAAGAAATCCTAGCAAGAGAATCCTTATATACGTTTATCAGTCCGGACTGGTATTGATAAAACTACAGAGAAATAAAGGAATATAAGCTCGACCACTGAATAGTAAGCAATGGACTACATCCAAAAGGGAATTATATGCAGTGCAGGATTGCAGAGAGAGAGAGAGAGAGAGAGAGAGAGAGAGAGAGAGAGAGAGAGAGAGAGAGAGAGAGAGAGAGAGAGAGAGAGAGAGAGAGAGAGAGAGAGAGAGAGAGAGAGAGAGAGAGAGAGAGAGAGAGAGAGAGAGAGAGAGATGTTTTAAGTCTGAATCTGTTAAGCAAAACTCAAGCCAAAACTAACCATATACTGGTGCTACTTAATGATCATTAAGTTTGGATACTCATCAGATACAAAGCACAGGAGTTTAACACGATTATGTAATAGCTTAATGATGTCAAATAAAGGAACACTCACTCATGCATGTACAAACGCATACATATAGTCAACAAAACGCAACAACTAGAACAAATTAACTTAACTTCTTTTGACGTTTATTTTTTCTTCACACCACAAAAAATAAACATAAACTCCACACTACAGGGTGTTCAAGAAAAATTCGACCAAGCGATAAGAGTTAAACTTTATTTGAGGAGGGTGTGGCAGCCTGGATGACGTGTTTCACAAATTGTCCAATATCAGGCTCATGTTATTGGAGGCGTAGACCCCTGAGATACAGGTGATCAGATCTGTGAAGATTAATTTTTGATGTGATCAATGGGTGGAATTTGACTTAAAAATTTGACCTAAAAATTTGACTTAAAAATGAACTAAATCTAGGGTATTTGACAGACTTATAAATGGGCTGCAGTTCACATGACTACTGAACTGATCTGTACATAAATACATAATAGATATAGATTAGAATAGAAGTAATAATAATCTCTAAGAAATCTCTGAATAATTCTAGGATCACATATGTATAATGGGACGGGACCCCTTGCCAAACGGGTGGTTCTCGTATTAGAGCAGCTCAGGTGAGACAAGCGTGTCAGTGTCATGTAATGGAAGCAATACGAGATGCCAAATCGAAATTGAGTTGTTGAGTTGTTAATAAATGACCGTGATCTTGTGTATACAATATACATACTGAAAGCTGAGGTCAAATTAACCATTTCGATTCAACATGCAGCAGAGATGTTGTTTGATTAACAGATCACTGCAGCCACCCGATTTGAGAGTCGTTTCTGTATCAGATTCTGTATAAAATGCACTTAAATTTAAACAGTGACATGTGCTCCGAAGCAAATCCAAGATTCATGATTGATTTTGTATACAGATTCTGGAGCGCAATAGCACATAACTTACTGAGTTTTAAGTTGATAGGTTAAAGCTCAGGCGGGTTATTAGCAAAAATCACTTAGTCACGTTTTTTGGGACACCCTGTAGTAAATACAACTTAGAAGCGTGTAATAAAGATATATGCATTTTAAACACTAATCTAACTGAATAATTTCATGTGTATAACATCATGGAGCTAGTGAATGCTGTAAAGGATTATACAACATTTGTATTGTACAGTTGGTAGTATAGCATTCTGTTTCCAATAAGTTTAAATAGAATTGAAGTTAGTTCGCTAAATGAAGTCCCATACAAAGTAACTACAACTCATTCATTACAACCCGTGATTATTAAACGAAAAATAAATGTTAAACATGATTTATAATTTAAAAACTGTAAACCACCAACTGAATTATCGCTTAAATTTAAATAAGTATCAAATCAAAAACCATCATGTGCCGTTAAGCAGCAGGGCGCGGCTCACCTGGGCCACAGCAAATCGGCGAAAATGGGTTCGAAAAATCCAATATTGGCACTCGAGTCCTTGATCTTTCCGATAGTTCACTGGGCCTTTTGAGCTGCCGTCCTTCAGCTTCTGTCAACTGAAATTACTACTTATCCAAGTTGAGCAATCAGCCGATGCGCGGCTTTTATGGTTATATATGATTATATGTTTAATCTGTAATAAAGATCAAAATTCAAATTTGTATTCCTTTAAAAAAATTTGTATTCCTTACATTTCCAGATTGCTGATACTTGCACTGTGAATTGAATTATAAAATGTTGTAATACAAACAACCACTGCACTGGAAGAAAAGAGTATGCAAATGCAATAGCCAATATGTAACAGATTCAAATAGCTCGAGTTTAATGGTAATTACCTATTATTATTGGAGTTTGTGATCCATGTGATTTAAATTTCCGTGGTTATATATATTTTGTTGATTATAATGTTATGATAGTATAATTTATTGTAAATTTGTGGTATTTAAGTATTGTGTAACGGGATGAAAGTGCTTTAACCAGGTGTAGCCAGTCCACACCCTGGCACCATAATATGAAGCACTTGTTTTAATTCTAAATGAAAAGCTCGAGAATGTTATATTTCCATCCATGCCATCTATGCTGCTTCAATAGATACAAGTTAAAACACAAAAACAATGACAGAGCAGAAAATGTACCCATCAACCTTCAAATGTTGATCATTATCATGATTATTAAAACGGATTAAAAGCAGACTAAAACGGAATATATTCCTTGTTCAAAGAGAATACAATCAAGATAAGTCATTTTGTCAAGATGACTTTAACGGGTTTTACGTCTAGGAAGATGGGTTTTATGATTCTATTGCATCAAGCAGATTATTGCTTCCACAACTCTGGGACCTAACCACTGGTTTTCTAGTCATCCATTATGTGGAACAAGTCCATTGTCCAAACTAACAGATACAAATTTAAAGCCAATTCAGTTGACATTTACTCAATCACTAGCAGTGGCGTAACGTTGCCTGTTGGCGCCCCCGCCGAAAAATGCGCCCCCCTGTTGGCGCCCCTCCCCTTTTGGCGCCCCTCCCTAAAATTGAACAAATTAGGTGATTTTAGAGGATACGCCGGTAAAATCTTTAAAAAAGTGTGTTTCTAAAGCAAAACGCCGTTTTGCTAGTACCTCAGTTAAGTTTTTCAAAATTGTCCCACATTCAAACGACGATTTTGCGCCCCCTCAGATGGCGCCCCCAAAGAGACAATTCCAGGTCACAGGTAAAGCAATATAAGTTGTACAGTTTCAACCAGACGTTAGAAGAATTATTAGCTATGCCAGGACATCATACAACAAAGATAAGAGCAGAGGCGGCTCGTGGGAGCTGGCTGGCAGTTGTGTTGGGTGTCCAATCAACGGACTCAGGGGGATGGCCCTAAATGCTGACTGCTGTTCGCCGATGACTGCATACAATACCACAGCAGAAAGTTAATTAATCAACTAAATTATTCTAACGTACATTACAGTTACACACAGGGCCTCATCTTATTATGTATAAAGCGAGACGATATACAGGGTGAGTTGAAAATAGTGTGTGGAAAGTAAAAATCGATAATTTTTTTTATGAAGGAGCAAATTTTGAAAGGTGAATTGCTATCAGTTCATAAACTTCTCTATCAGAAACAACTACCTTACAAGACATATTTATAACGTACGAAATGCGACGGTTTTCCCGAAATTTCGCCATATTTTCGGACCGCCAAAATTTCGGTCGTCGTAATAGAATCCGTCGCATTATTTTTAGCTCATTCCAATAATTGTGGCTTCATCGATTCATTTTGTTCTTGAAAAGTTAGTGATATGATGGTGGGACAAATAAACACAATATTCCATGATGAATTTAATGTCAAGTAATACGCTTATCCGAGAATCTTACTCCTTGGAGTACACTGGAGAACAGCGAGAAACTGAAAGAGTCGAGCCGGACCCCTTAAGTATAGAGGAAGATGAAGAAATCGATTTATAAGTTTCATTTTGTTTCAACATGATTTTACCGATTTTTAGAAAATTTTGAATTTCCTTTGTGTCAGAAAACAAAATGATGAAAAATACCCTTATTTTCTGTGACGTCCGAAATGTGACGGTTTTTGTTCAATTTCGCCATATTTTCGGACCGCCAAAATTTCGGTCGTCGCAAATTGGTCCGCCACAAAAAAGTCTTGTAAGGTAACTAAAAAGTCGATTTTGAGAAAATTTCCATGAAGACCCCCCTGCCCCCATAATACAGTCAAGTCGGCCATAGACAATTGTCTTACACGTTATCAATATGTCCTAGCTAATAAAGGACGATGGGTTGAGCAAATTATTAGTTATTAAGTATTTTAATTGTATTATTATAAAAAGTATATATTTTCATTACCTAAATATGCAAAAATTAAGTGGAAATTTCATTTGTCAAAAAAATTAGAGCCATTTACTTTCCACACACTATTTTCAACTCACCCTGTATATCTGTGCCATTTTACTTGTTACTGACACCACGGCATCAACTTTAACGCGACTTTCTGCAAAAACCGTAAAAGATATGCAACTGAAACTTTTTTGGCTGGATCAAATGCTTTGATGGCCTCCAAATCAGCATGGAAAAATAAAAAATTGGCCAAGGAATAATGATTTTAGAGCCGAAAATTTGGATCCCCAAGTGGTGTCAAAAACGCCAATTAAATAGGTAATAATTATTTTAGTATCTTGAGTCTTGACACCGTTTAGGGTTATATTATACGGGTTCCTGCTAGTGTATGTAATGTGTCACAGGCGACAGCAAACAAAAACGGAAACTTATAAAATTGGTGAAATAGGACACCACATGTGTATGACGCCTGGACGCCCTCAATAGCCGCCTCTGGACAAGAGTGTGCCTCCCAAGAACAGTCCTCTTGTCATCGAGGAACATCGAAGGGGACAAGGTGGACAAGCAATAACCTTATAAAAGTAAAATTTATTCAAACAATTTACACATAATTGTCACAATGACCCTACATAAAAACAACCCTTCAAAAAATCAATATATTCCCTCAAATATTGGGAGAAACATTTGAAAATCACCCTTGGCGTTGTGGCTCCAAATTCAAATCTAAACTATTTATATTAACAAAGTTCTTTCTCGCACCTCTGTCTCCCCGTAGACAAGCAATAACCTATCATTTGTCAACCTTGTTCCAAGGATAGACGACCAACACGGCCAAGTGGATGGTATCAAAATATTTTAACAGAGTATTATACAGTTTAGCGTACGAAGAACAAACATAGTTCACATGATCTGAGAAGTGTACAAATTTTGAAAAGTTAGTCGTAGCGCTCGATCCTCATTTCACATTGCAAAATGGCGCGCATAATATAAAAATGAAATTTTAATTCCGTCAGTGTTTTTATGTTACTCAGCCTGCAACATGCAAAGTGCAGGACTGAGGACTATGGATCGATTTTCTATTTTCAACGTATTACAATTTATATCTAAGGGCTCTTACCATTACTAATTTGCTCGCCCAAACATTTCACGTGACTTTGGTTTTTATGGTTTTGCAGCCTACCAAACGGTTTTACACAAACCCTAATCCTAACCCAGAAAACCTAACCGTTAGGGGCCGAACCCACTGCGAGCTCTTAATTGTCGCGGTACCTAAATGACTGTACTTTTTCAGGATCAAGTCAAAGTCAGGCCTGCAGCGACGAGCCCCTTTCTTTCGGATTGTGAAGTGTAATGTTAATGTTTAATGTAGCTGTTTAACGTCGAAAATTGTTAGTTTGTAATTGTTTTTGAGAAGCAAAATAATTAATCTGAGAAGTGTTTCCAGTTTTATAAAGCTCAGGCATGGGCACCGTATTGTTTATTTAGTTATATTTTATACAATATCTTTGACCTTTGTCGCATTAAGTTGTAGTACTACTACTAGTAGCGGGGTAGTACTAGTAAATAATGAATACTGTGTTTCGTTTATTCTATAAGTATATAAATATTGCATTGTGTATCTTTGTCGCATAGTACATAGTATAAGTTGATCAGTAGCGAGGTAGTTGATACTGTTTCGTGATGTATTTTGATCGTACAATCTTAATTATTCGTATTATTATACCGCAATTCCTGTATTTTATCGTCTAAAAGTGAACAATACCAAATTAAAATAAACAAGAGGCATTTATAGCCTTCAATAAGTATAAATAATCGCACACGATGTACGTGCACACGGGGTTAAATACGACGCAATTGTCAGCACTGCGCGCGCGCACACGTACCATCTTATGTGTGCTGATCTGTATGTGCCTATCCTACTTGTGAAACAAGCGCGTCACGCAGTACGCGTAGGCACATGGCTATGTGAATGCTAGCTTGGCGCTGACAATATATCGAATGTAACAATATTATATTTCCTAAATGTTACTAGAGCAGGGCGAGGTTAATCTTTATAAGGAAAACAAGTTTTAAATTTTGGTATTTATTAAAAACAATCAAAACATATCCTATCATAGAAATAAAGCCGTTATAATTCCATGTAACCTCCGGTTACATGGCATTATAACGGCTTTCTAAATGTACTGTTTGCTGGGTAAACTCCAAGCCCCTGATCAATGCACTATTAGGCTGCTATTATAAATTGATTGTAATAAACACTTAATATCCATTACTCGAGCAGTGATGACAGTGATTGAGCTGCATATTAATGGCATCCCAATAAAACAACTAATTAAACACTGAAACTAATTTCGAGTGGGATTTCATAAACAAAATACTAGTTTGTATAATTCATACCAAGAAAATATTCAAAAAATGAAACAGTATTTGTGGTCGAATTTACCGTATTACATTATGCCTTCTTGCAAATATGTACTATTGGTATTCGATTTCTGATTATTTCTCTAGGAATATGATTATTATATCTCAATTTGGCTTTAGATAGGGTGCCCCGCTAAAAGAACTGGATTCTTCCAGGAAGCATCCCGTGCACAGAGCTTGGTCTACATATATATTAAATTATTAACCATTCATTCTGTATGTGCACGAAAATTTATTTCAATTCAATTTGTGTGGAGAGGCACACCTCAAACCATAAACAAGCTTATCTTTGGATTTGAGAGTGACCTGTGCTTAAAACCCCTCATCCATCCACTACGTCAATATGCTTATTATAAAAATATAGAAAGATATAATAATCTAAAATTACTTATTGGTCTAGTTTGGTGACACAAGAGAGCCCAGTTGAGTTTGAGTAATTAGGTTGAAGTTTTAAATCATAATTTAATTGAAAGGTTAGCCATGTTTCATAGCAGAGTGAAATATTATGTGTGCAGAGACGTACCAGATGTAGAATTTTAGATATAATATAAATTAGTAACCATTTGTCTCACATCACGATACTTTGGAGTACACATTTGTCATGCTTGCTTCAAGCTTTGCTTCAAAAATAAATCCTTGCTATGCAAAAATATGATATGCAGGGTTGGCATAGTAAATCAACACAATACTTTGTGACTATTTGGCACAAAGTGACCGTGCACTTTTAAATTTGTGCGCGCCAGGCGAAAAGTGGCATGCAACGTATGTCAAGGACCGTACCCCAGGCTATTATGTTCGAATAAAGATTCGGCGGAATGACAGGCTGAGCGCCGCCCAGTAAGGCTCACAGTACACAGCATGGCCTCAGCTTGCTAGTTTATGCTATTTATATTGCTCGCTCCTGTCACGTTGTCAGTTCTGTTAGTACCGTAGTTAAGTTTTTAAGATCCCCCCTCCCCCCCCCCCAATTTACATAAATTAGTCAAATTAGTTGATTGACGATGTAAACCCTTTCAAATCGTTGATCTGCAATCATCTCGAATGCTAGTTTGCGCGGCGCGTCAAAGCAGCGAAGTCTCCAAACAAATTAAGTGATTTTAGAGGAAATGCTGGCAAAATCTTTTAAAAATGTGTTTCTTGATCAAAACGTGATGTTTTGCTTCTTTTTTTTGAGTTTTTTAAAATTGTCCCAGATTCAATTTAGCAATTATTTTGATTTAATTTGGCCAAAGTGTTATTTGTTAACGTTTTCTCCAGTTTCTGTTTTTTATAATCTTGACAGGCTGTCAATCCATTTTGATTTTGAAAATGACTGTCTTCACATAGAAGAATCCAAATCTCAGAAATACTTAGTATAGGTCTCATGATAGACAACTTATTAAACATTCAGGACCATATTGATTATGTGAAATCTTAAGTTGCTAAAAGAATAGGAGCATTATATAAGTCTAAAATGTCCTTCCACTGAAATATAGAAAAATGTTTGTAAATGCTCTTATGCTCCCTCAATATTATTAGCTGGATATTATATGGTGTAGGGTTGCCAAAACCAAACTTAATTCTTTAGATATTTTGTACAAAAAAGTAGCAAAAATTGCTCTCAATGTTAAATGGCGTGAACCATCAGTAAATGTGAATCGAGATATGAAATAAGTAAAACAAAATTTAAGTAAAACAAAATTTAAATTTTATTGCCATTACAATGAATAATTATATCATAATAAATATACGTAGACATCCGATAAGGGGTCGTTCACATATTACGTAATCAATATTTTAGCAATTTTTACCCCCCTCCCGTCCCCCCTTCCGTAATCAACCGTAATCAAGACCCAACCCCCCACCCCTCCTGACAGCAATATTACGTAATCATGGCCTGACCCCCCCCCCCCCCCCCCCCTTGACTTTTTTCCTAGAAAACACTTTTCTCCACGTTTCATCATTGTTATGATATCCGGTCAAGCACTACTTACTATTTAAATAGCCGTATATTCGATCAATTTCTAAATTTTATCACTATCAGAGTGAAATTGAGTGGAATTTGAATTAAAATATTGTCAAATTGTTATTATTCTAGAGGGTAAAAAGAAAATTTTGATTACGTAATCAACGGCCAAAACCCCCCTCCCCGTAATCAATTGTAAGCATTTGGAAACCCCCCCTCCCCCCTCGGCTGATTACATAATATGTGAACGACCCCTCATAAACTTGTTACATTCAGTACAACCCAAGATGTCAGCCGACTAACAAAATTTTTTTTAAAAAGCTAGCATGTTCATAATTTTTCTAACGAGCATACTTAGGCTGTACGGAAATAGCTTTAATTCTACGTCATATTAAAAACTTTACATCATTTTTGCGATACAAAAATAAATTTTAAAATAAATAACTCTTTTGCTGCTTAGGCGCGGCACCGCGCTTGACCCACATGCTATACAGCGTGTAGCAACACAGCGCTGAAAACAGAAAATGAAGAAGCTATAACATATAAGCGGAGCGCCGCGCCTAAACCTAAAACCATAAACTTTAAATATTGTCAATCTAGGTAAACTATAGGTAAAAATATAATATTAATCATAAGCTAAAATGTACTAATCTTTGTATTCTAAATGGGGAACAGAACATGTAGAGACCAATGAACAAGCTGAAGAAGAAAGTACTAACGAACCTATGTCCAATGAACCTATGTCGCCCAATATGGCCTCCCCAAATCCTAATAATCAGAAAGTATTAAACTCAACCAATTCTATCAAACCTCCATCATCTTCTTCGAGATATGACTTTCGGCGCCACATCAGAACAGAGAAACCCTTGTTAAATAGACCTCAAGTCCTAGAAGTAAACATCAATCATAAAACAAGAGTCGATAAGAAGAAAAAATGTAGACCAAATGAGAAGGAGAAGATAGATGACATATGTCCTATATGTAAAACCAGAGTTGAATGGCATGTAGATGCTTTGCAGTGTGAGGAGTGCGAGGTTTGGATTCATAAGGCCTGCTTGTGTATGAGTGATGAAGAGTATTTTTTTTTTATTTGAAAATTCAATTAATCATTATATATATAAATCAAGCGTTACATTTCAGCCATGCAAAATTACAATGACATATTTTGATATACTAAATGGTAAATGGTACTGCAATATAAGTTGCTTAATGTTTGGCCGGATGACAACTAAAGAGAAAAATAAACTTGATTATATAATAATTAATTCGGCTGAACCAACACATAGCAAGAGCCACATTAACGTTGGGGCCGTCTACCAAATTTGAATGGCAAACATTAACAAGAAATCAAACATATCATAAATAATTATAAGGATTTTGTTCATTACAATTCCGTCACAACTGATAAAGAAAAAAGAAAAGGACAAGCAGATAGGAAATTGGACGGACAGAATTGTAACCAACAAAAACAAATTTCTGAGACTCATAAGACTGATGAGCTAATCTGGCCAGACTGTATCGGCAGCCCAGAGGTACTTGATCAGTTTGACCTTAAAAGTAGAAATCCGCTCTGACTGCCGGATACATACTGGTAGACTATTCCATTTCAGCATAGATCTATGAAAAAAGCTATTTCGGAAGGCATCCGAGCAGGGCACAGTGGTACTCATGTAAGTTGAAGTATCCGACATATCAATTATTTGAGCATTGTGCCTAGTGTATCGGGTGCCCTCTGGACGGCATAGGACTATATATGTAGGGAGCGAAACTGGAATTATGCTATTCACTATTTTATAGAAGGTCATAAGATCGTTATAAATAAACTTCTGTTTAACAGGGAGAATATTTAGTTTCTTTTGCTCTGTAGCAAGTCTATCGTCATTATAACTGGAGTAAGGTTCACCATTGATCCATTTAATAGCCCTCTTTTGGATAGCAACAAACTGTTGAAGATGAGTTGCAGATTGAGGGGACCATATGACAGAACAATGTTCAAATATAGACCTAATTAACGCTAAATAGAACGATCTTTTCTGCCTTTTATCAGTAGTGAAATGACATGTTCTCTTAAGTAGTCCAAGTCTAGAGGTAGCTTTGGAAACAAGCGCTTTACATTGTGCACCCCAATTAAACCTGGAGTTTATTGCGACTCCTAAATCTGACTGAGAGGGCACAAAGTCAATATCACTTCCAGAAAGTTTATAAAAGAAGGTATTGAATGGCAAGTTATCCAGCACGTTTCTTTGCAGGGACACAGAGAGGGCTTTGCACTTTTGTGGGTGGAACTTCATTCGATTTCTCACTGACCAATCATATAATCTGTTGATGTCATTTTGGATTATGTGATGGTCAGGGTAACCAAGGATCTCCCTCCAAATTTTAGTGTCATCTGCATAAAGGGCGATATTGGTGCCTTGAGAGACACAGGAGAACATGTCATTTATAAATATTACAAACAATAAAGGGCCAAGTATAGAACCTTGAGGGACACCAGACCGAACTGGTAGAGAAGAAGACGTTTGGCCTCCTATCACTACTTGTTGTTGTCGCCCCTCAAGATAGGACTTAATGAATTTAAGCATTAGTCCATCGACATTAAAAATATTCTTTAATTTACTTAAAATGAGGTCATGCGAAACGCTATCAAAAGCTTTCGCAAAATCAAAATATATTATATCAGTCCTGGACCTGTTATTCAATGCAAGTGCAAGATTGTCCGTGAAAGGTATCATTTGGGTTGTGCATGAACGTTCATTAACAAAACCGTGTTGTCGGTCATCCAACAGATCAGAACATGCAGCGTATAATGCAGTCTTTATGCACCTTTCAAAGACTTTCATTACAAGAGATGTTAACGAGATAGGCCTGTAGTTCTCAACCGAAGACTTATCGCCCTTTTTGTGCACTGGTACTACAAGTGCCAGCTTCCAATCAGGGGGTATGCATCCGCTCGAGAAAGACAGGTTAAATAAAACACTAAGTGGGTATGCAAGGCTTTGGGCACAGTTTTTGAGGACTCTCCCATGAATCCCATCAGGGCCAGGGGCCTTGTTAGGATTTAACTTTTTAAGAATCAACAGAACATCTTCTCTACTAAACACAAGACTTGAAAAACAATCATCACGAAAATCTATGTCAATGCCATAATCGCTCTCTTGAGAAAACTGCTCATAAAAATATTCGTTAAAAAGGGCAGCTTGATCAGATGGATTGTTTCGAAAGCGATTATGATATTTGACAGTTTCAGGGATCCTGGTTGACTTTGATTTAGATTTAACGTAGGTCCAGAATTTCTTGGAGATAAGAGCATCATCAGAGTCATCCTCAACACTGAGTCTCATTCTTTCGTCCATCAAATTTTTAAATTTTGTGCGAAATGCACGAAACTTTTGTTTATGAGACTCAGAGTTGCTCCCCTTATGCCTTATTCTCCATTTCTCCTTATTTCGTAGGAGACGATCACATTCGGAGTCATACCATGGGGGCTGGAACTGAGACTTAATGGTCTTTTTAGGGATCCATCGGTCACAGGCTGCACCGAGAACTCCTCTGAATCGACTCCAGGCAAGATAAGGATCATTACACTCAAATATACTATCCCAATCGATGCTAAATAACTCAGTTAAACAAAAATTTCAGTTAAACAAAAATTTCAATTTTATGCCATTTATTACAGATTAAACAAGTTTACAATAAATCAATTTGATATTTAACGGAATCCTAATTCAATGTGCAGTATGGTTGTCACTCTTTAAATAGATTAGATATAGGTTGACGGGGCAAAGGAGTGTGCGTGCTGTTCGCTATTGCTCACACCAAACGGCAACCTAGTAAATGTTTTGTATGAACACCGGTCTCCATCACGACACAAAATTAGGATTGTAGAATTTATTGAATAACTATTAGTGCAGTGGAGGTAGCGGTGTGGTGCATTAATAGAGTGACAGCCTACTGATTTAGAGTTGTTTTTAAGTGAGCATAATGGGTGTATTTTTGGATCTAATGGCAACTTTAAAATTTGTTCTTTTAATCATTTATTAAATATCAGTTTAAAAATATATAAATCTGGAATCTGTTCACTCTGTGAACCAGTCCTATAAAAATTTCAAAAACCCTCCTAAATTAAATATTAAAAACGTCTCAGTAATGGAAATAGTCATACAATTAAGAAATTATCCAAATTCTTAATATCTACCTAAGAGAAAAATACCTACCTAAGTCAATTTCTACCTGTAATACACTAAATATTAGGTTAAATACATAGGTGGTGGAGTCAGCACACATTTACAAAAATCAAAATTGTTTAATAGGAGGAGCCTGTGGGCCGAGATCACTGGATTAAATTTGATGAAGGGGATTGTTTTCAAATGACAGCTGCATTATGTCATAATCGCTTGTGGTCCATGCCGAATCATTATAAGCATGTTGCAGCTTTAGAAGTGCCTTTTTCAGGCGACTTTTAGCAAGGCTAATCTTGTAGGAGTAGTCAAAGAGCTTAAGTTTAGGTGCAATTGTGTTCCAAATTTTGGTGGATCTTGATATAAAGTCATTAGATGGGAGTTGTGAAATGATAGTGGTTTCCTTTCTAGAAGATGACTGATAATGCTGTTGCAGTGATGCTGGGCACCTTAGTTTTAGTATTTTAAAAACTTCCATAAATGTGTGATATGTATATAAATTTTTGAAAGCCAGGATGTTTTGTTGCTTGAAAAGTGGTTTACAGTGCTCTAGTTGGAAGAATGTATGGTCAAGTGCCTGGCTGTCAAACTCTCTTGTTCTTGCACATGTAAGGAACTTGTTTAGGTATGCCTCTTTATCACCAAAGAGGACCCGTACACAGTGCTTCTGAGACAGCCAGATACTTGCTGTCCTAAAGAGTGCTGCATCACCCCAAACTGAGATACAATATGTGAGGTGGGATTCAAATAGTGTGTGGTAGAGGTCTTTATGGAGTTCCTTTGGTACAGAGTCCCTAATTCTATTTAAGGTGGCAGAGGCATAGTTTAACTTTCGTTTAAGTGCTGTTATATGAGGCCCCCAGGAAAGCTGTTCGTCAATAACAACTCCAAGAAACTTAGTTGCTTTGGTTTTTTTAATTGGAAAGCCATCAATATGGAGTTGAAGCGAATCTGGCAATTCTACTGGTTTACTAGCCTTTGGTTCAAAATGCATATAACAGCACTTTGACATGTTGATGTGAAGTTTGTTAAGGATCATATACTTTTTTATACAGCTTAGCAATTTGTTGCCTTTCTCATAAGCTTCTTCTACAGTTTTTCCATCAATAAAAGTGTTGGTGTCGTCAGCAAATAGTATGAAAGTTCCTAAATCCGAGGAATTGGCAATATCATTTATGTATAGAAGAAAAAGGAGCGGTCCCAAAACAGAGCCTTGTGGAACTCCATATTTAATGATAAGGTTTTCGGATTTTTCATTAAGGACTTCTGTATACTGTGTTCTATTTGATAAGTAGCTTTTAATAAGACAGTTTGCATTGCCTCTTATTCCATACCTATCTAGTTTTGTTAGGAGTGTACTATGGTCGATTGTATCAAATGCTTTACTCAAATCTATAAATATTCCTAGAACATGGTTTCGTTTTTTTATGCTATCTTCAATAATCCTAACAGAGTAGTTAACAGCATGGCTAGTAGAATGGGACTTGCGGAAGCCAAATTGGTTTTCATCAAGGATATTTTGTGACAGAGCGAAACTGTAGATACGGCTGTATATCACTTTTTCAAATATCTTACCAAATATAGGCAGTGTAGAGACAGGTCTGTAGTTTCCTACATCCTCTTGGTTTCCTTTCTTAAATATGGGAGTAACTTTCCCAACTTTCAAAACATCAGGAAATACCCCGCTCATCATGAGTTTGTTGAAATGTTGGGCTAAAACAGGGCAGATTAAATGAGCTGACTTTTTGATTATACGGATCGGAATATCACTAGATTTGCCATTTTCCAACTTGGAAATTATTTCCATGAGCTCAGTATGTGAACAGTCAGATAGGAATATAGAGTTATTGTTGGATGGCAGGAGGTAGTCTTCAAATGTTGAAAATTCAGAAGCCTGTATAGGCAGGTCAGCTATTGATTCATTTAGAGTGGAGGCAATTGAGTTAAAGTATTTGTTGAACTCGTTTGCAATAACCCTTCTATCTGTTATTTTTCTGTTGTCGATTATAAATGAGGGTTTTATAGTTTTTTTACACTTCCCTCTAAGTTCATTAATGATCTGCCATGTCTTCTTACGGTCGTGCTTATTTTCTATGATTTGGTTGCAAGAGTAAGTATTTTTTGCAGAGTTAATTACAGATTTGAGGATCCTTCGGTATACTTTGAAGGTTTGTTCGAGAACATGGTCTCCATCAGGGTTTGCCTTAGTTTTAGATGTAATCCAGTTATCTTTTAATTCATGTTTTTTTTCAACGGCTGCTGAGATACTATCTGTTATCCAGGGGTTATTGATAGGATTCCGTTTAGTAGTTTTTGGCTTTACAAGTTTGCATGTTGCATCAAGTACACGATCAAATAATTTAGTAAAATCCGAGAATTCATGAGAAGTGTTGAGCTTTGAGAGGTCAGTGTTCAGTAGGGTTAGGAATTTATTAAGGTTGGCATTACTGAAGTCGTAGTACTGGACATGTTTTTCACTTTTTGGACCAACCTCAAATTCGATGTCAGTGAATTCAAATGTTGGAGCATGGTCACCAATTCTATCTGTTATACAACCTGAGAGAACACAGTTACCAGGGTCATTCGTGAGGATGTTGTCAATACAAGATGGTTTGCAATTTGGTCTCTCATGTGTAGGTATCGAAATAACGGGAGCGAAACCATTTCTAAATAAGCATTCTTCAAAAAGAGTATAGTTGCCATGACCAGCATCACCATTCACTTTAAGAAGGTCAACATTAAAGTCCCCCATTATACGTACACCAGATTTAGGGAGGAGTTTACATATGTGATCAAATGATTTAAGGAAATTATGAATGTCACCATTAGGAGGGCGATAGATGACCCCTGAGATGAGTGTGAGCTTGCTGGATGATTGAGTGATCTTAACAAAGATTGATTCAATATCAGGCGTGCAGTAGCCAAGATTTTCTATGACTTCTGCATTAAGGTGATTTGCTACATACAGGGCAACACCAGTCCCTTTCAGCTTGTTCTCCTGAGTGACCTGATAAAAACTGTTGTATTGCGGTATTCTGTATAGTTCTTTAAGAGGTTCATCTGTGTTTGTTTCAGCGATACCAATTACAGAGAAATTTAGTTCAATCCGTTTGAGTTCAACATTAAGACAATCGAAGTTGGTTTTGTTACCATCTAAGTTGACAAAGTAGGATGTGAATTTTGAGTGTGTGGATGAAGGATTACATGAGTTTTGAAGCTCCCTGACTACCCTATTAAGATCAGTTGTAGAGTAGCTCTGACATTGGTCTAGAACATTCGAAATTTTGTGAATAGTTTCGTCATCACATCCACCTTCATCATCGTAGAATTTATCACCACCATCACTAATCATCCCAGAGAAGGGGTTGTAGCGTGGTATCACGTTCAGTGAACAAACCTTACATACCCATAGACCATTGGTGGGGCAGAAACCTGCTGCTTTAAAACATTTAGTATGAATAGCTGTCCGACAGGCTTCACATTCCAGTAGGGGCTGCCCAATGTTGATGGGCCTTGAGCATGGCTCACAGACCTCCTTAATTAATTTCATGATCATAGTTATGTGTCGGTTAGGTTGGACCAGTGGATCCAACCCTCTGTGCTGACTCCCTAGACACCTCAGAATTCAGGCCCCTAAAATTACCTTTACTATAATTAAAGATCTTTCTTTTAGGCTGCTTAATATACTTGGTCTTAATATCAATGTCAAATGTGATACAAAAGTGGTCGGACATACACATTTCGTTTTGATCTAAAACTTTAACATTCTTAATAAGGTTTTGAATGTTAGTGAACACAAGATCTAAGGTGTTGCCTGACTTGTGAGTAGGGGAGCTAATAAGTTGTGTATGTCCGAGGTAGGTCATCAGTAAGGTCATCAGTGAGAAAATTAACAAAGCTAGAATGTAGCTGGCAAGATGACTGACCATCTGGCCAGGAAATCGAAGCCAAATTAAAGTCACCTACCAGAATGTGCCTTTGCAATTTTCTGGCAGATGCTAAAGTAACAAAATGTTTCTTGAAAGATTCAAAATTATCTAAGCCAAGCGTTCCTACTCTATAAAATGTTGATATACAAAAGTTTCTTCCACACTGAGTCTTAATTATGATGGATAATAATTCAGCTTGAACACTAACTTTAGAGAACTTTAGAGAACTTTAGACTCGAGATATCAATGTCTGTTCTATGGGCAATCAGAACACCACCACTGTTTTTTCTGAATTTCTTGGGCTGGGTTGCATCCACTGGATGCGATCTTAAGGATCGGTCAAGCCTAAATACTTTGTATTTGTCAGGGAGCACCTCATTACTGAGAATGGAATTTTTCAGCCATGTCTCGTTTAGAATAATGATGTGAGGCTTATGTTTGTAGATATAACCATGGAATTCATGTATCTTGGTCATATTTAGTGGTGGTGTTCCTGATGCTAAATCGCGTGTATTTAGGAAACCATGGACATTATTGTAAACAACGGATAAATTTGGTCCAGGGTTCAGTAAGGAACAATTACAAATTACTATCAGGGAAATATTAAGGAGAGATAGAAAAACCAGACCACACCTAGACATGACCCCAAGCCAGCTGCTGGTTATACCGAAAAGTAACTTAACAGTCTGTTTCGGTGACATGGTAGGTGACAGTTCGGTTTTTGTGGTAGATAGCTCAATTTTACAGAAATTGCAGCTAAGGCTGTCCCAATGCCCCCTCCCCCCTATACACAAGTTTAAAGTGTCTGAGAAAAATGGTACAAAATATTACCATAAAGTAAAGATTTATGGATGACCTCAAACATGGTACAGAGTGTATTTTAGGTTGTAGGGGAGCACCAGGGAGTATATTAGCATCGATAGTCAAAGAAAATATATACAAAATAACATAAAAATAAAATATACCCAATAGAGCACATAACATATGACGAGACAGAAGACAGGACAACAAATTTTCCCCATTACCTCTATTACTTTTACTGATGATAACATACCTAGAAAACATACCAGTTGCAACACGGTGTTGTTGAGCCGATATTCCCATGGAACTTTAAAGTATATTATTAACAGAATTGTGTCTCGCCGTTGTGTTTTGTTAGGTATTGTGCTATAATATGAAGTAACATACATTATGCTATCACTTCGTTTGAATACATATAAATAACATCCAAATGATCAGATCCAATAGGATACTGATGCAGACAATGAAAAATTTAAATATTGAATTGAATTACCACATCAGTATCCCAATGGATTAAACCACTTTGAGTGTATGATTCTGAGATAGAACTTTGCCAACACTGGCATCCCAGCCTTGGGGCTGGGATGAATGTCATAAAAGCCCCTATTGTCACATTTAGGAAATAATCTCTCGTTTCTGTTTCCATAGCGGTCTAAGAAAGCCCAAAAAACATCAAGGTAAAACAGTTTATGCCTAGAGCAGCGATCAAAGATCAAATTATTCATAGCACAAACATTACCAGGGATTTTATCTTGTCCGTTCGGGTGGACTGGTGGAATAGCTTGTACAAAAACACGTGCATTTGGATAAAGTTTTTTTGCTGTCTTCATAAGGTCACTCACAGGGGTCTTGAGATGATTGACACCCTGGGTACAGTACCGGATGTCGTTGGCACCGAAGCTTAAGAACAGTTTCTTTACCTGCACAAGAGGGTTCTTTGTATGAAAGGCCTCAATAGATTTCTGTATAGCTGAGATCTTAAGCCCACCCTTAGCTATGTTGGTGACAGTTTCTTTACCTCTACTGAGGCGATCAGCGTCCAATCGAGCAGCAAAGGAGTCACCAGCAATGAGGATGATAGACTTCTGGTGTTTTTGAGAGTCTGTGATGGGAGCTTTTGGGGGTACCTTATTAGGACTGTCGGATGTAGGAGAGGGAAGAATAGGAGATGAAGGGGAAGAGAAAGGTGTGGTTAACTTTCTGAAGGAGAGACTATACCTCCAACAAATTTCATTGTCAGAAGGTGCAACTCCTGGGGCAATCCTGTGCCTCATGACTTGCTGTGCACCAGGCTTCATGATGTTCAGTGTGCCATTGGTGGCAGGAAGGGTGAAGTCTGCGTTAATCAACTCTTGGGCTGGCCTTGACCTAGAGGCCCTAGTTGTGCGTTGTTCTACTTGGGTTGTATCGAGCACAAACTCAAGTGACCGCGGAGCCCCTATTGAGTAAGTGCAAATGGAGCTGGACTGTGATATTATTAGGTCTTCATCGTCTTTATGGAGGCTTAACTTAGCTTGCTGAGTGTCGTACCTAGTAACAAGGCAAGCATCCATGTTGTTGGTGGTGGAGGGGAGGTCATTAATAAGTCCCATCAACTTAAAGATGCTAGGGAAGTTGTTGATGGGATGTGGCTTGTTGACTATGTTACCAAAGCAGTAGTCTTCTGATGAAGGGCTTAGCCATAGGGTGTGGACTTTATTAGATTTGCCTTCAAGATTCATTGAATCTAATTCTTCTTTGATTTTCTGGAATAGATTTTCATCCATTCCAGGGAGAACTGGAACGTGCTCTACGAGCGTATGTGGGCTATACGAGACATTTTGAACAGAAGTTTCCTTCTTCGTTTTCTTTTCCTTCTTCTTTTCATCTATACGTACTATTTTAGAAGCAAGCTTTTTCTCTTTCAGACTGTCCAGGATACTCTGAGTAAGGAGGGTATGCATGTGTTGCTTTACTTCAAGAGATAAGTTTTGCAGTAAGGCGAGGAAGTTGGCGGGCAGTGTTGGCATCTTGTTGTGGAGTGTGGGAGGATCGGGAGGAGACTGGGTGATCCGGATAAGAGATCAACAGCAGGATGTTTCAGTGGCACCGTTGTAAACCCTAGCAATCTGGATCTGAAACAGTTAATAGGCCAGAGATTTATAGTTCAGAGTGAAAAAAATTTGAATTATAATGAACAGAGGTGTTGTAAAGAACTCAAGAACTGTATAGCAGAAAAAAGAATGCAATACTTATCTAAAGGAGAAGTAGCTAAAAGGAGTTACTAAATTTCAAACATCACTAGATCTCTAACAATAAAACTAACCTCGTACCAGACCGCAGGAGCCCTGGTAGTACAAGACTACCAGGGCAATAGGAAGAAACGATTACCACCTCCACAACCTGCCATCTAACTCAGATCCATCACACCCAGGACACCGGCAGACTTTACTCCAACGGATTACTCATCGGTAGCCATACCTAGGATATAAAAACCAGTGAAGATGATGAATGGTATTGTGACTGCTGCCAGTTGAATAGATCAAATAATTTGACGTGGGGTACCATGGTTGGGGAAGGGTGTATACGGTCAGAACTTACGGGGATATATGATGAAATTATTACGTGGTGTAGGAATTTGTTTATGGTGCCAAGGGGTAAGAGTGGGGAGAAGTTTATCAAAGAGTTGACACGACTTTTGTACCTTTTTGTGAATAAAACGGCCTGGGAGAGTCTTTCATTGCAGCTAGTCCATATATTTATCCCTATTATGTTACAGAAGCCTTCATCTAAGTCAAAAGCTAGAGACAATGCCAAGTACCTGGTAGATAGACTAGAAAAGTGGAAGGATGGCGACCTCAATTCCCTCATGGATGAAGCTCGTGTCATCCAGGAGAAGCTAAAACGAAGGAAAAAGTCTGAAGATCCATCGAAAATGAAAGGCTTTAGTAGGTTAATGATGGTGGGTAAAGTATGTCAGGCCATGAAGCTCATCAACAACGAAGACTCAGTTGTTGGGGTACACACATTAAATAGAAAGATAAAGAGTCTATTACAAGAGAAACATCCTAAAGCTGAGACACCTCCAGCTGATATCCTTCTACCTATAACAGCGCCTCAGGCACAGTCGGTGATATTTGCTGAAATATCGGCAGAGCTAGTTGAGAAAGCGGCACTTCATGTTAAGGGCTCAGGTGGCCCAACCCATTTGGATGCAGATGGGTGGAAAGGCCTCCCCCAGCCTCGGATCTTAGGATTAGATTTGCAAAAATTCCTGAGACACAGGTGCAAAAGTTAAGACAGCAGAATAATCCTAAGACAGCAGAATAATCCTAAGACAAAATTTAAGAAATCCTGAGACAGCGAAAAATCCTGAGACAAAATTTAAGAAATCCCGAGACAGCGAAAAAACCTGAGACAAAATTTAAGAAATCCTGAGACAGCGAAAAAACCTGAGACAAAATTTAAGAAATCCCGAGACAGCGAAAAAACCTAAGACAAAATTTAAGAATCCTGAGACGCGCGAAAAAACCTGAGACAAAATTTAAGAAATCCCGAGACAGCGAAAAATCCTGAGACAAAATTTAAGAAAACCTGAGACAGCGAAAAAATTTTAGATACAATTTATACAATAGCCACAAGAATATACATGGATATTACATCTTTTAATTTCTTGCAAAGAATATAATAAATACAATATTACTAGGTATAGTAGGAATGTCAATAAGTCAATAGAATTTGTCTGAAACCTCTATGTGCCTGCTAATGAAGTGAGTATCCCAGATCATATCTTTACTGGTAGGACTGTATAATGGGGGCCCGATGTTATAGCTTTATAGCGGACATCATCTCCCCCCCCCCCCCCCCCCCCCTTACCCCTTCTTACCCCCAGTTCCATAGCGGATATTATGCCAAATTATTGGACGGAGATCGTCAACTAATATTTCTTCGGATATTTCTCCGGTTTGCAGTTCCATAACCTTATCCGGAGACCATCTACGGTAATTTTGTTGATTCTCACAGAGCAAAGTGCAAAGAAACTGCCGCAAACTGCTACAATCTCCGAGAAATATACTTATTGAGTTATTGACTAGCTTGCTAAAATTCATCGTCAAATTACCGCTGCTCGAGTTACCTAGCCAGGCCCATTTCAGTTTTGAGTACTGGAGTCGGTTATCTAATCAAAGCCTAGCTTTTTTGTAACTTGCAAGTGCTTTTGCGGATTGTCGTGGATTTCGGCAACTAGTCGTGGATTTCGGCAATATTTTCAGATTATTCTTCAATGTCCTCAAACCTGAGCACTGGGACTACTTAAGTTTTTGCTACTATCTGAATTATTTGCTCAAGCTACTGGCTCGCTAGGTTCAAAGGTTTATTTCCTATTTATCATGAAAAAAAAATTGTGCTGGGTAAAAGTTTACACGGTGTTCACGCAGGTTAGAACTCCCGACCTCGCGCAGAGCTAGCCGATCGCCTGGCCGCTAAGCTACTCGGGTGATGTACTCATGAAATTTTTGATGTAATTATATATTTACCCCTTTTTACCCCCAGTTCCATAGCGGATATTATGCCAAATTATTGGACGAGCAAAGTGCAAAGAAACTGCCACAAACTGCTACAATCTCCGAGAAATTCCCGGAGAGCTTCATCTCCGTATAACTGTATAATACAGTAGACGGAGCCGGAGAATCATCACCGTAGAAATGGACCTCCGTCTAATAATTTGGCATAATATCCGCTATGGAACTGGGGGGTTAATCTGATTAAAAGCTACAAAAAATTCCAGAAATGAGATGGCTGGTTAAAACCTACCTTTGGAAAGCTCTGATGAACCTACCCGTGGAGAAATAAACACACTTAACTTCACCTCAATGGAGCAATAACTATTTATCGCTTATTACTTCATTTATTTTGGATGTACAGTGTGCTTCGTAACTAATTTATTATTACAAAGTTTACTTTCTAATAAGCTAAAACGACAACTAATCTTTCGTTTTACTCCCTACTGTACTGGTTTACTCGTCAATCCAGGTATATGAGAATGTGTGAGAATGGTCTTGAAACTCTGAAAAGAGGGAAGCAGTTTTGGGGACGGGGAGATTGAAGCAGGTGGCCCCCCGGCTTACAATTGACCCCCCATGCAATTACACTGAGTCAATTGATCTCAGTATAATAACATGGGGGTTAATTGTCGGGGGTCAATTGTCGTACTAAGCCCTAGGCTTGCGTCAAGGCGTAACAGATTTGCTGGGCACTGCATGAGAGCTTCTGACCAAGTCATCTCCTCTATCCTCCCCTGGCGACTTACCCAGTCCGGCCGTGGAACTGTGGAAGGAGACCACTCACCTTCCTGGACGTAGTAGCTCGTGACACTGGGCTCCAGTTGGACGACCTTCGAACTGTTATGTGCGATCAAGACGTGTGGAGGCAGACAGTGAATGGGAGTTCGATCGAGGATCGCCGAAAGTAAGTAAGTTGTTCAATCCCCCAGTACCTTTATTATTATAATTACCCTCCTAGGCTCCTACATCCTACCCGTTTTTGATGCTGTAATCTTCCCGTCCCCAAAACCGCTAATTCCCTCTTTTCATAGTTTCAGGACCGTTCTAATACATACTCCTATACCTGAATTGACGAGTAATCCAGTACAGTAGGAAAGTTAACTTTGTAGCTTTTCAGAAAGTTAACTTTGTAGCTTTTTAGAAAGTTCGGAGTAATCACTCAGGTATAGTATCTCACAACGAAGCCCAATCTACATCCAAAATAAATGAAGTTATAAGCAATAAATAGGCAGTTATTGCTCAATTGAGCTGAAGTTAAGTGTGTTTATTTCTCCACGGGCTAGTCCATCGGAGCTTTCCCAAGGTAGGTTTTAACCAATCTCATTTCATGACTGTTTTGTATCCTTTAATCAGATAAGGGAGGGGAAAGTGATGTCCACTATAACATCAGGGCCCCCATTATACAGTCCTACCTGTGAAGCTATGATCTGGGATATTCACCTCATTAGCAGGTACAATCTAGGGCTTAGTACAACAATTAACCCCCATGTTATTATACTGAGATCAATTGACTCAGTGTAATTGCATGGGGGTCAATTGAAAGCCGGGGGGCTTACAATAGGGGGGGGGGGTTCATTTGTCGCCCACCTGCTTCAATCTCCCCGTCCCCAAAACTGCTTCCCTCTTTTCAGAGTTTCAAGACCATTCTCACACATTCTCATATACCTGGATTGACGAGTAAACCAGTACAGTAGGGAGTAAAACGAAAGATTAGTTGTCGTTTTAGCTTATTAGAAAGTAAACTTTGTAATAATAAATTAGTTACGAAGCACACTGTACATCCTAAATAAATGAAGTAATAAGCGATAAATAGTTATTGCTCAATTGAGGTGAAGTTAAGTGTGTTTATTTCTCCACGGGTAGGTTCATCAGAGCTTTCCAAAGGTAGGTTTTAACCAGCCATCTCATTTCTGGAATTTTTTGTAGCTTTTAATCAGATTAACCCCCCAGTTCCATAGCGGATATTATGCCAAATTATTTGACGGAGGTCCATTTCTACGGTGATGATTCTCCGGCTCCGTCTACTGTATTATACGGAGATGAAGCTCTCCGGGAATTTCTCGGAGATTGTAGCAGTTTGTGGCAGTTTCTTTGCACTTTGCTCTGTGAGAATCAACAAAATTACCGTAGATGGTCTCCGGATAAGGTTATGGAACTGCAAACCGGAGAAATATCCGAAGAAATATTAGTTGACGATCTCCGTCCAATAATTTGGCATAATATCCGCTATGGAACTGGGGGTAAAAAGGGGTAAATATATAATTACATCAAAAATTTCATGAGTACATCACCCGAGTAGCTTAGCGGCCAGGCGATCGGCTAGCTCTGCGCGAGGTCGGGAGTTCAAACCTGCGTTTAACACCGTGTAAACTTTTACCCAGCACAATTTTTTTTTTTTCATGATAAATATGAAATAAACCTTTGAACCTAGCGAGCCAGTAGCTTGAGCAAATAATTCAGATAGTAGCAAAAACTTAAGTAGTCCCAGTGCTCAGGTTTGAGGACATTGAAGAATAATCTGAAAATATCGCCGAAATCCACGACTATTTGCCGAAATCCACGACAATCCGCAAAAGCCCTTGCAAGTTACAAAAAAGCTAGGCTTTGACTAGATAACCGACTCTAGTATTCAAAACTGAAATGGGCCTGGCTAGGTAACTCGAGCAGCGGTAATTTGACGATGAATTTTAGCAAGCTAGTCAATAAATAGATTTCTCGGAGATTGTAGCAGTTTGCGGCAGTTTCTTAGCACTTTGCTCTGTGAGAATCAACAAAATTACCGTAGATGGTTTCCGGATAAGGTTATGGAACTGCAAACCGGAGAAATATCCGAAGAAATATTAGTTGACGATCTCCGTCCAATAATTTGGCATAATATCCGCTATGGAACTGGGGGTAAGAAGGGGTAAGGGGGGGGGGGGGGGGATGATGTCCGCTATAACATCGGGCCCCCATTATACAGTCCTACCTGTAAAGATATGATCTGGGATACTCACTTCATTAGCAGGCACATAGAGATTTCAGACAAATTCTATTGACTTATTGACATTCCTACTATACCTAGTAATATTGTATTTATTATATTCTTTGCAAGAAATTAAACGATGTAATATCCATGTATATTCTTGTGGTTATTGTATAAATTGTATCTAAAGATTTTTCGCTGTCTCAGGTTTTCTTAAATTTTGTCTCAGGATTTTTCGCTGTCTCAGGTTTTCTTAAATTTTGTCTCAGGATTTTTTGCTGTCTCGGGATTTCTTAAATTTTGTCTCATGTTTTTTCGCGCGTCTCAGGATTCTTAAATTTTGTCTTAGGTTTTTTCGCTGTCTCGGGATTTCTTAAATTTTGTCTCAGGTTTTTTCGCTGTCTCGGGATTTCTTAAATTTTGTCTCAGGATTTTTCGCTGTCTCAGGATTTCTTAAATTTTGTCTTAGGATTTTTCGCTGTCTTGGGTTTCCTTAAATTTTGTCTCAGGATTTTCCGCTGTCTTAGGTTTCCTTAAATTTTGTCTTAAGAATTTTCGCTGTCTTAGCTTATTTTGACATCTCAGGTTCGCTTAAATTTTGTCTCAGCTTTTTTTGCTGTCTTAGCTTTTCTTAAGCAGTTTGTCTTAGGAATTTTTGCAAATCCAATCCTAAGATCCGAGGCTGGGGGAGGCCTGTGGAAGCACATCTTGTGCTCTAAAGCGTATGGGAAACTTCCTTTTCAACTCTGCGGTGCAATAGCTGAATTTGCAAAGCGTTTGTGTGTAGAGGATGTTAACCCAGAGAGTCTGAATGAGTTTGTGGCCTGTAGACTGGTACCACTGAATAAGGACCTGACGATAAGAGAGGTAATCCTGGTGTACGGCCGGTGGGGGTAGGAGAGGTTCTTCGGTGTATTGTTGGCAAGGTGGTTATTGGGGTAATTAAGGATGATATACAAGAGGCTGCAGGACCTCTTCAGTCATGTGCTGGGCTAGAGTCAGGCATTGAGGCATCCATCAGAGCAGTTAAGAGGACATGGGAAGATCCTAAGACAGAGGCAGTGCTTCTTGTTGATGCTGATAATGCGTTTAACAGGCTTAATCGCAAAGCAGCTATTCACAACATCAGGCAGCTATGTCCTCCGTTTCACCAATACCTGAAAAACACCTATCAGAAATCAGCCAAACTCATTGTCAACGACACATATTCGTGTGAGATAATTTACTCTGATGAAGGGGCAACGCAAGGGGATGTGGCAGCAATGGCAGAGTATGCTATCGGTATTCGTCCTCTTATCAACATCCTGGCCAGCGTGACAAAATTAGGAGAATTGATGCAAGCGTGGTATGCAGATGACTCTGCAGCAGCAGGTACCCTGAAGAAACTCCGGCTGTGGTGGGATTTACTCAGTGTGAACGGTCCTAAGTTAGGCTACTTCCCTAAAGCAGTGAAGACTATTCTTATCCTAAAAGAAAAATCGCTACTACCAGCAGCCACGTTTTTATTCAGAGAGACTGGTATAGAGATCACATGTGATGGGGAGCGTCATCTGGGAGCAGTGATAGGTGGAGAGGAGGCTAGAGAGACATATGTAAAAAAGAAAGTAGAGAAATGGGTGAAGGATGTAGAAGAGTTGTCAGATATTGCCCTCGATGAACCTCAGGCAGCCCTATCAGGGTATACCAAAGCCCTATGTCATCGGTGGACCTTTGTGATGCGTACCATCCAAGACACTAAAGACCTCTTCATCCCATTGGAGAAGTGTATAAGAGAAAAGTTCATCCCTGCAATTATTGGTAGGAATGTGTCTGATCTGCACAGGAGAATGTTTGCGCTACCTGTAAGATTAGGGGGGCTTGGTATTGTTAATCCAGTAGAGATCGCGGAGAAGGAATACCAGACGTCACTCAAGATAACAGAGGAGCTGGTTGACCTTATCTATCACCAGGAGACATCCCTGATGAAGTTGGATAAAATTAAGATAAAGGGCAGAGTAGATTGCCTCAAGTTAGTTAAAGAATTACGCTTGAAGAAGGAGCTTGCTGAGATAATGAGTGAAGTGGATGAGAATACCAGGGAGTCATTGCAGCTGGTACAAGAGCATGGGTCAGGAGCTTGGCTAACATGTCTTCCCATTCAACAGCTAGGGTATGCTTACAGCAAGCAAGACTTCAGAGATGCTGTTCATCTCCGGTATGGTTGGGACATCCCTAACACCCCAAGATTCTGCGATTGTGGAGCCAAGAATGATCACAATCATATCCTCAACTGTAAGAGAGGGGGGTATGTGAACTACCGTCATAACAACGTGAGAGACTCCGTTGCTGAATACCTTAGGCTGGTGACCAAGGATGTGAGGATTGAGCCCCTTTTAACACCTATAGAATCGGCCAACTTCCAACAAAAGGGCAACAATGCTGATAAGGCTAGGCTTGATATATCAGCAAGAGGAGTGTGGAGCACATTTGAGAGGACTTTCTTTGATGTGCGCATTTTCAATCCTAAATCGCCTACATATCAAGGAAAGACCATGCCACAGCTCTACACTCTGCACAGGAATGAGAAAAAGAACCAGTACATGAACCGAGTGCTACAATTGGAGAAAGGGTCATTCGTCCCCCTTGTATTTACCACTACAGGAGGAATGGCACCGGAGGCCAAGCGTTTCATAAGGAGACTTGCTGTGTTGATAGCCACCAAGACAAAGGAGGACTACAGCCAGGTGATGTGTAACATCAGGACACGCCTGAGCATGGATATAATGAGGAGTGTGCTAGTAGCAGTTAGAGGTGTACGTGGAAAGGCAAAGAAGGCATGGACCGCCCCTATATCCAACGTCTCCTTCAACCTGATACCTGAGGAGAAGAGCTACGAGGGATAGATGATATCTATTGCTCAGGATTTACGATTGTGCTCTGCCAATTGCATCACTTGATTTAATTTATTGTATATATGCAATTGGCGGAGTGAACAGGTGTTGAGTAAAAAAAGAAGAAACATTGTCAGTCAGTCGAGAAAATTGTCAGTCAGGCTATATGGCAGCTTTGTAGATGTTGTGACTATGCTAGTAGTGGTCCCAGGCTTGCGACTGGAATTGCGGTGTTAAATCGATTTAATGGTATACCAACGATCCACCTCCCGCTTGTTGTTTGGTACTTAGCATTAATAGTGTTAGCTGTAGCCATTTATAG
Organism: Bolinopsis microptera; assembly: GCF_026151205.1. Classification (NCBI taxonomy): domain Eukaryota; kingdom Metazoa; phylum Ctenophora; class Tentaculata; order Lobata; family Bolinopsidae; genus Bolinopsis; species Bolinopsis microptera. The sequence continues at coordinate 21,785,068 of NC_087072.1, forward strand.
CAAGAATCTTAAAACCAAAGGGGATGACAAGGAAAAGAGGAAGGAAAAAGAATAACAGAACAAACAATTAATTAAAGTATTTATAGGAGCATTAGTTATTGTAATTACAAGCTTCAATAATAAATCACTGACTAAAACTTCTAATTAAAATGACACTTGGTACGCTCGCCCATTTTCACTGGTCAGTCTGAACTTCGGTTTAGCACGTTGTTAAACGAGTTTTGCGAGATAATATAGCATGCTGACTTTGTAGGATATTACAATTATACCCGTGCCAGTTCCAAATGTGAGTCAGCGCCTAAACCAAAAGCAGTTGGCAAAAGGAGCCAGTTGCCTGCAAGAGCTTTACTAGCACCCGATTTACAACTTTTGAAGCACAAACTCACACCTAAAACCGGCCGAGCACAAAGATATGTTATCGCCACGATTGGGTGGATTGATTCCCAGAATATTTATCAGCACGCTGCACTAATAATATGAAGTTCATTATCGAACATTAGATAGGCCTGATGCCCAGTGACATAAATTTAAAAAGGGACTAGGAATCCAGTCTGGAAAGAAAAAACGGCTACCATATATTTTTAAAACGACAACCATAAATTTTTCGGCCGCTCCGGCCGGATAACGATTTCATTTTACTTTGCTAGTTATATTACAGAGGTTTAGTTATTCATTAGTATAGTTATTAATTCATTAGTATAGTTATTCATAATTGCCAAAAGATTGTGAAAGAATTCCTTTCCGGGTCTCGAACTCGCGATCTGCTAATGTAGTACCGACGGATTAACCAACTAGGCTACGATTCCATGTACGCTTTTGTAATATTTACATATAGGTCTTCGCGCGTTCCTGCAACTACCATACTACCATACTACCAAACAGTCCATACTACCATACTGGTAGTAGGAAAATCTTGGATCCTGACAGGAATATCTTGGATTATTTGGTAACGCGCAAGTTAAGCGCAAGAACTAGGAATCTGCAGGAATCTGGCATTTGCGCTCGATTCGAACATCTTCTCGGATAAATATAGAATTAAAGTACAGTGCGCGGCGTTACAGTGTGTAACAACCAAGAGCGACTATTTATATTTTAAAGTTGATTTAATAATTATGTTGACAAAAATTAGTCGGCGTGGCTATGGAAATTAATATGGCTAGGAATTAGATTCTTAGATTCCTCACTTTATGTCACTGGGGCCTGATGGATCGTTAAACATATATAAAAAGGTTATTAGAGAATAACTAATGTTTGGTAGTTGGTAATCGATATTAATCAATTATTTAAAATAGTATTTGTGTTTGTTATTATTGTTAACTTTAAATGGATCACTATGCAATGAAACACACCAGTTGTTACAAGTAATTATCAAACCCCACAGACAACATGTTTGTGGTACATTCTGAAATAGAACACAATTAGTATATATTATATCGACTATCATAAATATATAAACCAAATATATAGCAATTCACAATCTCCCGTTCTTTCTTAAAAAGGCTTTGAAAGATTTAAAATATTAAATATAAAATAAAGGTGTCACAAGAAAGACTATAATCTTTCTAAATATAACTTCCCTCTTTGTGGATACATGCACAACATGTAATAGAAAATCGTTTTAAACGAGCACATTATATAAATCACAAATACCAATATATTCACTCTTTTAACTTCTTTAAGTTTCAAATTATTAAGATTATTAAAATCCTTCACACACAATATTAAAAACTTTGAATACAATGTTTATTATTGGAATACAATTCTAAACAGTTCATTGTCAAATTCTCCTGACGACAATACCTCCCGTAGCAGTGAAGTTGGAGCTCCAGCTTTAGTCAAACTATCTGCAAGCTGTTTCTTTGTTGAAATCCAACGAACTGTCATTTCACTATTGTTCACTCGCTGTCTCAGGCAAGCTATTGGTATCCTCAATCCCTTGTCATCAACATTTTTCGAGGTTTGGATAGCATCATGTAGAGACTTGCAATCAGTCATTACAATGACATCAAGTTTTCCAGATAACATGATCTCACTCAGCTGAGCTTGGATCAACTCACATGTTTCCACTGCTTCGATCATTGCCCAACTCTCTGCTGCTAAAGTACTTTTACATACTCTCCGGATTTTTCTACTCTGCCATGTAATGGGGCAAGATTTTCCTGTAAGCGAAACAAGGAAAATTATGAAGCCTCCCTGAGAGCTACCATCCTTCAAGTTTCCATACGATGCATCACAGAAAACCACTAAGACTGACTCAGGCAACAGTAGTTTCTTAAACCTGAGTGTTAGAGGATTCTTTTCTAAGAACTTTACTGTTTTGTTTACCATTTTCAAATCTGCGATGGTCCCTTCAGTCACAGAATTACTAGCAAAACATGTAGCATAAGCTACATCTGGCCGTGTCTGTGTTGATACCCACAACAACTGTCCGCACACAGTTCTCAGTTGTTGCTTTTCTTTCTCATTGATTGGGAGCGTATTTCGATTCACTCGGGTGGGGTCGATCTCTATTCTTGAAATCTGGTCTGCATACCCCAGTTGTGATACCAGAATTCCAGATTGTGTTTGCTTTACATCAAGACCAGTATAAGCAAATTCAACTTCGACCTCCGTACTTAGACGAAACTTCTTCTTCAGTTCCCCAATAACTTCCCTTTCAAACTTCTTGCTTCCACTGAACATCAGATCGTCAACATGCACAGCAATGATACCCTCGAGTTTTCCTTCATCATACCAGAACATGAATGACTCATCATATGACGATACCACAACATTTAACTTCACTAGAGTATCACGAAGCTCAACATACCACATTCTAGGTCCGTCTACTAACCCGTAAATACATTTGTTCAGTTTCCAGATTTTCCTCGTTTCAGCTTCCTTCGGAGGAATAATGAAGACATCTCTTGAAATCTTCTTGCCTTGCAAGAAGGCAGCCTGAACATCGATGTGTTGTAACTTCCAACTTTCTGTTGCAACTATTGTAAGGAGCAGTCTTATAGAGTCCCTGTTACATGTTGGGGAGTCCTTTCGTATGTTGCTACTATTTTCTTGATAACCAAGTGCCACTAAACGAGCTTTAACAGAACCTTCTGCTTTCTTTGTAATTACCCAACGAACACCAACATTGGACTGTTCGTTTGCATCAACTTCCACGTAAACCTTGTTTACTTTGAACTTCTCAAGCTCTGCTAGCTTGGCATCTACAACTGCTTGGTCATACATACTCACACTGGACAGCAACACCTCTTCTTCTGTTTCTGGTGACAGGTCATCTCTCCAATTCACAGCAAGCTCATACCAATCCACACATTGGATGCTCTCCTCACCATCAAGTTGAATATTTACACAGTTTTTGTAACTGCCAGTTGATTTTCCCGCACGGCTATGGATATAAGCTTTATGCCAGATCTCACCATCCTCCTCTGGATACTTTGGAAGAAACTCCACGTGACTTCTTGCTTTAGGAAGTCCTGATTTGTGCTGAGGTCTGATTGTTGCTGTTGTCTCACTTTCTGTTTCCGGTACAGAAACTGCTGTTTCCTTAGAGCAAGATGGTTGATCCTCTAGGAAATTTCTCTGCGTCTCTAATGGGGATTTTGGTGAACTTGATACAATACTCGGGTTAGGTTGCCCAACAACTGACTCTGAGGTAATGGGATATCCTGTTGTTGTATCCCTGGTTAGATGACATGCACTGCACTTATAATACTGATTTCCATGCTTTAAAATATATAAATGAGTAATGTCTCTCCCCAGTATAACACCTGGCCCACTCCATTTTGCAGATCCTTTTCTCTTGTACATCACCTTTTCACCGTTGCTATAATACTCATCATTGCTTGTCCGAACCTGGCTTTGCAGAGCTCTACGTATCTTGTTGCTACTTTCACACTTTGCAAATGCTTGCCTTGCACTGTGCATTGCATTAACATTATCAGCCACGGTTTTACTCACCGTTGTTTCTTCTAAAGCTGGCAGTCTATCATCGATGACATTCGGAAGTGAAGGGTTACGGCCCATTGTCAACTGATTTGCAGAAAACCCACCAAACATCTGCATGGAGTTTTTCGCACTTAGTGCCCAACACAATGCAACTTCCCAGTTGCATTTTGAATCTTCCTTCGTTTTTACCATCATCTCTGTCAGCATCTTATGATGACGTTCTACAATCCCATTGCTCCAAGGGCTCTCGGCAGCTGAATTTTGCACATCCACATTGAATCTTTGACACATCTCAGTAAACTCCTCATTGGCGAACTCTCCACCATTATCAGCCATGAATTTCTTTGGATTTCCAAAGATGGATATCCATCCAGAGCAAATTCCTTGGATGATTGTCTCTTTCTTCTTATTGTAGATTATTCTAGCTGCTGAATATCTTGTCACCGAATCAATCATATGCAAGATATACACATTAGGAGTGCCAGGAACATTCTTAAGGTCCATTGCAACACATTCGTTGAACACCTTTCCTCTTGGGAGACCCACCACTGGTCTTGACTTGGGTTTCTTGTACATCAGACATATTTTACAACTGCTGGATACCTCATCAATTGCTTTCATGTATTCTGGTCTCTTAAATCCTGCAGTTTTCAGCAATGTTTTCAGTTTATCACTAGGAGGGTGTGAGAATTGTTTGTGGATTTTTTCCACTTTCCTCCTAATCTCCTTTTCGTCAGTACCAAACAAACCTTCTTCGCTGATTGTCATCACCAGATGTGGGGTCTTTCGATCTGGCGGCCCAATGGTCATGCGTCTTTTATTACAAAGAGGAACGCAATAGTGCTTTGATTTAGTTTCAAACAAATCAACACAATCTCCATTGAATCTCATTGTATCATTTGTGAAATCCAACACAGCACCAGCTCTCTTTAACGATGCTTTACTGAGAAGCAACGGCAGTTCTTTCTCAACAATGTTTGCTTCTATTCGAACATCTGTCTTTCCTATTCGCCCAGGGATGATAGTCTTTTCTGTGGAAATGACTTCGAGTCCATCCCCAAATCTAAAAGGCGTCGAGCAAGGTTCACTAACCATCATTTTCAGTTGTTTTTCTTCCAGAGTTTCTCTGTAGTGATTCACCCAGTTCCTACCAACAACTGTCTTTGTACATCCGGAATCAATAACTGCACATGCTAATGACTCATATACAAGAGAACCAAGGTTCGTATCACTCATCAGGCACTCTTCAGGAATCTCAACAACATTTTCAGATTCAGACACCACCATGAATGTTAAGAATGCACCCTCTGCTTCCATGGCCGTAACATTCTCAGCACCATCTTGTGCGAAATACTGTGCATTATCTGTTGAACTTGAAGAAGCTCTGTTCTTGCTTGTGCACCATCTTGCAATATGGTTTTTATCGCCACAAGCATAGCATCCAGTATACGCACTCTTTTGTCGATTATACGGATGATGATGATTCCCACGTCCTCTTGACATCCTTCTGTAGTTTCCTCGTCCACCTCTTGGGGTTGAGTTGTATGTATAGTTACATTCCTCATGTTCCACCTTCACTGATATTGACGCAGGCGGTGTAACTATTGAGTTACGTTCGATTGAAATATTAAAACACTACGGTACTACATTTCACTAAACAAAACGACGGGGACACAGAAAGGAGAAGGACATTACACATCATACGGACGGAAGCTGCTGCTGAGTTGACGAGTATCTGATTGTATTAATTATGGGTTTCTTGTTCATTAAAATAAGTGTGATCATACTTGTAAAGTATATTGGGCTGACACAGCTGCTGCAAGGTTAACATTGGGGTCCAAAGCCGGGAGTGTGATACACGTTAAATTCAGTTTTTTATGGGCGTGATTAAAAATCGCTCGCGCAATACAATTACACATGAGCGCTGACATTTGACCGGCAGTAACTTCGGCTAGGAACAATATTTTTCCATGGGACCAAAAGCAGCAGATAGATATCACTCACCTCTATCAGAAACAACTATCAATTTCGAGAGAAATTTCATAAAGACCCCCCCTCCCTGCCCCCTTAAGGATCTTGACCCTGTAATTGTATTGTAGTTATTTGGGCTAAAAGTTTTATATGGACACTGGTGACGTGACCTCTAGAAGAGCAGTTTTGGGATTGTGTTAAGCAGCAGCTGTATAAGCTCTTTAAAAAATCCAATCAAGCCCCAATCTTGAAGAAAAATGTGTGTGCCAAATGAACTGGTACCTAATGAAGTTTTGCCCTGGAATTGTATACATAGATGCTGGAGCATTACAGCACGTGATTTGCATAGTGTTTAATCTGGGGTAAGTTATTTACAAAAGTCACTCGTTCACCTCTTTTTGAGACACCCTGTATATTAGTTATACTAGCAGGAACCCGTCTAACCCTAAAATGGTGTCAAGACTCAAGAGACTAAAACAATTATTACCTATTTAATTCGCGTTTTTGACACCTCTTGGGGTACCAAATTTTGGGCTCTAAAACTCCTATTTCTTGGCCAATTTTTTATTTTCTCATGCTGATTTGAAGGCCATTAAAGCATTTGACCCAGTCAAAAAAGTTTCAGTTGTATATCTTTTACGGTTTTTGCAGAAATTCGCGTTAAAGTTGATGCCGTGGTGTCAGTAAAATGGCACAGATAAATATATATATATATTTTTTATGTGCCATTTTACTTAATTTTTATCAGCAGATTTATAAATCTGCTGTTCATTTGTAGTTATTACCTTGCTAGTTATGAGTAAATTTTTGCCTTCCATCAATTGAGTGCAGCTTTCAGTTTTAAAATTTTCAGTTTATTCAGATTTTTCGTTTTCGATATTGCAAATTTTTAATAAATCATGTTCAGATTATGGTGATAATGGATGTAAAGGTACTTCAACCGAATTAACAATCCAACCGTGTGTATGACGTGTCCCAGTAGCCAATCATAATATATATATATATATATATCGTCTCGCTTTTATATAGTAAGATATAGAAATTATCCTTGGTTTTTTTAAATTTATTCTCAAAATAGGTAAGGTTACCCCAGTATTTAAAAAAAAAGGAGACCCACAGCTGTTTGACAACTACAGGCCTATATCCATTCTACCTATCTTTGGTAAGATATTTGAAAAAGTAATTTACTGCCGACTATATAGCTTCTTTACTTCACATATGGTCATATACGATAAACAGTTTGGATTCAGATCCAACCACTCAACGGCACATGCCATCAATTACTCCATTGACCACATTCTTAAAAACCTAGAAAGTAAGAATCATGTAATTGGTATATTTATTGACTTAAGCAAAGCGTTTGACACAATCGACCACAGAAAATTACTTGTCAAACTTGAACACTATGGCATAAGAGGGCCCTGTCTTGGCCTAATTGAAAGCTATTTGTGTAACCGACAGCAGTATGTTGATTTCCAAAATACACACTCTGATCACTGCAAAATTGAATATGGGGTACCACAGGGATCAGTTCTAGGCCCTCTCCTCTTCTTACTCTACATTAATGACATTACTAACTCTAGCCAACTTGGACACTTCATACTGTTTGCAGATGACACGAACATATTTGTTGCTGGAAAAACTGAACAAGAAGCCTATTTGAATGCTAATAAAGTACTTGAATCTGTAAATAACTATATGGAATCTAACTTGCTGCACATTAACCAAAGCAAATCGGTCTACATGTTATTCAGACCTGGCAGGTACTCGTCCTATGCACGTGCTTGCGAATATGGCTCTGAGAACTCACTCACGTTATCAGGCACCACACTTACACGAGTAGATAAAGTGAGATTCCTTGGTGTTATCATAGACCATGAACTATCCTGGGAACCCCAACTAGATAACATAAAAAGTAAACTAACTACAAGTATAGCTATAATTAAACGTATTATGAAGTTTATTCCAGAAACAGAGTACCATAAACTGTATGACTCCTTATTCAAGTCTCATATGAGCTACTGTATCAGTAGCTGGGGTGGTGTCACACCTCATAGACTATCTAAACTGTTCTCCATCCAAAAAAGATGCGTACGCCTTCTATTTGGAAGCAAACCAAGCTTTGACCGGGCAGAGTACTATGAAACATGTGCACGTGCAAGACCATACAGTGAACACATCGCAAAAAGGAGCTTTGCTTTGGAAAACACTAAGCCAATATTCAATACCGAGAAAATCATGTCAATCCACAACCTGTACATCCAACATATATCCACTGAACTGTTTAAAATCTTGAAACTGCATCAACCCATCTCTCTGACAAGTTTATTCCAAGCAAGTTCCAGAACATGTAGCCAAACTATGCGGGTCCCCCGACACAAACTTGACATTTCTGAACACAATTTTGTCTTCAAAGGTACGACTATATATGGAACAGTTTGATTGATAAAATATTCGAAAAATGCACTCCTAATGAAAACAATGTCATGGTCCCTGGCTCTAGTAAATTTTCCGACCTTTCCTCCCCCATCTCAATTATCAAGAGCCGTATCAAAAAGCTGTTACTGGAAACCCAGCAATTGACAACACCTGGGCGTGAAATTGAGTGGCTCCCCCTAAATAGCTGGGGCATTGAACCAGCTTAGTTGATCAGCATCCCATCCCTTGCATACAATTAATTACAAAAGCGCTAATTATACCTGTTTCAAAAGCATCCTGTCTGGAAGTTCCCTGACTGCCGTGTGAATCTTTGGATCTATTTTTGGATCTATTTTTATATTGATATGACTTTTATATACCTATATATATATTCATCGCATGATTTCCATGTCCGCCTGAACAAACCTGGCACCATCAAATCTTATCTCTAGAAACCCCAGAACTCATCAAGCCTAGTCTGAATTCAAAACTAGTTGACCAGCTACGTACAGTTTCCTGGACAACTGGAACCTTTTTGGGCCATGCAGAAGCCAATAGCATGTATGGTCCTGCAGTGGGGTCTCCTTGTCCTTGGATCTGTGTTTTGATCCGTCTTTTCTTAAAATTTTCCATATGTGTCACTTAGACTCACCTATTAAATGTTAATCGACACCACTGGTCCTAGTTAGATTTAGCCATGGCACAACTACTCAAACGTAACAGTTAAATAGGTTTGACATACTATTATATTCTTATAATTATATCATATGAATTGATTGCACTGCTAATAAATAAAATACTTTGTTTTACTAAAATACTTTGTTTTACTATAACAGCTTAAGTTCAATAGTTGCCTCATTCTCTCAATGTACATAGTAGGCCGAGCATCAGGTTAATGCACTGTGGATGAATGGGTGAATATACATTTCTATTGGCTTACTTGCCAGGCCCAGAATGCAAGCACAGGCAGCAGAAATGGACAAAGTCAAAAACTGACTAGATGATATGAAAATTGCAAATATATTATTATTAATTGCAGATCAACAGAAGAAAACTTCAGATAAGAAAACATGAATATCATCTATTTTTCCATTTTGTGTCCTTAAAGTATCCTGTTTTTTAGTTTGGGCTCTACAAATATGATCAGCATGGTCATTGTTCATTGATTTACAATATTTCTCCCAGGACTACAGCTAGCTATGTGATATACATTGAAGAGACTGCTGTCCTTCATCTGCAATGTCGGGGGCTAAGGGACAGAGATATGAGAGACTTTTCGAATCAGATGAAGAGGCTCCTCCTCACGAGCAGGTTCAGCACAGCATTTTTTATTTCATTTTGAAAATCTTGGACATCAAAAAATTGTAAAAAAACGAGGTTCAAGATTTTCAAAATCAACTTCTTCAAATTGTACAAATGATTTAAATTAAGGTGCAAAAATCATAATAAATAAAAGGAGTGCAAATCATAGCATAGCTTAAAATTACAAATACAAACATTTCAGATTTTGATGAGTCATGACTCGAACAAATGGAGTCAGATCCTGAATTTAGACGACTTTTTCACCCGAATATACCACTACCATCAAAACAACGGGTTCTGGTGTATGTTCATTAACGACTTGCTGCAGCTTGTGTAAGTTTATTGCTTTATTGCATTGTGCCCGTTAATAATCTGTCACTAAATTGGACTTCGTTATTTTATTCTAAGATGTTTTTTCCTGTCCACTTACAAGATTTAGCAATATGATTTGATTGATTCTGATCTATAAAATCAAATTTATATACTCAAAATTTGTGTATGATGAGAGCAACATCATTCAATACTATGGAAGGATAAATAACTATTTTAATCATGAAACCTATTATAATATAACCTATAGGTATTGTTCATGTCGATACTGCACGAGTTCATTACGCTAATTGTATCTTTTCAGACAATTTGCGTTTGTGGTGTTTTTCGTGGTATTTCTGTCGTGTTGTATCAACTATGATGAGCTAGGAAGAAGTGATCCGGATTTATGGGATGCTATTGACTGGAGCGGTTTAACAAGGTGACCATTATCCTGTAATATTGGTGTTTTTATCGTTATTTTGAAGTATTTCAATAAGTATTCTCATAGTCTCATTCAACCACTCTTACACAACTTACCTGTTATATCCCCAGGATTCATGGTTTTGTGTTTCTGTTGGCGGTTATAGCTATCTTCTATTGGGGCTGGAAGTGTTTCAAATTCATCTGGAACACCACAAAATACTTAGAAATAAAACTCTTCTACAAAGATGTCCTTAAGATCAATGAAGTAAATAGCTTAAAGTTATTATGATTATATAATACATTTCAAATTACTTTCATTTTACATCTTCTCCATTTTACCGACATCATATTTCTGGTTTTCTTCACCAATTACCATGCACAACATTTGAACTGAATGTGCCCCCTTAAATGTCTTGGTGCCAAGTTTTGTTTAAAATTATGTGCTGTGGCAGTGATTGTATTCAAATGGTTTCTTATTTCATAGATATCACAAATATACAGTACTCTTTAAATTGACTAGTTACTTTCCAACGTGCTTGCACACACATCGGAGAGGCTAAACTCAGAATCGATGGGGTTAACGCATTTCCCTGCGTGCATGTTTACTGTTTTTACTCCTAAATGTTCAATATCAGTCTTCTTATATGGGAATTACTGTTCAATACAACTCAGGTCACATTTTATGTATATACTTGTTAAAATAATAGTATATTTTTTTCAGGATGATATCAGTAATTTAGATTGGCTGGAGGTACAGTCAAAACTTATTGACTCCCAAAAAGAAGTTCAGTTGTGTTTACACAAAGAAAATCTTACTGAATTAGGTTTGTTATAATTTGATTATTTCATATTTAATATGTTTATTTGGCTCTAGAGAATGTTAATAATAACAATATTGCAGAGTGTGGCAGACACAATATTTTGTCTGTAAGCCCAGCAAATCAGTTCAGTTTGTTCATTACAATCACACTGATATTCTTTCAAGCAGAAAACCAAACCAAGCATAAAACCAATAAATAAAAGGCGTTGTTATTAAGTATTACAATAATTGTAAGTGTGTAATTTTACAGATATATCAAATCGTATCCTGCGGACGGTGAACTACAAACTAGCAATGATTAACAAAAATGTGCTTCCTTACTCCTTCGAGTTTCCACTTCTTGGACAGAGAGTGTTTCTTTCCAAAGTGCTCATGGCCAACTTGGAATTTATTATCTTTACTGGTCCTTGGGCCCCTTTCAAGTAAGTCAAAAATAGATTTAGATTGATTAATTGTTGTTACTTGTCAGAAAATGTATGGCAATTGTGCCATCATCAAGTCTATAAAAAACAGAACACACAGTTTCAACTGATAAATATAATTCTGTTATCATTATTTTAGTAATATCTGATTTACATTATCTTATCATGGTTAAGTGACAAATTGGTTGTTACAAGTTATAAGTTAGGTTTGATCAATAAATTTCAGAAACAGTTGGAAGTTGGACGAAAGGTACAAGAAACGAGAGTCTAGAGAAGTTCTAGCGGAACGTCTTACTAAATACATCTCATATCTGGCGTTCTTTAACTTCCTTCTCATGCCTTTCATCTTCGTCTGGCAGTTCATTTTCCACTTAGTCCACTACGCTGAGGTAAGAAATAAATCTTTTATTTGGTTCTATTATGTTGAAAATAAACTGCGAGTACATCACATGAGAACAAAACATGCTCGGTCGCATAGATTTTGTCTCAAAAACGTACGACGCATTGCAAGATTTGTATATAAATTCTCTTTTTCAAAACTAAGTTTGATATCCGCGCGCGCGCGCGCGCATCACGTGACCAAACAACTCTTGTTAACTTTTGGTTTCTATTTTAAACTCATATTATATCACTCAGGTCTCAGTAAATTAATAAATTGATTATGATATAACCTAACTACTGACATATTTGATCATTCCCTATTAGGGTATTAACTAATTTGTAACATATTTTGCACACGAAGATCCTAAAAACGTTTCCGTACCCCTATCAAATGATTGAGTTGGACAGGGTTGTCCAGTAATTGATAAGTACACTTCAGCAGTCGCGAGTTTTCGTAAATAAAGCGGCCAAAAACATTGGATCTACACTACGCATCTGAAACAGGAAAATAAGATAGGTGATGCTGTGATCGTCTTTCTTGTGAACACTTGTGGCGAACTCATTTTGTCAACAATTTCCTCATCAACCCTTGAATATTAACTAACCTGTGAAATATTTGAAAAATCGGGTGATAAAATGCATTTCTCAGCTCCTGCTTCACTGTTTAAACCGTCTTTTCTAATTCTTTTCCATCCACGACGCGCGCTCTGTATAATTATTTTACCGATATTTATAATAACTCTACTTACTGTAAAACCATTAATTTCTGCGCGGAATTTATTTTCGCGATTATTTTATTCCTATTATTTCTTCATACTGTATTTATAATTTAAAGAAAGATTAGAAAAGTATTTTTGTAATAAAATTAGCCATACAATTTAATTTCCAGTCAAGCTTAATATAATAAAGTCAAGCTAAAGTGATAAAGCATACATACAAAGCGAGATTTAACAGATGCTCTAATATCAGCAACGTACGAATGAACACTGTCTCTGTGATCATTCAATGATTTCGGGCTGTCCTATAATTTCCAATATATTTTTGGGTTGAATAGTTCCACCTAATTCACATCTGCGACCTGCGTACTTTTACACCGTATCTCTGAATAAAATACATCTATATTGTCCTCTCTTTTCTTACATCGCAAACTCCCTGCCAATTTCCCCGATAAAGTTGCGACGTAAGACCGCATGTCGGCTCTCCTGGTCATGTAGACCACTGGGTTACACGCAGAATTTAGTGGTAGTAGAATGAAGTATGAAATGTTCATCAGTTCATCGGGAACAAGTTTTATATGTAATGCATAGTCTTCTGTTATAATACAGTATGATGTAATGCCTACCACTACAATATAAGTGATATTGCAGATGCAGTATATAGCTGAAATTATCGCAATTGTGACTGTTGCTTTTCTTTTCCAACTTGCAGTATGCCTCTGTGACACAAAAAGCGTTTCCAAGCTTATACAGCTAGCTAAAACTACTATAATAAACATGGCAACTAGAATAAAAAGTTCGATATTGAAGAAAACTGCAAACAAAGTATTGATATCAATAGTTATAGACTTAATGAATTTTAGCAAATAAACTAATTGTGAAGCCATTATAAAGACGTTATAAACCAAAATCGAACCTTTGACTGCCGTCCAATTTATGATATAAAGAGGGAATCTCAAATTTATTGCCCTAACTACGGCCAATAAACAGGTAAGAAATGTAGTTGCGAACAAAGACGTTCTTAAGATAAAAGCAGCTACTTCCGTTAGCCATGCGACGTTGTTGAAAAAGAAATAAACTACGACTACAAATGTTGATGACACGCTTACAATAAGATCAAATATGTTCAGTGCAGCGAAGAGTTTCGTTGTCAGACGAAGAGTATTTCCACTCTGAACTTTAGGAGTAGATCTGATCGAGCCGATGAAATAAGATAGCGATAAGCTGTTTGATATGGTTCCAATTATCGCTATCAGAATGCTAACACCGAATATAACTTCCTTTGACATGTTGGATACCCCGGGAGAGTGTGATGTTTGTGGTTTTGTTTTACAGTTTGTTAAAGTCCAGACTGTGTGAACTTTGTGCCATATGTAACCTGTGAAAACTTTAGATTAGGTTATAAACATCTTCTTGACAATAGTGTCACTTTCTTGACAAACGTATCTGATGTGGGTTTTTGAATGAGTGCGTTTTAAACACTTCCGCACCGTTTTAACTGCAACAGCAGAAGCAACATTTAAGTGCGGCAAAATGTTTCGAAAAAGTGGGATTCCTCATTCCGCACCTGCCTAAAATTGTTTAAGGTGCCTCAAATTTGGCGAATAGTGCGGCAAGTATGGGCCTTGCTGGTCTGGGCCTAACTGACGTCTTCAAAAATGGCTAAACAACTTGCTGACTTAATGTTTGAAAATATGAACGCTCCCTAACAAGTAAAATCCGGATTGGAATATTATTTATGAGTCGCATAGTTAAAATGTTTTCTTGGGTAAAATTGTATTGATCCCGTTTGATGCGACAAGGAAAAGCCTCTTATCAGGAAAGGAATTATTCAACGTTTCAATGTGACAACATCGTATTCATGATATAAAAATATTCTATCAAAAATTCAAAACGTAAAAAACATAAATCTGAGGCAAATTTAGTGTATAATTATTTACTTTTAATTAATATTTTACTTTTAATTCCATGTTGTCACATTGAAACGTTGAATAATTCCTTTCCTGATAAAAGCCTTTTCCTTGTCGCATCAAACGGGATCAATAGAAATTTACCCTAGAAAACGCTCCCTAACGACTAAGAGATCAATACAGTCTTCAATACAGTATGACAATGATATAAGTTATCTCACAGCATATAGGTATGATAATGTGATTCTCCTTAAGCTGTGACTTGTAAGGGTACAATCCTCACGTTGGATTCATTGGGATATTTATAATCTACTCACCAAATAAATTTGGTGTCCTTTTACCTAAAATGTATACCATCTGGATTCTCAAATCATTGGTATTTAAATCATTGGTTTAAATGTTGCAAATTGCTACTCAGCAGTCATATTTCATCAAAAATAGGTTATATTTAGAAAATATTGCTATGATTTGGCGGCAAGATTCTTTCCCCTCATTCGGTATATCAGGAGGGAGAGGCGGGATAGTCGTCTGAATTCGGTCTGGCTTTAATATCCGGTTACTGTCCAGTTCAAAAGCTGTTTATCCGAGAAACGGCTTAAAGTGCGAAAATGTGTGGCAAATATTGCGATTCCGCACCTGTCTTACTTATGAAGTTATGATGCCTCTATGCAACAGTGAAATCCCGACCGAACGATTTGTGGTCGGATTCCATAATCTCTCTTACAATTGAGACACAAAATCAAAACAATTTGATAAATGAATCAATAGTATTTGTTTAAAACAGCATGGGTAGGAAAACAAACTTTTAACCTGGTAATCTTGTTGCCTGCACAAGAGCAATTCTAACTGCACATCCACATATTTTGGGAACAAACTTATATGAATCCTATCTGCACAACACTTAATGTTGTCTGTACACTTTTCTCAAGGTATGTAAACCAGTATAGACATCACGTGTAAACTCACGACGAAAGGAGTTATTTTCTAATCAAACAAAAGACACACTCTAGTTTAATTTAGTTGATTCGATTTTAATTTCGGCGCTCTTTGCCAATTAAAAACATTTTTTCAAGTGAACATCGACATGCGACTACCTTACTTTGGATTATTACGACGGGTTTATTAACGACCGGTTAAAATATGGTTCGGGAAAAATATGGCGAAATTGCTCAAAACCCATCACATTTTCCCGGTCGCCATTTTACCGGTGTCCAACCTTTTAATTTTGTCTCAGATGTAAATTTCCTTATTAGAGATAAGCAAGTTTAGAAATTTTCGCATTGCTAAAACTTGTGAAACAAGTCGAATTATCAATAATTGTTGAAAGTAGACGGAAATAATGACTCGTGGTTAATCAAACTAGATGGAAAATAATTTTAAACATTAGAAGCGTAACAACCAGATCGATATCTTACTATATATAAAGCGAAACGATATATATATATATATATTTATTTATCCGTGCCATTTTACTGACACCACGGCATCAACTTTAACGCGAATTTCTGCAAAAACCGTCAAAGATATACAACTGAAACTTTTTTGACTGGGTCAAATGCTTTAATGGCCTCCAAATCAGCATGAAAAAATAAAAAATTGGCCAAGAAATAGGAGTTTTAGAGCCCAAAATTTGGTACCCCAAGTGGTGTCAAAAACGCGAATTAAATAGGTAATAATTGTTTTAGTCTTTTGAGTCTTGACACCATTTTAGGGTTAGACGGGTTCCTGCTAGTTAAGATAAAGGGAGAGCTGTTTAGTCTTCCAATAAGTTGTAATCATCTTCGATATCTTCATCTGGATCATCCCTTTCATCACCCCCCCCCCCCCCCATCGTTCACATTGTTTAGAATTATGAATAAATGACTGATGAAACTGATTCATGCCCTTCATGTTATTGACAGTTTTAATTAATTCAAGTTTTAATTTAACTATTACTTTTACTTTGAGTCCTATTTCATTATGTAGAGATCTAAGAAATTAAAAATTGGCCTATTTAAATCAACTTTGACAATAAGGATATATGACAAGAATTGGGCAAAAAGGTGATTTTTTGCAATTTTATCCAAATGAAGTCGAAAAACCTACAACAAGTGTCCCAATAGTCTTCTTTATTGAATATAAGACAACGATAAAATATGAGCACCCATACCCCTTGGAAACCCTAAAAGCTGAGACGGCGGGTTTATTAACGACCGGTGAAAATGTGGTTCGGGAAAAATATGGCGAAATTACCCTAAACCCGCCACTTTATCCCGGTCATAATAATCGAGTAAGGTATTTGATTTCATGTACTCATCACTATCTAATGAACATTGAACAATAAATAAAAAACATAGTTGCCAAATTCACAACTATGAAGGCAAGAAGAATTTACAATTCCGCACACTGATGTCTACAGAGAATTAATCTCGTAAGACTAGATTAAATCCTATCCAGGTATGAACGGCAACTTGTTTAAATATTTGAGACGTTCAAAAGTATATTGCAATTTTTCTATGATCAGGGAAACAACAATTACAATTTACAACAGCATTAGTAATATATAATATTTCTTGAAGCTAAAGAGTGATACACAGATCAACAAACACTGAAAGAAGAAAACAAATAGCTAAACAACACGCTCCCATATAACCACAATAACCTACTAGCTATACAGTGACCAGTGTACACTTGGTGTGCAGTGCTGGACGCCGGTATGGCCTCCTATGAGTACCAAGATCACATTAATCGTTCACAATCTGAAGAGTAAAGTTGCTCTTTGTTCAAACTTGTTTTAAAGTGTCGGCTTGTTTCAGAGTCCTTTGTTTCAGAGTCCTTTCTCGGAGTAATAACAGCGCCGTGTGAATTGTGATACAAGCTTGCTGATGTTCACGATATAATCAGACTCTATTAGTATTGTCTATCATTGCAGCCTCTACTCTACATGAATCTTCATTGATATCTAATCTCATTCCACGGAAACTGTCTATCAATCTCACTGACAACGTTCCCACGTAAGACCGCATGTCGGCTCTCCTGTTCATGTAGACCACTGGGTTACACGCAGAATTTAGTGGTAGAAGAATGAAGTATGAAATGTTCATCAGTTCATCGGGAACAAGTTTCTTATGTAATGCAAGGTCTTTTGTTATCATACAGTATGATGTAATACCTACCACGACAATATAAGTGATATTGCAGATGCAGTATATAGCTGAAATTATCACAATTGTGACTGTTGCTTTTCTTTTCCAACTTGCTGTCAGCCTCTGTGACACAAAAAGCGTTTCCAAGCTTATAACGCTAGCTAAAACTACTATAATAAACATGGCAACTAGAATAAAAAGTTCGATATTGAAAAAAACTGCAAGCAAAGTGTCGATATGAATAGTTATAGACTTAATGAATTTCAGAAAATAGACTAACTGTAAAACTATTATGATGACGTTATAAACCAAAATCGAACCTTTGACTGCCGTCCAATTTATGATATAAAGAGGGAATGTCAAATTTATTGTCCTAACTACGGCCAATAAACAAGTTAGAAATGTAGTTGCGTACAACGACGTTCGTAAAATAAAAGCAGCTACTTCCGTTAACCATCGGATGTTTTTGAAAAAGAAATAAACTACGACTACAAATGTTGATGACACGCTTACAATAAGATCAAATATGTTCAGTGCAGCGAAGAGTTTCGTTGTCAGACGAAGAGTATTTCCACTCTGAACTTTAGGAGTAGATCTGATCGAGCCGATGAAATAATTCAGCGATAAGCTGTTTGATATGGTCCCAAATATCGCTATAAAAACGCTAACAACGAATATAACTTCCTTCGACATGTCGGATACCCCTGCCTCTGGGTGGGATTGATCAGTTCCCATGTTGGTTGTTAGATCTCAGGTGCAGAATTTGTAGAATGTGTCTTACATCTCGCTGCGATTGTCCATGTTTTGTGCTTGTTGTTCTGCCATAACTTGCGAAGAGTTTTAATGAGCTTGAAATAGTTAAAAACTAATTAATTAACTTTTAAAACTAGTGTCTTACTGCCATTGTCGCTTGCGAACAATAACTGTACGTTGAAATCCACAGAGAGCAACAAACCGCATTCCAGCAGCCAATTGACATTTCACACAAAGCTGGTACACGTGATCAATTGCTACTGGTGGGTGTAACCAGTACTCAGCAGTGTGTTACTGTAAAGTTTATAACTCAAAAACCTTTATTATGAGCTTTGCAAACATTCTGTGTGTAAAAGAAGTAACTAACACATACACCGACCGAATAATAAATAATTATATATCTTTATTCAAATCAAAAATAGAACATAAATAAACATCTTAAAGATCTGATAAGTAGCTTGAACAAAAGAAATCTCTTCCATCCTCCTCTATCAGAGGGTGATATTCTTAAACTTTGCAAATCTGCTGTAGTTACAAATGGAATGCCTCTATTACTTAAGGGGGCAGGGGGTCTTTATGAAATTTCACTCGAAATTGATTTCATAGTTGTTTCTGATGGAAGAGACTGATATCTATCTGCTGCTTTTGGTCCCATAGAAAAATATTGTTCCTAGTCGAAGTTATCGCCGGTCAAAGGTCAGCGCTTATGTGTAATTATATCCTGAATGTTTCAAGGTGATGGCTCAAAAAATGTAGGAGAAGATAGATTTTTACTTTTAGACTCGATTTTTAGGGCGCGCAATACAATTACACATGAGCGCTGACCTTTGACCGGCAATAACTTCGGCTAGAAACAACATTTTTCCATGGGACCAAAAGCAGAATTATGATAGATATCACTCCCCTCTATCAGAACTAACTATAAAATGAATTTCGAGAGAAAATTTATAAAGACCACCCCCTGCCGCTTAAATCAAGTAGTTCAAAGCAATTATGACTTTTATCTGCTTACCCTTTTTAGTAATAGTACTTCGGCTCTCTACCGCAAAGTGTAATGCAAGATGTATTGTGCATATATATATTTATAATTTATATAACAAAAAAGTAAATAATTGTACACCAATTTTGCCTCAGATATATGTTTTTACGTTTTGAATTTCTGATAGAAATGTTTTTAGATCATGAATACGATGCTGTAACATTGAAACGTTGAGTAATTCCTTTCCTGATAAGAGCATTTTCCTTGTCGCATCAAACGGGATCAATACAAATTCACACAAGAATACATTGCATACAACCATGCGACTCATAAACAATATTTCAATCCGGATTAAACAATAAAAAAGGAATGTACCGTCACAATAGTGACTTTAATATAGGAAAACATTCGATCATGTATCATTTGTCACTCAATTAAACTAGACAAAAGATGAGTTTAAAGTACGATGATATTTTGGTAACGAAATCTACTCAAATATTATAGAGCAACAATACGATCTGACCCTGGTCATTAGGAAAGTTCGCACGAGATGGACCACGTTTTTCCCAATGTAACTTTAGAAGATTGTCACAGGAAGAACTTTTAAGATAGGCATATGATATTTCACATGTCTATAGTTCAACTAATTGAGTTTCGATTAATACAATTTTTGAAGCATTTAGTCGAGGGCAAATTGATGCTATAACGAGTCATATTACATTTTGTTTTCTAATTACAGCTTCCATGCATGCAATAACATTTTAAACGTGATTAATCGATTCATCAGATCGAACTCTTTCAGAATCCGAAGAGAAGAGGGAAATTTTTTAATGGAGGGTTAAGTGAGGCTATCAGATTATTTCTAATTTTTGAATTATGTTTGAACAATAACGTCCTTTAAACTATCCTTTGACCTGGTATACATTATATGGATTTAGGTCGATGGTAGACTCCACCTACACTTTCTGTCTTTTGATGGAGGGTAAAATAAGGCTAACTATCAAGGTTTTGTTCATTATTTGTTCTACTGTTTCTTCGAACTAGCCTTTCAAATTGTTTCTGTCTAGAACCTGTATTCATGAATAGTCGGCGATCATATACTAACCTGACATGAGTTTTGGGAGGTGAGATTGAGGCTAACTTCTGTCACGCTTATTATGATATTTAGCAAGTGATAGTTTTAATGTTAAATGCTTTTATTTAAGATTTGTAAGATTTAATTTTTTAATCTGTTAGCCCCAATTTCGCCTCCCGGAGAGAGGGTAGCCTCAATCCAACCTCACATAAGTTATGATAAAGTCTCAATAACCTGCGGGCTACAATAACAAGTTTATCAGTGGATCTATAACCTGTTTTCGAATTGTTTATTAGCCTCATTTTGGCCTCCTACAAGTAGACTCGTCGATTTCTAAAATGTTGAGCTCGAAGAGGATGAATCAATCTTTATTGTTGACACATTAGATAGCCACAATACCGAACCTGCTCGAAAATATACACAAAAGTTTACTTGTTAGCCTCATTTCTCCCTCTCAAAAGGTGGTTAGCCTCATTTTCACCTAGAATATTTAAAGCTTAGATCTTGATCAAGTATAATCACTATGGATTATAATTGCAACTTTGATATCACGGACGTAACATGAGAAAGTTCTTTCTGAAAAGTGATGAGGCTAATTCGTTAGCCTCAATTGCCCCTCGCAGTTCAATCACTCCTACTGAGTCTAGTGAGTGAGCTAGGAGGTCGCCGAACATCTCATTTTAAAGCCGTATCAATTTTCTATACGCATACCAAAAATCAAATGCAGAAAAGAAATTACAGAACTATAAAATTTTGTGTCAAAAAACGAATTTTTAGGGGTGTTTCTAATGACCAGGGTCATCTAGTAAAGATAAATTCTGATCAATTTAGAGATGAAAAATTAGTAAAATGCTATTGTATGTTCGGGTTGATGTGCAGGGAAGGGGGTCTCTGAATACTAATGATGTCCTATAATGATGGCACTGAAGATCACGAAGTGATCAGCACTCATTGATAACAAGTGATTAAAGACGAGTTGAAATAAAAGCATTTTTTAACTACACTTCAAATACATTTATATTTATTTCTTTGACAAATCGCTCTTTGTTTACCTCTCATTGTGACCTTTCACCTACAAGATACTTTCAGAATTAAGATAATTTACGATATGGTTCCCGTAATGGCCCTGCCAAGTGAAACTCAAAACACCTGCTCAGTGTACTTCGGCTATTTAGATAAAAAATAATTATAATTCATTGACATACCAAAAGGTGCCTTATTTAATATTTAGTAACCTCAAAATAGAACATTCAAGTAGGCTGAGTGGACCACTGTTATATAAAAATTTCTAAAAAAATTGCATTGTTACGTTGCTGCTTAATCTTATCACATGAGGAGGTAGCCTTTTATAATTCATAATTAAACCTTGCTTGTATGAATAATGAATATGAATACATCAATATTATAAATATGCAGTATACAATATACATAAGATAGATGTCGATTGTCGAGGACCTCATCAAACTATGAGACTTTGCCATGAAAAGGATAAAATGGTAAGCATTTGGGCGACTTATGAGTTCAACAAGCGGGATTCATTTAAATATTGTCATACTTCCTTTATGTCAGAGCAGCTTATAATGGGACAGATCTGTACATTACGTAGTCAGCCAATAGGGATCACTTAGAAACCCCTCCCTCAGTGATCACGTAATATGTGATTACGTAATAACAACCTCAGAAGGGGATACCAACCCAAAATATTGTGGTACCGCTGAGACTCCCACCCCCCCCCCCCCCCCCCCCCCCCCCCCCCCCCCCCCGTTATCAATTTGGGAACCCCCTCCCCCCTCGGCTGATTACGTAATATGTGAACGACCCCTAATCGACGAGGCGCTCAAACAAAACAGCCCTTCAGTTTCTTAAACTTGAACGCCTTGCATCGTAATTGGTTCTTTCATCCGGTAGGTCATTGCAGATAAATGCTGCATAAAATCTATGCAGGTTAAGACGTGTAGACAATTATATGAGTGAACATCCCCTGGGTTTTATGAATAATCGTTGGTTCGTTACTAGCGATATTATGTACTATTGATGCTTTTCATACAAACAAGTTAAAACAAATTCTTTATGTCGTGCATCCTGGGTTTGGACTATGCTCTTTAAGCAATCCTCTGACCACTTGATGATCGACATGAAAAGCGGATCTGTCTTTAAGATTAGTGCCATTTACATCTAAAACTTGTCGTTTTATATTTAACTTTCTATTATAATATTAATCAGAAGTGCTATGATGCTACGCATGAGTGATGAGTGATGAGATTGTTCGAATGCTGGAGACCTAATCAGAAATACGTTGCTGTGATTGGTTCCACCATATATAAGTGATATTACAGATCTTGACAAAATGACGGATTCGTTAAAGCTAAAATACATTACTTTTATTGATGAATGATTATTGATTATGTTATATAAGGAAGTAAGTACAATTAGTCTAAGCTAAAGAGTCCTAATTGTATTTTCAAGAGAGGTGTTTCTCTTCGATAAAGTATAAATATTTAATATGTAACGGTACAATTTCCAGTAGAACTGCCCTATAATTCTACAGTACTACCCGGATTAACCAGACACCAAGTTACCATCAATAAATAATAAAACTGATTACACAATGTAAATTTGTAGATTTTTCGCCATTTTGAGCAGGGTTGTAAAAAAAGGATAGGAATAGGATATAGCATTGTTAGAATTTTGATTTAGGCCTTAGATTTTTTATGATTAACGTCGTAACTGAGGTAAAATAAATGTTAGAATAATGTCGTTATTTCATCAAAGGTTACCTGCGCCGTTGCGTCAAAACATTGCACGAGCAACACAGTTTAGCAACGCGTGTTGTTATGCTTTATGATACGTCATGACTGCACATTTACCGTCTCACGCTATAGCAAAAAGCTAGAGCTTCGGAAAGAGATGTTAAAATTTCACAAAATGAATTTTAAATTTCTAACAAAGGTGTACGACCTGGGTTTGTTACAGACTTATACAAACTTTTGATGCAATGTTTGATTTTAAATGTTTTATTCTGTTCGCGGTATCGTTGTAATTAATGTTAATTTCAAGAATAATTTAATGATTGATACTTTATTGATGTCTCAAGATAATAAATCTTGGCAAATTCATTGATAAAGGCAAATGGTGTTGACCATAATTTAAACGCCGCCGTTCCCAATTAAATTTCACTATGGGTTACTGAGCGGTTCTACTTTGCCCGTATTTGCTGCGCCGACTGAATAAATGTGTGGTCACGCGTAGCCGTACACAGTATGCTTTTTTAGTACCGTATACCACTACTAAGATAATGCTTTTTAAAACAGTCAAATGAACAGTCACAATGGTGACCTATAATATTGATACTTACTTGTTGGGTTTGTGGATTACAATTTTTGATGCGGTAAAAGGTATTGATTAGGGAATTCGAATACTTATAACTTTGTCGTCAATTTCAAATAAAATCCATACTTTCTACAGGAAAGAGCTCAGAGCTAAATGGTGAAGAGATTATAGAAATTTAAACATAAATGATTTTGTAAATTTCCTCGAACAAAGCTGTCGACTAGCGGGTTTCTAGTCTACAATAATTAGAGTAGATGCTTCATGAATTGCTAATTTTGAGTTTGTAAGGATGTATTTCTATTTTCTGAGTTCAGTCGGGTTTCATCCCCCGCTAATGATAATACTAATAGTTATTATCGAAGGAGATAAGTAAAGAGCTGAAAACATTATGCCATGTCTCAAGATACATTATAATCAGGGGTCTAATAACTAATTGTATAATGAAGGATATAGTGTGCTGTGTGAGCTCTACATCAAGTCTTTTAATTACTCCAGCCTATAAGTTTTGGGGGCTCAGAATTAAATTTACTTTAATGCGGCCGGTTTGGACTGAGCGAGTTCATACTTCTGCACCGTTTTAACTTTTTCGCCGTTTATACTTTTGCAATTAAACTGTGATATTGAAGTCCCGGCCGTAGGCACGGGTTACACTAGTATTGCATAATCTTATTAGATATCACTACTGTATACAAGCTATCGAAGATAAATCTTTTTAAAAATCTTTAATGATAATGAACGAGTGCAAAGTGGTGATCACTTGATATCATTTTGATGACTTATTGGTTTAACACGAGGGATTTGATTGGATTACACCATGTTTCATTAATGTTAGAGGAGAGTAAGCTTATTATCAAATTTAAAAAAGAGCGATACTACGTCTTTGTAAGCTGCTGAATATCACATATTAAGAGGCAGTAAAACTAGCGGGCTGCAAGGAACGGAGTCTGGCAACATTAAATGTATCGACTATATGTATCGACTGTTACCAGCATCACGGACAAAGGATAGGACAAAGAAGACACTCTGTCACACTCATAGAGCCTCGCAAACTCTAATCACAGGTTAGTCTGGCAGTGGTTCACACTCTGATGATATCTCTTTAATGAGACTTGATTTGAGGCCTCTCAGCTTCCCTAGTTGAGTGTGTCCCACAACCAAGCTCATTGCCCAGAAGTACTACATTATGTATTATAATGAACCTGGACATACGTGGCGTGTAGCTCTATAAACCAAAACCAACCAAAATATCGACTGTTCTACATCGCTTCCTCAATTTAGTTGTTATAATTATATAGTACTTAGCGGTGTTGAAGGTATTAAAGTATCAGTTTTGCAGAACCTAAGAAAAGTAAAGTCACTCCGATATGGCGGTTAAGTTAAGAACAAATTTAGATATTATATATAAATAATTTATAATAAAACAAACTTCAAATGAGACAATGCCAATCAACACGTCATTCGCCAACTGATTCAGATTCCAAAAATACACATATTTGCAATAAATTAGTTAAATGTGTATGACTGAGAAATAAGTTAGCTAAATGTTCATTACTGAACTACCACTTACATTGTAACAAGGGGTCGTTCACATATATCAGCCGAGGGGGGTTTCAAAATGATTGTAACACCACTGTAATTTTGACACAATAGCTATGTGTAAAACTGATTACGGAGGGGGGAGGGCCAGGGGGGGGTTAAAAATTGTCCAAAAAGTGATTACGTAATATGTGAACGACCCCCAAGTTAGCTAAATATGCGTGACTAAGAACCCACTTACTTTGTAACAAGTTAGCTAAATATGCATGACTGAGCTACCACTTATCTGCATCCATCGCGTTCTTTAGAATTAATTTGTTGCCGAATCTTTATGCAACAGTTGGTAACAACGAAGCCACGCCTTGAGGTTGCCAGGTAGTTTGAATTAGGACTCTATACATATAATAACAATTTGCATGATTATCTGGAGAGTAGCTTCAGTGCTTATTAATGACTGTACGGCGCCATTTTAATTGTGCTGCTTTACAGAGACAATATATCGGTGCGGTGGGTGCGGATTCCGGATTTGCACTATTGACTTATCACCGCACTTTATCGCACCGTCAGCCGCTATTCCTTCTAATGGATTTGTGTACTTTCACCAATGTGTACAATTTAATAAGATCGACATGCTCACAACTATGGTTAGGGTCAAACGTTTGTCATGACGTAACATCGGAAATAAAGGAGAATTACATTGAAAAATCACGAGAAACACACATAGAACAATGTTTCTCCTATTATTAGACAATGAGACATTAATAAACAAAAGAGAGTGAATGTTGGCAAATGAATAACTTGTCAAGCTTGATCGTAATCCCTCGACAGATTGAAATTAAGTCACTTTACTCGCGATCATAGTTATATAATATGAAATTATCGTTTGTAGTAATTTTAGATAATCCACACAATGTGTTGGAAGATGTTACAAAGAAGTTACAATATTATATAGATTAAAATAAAGATTCGTACATCTTGCATTATCAGGAAACTCGGTGTAAGGTATTATAATAGCCTGCAAATTTGGCGAATTTTTAGCTTAATTGCGGTGTTTTTGTCTCCAAATTGGCCGCACATAAAGCATTTAGGCAGGCCCAGGTGCGGAATCACACTATTCGCAAAATAATACCGCACTTACATTTTGCCTCGGCTGCTTTATGACACGTTCAGGACTGAATATTAAATATACTTAGAGTTTTGAAATAAAATGAAATGAGGACTTTGTATCTCGCTCAAATGATTAAAAAGCCAACGAAAAGAAGGTAGCTTAAGCTAACCATGCCAGAGCGGATGACTTTAAATGGTGTGAAATATGTATGTCATACAGCATACATAATTACCTTTATCACAAGAGTATTATACCCAACATTGACCGGCGAACTGATAGCTACTTCAGAAGCAATGAAACTACAATCTTCTAGATAAAATGAGTCATAGTACTTTCAGCCGGAGCCATCATAAGTGACATAAATCTAAAAGATAGTATGGTTAGTTTCTAAATATAAACTCAAACTCTGAAAAGGAAACTGCCGTGAAATATGAAACATCAACAAAAGGACCAATTATTTAAAAAAATAATTTATGGAAAGCCCCTCAGACAAAATAAAAATCAATTATGCAATAAAGGAATCTTAAAAGGGTTTGTACTATTCATTCCTGAGGGGCGGAGGGAATTTAAGGCATGTATATATCGGTGCTCCTTAACATCTAAACTACTAGGACTTGAATTTTCTAGGATACACACTGAAACACTATTGTTAAAATTTTCCTTCTGAGTCAGTCCATGCTCTATATGGAGGTGGAGTCCTACGCAGTTTGAGTCATCATCCGTGTCAACCTTTTGCCCACTGATGATCTTGTAGAATGCTCTTCTGTGTTCGCCAAACCTTACCCGTAGCATTCTGGTGGATTTGCCTACGTATGGTTTCTCACACAGTTTACATCTGATCAAATATATGATGTTGTAAGTGATGCATGTACCTGGTGCTGGTTTTACCCGTTTCCCATTGATGCTGATTTGTGTAGCACTATCAATAGACTCACACGTTGCACAGTTCTTCTTTCTACACGGCCTTGTTTGACCATGCTTATTCCCCAGAGCTATTTCTTTCACCTTAACCAACCGGCTTTTGAGGTTGCTTCCTGTTTTCTTGACAAATTGGAAGAACTTTTTGCCATTCTTCTTTTCTTCAAGGGTGTTACTCTGTTGTTTTGAGTCACTCAGGTTACAAAAACTTCTGGTCTTCTTTAAGTTCTCCTCATACTTTTTCACTGTGGTGACAATGTCAGAGTCACTTCCATAGGTTGAGACAACCCTTATTGGTAGGATCTCTGGCTTCAGTGTGTTGTCCTTGGGAGGTCTTCGTTCAAGGTTTCTTTCTGAGTTGAGAACTTTTTTGCTAATGTTGTTCACCATTTTTAAGGGGATAAGCAGCTGCCTTGAATGCTTGGCTTAATTCACTCAATCTGGTTTCCAGTCGTTCTTGTGAGTTGATTATTCTCCTGAGTCTGATACACTGGCTGTAAACTATTCCACTATAAATGTGGTTTGGATGTGCACTGCTAAAATGTAGATAGCTCCTTGAATCTGTTTCCTTGATATGGAGGTCAGTTTGTAAGTTTCCCTCAGGGTCGAAACAAAACTCGATATCTAGAAAAGCCACAGGCCTGCCAACTTCCTTCCATTGGGATTCGTCAATGAGTAGCCCATATTCTTTCAAGGATTTGTTTACATCGGAAATCCACTGGTCAAATTTCCTTTCAGTGCTGTAGAAGAAACCTGCACCATCGTCAATGTACCGTCTTACAGTCCTGACTCTCTTCATCATGTCAGTGTTACTGTAAACGCATTTGTTCATTACATAAAATACAGTTATGTTGGCCAACTGCACACACAGACTTCCACCTGTAGGCACTCCGTTCTTTTGGACGTACCACTTGTCTTCGAAGCTAATTACCTTTATTCTTAATCACACATAATCAAACATAATAATACATCAAAGGAATAAATGTATACCATAATACATAGATCTGCTGTACATTTTCATTATGTAAAAACTAAAAGATGTAACACAGTAATGAGTAACATCTGGACACCGAGTAGAGTGCAGTAAATATAAAAGCCACACTGCCTCAGCTAAATGAAGGTAGTAGTAGGGATCCGTGGTAATATATCTCCACCTAACAGACAACTACCTCATTCCCAACTATAGAACTAGAATTCCTATACTATCCCAACAAGCATAGTTTCAGATGAGAACAACCGCGATAAATCAGCAGGCTAGTACTCTTGATTATATATTAAAGTCACTATTGTGACGGTACATCAGAACTAGACAGAAACAAAGTGTGAATGGCCTGGACGGAACCCCTCGGTTTCAGTTCCTTGTTTAACACTGCCGTACAGCCTGGTATTAGCGGGGTGGCAACAAGTCGTTGCAGAGGAAGAGCTTCTCTGATGTAGAAACAAACCCTCCCACGGCCACGGCCCTGTACACACGTACACACACACCCACACATTTATTGGGATTATTAGTATAGATTAGTTACCCTGTCACATATCATTTTGACATTCTATTAGACGAGCTGAGAAGATTGTCAAATGAACTTATTAACTCGGTGATTCTATTAGGCTTCCTAAAAAAGACATAAATCAGACAAAGATCAAACTCGTCCTTTTGAATTTACTGGACAGTGTCAAACTCTTTTTAAACCTAATTCTTATGTGAAATTGAATTACAAAAATGTCAGGCCCTGAAGACTGAAGTTCTCAGGTAATTTGAATTAAACTCTTAAAAATTGCATGATTGTTTACTGTTTAGTGTGTAGTTAACATTTTACAGATGAAGTTATTTGATTGACTTTACTTGTAACACTAGAATGTACTTGTAAAAGCACTCAAGATACAAACACAATCATAAAGATAAATGAAATCTCGATATTTAAATCCTCAGTAGATAGATAAATATGAACATGTATCTCATGTTTTCTCACTGTAGCACTATGTGTTCCCTAGCCGTGGAACTCGAGAATAGTTTCTTATAATACCTTGGGGTTATCACAGATTGTGGTCCTTCACTAATGCCGCAGTTTCCTCCTTGAATACTTTAATAAATACATAGCGGCTCAAGACATGGTTACCATAGTTACATCCTAGGACCGCTCAATCTCTTTACCAATTTCGCCAACAAATTTCTGAGGTGAGATAGCATATCGGCTTTTCTGGTGAGATATACTACTGGGTTACACGCAGAATTTAGTGGCAGTAGAATGAAGTATGAAATGTTCATCAGTTCATCGGGAACAAGTTTCATATGTAATGCATAGTCTTTTGTTATCATACAGTATGATGTAATGCCTACCACGACAATATAAGTGATATTGCAGATGCAGTATATAGCTGAAATTATCGCAACCGTGACTGTTGCTTTTCTTGTTGTTCTCCATGTGGTCGTCTTCTCAGATTGTGTTAAATAAAGCTGACCCAAACTGATAATGTTAGATAAAACTGCTATAAGAAACGCACTAACTAGTATAAAAAGTTCGATATTGAAGAAAACTGCAAACAAAGTGTTGATATCAATAGTTATAGACTTAATGAATCTTAGCAAATAGACTAACTGTAAAACTATTATGAAGACGTTATAAACCAAAATCGAACCTTTGACTGCCGTCCAATTTATGATATAAAGAGGGAATGTCAGATTTATTGCCCTTACTACGGCCACTAAACAAGTCAGAAATGTAGTTGCGTACAAAGACGTTCTTAAGATAAAAGCAGCTGCTTCCATTAACCATGCGACGTTGTTGAAAAAGAAATAAACTACAACTGCAAATGTTGATGATACGCTTACAATAAGATCAAATATGTTCAGTGCAGCGAAGATTTTTGTAGTCAGACGACCAGTAATTCTTGTGGGGCATTTAGAAGAAGATCTGATTACGCCGATGAAATAAGATAGCGATAAGCTGTTTGATATTGTTCCAAATATCGCTATCAGAATGCTAACACCGAATATAACTTCCTTTGACATGTTGGATACCCCGGGAGAGTGTGATGTTTTGTTTTACAGTTTGTTAAAGTCCAAACTGTGTGAACTTTGTGCCATATGTAACCTGTAAAAACTTTAGATTAGGTTATAAACTTCTTGACAAACGTATCTGACAAGTTTCCACAAATGCAATTTTCTGATCAGCGCTGATAATCGCTTATTAAGCGCTTCTAAAGCGCTTTTTTTAAACACCGCTTATAATCGTTTATAAACGATTATAAGCGGTGTTTAAAAAATTGAAGTTTGAGGATATTGGTAAATTTCTAAAATAGCGTTTTCGACGATAGTGGCTTAATTTTAGCATCTATTAATCTAGTGAGTTCATAAGTTCTGAACATTAGCCACGTGACCCATACTCCCATATGCACTGCTCAGAAATAAAATGTATTGCTTTTAGGCACTATAATGTAAAAAATGTCACATTTTTGTGACACTGTTTACCATAGCTGCCCAATTATCATTCCTTGGTCTGAAATATAGTAGATTAGGTCAATCTAACAATTATGATACAACATTGGTTAAAGGGCACGGATCGAACGGCTTTAAGGCAATATTTCGTAAACTTTGTCACTCAGAATACGAGACCTCTTTTCTACTGTGAGGTGTCCTCAAAACCCTTTCAACTCATTATTTGATGGTTCTTCTGCCAATCATAGCCCTAAAATATTTTGTTTTGAAAAGTTAGCCAATACATGCACTTGGTTATTGGGAAATGATGTAAATTCTGTCACATTATATGGAATTTGAAATTCTGGGTGAATTTCCGAAATCATTTATATCTGATTTTGGTTTGGAAGACGGGAAAACTCTATATAAGGACGATACACGGATACAGTTGATTCAAGTATAGGGCAGTTGATGTAAACATCGTCACAAAATGATACGACATCGTAAATAGGTTACATTTTGCGGGGAAAATCTATATAAGGACGATACACGGATACAGTTTATTCAAGTATAGGGCAGTTGTTGTAAACATCGTCACAAAATGATACGACATCGTAAATAGGTTACATTTTGCGGGAAAACTCTATATAAGGACGATACACGGATACAGTTGATTCAAGTATAGGGCAGTTGATGTAAACATCGTCACAAAATGATACGACATCGTAAATAAGTTAGATTTTGCGGGAAAACTCTATATAAGGACGATACACGGATACAGTTGATTCAAGTGTAGGGCAGTTGATGTAAACATCGTCACAAAATGATAAGACATCATAAATAGGTTAAATTTGGAAACAATGATTATAGAATGAAATAGTCTGTGATTAACATATTACATACATTATAAAATGGGCAGGGGTTTTTATATTTCCTGTATCTCTGTATTACTCATTTCGGACTGTAATTAGGACTGTTCACGTGAAAGAAATTGTATCTAAATTTTACAATGACGTACTCGTATGTGACGAAATTTACATTTCTTGACCCTATTTTGAAGAACCATACCTCTGTTAGAATTCAATGTTCTTCCAGGAATTATTGGTTGGTTATTGTTTAGCAAAATAGAACTCAAGTTTAACAATGCTGAGTTTAATTTTACTAAGTTACTGAAATGTGACGAAATTTACTTTTTCTGCCCCAACAGTATAATTTCAATGTGATGAAAAATTGGCATGGGTTTCTATATTTCCTGTATAAATCCATTCTAACTATAATAAGGACTATTGATATGAAAGAAAATCTATCTAAATTTTAAAATTACGTATGTGACGAAATTTACATTTCTTGCCCCTATTTTAAAGAACCATACCTCAGTTAAAATTCAATTTTCTTCCAGGAATTATTGGTTGGTTATTTTTCAGCAAATCAGAACCCAAGTTTAACAATGCTGAGTTTGATATCACTAATTTACCGAAATGTGACGAAATTTACTTTTCCTGCCCCAACAGTATAATTTCAATGTGATGAAAAATGGGCATGGGTTTCTATATTTCCTGTATAAATCCATTCTAACTGTAATAAGGACTATTGATATGAAAGAAAATCTATCTAAATTCTAAAATTACGTATGTGACGAAATTTACATTTCTTGCCCCTATTTTAAAGAACCATACCTCAGTTAAAATTCAATTTTCTTCCAGGAATTATTGGTTGGTTATTTTTCAGCAAATCAGAACCCAAGTTTAACAATGCTGAGTTTGATATCACTAATTTACTGAAATGTGACGAAATTTACTTTTCCTGCCCCAACAGTATAATTTCAATGTGATGAAAAATGGGCATGGGTTTCTATATTTCCTGTATAAATCCATTCTAGCTATAATAAGGGCAGTTGATATGAAAGAAAATCTATCTAACTAATGCTATGGCTGATGTGACGAAATTTACATTTCTTGCCCCTATTTTGAAGAATCATACCTCAATTAGTATATAATAATGTTACTTTATCACCATCACTATGTCGATAAATTAGTTATTTTGCCAACACGGAGCAAATAAAGTTATGATATTTTTTTTGTGACGAAATTTACAAATTTTTACCCTGTTCAGGTGTTGAAATTTTGCCGATGTTAACATATCACTGCCATATAATAATTTATATGACCGGCGTATGGTTGAAATATTGTTAATTGATCCATAGTACGTAATATAGGGTGTTTAAGTTGGTATACTAATATTTACTCAATTTCACACATGTTGAGATATCATACAAATTTATGTGAATAAATTTACCTATTTCTGCCTTCTGTATTTGTATTTGCCTATAACAATGAAATATGTGAACAATTCCAAACACATTCAGCTCACAAAATAATGCTAGACTATTCGGCATTTCTTGTCAGGATGTCATAAACATCCCTCATATAAATTTCTTAAATGTGTGACGGAGTTTACATGGTGCTACCATTTAAGGAAAAAAGTCGCTAAATATGTAGATAATAGTCATATGCAACTATCCTATAAATTTGAAATTCGAAAATTTGGTCAAACACGGCAACAAGGGGTCCATATAAACTCCGTCACGTTTTTATAGTGTGACAAAGTTTACAACTCACTGCCGGCCGCATTTAAACGATATCTTATTGTCTGATAAAGATATCGTTATGCGACAAAGTTTATCTAGAGGATGAAACGATTATCCTAACCATTGAGGGTTTATATAGTTTTTATAGTGTGGCACATTTTACATCATCGTGCCATTTAGTAGGGTCACTAATATTTACCAATATCCTCAAACTTCAAATATATTAGAGAGCGCTTATAACCACTTTTCTCAATACCCCTCAACCTGGTTGGAACGGGAGAGTGCTCGGAATTAGGAAGCACTTATAAAGTTATGAGTGCTTTTCTCAACATCCATTCACATGGGATGCAATGACAGGAGTCAGGATTTGAAAAGCGCTTATAAGCGCTCATGATCGCTTTTCCACCATTCATAAATCATTTTAAAATATGACACTACTCGAGCTCACTTTTTGTTACCTTCTTCTACTCTACACCGGGCCGGGAGTTTGATGGTCGTCATAACCGATTAAATGCACTTTTCCAGACTTATTCATTCAACATGTGTATCAATACACTGCTCTCGAGCTCACGTCTTGCTACTGTACTGAATATGGACATGATGGACATGATGGACATGATGGATATGTTGGACATGATGGACATGATGGACATGATGGACATGGTGGTCAAGATGGACATGATGAACATGATGGACATGATGGACATGGTGGACAAGATTGGCATCTGGACATGATGGATATCTGAATAGTGAATATGATATAAATCTGGACATGATGGACATATAAACATGTGGACATGTTGGCATTTGGACATGTGGATATGATGGACATTGGACATGTGAATATGATGGACAAGATGAACACCTCGACATTATGAACATCTGGACATCAGTTAGATTCGACGACAAATTCAACTACCCAATACCTTTTACTCTGGAAATATCCTTAACCCAATCCCTAATAGTTGATCATCCTCTAAAACCCTAACCTTATACTTAACGATATATAACTACTTCCTTGTCATGTAAGTTGCCAATATGAATAACTTTAACAGGTAGATGATGATAAATCGCTCTACACTCGACTGTCGCGTGACTTTTCTAATCCGTTCTCTATGTATGTAAAATCAAAGGTTTACTTGAAAATATTGATTCAAGTAAAGCGCAAGGGGCCGACAATATCCATGGAAAAATTTTAAAGTACTGTTCAGTGAGCCTGTCTAAGCCTCTTGACATCCTTTTTGAAGCCTCTTATAAAACTGGATATATTCCAGCCGATTGGAAAATGACAAACGTTGTTCCAATTCATAAAAAAGGCTCTAAAACCGAAGTTAACAACTATAGGCCAATTTCTCTGACAAGCATTATTATGAAAATTTACGAAAAAGTAATCCGGGATGAATTGCTCAATCGATGTCAACATCGGTTTATGAGTAGGAAATCCTGTACAACTCAGCTAGTAAATTTCTGTGACAGCTTAGCCCTATCTCTCAATGACAATGTTCGCACTGACATAATAGACTTTGATTTGCTATGCATATGACAGGAAAGTTCATTTTATCCTTTTGTCTTCTTTACCACGAAATTAAGTATAACAAGAGAACATGAGGTCTATTCTTCATTTTCATTGATCAGAATCTGTATCCGCTATCCAGCATTGCGATTTGATAGTCAGTATTGCGCCGTCTAATGATAATGCCATATTTTCACAACTGTCATGAGGCTTACTGTGAGTTCAACAATGATCCTTTTCCCAAAATATCCGACCTCACGTTTGGACAAAAGGCATGTTTGACACAAAGAACTGCAATAATTGCAGTTTGAGAAATACACTCAACGAACACTGATCTACTGTTACGAGTACTAGTAGAAGTGTACTTCTATCAGTGTATACAATGTAATATAGATAACTAAAGTGATGTAACTCGACAATTGTTATCTTATATCTGGTGAAAGTGATACTGGCTGGAGTCTGCTTATTGGGTGTCATACCCTCCTGACAAGCCAGGAGGGGTAATATTTCTACTTACTATGTGGACACGTTCATTCGAGTTTGAGGATATTGGTAAATATTAGTTGACTTTGTCACACTATGAAATTATTTAAACCCTTGATGGTTAGGATTATCGTCTCATCCTCTAGGAAAACTTTGTCACATAACGATATCTTAATCAGGTGATAAGATATCGCCTAAATACGGCCGGCACGGAATTGTTTACATTGTCACACTATAAATATGTGACGGAGTAAATATGGACCCCTTGCTGCTGTGTTTGACCAAATTTTCGAGTGTCCAGTTGATAGGATGGGAAGTTACATATGACCATGACCTACATATTTTACGACTTTTTTCGTTAAATGGTGCGCCCAGGTTTACTCCGTCACACATTTGAGAAAATATATGAGGAATGTTTATTGTTAAGGGCACCCTGACAAGGAATGCTGAGTAGTGTAGGATTACTTTATGACCTGGAAGTGCTGGGAATTATTATAATATCATATAGTTGCAAGCAAAGAACACACAGCAGGCAGAAATAAGTTTGCTTTGTCACATACTCTTGATGATATCGACACATGTTTGAAATTGAGCAAATATTGATATACCAGCTTAAACACCCTATAATACGTACTGACTACTGGATCAATCAACACTATTACTGATTACAACCACGCACCAGTCAGATAAATTATTCTGTGGTAGTAATATGTTTGGCCTCACTTTACGGCCAAGGACAAAAGAAAATCACGATTATTTAGACCAACAAGAAATGCGGCCGGTTTTCTTTTGTGGATGGCCGCTAAATTTTCCGATCCGTGATTATGTAATATAATGTGAACGACCCCTAAGAAGAGCTGAGAAGATTGTCAAATGAACTTATTAACTCGGTGATTCTACTAGGTTTTCTAAACACGAAGTTCTGTCTAAAATGCAAGACATAAATCAGACAAAGATCAAACTCGTCCTTTTGAATTTACTAGACGGTGCCAACCTCTTTTTAAACCTAATTC
The DNA here is from genome assembly GCF_026151205.1 of Bolinopsis microptera. NCBI lineage: Eukaryota > Metazoa > Ctenophora > Tentaculata > Lobata > Bolinopsidae > Bolinopsis > Bolinopsis microptera. The sequence goes on from NC_087072.1 coordinate 21,821,520, forward strand.
TTATATGAAATTGAATTACAAAAATGTCAGGCCCTGAAGACTGAAGTTCTCAGGTAATTTGAATTCTTGAAAATTGCATGATTGTTTACTGTTCAGTGTGTAGTTAACATTTTACAGATGAAGTTATTTGATTGACTTTACTTGTAACACTAGAATGTACTTGTAAAAGCACTCAAGAGACAAACACAAGATTCATAAAGATAGATAAAATCTCAATATTTAAATCCTCGGTAGATAGATAAATATGAACATGTATCTCATGTTTTCTCATTGTAGCACTATGTGTTCCCTAGCCGTGGACTGCTCAATCTCTTCGCCAACTTCCCCGACAAAGTGCCCACGTGAGATATCATATCGGCTTTTCTGGTGAGATAGACTACTGGGTTACACGCAGAATTTAGTGGTAGTAAAATGAAGTATGAAATGTTCATCAGTTCGTCCGGAACAAGTTTCTTATGTAATGCATAGTCTTCCGTTATCATAATGTAGGATGTTATACATATCACGACAATATAAGTGATATTGCAGATGCAGTATATAGCTGAAATTATCGCAACCGTGACTGTTGCTTTTCTTGTAGTTCTCCAGGTGGTCGTCTTCTCAGATTGTGTTAAATAAAGCTGACCCAAACTGATAATGTTAGATAAAACTACTATAAGAAACGCACTAACTAGTATAAATAGTTCGATATTGTAGAAAACTGCAGATAAAGTTTCCATATTAATAGATATACTTATAGACTTTATGAATTTCAGAAAATAGACTAACTGTAAAATTATTATGATGACGTTATAAACCAAAATCGAACCTTTGACTGCCGTCCAATTTATGATATAAAGAGGGAATGTCAAATTTATTGTCCTAACTACGGCCAATAAACAAGTCAGAAATGTAGTTGCGTACAACGACGTTCCTAAAATAAAAGCAGCTACGTCCGTTAACCATGCGACGTTTTTGAAAAAGAAATAAACTACGACTACAAATGTTGATGACACGCTTACAATGAGATCAAATATATTCAGTGCAGCAAAGAGTTTTGTAGTGTTTCCTCTGTGTACTCTTGAAGTAGATCTGATTAAGCCGACGAAATAAGATAGTGATAAGCTGTTTGATATCGTCCCAAATATCGCTATGAAAACGTTAATACCGAATATCACTTGCTTTGACATGTGTGCAGTTGGAACTCCGGAATTTGTAGAATGTAGTCCTACATATCGGTACGATTGTTTGAGAGTTCGGTGTGTTCTTTTGCCATACCCTGTAAAGATTTAAAATGAGGTTATTTTTACTCACTTAAACTTAATAAAAGATTTTATTTATTTACTGAGGTCAAATGTTATAAGCCCTGGTCCTCTTAATTAACATATTATGACGTTGAAAATAGTAAGTCTTTAAATTCAAATAACTGAAAAGAATCGATATTAAATACATGATTATGTTATCATTATATAATCAACAATAACGACCCTCCAGCAAAAATATATACAAACGAACTAATAATTATAAGCCCACAGCAGGTATACAAAAAAAATTGTAAAAATTAGCACTCATCACCCTGACAAGATATTCACCACTAAACGCGGATCACTATTCACTATTCACTATTCACTATTCACTATTCACTATTCACTATTCACTATTCACTATTCAAGCCTATCTCGTGTCACGCAAAAACTTATTACTGTCGTATAAATGCCACCACCTGACCACCATTTTCGGTATTTCATCAATCTGCAGCGTAATAATAATCATAATGTATTCTTGGAGGTGTTACGTGCTCGTGATGTTAAGTTTGTCAATTTGCATAATTAGACTTTTAATATTTTATCATGGAATTTATAAAATATTGGAATTCACTGTCAATACCGGGAGAATTAATGGCGCTTCTCTCACGTTGTTTGCGGAAAGTCGACTTAACGTTTATGTCATGGTACTTTAGTAAAATAGCAACTGATAATATATATTGTTGTTGTAAGATAACTAGTTTCCATTATCCATTATACTTAAGTAAAAACAGTCCCTAAGTATCTTGGTACGGAGCAGCTCTACATTACGTAACAATGCCAACTGAAATTAAATGCTCATTAGAGATGACCTACATTGTGAATTATAAGTTATGGTATCATATTATTAATAAAGTAGAGGATATTTAAGTTATGATTCAAATTCGATTGTAAATTATCATAAATATCATTGAATAATAAATTATGGTAGGTTATAGAACTCCTGACCCAACGAGTTTTGTCTGGAGTTTTATAATTTGTACGGCGCAAGACAACAGCACCTACATTTTTACATTTGGTGCATTTTAACCGCGTCAAATTAGCAAGTACAGTATTTTTTAAATGTCAAAATTCAAATGAATTTTACATCAATGTATTACGATTACATTTACAAAAGACCAAAATATCTACAATGAGGCAACAACATGATTTATGAGGACTATGAAAATATGAATGAAACTCAACACTACCAGACTGCAGCTGGAGTGAGAAAAATGCATGTAAAACATTAATAAAATTCAGTAAAACCAATACACTTCAAACCATGATAACATTGGTGCCGACCCTTCTATTCATAAAAAACAGAATAAAAAAGTAAGTAAGAAAGACAAGCGTAACTCGGTGCGGGTGTGATTCTACATTATCAATCAATGTACCCTTTTGTTAGAAAATAGTAAGTTAAAGTTTGGCCACTTAGGGTCCTATGTAGAGGTTGGTATTATACCGGGATCTTGAGGACTAGTCAGGTATTTATTTAGACGTCTGATTCAAAGTGAAACGCGTTATATTAGTTTGACTTCTTAAAAGGTAAAGTCAGCAAAGGTTTTTTACAATATGGGAACTAAACTCAAGTTCATTCGTATCTTACAAATCGGATAAGTCAGACATATTGACAATCGTAGCCACGGACGGCTATGGAGGTGAAAGTAGTGTCATGTGAGTCGTGTTTCTCAATTGTGATTGGCTGATGTTAAGATAGTGTTAGGACGTTGAAAGGTGAAGGCAGGTACTTAGTCTTAAGGTTTCTGAGAATGAATTCGTAAGGGGGGTATTACTAATAGGTGTGAACTTGAAGTGTTGAAACTTGTAGGCAATGCTTTGTGAAATTAGTATGAGTTTATTTGAAGCCGTCCGGTAATAAAACATGAAATATTAGAATTAAAATTAAGAAATGAAATTATATGCTCTACACCTATAACAGCTGTCGTTCTTCAATCCACTGTCCACACGTGTTTACAGCGCCAACGAAGTAACAATAATGAATAACAAAATATATAAATGTAAAATAAGTGAAGTGACAAATATCCACTAACAAATACAACACTAACTTTACAAAGAAGATAATTATACTTACCAATACATATGTAGTGTTGCTGGTGATTAATTCCCGTTTAGTGTATGCAACGAGATAGTATCTTGATAAGATTATCGACGATAATTGGGTCAAAATCGTCATCGGTTAATCTCGATAATTTGGTACCGATAACCGATAAAATTTAACAAAAATCCCTCAGACTAAAAGGTAGAAATTTAAGATTTAATCCTTTATAAATATACTATTTCTCATGAACAATAGTAATTCACTAATGTTTAATAATTACTGCCGTGTACTGATCATAACTTATAAACCATACCTACATCATTTTAAATACATAATAAATCATATCATATGGAGACATGGTTATGGTGAATTTCTACGAGCAACCCGCAAGTCCTGAAGCCAACCGAAAATTGAACACTGAATATAGGACGACGTCCCGCGCCACTTTCATTAAAATGTCTAAAGTCATCCACAAAAGGCTGTACGATGATGATAGGACTGCACATACTGCTTAAGATACTGGAGAGAATTCAACAGATGCAGCTACCGCTAACACTACAGCGGATAAGCCGAGCCTATCACGACAATTGTAGGACTGTCCGGACGCCACAAGGCAGCCATACAGGCTATCCCAACTCCCAAGATGCTTTCACGAATTAGGCAGGATTATTTGTGGCAGCAGGAGAATAGAAGAATAGGATACATGAGATTATAATCCAGTATCCAGCCACTGAGCTGGAGGGAATTAAATATTTAATAAAAGTGCTTAATTAAGGTCGGAGATAAGAGCACTTATTGGTCGATTAGCTGCTTAAACGCTATCTCATAATTGACATTTTAAATTACAAATATACCTGAATAATGGATATCTATGACTTGTCAAATTTGTGATAAAATTAATTGCAACAATTAAATGCAAATCTATTACATTTATTGACTACTATTAACAACTATTGTTGTTCCTTTTTTTAAATCTCCTCATTTTATTCGCTTTCGAATAAAATATACAAAAAATGTATGAATAGATTATAATTAGCTGTATAATAAGATAAGGGATCGTTTGTACATCACGTACAAGCCAAATTATGACCATTTTAAACACTCCCCCGGCCCTCCGTAAGATAATTCAAATAATTTATTTAAAGACCCGATCAGCTTTTTTCAGCGGAACCGAACAGGCCAGTCTCTCGAGCATCAAGCAACAAAAATATATTATCCCTCGTAGTGTTTAAATATACATTAACTTATTGATTCATGAAGAATTGGTCTTCTCCTGATCCCTGTCGTTAGAGTGATCTACATCTCTCACACACACACACACACACACACACACACACACACACACACACACACACACACACACACACACACACACACACACACACACACCCACCCACGCACGCACGCACGCACACACACACACACACACACACACACACACACACACACACACACACACACACACACACACACACACACACACACACACACACACACACACACACACACACACACACACACACACACACACACACACACACACGCACACACACGCACACACACACGCACACACACACACACACACACACACACACGCACACACACACACACGCACTCGCACACACACACACACACACACACACACACACACACACACTCACACACACACACACTCACACACACACACACACACACACACATCTCTTGTGTTTCTCCATTGCACTCAGTTCACTGCTAACTTTCGCACTACAGCTCGACCAATGTTTTCAACACCTTTAAAATTTTAATTACCATTGTTTTAACTCATTTTAACAGTAACAGTGCCACTACTTTCCTAAAAAAAGGCCCATAATTTCAAATAAGACAAAGAATAGAGTATAAGATTGCTCTGACCGTCTTCAAATGTTTCAACAACATTGCTCCAGAATCCAGACTATACCACTAAATGCATTGACATCAATCAAATCACATCAATCAAATCACTACGAACTGAGCAAGACTATTTTTTCTTTAATGTTCATCCTATTTCAGTTTCAGTTACTTATCTTTTTTGAAAAGAAATTTGACGACGAATTTTATTTCAAAAAAAATGTCGACACGTGATTTATCTATTTACCTTCATTAGAACATTGTCATCACTGAGTCTATTCAGAAAAAATCAGACATTTTCTTGAAAGAATCATCAAATGAGACTCAATAAGACTTTATGACTCAATCAAATAACATGATATATTATGACAAAGTACTTTTGGTGAAATTACATTTGTTTCAGATAGTAAAACGTGAGCCGGGGTTCCTGGGAGTACGGATGTGGTCCCTCTACTCTCGACATTTCCTCAGACATTACAACGAGCTCAATCACGAGTTCGATGCGAGACTTAAGAAAGCCTACATTCCTGCTAACAAATACTTGAACCTCTTTACTTCTCCTATGATGGTCATCATTGCGAAGTAAGAAACTTGTTATTTTAATACTTTATAAGTCCAATATTACTATTTTTAAATCCAATAGAATTATTTAATTTATATAAGGAGAAAAGCTGTTTATCAATGACACGGACGGTAAAATCTGACTTATTTATGATACATGTTGTACTCGCATATAGTTTAAGAATTAGAGTTCACCAACAACTAACATCACCCAGGAACGTGGGGTTCTTTGCTGGAGCAATCCTTCTAGTCCTGGTAACACTGACCCTGATAAACGAGGAGCTCTTGTTCGCCGATAACATCCCTCTTGCTATCACTGTCCTGGGTATCACTGTATCTGTGTGTAGAGCTCTCGTACCTGATGCTGTTAGTATTAACATATCTGTGTTTTTTATTGTTAGTTTCGTAAAAATGTGGGGTATCATTCTCCTTCTATATCTACTCTAATCGGAACACTAAAACTGCTACCTTTTGATCTACAATGGCAACGTTTAAACTCGTATCAGGTTTTTCAGCACTTTTAAGACCACTTTCCCTCCCAGAACACAGTGTACTGTCCGGACTTGCTAATGAAGGAAGTTCTACAACACACTCACTACCAGCCAGACTCCTGGAATAACGGGGCTCACCTCCCTCACGTCAGACAACAGTTCTCTCAGATGTTCGTCTTCAAGGGTAAGGGGTGCGGAACTGTAGGTGCTGGTTATCGTTTTGGAACTTTAGTTGCTGGTTTGTGTTTTGGAACTTTAGTTGCTGGATTGTGTTTTGAAACTTTAGTTGCTGGATTGTGTTTAGAAACTTTAGTTGCTGGATTGTGTTTTGGAACTTTAGTTGCTGGATTGTGTTTAGGAACTTTAGTTGCTGGATTGTGTTTAGGAACTTTAGTTGATGGTTTGTGTTTTGGAACTTTAGTTGCTGGATTGTGTTTTGGAACTTTAGTTGCTGGATTGTGTTTTGGAACTTTAGTTGCTGGTTTGTGTTTAGGAACTTTAGTTGCTGGATTGTGTTTTGGAACTTTAGTTGCTGGTTTGTGTTTTGGAACTTTAGTTGCTGGATTGTGTTTTGGAACTTTAGTTGCTGGATTGTGTTTAGAAACTTTAGGTGCTGGTTTGTGTTTAGGAACTCTAGGTGCTGGATTGTGTTTAGGAACTTTAGGTGCTGGATTGTTTTTGTATTCGAGTCCGCGTCGTGGGTAGAATTAGCTGGTTATGTCTTCGTGTTAAAGCTAATATTATGATAGCCTTAGATTTTGTATTGATTTTAGCGCACTCTGTGCTATATGTGCTATATCCTACCGTGTTATTTAATTCTCAATACCAGGCGTGTATCTTGCGGAGGAGTTGATATCACCACTCCTGACCCCCTTCATCCTCTACTTCAACGTGCGACTCAGAGCACTCGACTTTGTAGACTTTCTCAGAAACTACACTGTCAATGTAGTTGGTAAGGTTTCAGCATTACTTATGAATTTCAAATATTTTATACGACTTCATATTGTTCTTACACGACTACGATTGACTTAGGAACCTAAAATACACGCATTACATGTCCAGAATTTCCAGGTGTGGGTGATGTGTGCTCCTTCTCTCAGATGGACATTAAGAGGCACGGTAACCCTGACTGGATGTCCTTTGGCATGACCACAGGTTCTCAACTAGACCAGGCAGAACACGGTAAAACAGAGCTGTCTCTCATAAACTTTAGTATCAGAAACCCGGACTGGAAACCTCACGAGAACGAGGCAATGTATATCAGCACTCTCCGAGCCCTGGGTGAGTTGGGCTTTTAACACTTGGTGACAGACATTTTAGGTTATGATTTGGTAGTGTTTGGTTTTATGTATTTAATGTCCCCCTGAATCCGTTACCTTTGTTACATTGAGGTTTGGCCTGGATTCCCTTGATTTGGCCAATATAATAACCCCTCCCTCTTCAGCAAAACAGGATGGAGAAGGAGCGACACAGAACATGATGAACAGTATGGCGCAGAGTATGACACGAGGCAGTCTTAACTCTCCCTCCTCCATGCTAGCCTCAATGAACCTGCCTTCCTTCCACCCTCCAGACTCCCATCCCTCTATGAACTCTAACTCCACCATCACAGATGAAACAGTGCAGCACCCTGGTGCTTCTCACGAGACACATCCTGAAGATATGCTACCTGAGGGAACTATCGACCCATCAGATGGTATGCAGACCAGCCTTGCTCAGAAACGCTACATATTCGACGATCAGTACACCCAACTAGAACAGAGTTACCGAGACACCAGACAACCTATCACTATGACAGAGTCAGTCCCAGAGCTATTACAGAGCGTTGCTGGAATCAGTAACCCTGACAACCCTGGTGACACTGGTAACACTGGTAACCCTGGTTTTGCTAATCAGAGGGTGACTCGGTCTCTGACTGACGCCCAACATTTCCCCCCTGGAAGTATGATGAGTATGAGCACCTTGGACGCCTCACTCTTTATGTCAGCTTCGCCTCACATGCAGCACTCACAGTGGGCTGCATCCAGTAGTCTTAGTCAAGGTTATTTGTAGTTTTATAAGATAGAATGATATCATGTGTTACATATGTTTGATTTGCTACTAATTGCTATTATATTTAATAATTGATTTAATTTACTAGTTGACTTTCAGTTATTGTACCACTTGCTTAACAGGTCCAAGTGGGGACGCGATGAAAGTGTCGTGGACTGAAGTCAGGAGAAAGTACAGACAGATGGCTAAATCTAACGACCTCAATTCAAGTGCACTCTATCTTCATTCGGTGAGAATCTCTACATAGCAATATTCTTTAATAATGTATAGATTGTTGATAACGCTGCAATTAGAATTAATTAAAATGACCATGTCGGCAGTTTACCTAGCTGAACTTTAACACGTGATCTCGCGCAGTTACACAACAGATTAAAGCAGCAACAAGAGACCGCTGAAGATATGATGACGAGGTCACTGCACTCGCAGATACACCAGCAGAGAGAAGAGAGGCTGCAGGGGGAAATGAGCAGATCTTATCCGGCTGATCCCAGTTAGTTATTTACTTACTTACTTACTTACTTTGTTATTTACTTAGTTAGTTAGTTACTTTACATATACTACCCCCCCCCCCCCCCCCCCCCCCCATACTTATATTTAATTCAAATGAGCAGCAGTGTGAATATTAAAACAGCGTGTTATCATAGCTAACAGAGGTGCTGTCAAATAATGTGTTTTATTGTGTTTTTCATTTGCAGTTGTAATTTCGTTACCAATTTGAAATGTTTTATTTTACCCTTAAAATGTCCCAATTTCAGATGTCTGACGAGAACATGTCATAAGTGGTTATATAAACTGACAGGAGTATCTGATAATAAGAACTACAAGAACTAACGATATATAAAGAACAGCCAATTATAATTATTAAGTTTAATTTTAACTGTAATTAATTAAGTATTTTGTCTGTACAAATGATTGTTTTGTTATCTGTCGAGGGAGAAAATGTTCGAGTTGTTACTTTTTAGTGTTATTATTTGTTTCTTGCATGAATCGTCTGAATGATTTGGCGGACAATTTAATCGTTCAATTTTGTTGCTAAGCTTTTGTTTAAATTTCAGTTGTTGGTTTAATTTGGGGTTTTAAATCTAATATGTTTGATCGAGGTTTTAGATTTGGGCCCAGTTTAGCCAGTGCCCAGTTACTCTTACAATTACACGTATTGGCGTAAAACAGTATAGAATTATAGTTATTCTTAGTTGTCCTCTCCAAATAACCAGTTCATTTCATAGACTCGTGCTTGTTCATATTCATTAGTTTTTGAATTATACTGTCAAAATCAAGTTTTACATCATACATCATGTTCGATATTTATACTTCAATCTAGATGTAACAGCAATAGTTTTATTAAACTTAATTATTACAGGGAGGTTATTCATATTATTCTGACACGTGACAGCCAAGTTTCCTTAAGTCAAAACAAATTTGAATATCTGCCTAGGTTTATGGTTTAGTCAACTCTTGAATTGTATTAGGGAAATGAAGCTTTCCTTTTCTTAAGCCATACATTTTTCCGATACTACATTGTCTCCTTGAGGGTTCCGGTTTGCATGCGATTTTACTGTATTTGTTAGAGGAATTTTATACTACGATTTATACTTTGTATTTGGTATTGGATTTGTGTTATTACATGCCATTGTGTCTCAATATTGAGATAAACCTAATGTACTTTCTTTTTTAAAAAGTCTATGAAATTAAACTACAGGTAACTGGTAACAGATGATGTTAAATGTCATGAATAGGGATCATGCGAACATAAAATTGAAAATATTTTTCATTTTTTAACAAACCCACATCATGACTTATTTGTAAGTTTGTAAATTGCAACGTGTAAGGCGCGCGCAATATCTCCACTGAAAGCACGTCCAATTTGATACGTATAAAATAGTTCAAGAATGCAGAACTTGCTTTATTCTGCACTAACACCTACGTTGACATGTAGCGACCAAAAAGGATCACTTTCGAAGTTGTTTATTGTTAAAGGACTGATCCGGCGCACGCTAGTACTTCGTATGTCTTAGCACTTCACACTTGCCTCAAGAAGGAAGTGGTGCGCGCTACTTCAAAGAAATTTAGAAGAGTAATTGTAGCGCGATGCGTTACTGTGCCGCGCCGCGCACTCAATGACAAATGAGGCTTCTCACAGCGATCGGCGAAATGCGCTACTGTGCAGTGTGCCTCGCCGAGCTGCGATCGCGATGAATTGACATCGTCAATTAAGAAGAGTTACATCCCAGGCCACATTCGTCGATTTCGAAGCGCCTCTACTCGACAGAATTAAAAAGCTGCTCACGCTATTGTGCTTTTTACGGAAGAATACGACAATAGCTTGTAGCGCGGTACGTGCACTACTGCGCCGCGCATCAAATAATTCTTCTCGCAACCACAGGTATATCGGCGGGATGCACCACTCATGGGCTTGTATCACGTGGTGACCCACACGGTTGCTTCACTATAGTAGCGTCTTCGACGCTACAGGGGGAGCCGCGCACTTCGTGCGCGGCGGGTCATACAACGTATGACAATCATGGGCCTCATTGTGAATCAAGACAATAAAATTTTTGAGCTTGTTGCCTGTTGAGTGTTGGTCTCTTTCAACATTATTCCAAGTGATTTATATAAATGCATATCACATATATTGATTCTAAATACGTTACAAACGATTTTATCTCGATTCATGAAGTTTGAAAGAAGTTACTGCAATTTTGAATTTGTACTGTGCTTCCAACTTTTGTGTTTTGCGGGAAATATAAACAGCGCCATATTTGATAATGTAAATACAAAATAGATAATTTATTAAATTATTATTTTATACGATGAACGTTTTCAACTAGAACTGCTGTAATTTATAAATTTCCAGAGTCCAAACTATTCCATGCCATATTACGCGCTCACGAACTCAGAACTGTACATCGCGAGCTTTCATGGATACGTTCGTGCTTATATCATGTATATTGTATATATTACTGCTTTTTCAATTCTATTTTGTATTATTTTAAAAAGCGCCTGCAGTGGTGCAAAAGCATAATATTAAGCCAACCAGTTGTCCACGTACGCACGAATCACGTCGACCATCGACGGCGCGCGCACTTCAATCCACGATAGTTGAAAATTAAAGTGACGATGTGATCATATAATGGGTCAACAGACAATGGACAATATTTAATGAAATATTAGTTGGGAGTTGTTTGATTTTTATTGATTGACGATGCCAATATTCTTCACAGCTCGTAGCGGCCCAGTAATGAATCGCTACGATTTACCTAGCTCGAAAAGGGCGCCGTTCATTGGGGCTAGCGTGCCAGTTAATTGACGACGTCAATCCTTCGCAGCTCCGCGAGTTACTGGGCCGCGCTCAGCCTGTCATTCCGCCAAATCTTTATTCGGTTAATGAACATAATAGCCTGGGGTCCTCAGGTAACTCCGCGAGGCCCATTGGTGCATTTTGCCGATCTAACGTTACTGGGCCGCGCTCAGCCTGTCATTCCGCCAAATCTTTATTCATTATATATATATACATATTTATATGTTAATGAACATAATAGCCTGGGGTCCTCAGCACTCAGGTAAATCTAACGAAGTCAGAAGTGTTTGCGAGAAGCAATACTGGATGCGCTGCGCGGCCCAGTGGTGCACCGCGCTACAAGCGTGCCAGGTAACTATGTTAAACGTTAACGGTTAAAAACACTCCGTTGTTAGGAAGGATCCGGATACTTACTTGTACTTGATTAGGTCTCCTCAATCATTCGAGTGGCCTGCACCAATGAACTCCCGTTTGTGACGTATCATCTCCCTCCAAAGTTTTCGGTCACTAGCCATCTCGCTCGCTCCTACTATGTCTATGTCAGTGTTTCCTGTAAACGCTGCAGCATCTTCCAGCAAACATTTCATCCAGTTCTTTCTTGGACGGCCCCTAGATCTTCTCCCATGCGCAGGGGTCCAGTTAAGCAGGTACTTAGGAAGCCTAGTGTCTGGCATTCTGGTGACATGGCCAAACCAACGCAGGCGGTTTGCTCCTATGAACGTCTCTACTGAATTTATCTTTGCACGCTCCAGCACTTCAGTGTTTCTAACCCGATCGAGCCATCTTATCCTAAGTATTCTCCTCAAGCAACGCTGATGGAACACCCCAAAGCGATGTAGCTGCTTTTTGGTTGTGTTCCAAACCTCACTACCATATAACAATATTGTCAAAACTGCTGCATTATAAATCCTGATCTTTGTATAAGACTGGATGTTGCGGTTTTTCCATATATTACTCAGTTGATTGAAGGCTCCGGAAGCTTTCTGAATCCTAGCTGACAGCTCACGGTCGATAGTACCGTCGCTGGAAATAATTGTACCTAAGTACGTAAAGTCACTAACTTGCTGCACTGGCGTGTCTTCAACAGTGATGTTCACTGTGGCTTCCTTCGTGTATGGCCGTTGAGAGGCTGCTTTACCAATGACCATAGCCTCAGTCTTTTTACCATTGATTCTGAGACCTCCCTGGGCACCATACATACACAAAAGGTCAGTTGTTTCTTGAAGACCTTCCTCGCTGTTATCCAGTACAGCCATGTCATCTGCATAGTCTGTATCTAACACAGTGATATCATCAACAAGCGGACTGATAGATCTTTGAAGAACCGCTCCGTGGGACACCACTTTGTTGCTTTCTGTTCTCTCAGCAGCCACATTGAGGCAGACATTAAAAAGTGGGGGACCCTGAATGTCTCCTTGGCTACTGCCTGAACTTACTTCAAACCATTCTGATAGTTCACCATTGTGTCTAACAGCACTGACAGTTCCATTAAAGAATGCCTGTATTATTCGAATGTATTTACATGGCAGGCCATAATGACTGAAAGCTTTCCAAATATAATTCCTGTCGATAGAATCAAAAGCTGCCTTGAAGTCCACAAAATTTACATACAGGGGGAGATTATATTCAATGCAGTTATGTATAATAGTGCGGAGTGAATAAATCTGATCAATGCATGATCTGTTCTTTCTGAACCCACACTGATTGTCTCGTAGCAAACTTTCTAAACCGTCACTCATGCGTTGTAAAATGATGATTTGATACAGTTTCGATGCTGTAGATCTTAAAGTGATCCCCCTATTATTGGAGCAATGAGAGGTATCACCCTTCTTTGGTACAATTATCACGATGCCTTTCAACCAGTCGTCAGGCACTGCTTCTGAATTCCAAACTTTAGAGAACAATTTCTCCATCGTATCCACAAGACCGCTTGCCCCATACTTTAACTGCTCATTAGAGATTTCGTCAATCCCAGCACTTTTGTGGTTCTTCAATTTTTTGAGACAGTTTAAAATCTCAAGTCCAGTGGGTGGACCATCACCATCACCAAGATACGGAAAGCATGGAACCACTTCAAGATGGTCCAGGTCAGACAGATCCGCATTCGTGGGAGGAGGGTTTAATAGCTCCGAAAAATGTTCTCCCCATCTCTCTCTCTCTGAGCAGAGGGATCAGCAATCAACTTCCCGGATTTGTCTCTTACAGCAGTTGATTTTCGATTCTTCTTACCGGACAGTGTTTTTATCCGTTGCCAGACTTCCCTTTGCCGGCCATGGACAGCAGCTGTTTCCAGATCTGCTGCAACTCTAAGAGCCCAATTCTCGTCGTCTTTCCTGCAGCTCTTTTTGACAAGTTTGTTGGCCTGAGAATACTCGCTCCTATTGTTTTTGTCACTAGGCGCCATCTGTTTAATCTTACTGCGTTCTGCAATAAGGCTTTTTGTCTCCTGAGACAAATGCTGCTGCTTTCTGCGCCGGGGGCGCTCACCCAGTACCTCCATAGACACTTCTTTAATAGTATCCTTAACTATTGTCCATTCTCCATCAAGATTCTCCTCCATTGGTAGGCAGCTAAAACGATTTAGAAGAGCAATGCAGTACTCTTCAACCTTGGACTGATCTCTAAGATTCTCAATTGCTGGAGATTTCCTACGAGAGGTGTTCATTTTTTGAACTGCCATAAGTTTGACTCTAAATTGACCCCGAACCAAATAATGATCGGAGCCAATGTCTGCACCCCTGCATGATCTTACGTCAAGTAGAGAGTGACTCCACTTGGTAGAAATACAGACATGGTCAATCTGATTTACTGTGCGGCCGTCTGGAGACTTCCAACTTCCTTTATGAATATCACGATGCTGGAAAAGCGTCCCACCGATTGTCAGTTGATGCAATGCACAGAAATCTAATAGTCGAAGGCCGTTGTCATTTGATGAAATGTGAAGGGAATGCTTACCAATCACACCGGACCAAGCTGAGTTATCTTGGCCAATGCGAGCATTTAGATCTCCAAGTAAAAACTTCACGTCATGAGCTGGTAGTTCATCAAATGCCCCAGATAGCTGCTGATAAAAGTCATCCTTTACTCCGACTGCTGCATCCTCAGTTGGAGCAATTAAGCTATCACAATCGAAATGTTGATTATATGTCGACTGTGCAGCCTCGCTGCAAGAATACGTTCTGATATCGGACTGTATGAAATCAATGAATTTTTAGTCTTCTTCGAGAGGACTAAACCAACCCCTTGTCGTCTGTACCCATCACTTCTTCCTGAGTTAATAAAGAGGGACCCATCATCCAAGGTAACCTCACCAGTGCCGGGTCTGTGCGTCTCTGTCAGCCCCAAGACATCCATTTTATATGCTGACATATTCTGTGACAATTCATACAGCTTTGAGGAACTGCTCTCCAATGATAACACATTCCACGTTCCCACATTAATGCTGTGTTTGATAAAGTTGCATGGGAGTGCTCCCCCCTTCTCCGGGTCCACATGAGTGATATGCTGTGAACTAATAACACTGTTGAAATAAGGCGACTTCTTTGTTCTCATCTGCACACTGGGGTCCTTGCGGCTTTGCCCAGAGCACTTCATCCTGGCTACACCCCTCCTTGAACTCCGAGAGTCACTCCACTTTTGGTTATTCATTGATGTTTCAGTAGCTATTTTAAGGTTGAAGGGTAGCTGGCCCCTCGAACCTGGTAGTTATTTATCGACCTTTACTGGTCTAGATCCATAGTTTTTTGTTGCACCTCATCTGTTTAAACTGGAATCACCCAGAACAGATTACTGTACTTAATAGTGGCACCTCGTAAATTTAGGGTGTACTATGGTCATTGAAATAGGAGAGGTTATAAGTTACACAATCACTATTTCCTGAGATTATAAAAATCTCTTGCCACCAGGATCCGGATATGATAACAAAATCGTCTATACCATTAACCATATACTTAAGGAACTTTTTACTGCAAATAAAACCCAGACAGATCAATTTCTCTGCAATCATTAAATTCGGTGATAGGATGGATTCCATCATCAAAAAGTTCAGTGCAACTTTCGAATATTTGACTATCACAGGATGTTTCCATCACAGGATGTTTCCATCAAAGCCTCGATAACATTTATCTGAAACTATGCTTGGTGTAGCTTGTAGCGCGATGCGTTAGGCTAGATCGGCGAGATGCGCTACTGTGCCGCGCCGAGCTGCCATGAATTGACATCGTCAATTAAGGTGTAGCTCGTTGGGATAGTATAGGAATTCTGGTTTCTATAGTTGGGAATGAGGTAGTTGTCTGTTTACAGTTCACAGATCGCCCTCTAAACTTACAAGGAAATATTTCCTGTAGATCCTTGGTACATAAGCAACATTTGACAGAGCATAGTGTGGAGTGAGCTATGTGCCCATCCTTGGAGAACCCGGTGAATTTCCTTGCTGTACGGCAGTGTTAAACAAGGAACTGAAACCGAGGGGTTCCGTTCAGACCCTTCACACTTTGTTTCTGTCTAGTTCTAATGTACAGTCACAATAGTGACTTTAATATAAAATCATTTCAAAAATTAACCAATATTGAAATATTTCTTGCTCGAGTTGAGGATGAGGAGCCCTCCCTGCAATTCATTGAGTATTCAAACAAGTTGGTCTCAATACTCAACTTAAAAGTTGATGCCCAACATTTAAGTTCTTGACCTGTTAGATAATTATCAGGTATCATTTTTCTAGTACCATAGTTAAGTTTTTTTAACTGTCCCACATTCAAACGACAATTTTTATTTTATAGTAAAATCTTATTATAAATTTCAAGAAGCTAAATAATCTCGACTTGGTGAACCTTTTTTAATTGACTAAGGAAGACTATGAGAAATGCTTAGGAAACGGGTTAAAGCTCGGACAGGTAATTTATACTGCGGAAGAGTATAAGCCGAGAAGGAGAATCATCCAATGCTACAATTGTTACAGGTTTGGCCATGTTGCTAAACTTTGTACCCAAAACCATGCAACATGTAGCAAATGTGGAGACAATCACCACTCCTATCAATGCAAGAGTAACCGAAGAGACTACTGTATTAATTGTGATGTCTTTGGCCATGTAGCTACAAACAGAGATTGTTCAACATACCAAAATATTGTCATGAAACTCAACATGCAACCAAACAAATGTTCAAAATCACCCACACAACCCAACAGTAGATTATGATCTTTGGCCAAATAAATATAGCAAAGATGTCAACTAACTCTGAGATGACACAGTTTGACAAGTTTATCTACGAAAATGAGATACTCTTGATGGCGGTTCAAGAAACAAGCTCTTGGACTCAATCAGACGGAAGTTTCCTTAATAAAAAGGTATTTCATAAAGCTGGGGACATAAATAAAGGGACAGCTGGGGTAGCGCTCGTCATTGATCCTTCACTACATCCAGAGTTGGTCTATGACCTTAACGTAGAAGAAGTTGATGCTGTTTGGTGCCAAATAAAAGTTGAAGGAAAGAGATATTTGGTGGGATCAGTTTATTGCAAACCTTGCAATAACTCGAATGATTCCATAAGAAAATTTGAAGGACTTCTGGCCCACATTGATAAAGCAAGAGAATATAAGGCTAAATATAAATTCAACTCTCTTCTCACATATGGAGACTTTAATGCAAGACATCATGACTGGGGAGATCATGTTACCACGCAGCGAGGAAAGAAGCTTCTAGACTACGTCGAAAAAGAAACCCTAACTCTCTGCTCACCATACGACTGCACATTTGTCTGTACAAATGGAGGAAGTGTTATTGACTTAGTGTTAGCCGAAGGCCCCATCATCTCAAAGTTGGGAAATCAGTGGATGGATAAAGATGTTGAATTATTTTCAGGTGCCCCAAGAAGAGGTCACTATCCGGTGCTTCAAGAAATCTGCAGAGGGATCCCAAAATCAGACACTGTCCCCAGAGTGTGTATGGACTGGAAAAATGCAGACTGGAAAAGATGGTCAAATGCAATCGAGACTAACTGTCAACATCTTCGTTCGGCCCCAGAGTTATTAAACCAAGGGGATCAGCTCAAAGACTGTGACTTGCTGGTCACATCTGAAAAAGATAAGGAAGAGCTGTTATTTAATACTTTCTTCACAGGAAAACACCTTCAAAACCAACCCAATGACCAAGAGCACGAAATGCATGTAAATAATGAGTTCAGTAAATTAAAGAATGTTAGCAGCAAATCTGCAAGTAGTTACAGTGAAGATGATCCGCTGAACAACCATATTTCCATAGACGAGATAAAATCAGCTATAGAAAGGCAAGAAACAAATGACAAATCATGTGATGCAGACAATATTCACCCCACCATCCTCAAACACATAAAAACAGATTGTCTTCACGTCTTGCAGATCATATTTAACTGGTGTATGAGCACAGGAAAATGGCTGTGGAAATCTTCCGATGTAACATTCTTGAGGAAAGAAGGAAAATCCAGCTACATGTTACCTGGTGCTTATAGACCGATTTCCATATCATCCTACTTTGGAAAGATTTGTGAGAGAGTGCTAGATAAAAGATTGGGACTCTTCCTGGACATTGAAGGAACTCTTGATGAAGATCAGGAAGGTTTTATTGGAGGGAGATCAACAACGCGATATCTTTTCAGAATGCTGGCTAACCTTGAGGAAGTTAAACGACAGAAGCTGGCATGTATAGTGCTTTTCCTTGACTTCGAAAAGGCATTTGACAGTGTTCATCTTCCATCACTATGTGTCAAACTATCAACTCTCGAGCTCGGTATTCAAGGAAATATTCTTAACGTGCTGAGAAGTTTCCTGTTCAACCGGACGATATGTCTAAAAGTGAACAACTATAAAGGAGAAAAAAGAAAATGCACAATATTTGGACTACCTCAGGGGGCTGTACTCTCACCTTTCCTCTTTATCCTATACATAGCAGACATAACGCACAACACCCCGGAAGAGGTAAAAAGATATCTAAGCTGCTACAAATTTGCAGATGATGGTACACTTATGATTTCCTTTGAGAACATCTCCGGATGCCATGAAAAAATGCAGATGGTATGTGACCACCTTAGCAAGTGGTGCATCAAGAACAAGCTAGTAGTGAACTGTGATACAAATAAAACAGAGGCAATAATCTTGAAAACTGCAGCCTATAATGAAGAACAGAAACCTGCAGAATTATGTATTAATGGGAAAAGCATCAACTACGTCAAAAGTACGAAGGTCCTTGGGGTAATAATAGATTCAGAGGACCTCAATTTCAAGAAACATGCGTCTCAAAAACTTAAAGAATGCAAAAGAAAGTGGGGATTAATAACAAAATCAACTAACCGCAACTATGGTCTAAACGTTTACAGCCTCACTCTCCTCCTTAAGACAATGGTCCTCACTAAACTGTTCTACGCAGCACCTATTTGGCTTCACAAGTGTCTCAATCAATTTAAAAGCTTCTGGAATAAAATAATTCTAAAAATATCTGGATTAGTCCTGAACCCACAAAGGGAATTAACCGAACTTGCTCTCCACCTACCACCACTGGATGTGCAACTCGAAGCTCTCTCGGTTAAATTCATGTGCAAAATACTCACACAAGGTGACAATCTTTCAGCTACCCTCTACCAAGTTGATGAAAGCAGAATACCAAGTTTTCATGTCCTAACAATGTCACTCAATGAAACAAGAAAGTTCAATGAAACAAGAAATTTAATTTTAGCACATTTTACAGAATGAAAAGATGTAAAACAATTCATAAAATATAATGCCCATTTGGTGTATGACTTTTTGTCCTTGACTGCTTGTTTGGTTTTGGAAGGACAGGTAACTAACGGGGCAAGGAATGCGCGTGCCTGGGAGCTTTTGCACACACCAAAACGCTAGTTCAGTTAAGTTTTTAGAGACAAGGCTCACATTAGGACTATACGAAAAATTGTTAGCAGACATCAGGGGTTCTGTTTAAAGTTTTTACTATCTAGGTTGCAGTCTTGTTGTGACAAAAAGTCTACACTAAAACATGCTTGATTTTATATTGTGTAGTTCAAGGATTAAAAATGCACCTTCAAGGTGGATATTGGAGAGCAGGCGAAAGATTATGGCTTAAATTTATCAATGGTTATAATAAGCTATAAATATTTTAAACTATACAATGCTAATTAAAAATTTCTTTATACTTCATTCCCCCTATCAAGATTCTAAAAAAAGTGCGATGAGATTGGATTTTGACACTAAAAGTGCGATTTTCACGTGTCGCTTGATGTTTATTTCTCAGAATTGTAAGTATGTCACTGTAATTGGATCCATAAATAACGAAAAATTTACGTGCGTATTTTTATGAATTATATAATGTTACATATTGTAATCATGGTAAGCCTGTCGTAGCACGATGGTTTAGGGCGCGATCGTCAAGCAGTAGACTCAGGTTCGAGTCTCGTCAGCGGTCATTCTTTTGGCAATTATTAATTATTTTACTAAAATTATCATTAGAGCACCTTGTAATATACGTTATCCGATAGATTATACTGTTCGTACTTCATCTAGAGAAGACTGGCATTTAAGGATTTGTCCGGGGAAGGCCTCGTTCACACTGGAACATGTCAAATTATTGTAAACGAAGTTATCTGGTAATGTTTGTTTTGTTTATGGCTAGAATTTAGAATGGAATCAATGTGATGAGGATCCAGAGTCAATTACCTGCTAGGATTAATAAGTCAGTTCTCCAGTTGAAGAAACCCTTTCTCAAACTTTTAATGAAGAAATATTCACTATGCCTATGGCAGTATCAAGTATATTCTGAGAAAGATGGAGTAGACTGTAGCCAGGAATAGTACCTTGAGATTTAGACCGTTACCGGACCTCCTTTAATGGTAACCATGGTAACTATAGTAACCACTGTGAATCTTGATCTTATAACAACTAGTATCCTTTAAGACTTAGACAGTACAGTGAATAAACACGCTGAAAAGCGATGAAAATGCAAGCGCGCGACCGAATATGTAGTGCTGAAAGAGGGTGCCGAAATCTCGCGGAAAATCTCACGATATCGTGAGCCTAGCTATGAGATTTAAACGAAACTCGCAAAAATCTGGCAAAAATCTCGCGCGCGTTACGTCGAAGTTTTCACGATATAAACAAGTGATAAAATACACGTTAAGAGTTTAAAATACATGTTAAGTTCCTAATTCCCTCAACTTTTAAGTTAAACTTTTTCTGTTTCTCTGTTTCCTCATTTATTTACAAATTTTGTGCGATGAGTCTGGCTCGCAATCTCGCATAAATCTTGACCTGGGCTTCATTCTCAAATTAAAATTTAAAAATTCAAAAATATACATTCATTTTATTAAAACTTTCTCACACGTACTTTACTCACAGGACAAGACTTGGAAAACAGTAGCCTAGGGTAATTTATTTTAGATGTGTGTGACCAGCCAGTTATAATGTTTGGAAAATAATATTTGTGCAGTCAAAGTCTTTTACGGTCCAATCAAGCAGGGCGTGGTTATGTTGATTAGCTAGTAGCGCACGTTTTAGCTTTCCTCGCAAGCACATTACACTAGTAGTAAAATCAGTCATTTTGAACTTTGGGGTTAAGATGTTAAAAATTTTGGTTGATCTAGTGTTGTGATTGTCAGGTGGGTCTGCCTGACAGATTAGAAGGCAGGGTTTCCTTGATGAACATGTGTAACCCTCATGTAAGGATATTGGAGCACGGAATTTCATTATCTTGTAGAGCTCGAGGTAACTGTGGTATGTATATAGATTTTGTATAGCTAGAATATTATTATGCTTGAAAATCGGTTTGGTGTGCTCTTTTATGAAGAATTTTTGGTCTAGTTTCTGGTGTCCTATAGGCCTAGTACGTGCACAAGTCTTAAACTTATCAAGGTACGCCAGTCTATCACCAAATAGTACTCTGAGACAGTACTTCTGAGCAGTAAATAATGAGCTTATACGTTGCTTCGCTGCCCCACCCCATACAGATATACAGTAGGAAAGATGTGATTCGAACAGGGTATAATATAATTGTTGGTGTAGAAATTCTGGAAGGGAGCAGCGGAGTCTACATAAAGTGGATGTGGAATGATTTAGAGTTTGCTTAAGAGCTTTGATGTGATCTTCCCATGATAGGTTCTTGTCAATTATAACACCCAGAAATTTTGCGGATGAAAAAGTACTTCCTCTGGAAAGAAAATAAGTCACACGGAACCAGAATGATAGACCTAACGCAGCAACATTTCAAGGATCTAGCCTATTACACTCAGGCAGACATAATGAGCTACAAAAATAAGATCTGGATTGACAGCATCGAAACAAATCTGCAATGCAGAACTGTCAGTAACAACAAGGAGACCAAGATACTCGGTGTGATCACAAAGATCAAAAACAGTGGGCTGCTCCTAGACAAAAACAACTTTTTATTCGGGCACAACACGAGTAAAAATCTGGACAGCCGAATAATGGACTACATTCACGGCAGCTCACCACTCTTTGCGAACATCCAAAAGATCATGGGTGGTGGCAGTGGTGAGGCCTGTCGTTTCTGTAACAGCTTCATTGATTCCCCCGTACACCAGCTCCTATTGTGTCTGGAGGTGCAAGACACCATGACCAGTTACCTGCAACTGAAAGAAGAGCTGGGTGGGGCAGACTCACATTCCTATCTAGAATCTAGATGAAGTGTTAACAAAAAGCAGCACACAAAAAGCATTCATTAGGAGAGTCGAATTTCTTTGGGGACAAAATGATGCTCTCCAGGATTTATCCGACTAGAAAGATCATGAAATAAAGACTCTGCAAACATCTCAGAGAAATATTACCACCATAAAGAACAAAGAGGGAGTATCCTGGACCCCGAAATCCACCACTTTTCTGTACTTTCAGAGGTACCAATGTGGCAGGAAACCAGGGCTCATGCTGCCGCTGAGCTAAAGCAGTAGAGGGGATGGCGGCTTCTCTAGGATCTAACACGTCCTGAAGCAGACCAACACTATGTCCCAACGCACTGGTGTTGGGATGTCTGCCCCCGGTGCCTGTCCGGGTCAATAAAGCAGTCAAGCATCATGTATGTTATGTTGAGCATTCTCAACCAACAAATGTGGGAACTCCCACGAAAGACCAAAACAGATCTAAAGAGACACTTAACAACATTGGAAAATAGACTTCAATTTGTTTATATAATTTATAAAGCGTATATTATTGCCCACGTTAAGAGGCCTGTTAATAATTTATTAAATTATTAGCTATTTTAGATTTAATAACAATAATTTAATTGACTGCTTTCACGCTTATTTAGTTATTTATGAAACTCCCAACACTTTCACCATCCTATCCTATCACAATATAAACCCTGATTTACAAAGCCTGGTCTACTGCAAACCTAAATTTGTTGCAGCCTATTCTTTTCCCAACATAATGTGAACAATTACCCTGATTCAGTGCAATAGCTTTGGAGCCCCTTTTGTTTAGGAAAATATTTTGTATTAAAAACGAAACAACATATTTAGTAATCTGTAATGAATTGTTTATAGCATCTAACTGGCGATTGAATTATTATCATACGAAAATCCTTAAAGTATACTCGATTCGATAACTTTTCGATTGTTATTTGCTGTGACAATTAACTAAATTTTGTCTTTTAAACTGAAAACCCCACTTCAAGTAGCCACCTCACTGAACATCTCACATATTAAATTTATCACTCCTCAGAAAGTGTTATGAATTCAGCAGATGAGCCTGATGAGCCATGTGACTATGTTCTCAAGTTTCTTGTTCTGGGTGACACAGGTGTAGGTAAGACCAGTATTCTCACCCGCTATGTGGAGGACCGGTTCAACACTACCTTTTCCACTACAGTAGGTGTTGATTTCTGTCAGAAGAAAGTGAAGTTTGACTACAAAGGATCTTTAGTTAATGTACAGCTGCAGCTGTGGGACACTGCAGGTCAGGAGAGGTTTAGGAGTCTTACAAGCAGTTTCTTTAGGGACGCCATGGGCTTCCTCCTTGTATTCGACCTGACCAACGAGAGTAGTTTCCATCACATAAACGACTGGTTAGTCCAGCTACACACACACTGTTACAACGAACAGCCACCTGTTGTTATTGTGGGTAACAAGGTGGATCTAGAGAGGGTGGTGGAGAGGGAGTCAGCTGAACATTTGACAACTGAGCTGGGCTTCAAGTACATCGAGTCAAGTGCTATGGACAACATTAACGTAAACGAGGCAGTGGGTGCACTGTTGGAGCTTGTGTTAAAGAACACTATTGAGAATGATGGGGCGAGGGATAAGGACTCTGGTTACTTGACGATAGCTCCGGAGCAAATAGTTCAGTCAGGAAACCCAAGTAACTCTTCCAGTTGTTTTTGCTGAGGTGCAATATTATGTGTTGTGTTTTAATTGTTGTATTATTGTTATTATTTTGATGTTTATTTTAGAATCTGGCTAATGTTTATTGTGCTGGTCACTGCTCTATTATAGGGCTAAATTAGTGATTAGATTGGGATGAGATTCAAAGATTTATTGGTATTTTGTCTATAATTTTGATCACCATCATAATGATGATGGTGAATTTCGATCGGAATTCGTAAATTGAAAAGTTTCTCAGTATTTGATTGGTTATATCATGAATATATGGGTATATCTTCAAAATAATTTGTAATTGTTTAAATTGTATTAAATTTACTGTATAATATATTAGCCTTACATATGTTAAAATGATTATAAATGAACGCTTGGAATGCTTATAAAGACAAATTTATTTATTCGATCACGCTCAGATCTGAAGGCTAGGTTATGAAGCTTTGTTTTTATGATTTATGAAGCTTGTTTCGATCTATGTTCATTTATTACTATTTGTCGCTAATATTTTAATAGTTTTGGCAGTTTGAACGTTTGAAATATCAGATATTCAACCAACTTCACGACTCACTATGCAAATTTTGAGATATGTATCATCAAGATTTTTTAATCAATTATCAATAAAACAGTCCACACCACCGAATATATATTTAATGAGTACAACCACCGGTTAAAATAATTTGAGATCATATGGTCTCAAGACTAAAACCACATTAGAACTAGATACTCCTGTATCTGATGTTGTTAATGAGGTGCACAGTACACCTGCAGCTGTGATTTAGTTCCTGGCAATGTCTATTAGCTAGGACACTTGGTACTTTAGTCACCTGACCGATCATGTGATGTCACCTGACTAGTGACCAATCATAGCATGTCATGATGTCACTCTACACCTCAACCTGGCCTGATTGGTTATCAGTGTAAACCTGAGGATGGGTAATTAAAGTCTCCCCAATTGGCCCAATTAGTAATTGGGTGCTTCATGTAACACCTCGACATACTCCGCTGTCTAATGAGGCCTTATTTAGTAAAGATGTGGACCTAAGGGCCTTATTTAGGAGACATCTCATTGGGACACCCTGTAGCTTACCAGATTATTCTCTTTGTATCTCAGTGATTGTTCTGTTTGTAGTGTGTGTTTATTGCCTTCGATATTTGTTGTCAAGATAATGAGAAAAGTTGAGTAATATTTAATTGAAAGATTACAGATCATTTGAACAACGTGTAAGGATATAAATCAGGTCTGTTCGACTAAAGACTATTTAAATTATACTGTCCAGAGTTTACAAGCTTTTTTGTTATAGGCCCAGCAATCAACCTCCTTTTTGTGGTCACTTGTCTCGGCGTGGTCACCTGTTACACTCTACTTTCAATACAATGAATCGCGTTCCAATTTGTAGCCTCTATTAATAGCGCAATGTAAGATTAGATGAGACCAGTATCGTACTGTCTGGAAACGGTTTGATATACGAGAAGTCTGCCGAACACAACAGAACTTTTAACAAAACCTCCACTTTTGTGTTATCAAAGTGAGAGTTGAAATAATGTAACTGTGACTAATGCAGTGTGTTAGATCTGCTTTGTGGTAAAATACCCTGACCATTAGAACGGTTACACAATACACATGTAAGTGGGGTGCCTAGTGTAACTAGTGATCACCGTGAAAACTTGCACCAAAGATTGGAGCAATCTTGCCGTAATGACGTGTAGTGTGTACATAATATTATCTAATATAAGATTATCGCTCGCTCTCGTAGTTAATGATATTGCACTTATTCCTTTCTGGGACATTCTCACTCGATTTTGTTGTCTTAGTATATATTCAATATATAACCATCATTGTTAAATAAATTCACGCACTAAATTGATTTTGCAATGCTTCAGATCACAGATGGAAATAATCGATCATAATCGAACTTTATTTTTCAAAAGTTGCTATTTAACTATTTAATTTTTTGTTATTGAATAATTTGAATCCTTCACTCTTACAGATTTATCGTAATACTATTTGAATTTCTTGACTTTAATCATTAATATGATAATATGATGTCACTTATAATCGTAATGCTATTTGAATTTCTTGACAGTTATTATTTAGATACCATAATGTCATTGTATTATGTATATGCCACTAGTAATATATTATGTAATATGTAGTTGTACTACTGATGGTTGAATTTTAACTTATGATAAGTAAAACTCATCTCACCCTCTTGATAAATGTTTATTTTAGATTTTCAAATAATCACAGCTAGTTACGATCATTATTTCACTGTCTAATACAGTAATAAGGTATTTGTTATTGTACACTCTGTGGACACTGTACTCACTGAACCCCCGTGTTCCTGCATTCATGCAATGATGCAATTCCAATGTCCATAACTGTGTAGAGGGGGGCGTAATACCTATTCGCCATTCATTTCAAAAAGTTTGTAAATTTCGATAAATTCTCGCTATTTTCACCATCTAGAATCTAGATGTACAATTCTTCAATTTTGCCATGGCGAGAATAGCGACGTTCTAGCTATATTCGTCGTTTTTGAAAGGGATGGCAAATGTGATGGTGACACCCCCCACATCTGTAAAGTGCGTATTGACAATGATCATATGTACTTATATAACATGTAGTGTAATTAATGCAACACGCCCATGGAGAATAGCTGTAATAGCAGAGCAGCTAACATGGTATTAGTTTCATCGTCACGTACTAACTCATTAGTCACGTACTTTTTGAAACTAACTTTACTGAAATTAAACTCTCTTAAGTTACCCAACTATATCCCACAAGTTTGATGTCTCAGAGTACGCTCGCGTATAGAGTACGAAGGACCCGACCCCAAACAAGTAAAACAGAACCAGTTAGAAGCTACCCAAAAAGGGAGAGGAAACAGACCCCCACTGTCTTATTCACTGCAGTTCCTCTTGATAATGACGACCCGGTAT
Organism: Bolinopsis microptera; assembly: GCF_026151205.1. Taxonomy (NCBI): domain Eukaryota; kingdom Metazoa; phylum Ctenophora; class Tentaculata; order Lobata; family Bolinopsidae; genus Bolinopsis; species Bolinopsis microptera. The sequence continues at coordinate 21,848,397 of NC_087072.1, forward strand.
TAAAACCACTGGAGAACAGGAAGGAGAATGGAGGAGTAAAGAAGAATGGAGGAGTAAAGGAGATACTAGGAGTGGGGAAAAATGATCCGTGTGAGAAGAGCCCCGGGAAAAGACTGTGTATAGAGCCTCCAGGTAAATAGATTATATAACTGCCTTCTAATAGTAATGTGAATAAATAACAACCGCCCAGAGTAATAATTATATAAATAGATTATAACCACCCGGTAATAACAACCTCACTTTAATAAGCACAATAGCTAATAATGTTATTAGTAATTACAACCCACTATGATCTACACTCAGGAATAGTTGATATTGTAGTCTTGAAGGCTGGAATATATTATATGTAGCTCTGTGCCTCTGTACAGAGAGTTGTAGATATGTAGCCTTGTGCACTACATATCTACAGCACCTGGTTCACTAAAAGGAGCGTGGCTTGGTTGTGGTTGTGTGTTCAGTGTGGTTTTGTAATAGCGGGGTTTTGTAATAACGGGGCTATCGGGCATCGGCTAATGAAATAGTGTCGTTTTCAATCAAACCGACAATCTATTTTATTGCTCTACAGGCTATCTTATTGGTCTGCAGGTGGTCACATCAAAATTGTAACATATCTTTTATATCATGTTACAACCTCCAATAGCTCTGACAATACCGTTAGTTTCTCTCACAAGTGTGAGAAAGCAAACTAAACACCACTATTTCAGCCTCCCCACGTTTAACATCACTATTTCAGCCTCCCCGCGGTCACTGTCCCCCTCTAAACGGAAGTGTTCTGGAACTACCAGAGTTCCTCTCTCCTGCATTACACCCACTAAAACACCCCAAAAAACACCCTCCAAATTCTCACAGCTCAAATTCCAATCTCCCCTCAAAACGAAACTCACTCCCAAGAAAGTTCTCTTTTCACCCGGCAAATCTCTCAAACCATCCTCAATCACAGCTCATCTTTCAGATCACGTGATAAAATCAGATTCACTCAAATCACCCATCAAAAGTCCAGCCAGGATCATTAAGAACAACCTCAAGAGTCCCTTCAAGAGTCCGTTCAAACAACACAGAGTTGTTCCTAACCCTGCTCTACTCCCTCAACCACAGTTTGGTAAGTCAACCTATAAAAATGTAGTTTTTATTTTAGCGCTGCCAGGGATATCCACTATCCAGTGTGTACAAGACTTTTTACAGTCATATGATTATAAAAATGAGCGTAGTGTTAATTTATCTCAAACGCCAATTTTATCTGACGACACTATACAGTGCAGATTTTCTGCCGCAACTAGTTTAACTTCTCTGATGAGGACGTACTACTTCATTGATAAATGATAAAAGTAACAATGATATGAATCCTACAATAGTTTTACTTAAATTTCAGTTCGGTCTGATTACAGTATATCTGAGTTTAATTATCTAAACAGTACATGGACCAGCAATTTGAGCAGGTATTAGACGGTATTGTACTACTAGTTTGATTAGGTGGCCGTATTACAGACGGCTGTAGCACGGAGATACAGCACATGTCTTCATTACTGTAGCAGCAACAATAGGGCCACGGCACTGCAGTACAATAGGGCTGTGTTTGAGTGATATTATAGCTCCTTTTGTACTGACATGTACATTGTGTACTGTTTTAATAGATGTGTACTTTACGTAACTTCTGTGTAGGCCTGTAGGACCACTATATTGTGAAGCTATAGTCCACTGTCCAGCTGTACTAAAGGTGTATACTGTACTGTGGAATTATCCTTCTAACCCTTGGTATTATTTCTTCAGACTGTGCAGCAATATCTCGTAAGAAGCTATTGCAACAGAAGCTAGCGAAAGGGCGCGCTGGTTCGTCTCCCGCTATGAAGTGCGCTAAAAAACAGTTGCAGTCTTGCAATACACCTGACAGGTAAATGTTTGTATTGTTTTTTAAGTCTCGTATTTTTGCCGTTAGTTTTTTAATAAATGAATATAGAAACTAAATATAGAAACACATTATCAATACTGTTTTCGCAGATTGATAGGTCGTGAGAGTGAAGTGACGGAATTGGAGAGTTTTATCCGAACTAACGTATCAGGCTATGCCCCAGCTTCACTGTATGTTAGCGGAGCTCCGGGGACTGGCAAAACAGCATCACTCTCTCATATCCTCTCAAAACTCAAGGTTAGCGTAACTGTTGTTTACAGTTTAAATATAGTACAACAGTACAAAACGATGGCTCTTTGTACATATTTTGCAATGGCACAGTATTGGGAATTCGAATTATGTAGCGCGCCGAGACCTTTTCGTATGAGTATCTTTGCTCCGCGCTAAAAACGCGCGAAAATCTCGACGCCGCGCTCACCATTTGACGAATATAACACGCAGTGCATACAATAAACATACTCAATATACACATCTGTTTTATACAATACACAAGAATTAACCCTGCGGGCTGCGGCGCAGTGTACAAACAGATCAAAACTTAAATTGTGACCAAGAATTGAAACTGAATCGTCGCAGGAGGAGTTGAGTTTCTCTCTGATTGAAATAAACTGTATGTCCCACAACACCAAGAAAGCTCTGTATGCAGATATTGCTACACAACTGCAGTGTAGTAAAACTACTAAAACGGCTTGTCAATCTTTCATTACTTCAAAAAACAGGCGGAAAATGATGTGAGTAACACCATTCTATACGAGGACTGCTTGTTTCGGTCTACCTTGTTTCTTATTTCAAACTCAATATTAATTGTAACTTGAACAGATTTATCTCCTGAATATAACGTTTGCCGGGACTTTTCAATGCTAAATTTTATTCCTCGGCAGTGTGATGTTGTTAGATGAAGTTGATCAATTGGAAACTACAACCAACTCTATACTTTACACTTTGTTTGAGTGGCCTGCTCTTGCCAACTCTAGACTCATCCTTATCGGTAAGTTGATCTTATTTTGTGCGGGGTTACAGAGCTGCATGTATGTATATCGTCCAGATGTTTTGTTTAATATCACTACATCCGTTTACCATGGAATAGAAATATAACATTTAAATTTTAATGATTGCAATGTAAACAAATGTTATGTTTTTCTTTAACTTCAACACGAGAGTACACACAAACCACTATTAATACACTAGCCACACTTCACCAATATATCACCCAGGTATAGCAAATGCGCTAGATCTGACAGACAGGCAGTTGCCCAGACTAAAAGCTCAGGTGTCGTGTCAGCCCAAACTAATACACTTCGCGCCCTACAACAAGGATCAGATTGTAAGCATCATCCAACACCGACTTAAAGAGGTAACCGAGCTAATTAATTAGATTTTAGGAGATGTTATTTATTATGGCGATAGCTAGTTCTCTTACTGTGATCATATTGAACGGAAGGCTCGTTAAATCTGCTTCACCTACTTTACCTGTCGCACATTATAAGACATCAAAATTTGTCAGCCAGCTGTTGATGGCCTTTAAGTAAGCAGTGAGCGTGGGATTTTAATCTGAGTGCATGTTACAACAATCGCTAAAACTAAACTACTAAGAAGTGTGCTAATGAGAGTATTGAAAGTTTCTTGTGATAACAAAATCAAAGAAATCTTGGTCAAACTCTGTTAACGTAACTGTTTGCAGGTGCCAGAGATTGAGGGAGTAATGGATCCTGGGGCTATCCAGTTCTGTGCTAGGAAAATCTCTGTAATTACTGGTGACATCCGCAAAGCTCTAGACATCTGCAGACGTGCAATAGAGCTGGTGGAGATGAAAGGGCAGGAGGGCGGGAAGGTTACTATACCCTTCATTAGTAGAGTTGTTCAGGAGGTCTATGGTGGACAGGTTAGTTGTTGGGTGGGACTATTTTATATGTAATTTACATGTTTTATATGTATGATGATACTTCTTTAATTTAACTCCATACAAGTATCTCAACTAACAATCAAGTTTGTTGATAACTAATCAGTGGTCTCATTGCAGATACAGAACCAGTTGTCTGGCAAGACATCGGAATCAACACTACCACTCCAACAACAGTTACTGCTTTGTTCTGTTGCCATAGCAACCAGCAAGAAACACGGCGCTAAGACTGAGACTGTCACGTATGCCAAGCTTCACACTACATTGTTAAAGGTAAACAAATAAATGTACATGTATATTGTATAATATATGTAACTTAGGGGTCGTTCAAATATATAATATTACGTAATAACTTTTTAAACAACTCCCCCCCCCCCCCCCCCCCCCCAGTGATAACGTAATATGTGAACGACCCCTTACTGCTTACTATACTTCACTAATCCAAAATTGCGGACCATGAAAAGGCTTTCGTAATAAAGCATCCAAATGTCCCTTAATGACAACATTATCCTCCCAGGTGTGTGCTGAAAGAAGACTCCAGTGTCCTGATTTCTCAGAGTTTGTGGATATGATCAGTATGTTGGAAAGTAGAGGTCTCGTCTCCGTCAAAACGTGAGTATAATTATTATAGTATCTAACAATCTCTTAATATTAATTTACGGGTCATTTATTAAGGGGGTATACACCAAAAAGGGGTTTGTGTCGGCCAACCCAATTGACCTCACAGGAAGTTCAGTGACCACACCGATTCCAACCCAAAATATTTAATTATAATGGGGGGGGGGGGGGGGGGGGGGGGCCAATGGCATAAATGGAGAAAATGGAGAATTACTCATAGGTTTTTCCATTTTCTCCATAGAAATAGTCTCCATTTTATGCCATTTTATGCCATTTTATGCCATTTTATGCCATTGAAAACCTGAAAAATTTAGAATTTCGAGAAAAATTATTTAAAAAAAAGATATTTTCGGCCAATAATGAACAGAGTATCATGAAACATGGAGAAAAGTGGTTTTCAGAAAAAACTTTGAAAAATGTTGACTTAGAAAATTTTCGGTCCGAATCATTTTCGATAAGTACCTCCCGTATCGAGAGCTCCCGATTCCGAGCTCTTGTTGCAAAGGGTTGGCCTGCCTTCCGAGATCGCATTACTTCGAGTCCAAAATTGTGTATCGAGGGGAAGGTGTGGACTTCGAAAAACCGAAAAAATATTTTCGGCAAATAATGAACAGGGTAGCATGAAACATGGAGAAAAGTGGTTTTCAGAAAAACTTTGAAAAATGTTGACTTAGAAAATGTTCGGTCCGAGTCATTTTCGATAAGTACCTCCCGTATCGAGAGCTCCCGATTCCGAGCTCGTGTTGCAAAGGGGAGGCCTGCCTTCCGAGTTCGCATTACTTCGAGTCCAAAATTGTGTATCGAGGGGAAGGTGTGGACTTCGAAAAACCGAAAAAATATTTTCGGCAAATAATGAACAGAGTAGCATGAAACGTGGAGAAAAGCGGTTTTCAGAAAAAATTTCCCCCTGGTAATGCGATCTCGGAAGGCAGGCCTCCCCTTTGCAACACGAGCTCGGAATCGGGAGCTCTCGATACGAGAGGTACGTATGGAGAATGACTCGGGCCGAAAATTTTCTAAGTCAAACTTTTTCAAAGTTTTTCTAAAAACCACTTTTCTCTACGTTTCATGTTACCCTCTTCATTATAAGCCGAAAATATTTTTTTGGTTTTTCGGTTTATCGAAGTCTGCACCTACCCCTCGATACACAAGTTTGGACTCGAGGTTTCCCCCTGGTAATGCGATCTCGGAAGGCAGGCCTCCCCTTTGCAGTGCGAGCTTGTTTCGACTGTCGAGGATGTAGGTCTCACTTCTCAGTGCCTATTACTCTCCCCTATTACTCAGTACTCACTCCTGCTGTAGCCTGTAGAAATAACTTTACACTAGGCTTGAGTAATTATGAGTTTGCCTGAAGTGTGCCTCTACTAACCTAGTATAAGCATCTAGTAGCCTACTATGAGCTTTCATAAGCTTGTAACGCCCCCAGTAAGCGTAAATAAACATGTTAGGATGTCCAATTTAGGTGTTAAATGGTGTTAAAGATGAAATTTCGAAGACAAAATTCATGGCATAAAATGGAGAAAATGGAGAATTACTCATGGGTTTTTCCATTTTCTCCATAGAAAAAGTCTCCATTTTATGCCATTTTATGCCATTTTATGCCATTTTATGCCATTGCCCCCCCCCCCCCATTATAATTTGTATAATTTGTAAAGTTCGTAGATTCCTCTACAGGGTCATCGAATAGTTCGACCGCCCTTGTTTTACAGTACACTACAATGTAGATGTTCTGAAGGAGTATCCTAAGATTCTTGATCTTTTGGCACAGGCACCCCTCCTCATTTAACCCTCAATCAAGTTTCCTATCATTCGGCTGAGTCGACCGAAGAGATCGTATAGATCCAATGAATCCTTAGCTACTCCCTAGACTGAGTGAAACTGGGATTCGAACCCTGAACCTTCTAACCACTATAACTCTAACCACTATAACTAGGCCACCCAGCCATAAAATTTCGAGATTAGATTTGATGCCTTCAAAACTGGAAAGTTGATCTTTTGCACCTCAAAGCCAAACAACAAATTTAGGCACATTTTTCGTTTTTTATCATATATTTTTTATTATATGTATTTACAGATTTTTCTAAAATTTCGATAAGATTGTGCTAGAGACTTCTAGAAGGGTGCAGAATAACCGAAACTAGCACATTTATATATGAGTTATGAACAACTAAACGCCCTAAAATGCTTCCTTTTATAGTTATGGTTTTAAAAAGTAATTTTGTATCTGCAAAGCCAAAAAATGAAAAAATATGGAAAACGAAGCAGTAAAAAAGCTCGACGTTTGAGGAAAATCTAGGCAGTATCCAAGAAGCGGAAACGAACAACCCCGCCTTAAAAAACTTAAAGAACATTAAGAAACAGTATGGCAGTAAATCAAAGGAAATGATGTTATCGCCACATCTGAACTAACCACTGTTTTTCTTTCAGTCATAAAGAGAAAAGGCAAATGAAAGTGTCACTTCGTATCCAACCTAAAGAACTAGAGGTTGTTTTGGAGGACAAAACTCTGTTATCCAGCATCATGGACAACGCCTCTAAATTCTGCTGACAGTGATTAGTTTAAAGGACTGAACAATTAATTTGTTAATTTTTATTATTATATTAATTGTTATTATTTACTGCTTTCCCTGCTTTAGATTATGATCATATTTTGCATATTTGGGGTGTGTTAAATGCATACCATAACTGGATCTTTTTCAAGCTCAAAATTCGAACAATTAACGCCACATTTATTTATTAATTATCTGACCTGTGACTTTCTGAAATTTATTAGAACTAACTTTAATTGGAACTGTTACCATGTTTACTGGTCTTCTAACCTTGATAAATCCTACCGAACCCAATCAAAATATCTGCAGCTTTCTGTTCGTATTATTCTCCGATTTATATTTACAGTCTGATTTCTTGCAGATTTTTAAGGTCTTTTTACTATTTTTATCAATATTTCTATGTTTTGACGTTCTTGATTAATAAAGTTAACTTTTTATTCTTTGGCTGAAGCAGTACAAAAATCGACCGGGGTCTGGATGAAATTTTTAGCAGGGCCGAGATTGCCTAAATTTTGGAGGGGCCTGGACTGGATTCTAGACATAATTGTCTCGAAATTGAGCATAGAAATTTCGCCTGCCGATTCGACGAAACTCGATCTTGGTCGATGACTGCTGCTTAGTATGTTGATTTTCCCTACATTTCACATCTGCATTTTATACAGTGAAATGTACTGTTTAATTAAGAATTATTATGACAACGTTATTATTACAGCCTGGCCATACGACGAATTTTTAATCGCCTTTTTAATTGTTTTTGAAACATGAGCAAATTTTAGATGTAAGCAAAAATTGAAACATGAAGGGACGATTATTACGTTATTATTTGATTAAGATTAAGTTTAAACATGATATGTGATATCTATTATATTTGTCAAGATGTATAAAATTGTAACGAGATAAATTTAGTCTGTAACAAATTTTGAATCAGGGTAAAAGTTTCTGTAAATTATATTGTTACGGGTTACATCTGTGATTTAAGAGTATTAGGAAAGAAAATGTTTGAATTGATTGATTTGATCCTTGGTTTTCAATATAATAGGGAAGATTAAAGTGCTGTACTAATTTGCAACCATGCTATTTAATTTGCTGCAAACACGTGTTTCCTTTGCCAACAATGATTCAGATGGTACGCCGTACAGGTAAAAGTGAAAAACAAAAATAACATTTTAGAAAACGTTCAATCATTATTTTAAATTCGAATACAAATCATGATATTTTGTGCTTTCGGATTTTCAAAACTAATCAACATAAAAAACGACTATAAAAATAGGAATTCATTAATTGCGATCTAAAATTTGGCTACATGTTGAAGTCCACGCCGAACTTTTATTTTACTATTTTCGTTTTAAGGTGAAACCATCTAATTTTCGTAGAATACCCTTTAAATCTAAAATCTCGTTACATCTTCAATTGAGATAAATCTGAATAAGTACAAAAATGAACTCTGCAAAAATGAAAAGTCAAAAAATGTCTTCTCAGGCTCTGATTTTTTAACATGCAACAATTTTCTGTATTATTCATATTAATATTATATGTATTTCTAACAATAATATAGGGAGGAGCGTCTCAATACGCAATATATATAATAGTAAACTCAAACAATTGTTGAAACTCTGAAAAATGATCTTGTTAGAGTCATACATAGTCATTTCTCGACGTTAGCAGGTTGTGTTTTCTGTTGAGCCTATCTAGAAAACGATCGGTGACTCCTTTTTGCAGTACTCTTCCATCTGAAAACAATTCAATATTCAATATCCAAGCTAATAAATGTGCAGTTAAGGGTGTAAAAAATCCCTGATTTTTAACTAAACAGTGAAATAGCACAATTCCGGGGTTGGAAGTGGGGCGCGGCTAAACATACGTTGCATTCTATGGCGTTCTCAGGGCTGGCACACCAGTATCCAGGCCCGTTCTGACAAGAGTCGTCTTCTCCTAGCATCATCTTGGGGGCAGCAGGTCCTGTCTGTCCAACCTGACCCATCTTTGCAGGTCCAAGTCCCAGGAGGATGGCCTCCATTTTGGGGCACAAACTTACCATCTGGCACAGCTGACAGAGGAAGTTTTATTTAATTTCTCATTAACTTGAATTGTTATCATAGAGTTATAACTCGGCAGGGTTTAGTGGATGTCGATCAAATACAGTACTAGTACAAAATAAATCAACTTTTCATAATATTAGGGGTCGTTCACATAAATTACGTAATCAATATTTTGACAATTTTTACCCCCTCCCCCCCCCCCCCCCCCTAATCAACCGTAATCAAGACCCAACCCCCCCCCCCCCCCTATATCAAGACCCAACCCCCCTCCCATATTAAAAGCTATTTATTAAAAGCTATCACAACGGATAAATGAATGAAATAATCGCAAAGCACTTACTAAACGAAAATTGGTTTAAAAAAACGAAAATTTTGATTACATAATTAACGAAAATTGTCCAATTGGTATTTCGAAAATCGGTAAAAAATTAAAATGTTGATTACGTAATCAACGACCAAACCCCCCCCCCCCCCTCCCCGTAATCAACCGTAAGCATTTGAAAACCCCCCCCCCCTCGGCTGATTACGTAATATGTGAACGACCCCTAAAGGGAATATATATTTGAAAGCTAAGTTTAACCTCTTCGGGTGAGTAGGACGAGAAGAGAGAAATCAGGGCCTCAAACATTCCATTGACGGTATCTTGACAAGTGGCCTGGTCTACAGGAATAATAGAGCAGGTCTGATCCAATAATCCTTCAAGAAGTTTCTGAAATGAATAATGATGAATGGTGTTGATCCATAACTACTTTTTAAAAACTACTTTTTACATAATTTTGACAATTCTTTTATCACTATGGGTACCACTAACCTCGTTCGCGAGAGCCTCCTTCTGTACCAGTCCCATGACAGCCGAGCAGGTGTCACAACCTATTCCTTCGATATTTTTAGAAAGGAACTGTACCATAACGTTGTCTCTCTTTACTATTGCTAAGAACTCCTGTGAATGGGAAATGTTTTATTTTACATTGATTTTTCAGTTCTTTGTAACGTAATAAATCATAGATATGCAGGGTAACCTGTTTAACCGCTCAAATAACGATAAATAATGTGGGTTCTCAGAATTTTCATATACCGTTAATCAACCAATCAGAGCACAGTATTTACAACACGTGACACAAACTAACCAATCAGAACAGCGTTTTCACTTACCGATGCGCACAAGCCGATGTAAGAGCAGAGTGTGTGAACATCGACATTGTTCACAAATGCCTCCCAGAATTCTCTGCCATATTCCTCCACAAACTGCCGGCAACTATCCTCAACGGAACTTGGCAAGATGTCACACAACTTGTCCATATCATCAATTAGCGATTCCTTGAAAGAAGGAGTGTTATTATATTAATATAACTGCGCGGCCACATTCTAACTGCTACATTAGACACTCAGTTGCATTCTTATCAGAATCAATTATCTTCTAATTACAATTTAACAACGGTAACGAATAGAGCTGATTCTATGTAGTAATAAACAAAATTGCATATTTATTGTTGGTATAATCAGACATAGAGTGAACATAGTATAATAATTGATTTTAATATCTAATTACTGACACTATACAATCTTACTATTCCTCAAAAGAGTGCAAATATCATCCAGTCTGGAGGTTTCGTTGTGTTTTGGAAATAAAAAGTGTGCAATTGGAAAGATAAACTCTTAACTATTATGGCTGGGTCAATCAAACAATTTTAAAAGTTTAAGTTTAAACAATTTAATTCTATTCAAATTAATCTAACTAACCTCGGTGGCGTTTTCCTTCAGTTTGGAGAAAGCTTCTTTGACGATCAGCTCACAAAGCGCACAGTTCTGAAAATATGGGTTTTTTAAAACGGAATTATTGTCTAAATCAGACTCCCGATGCAAGTAGTGGATACAAATTATAATTGTTACAATATAGTGTCATCAAACGGAGAGGCCTGACCTCAGATTTTCTTGGAAGTTATGTCATATAACACGAGAATAGCTAACGAGACAATTTTCAGAAAGAAAAACTCTCCAAAATTATTGAAGAGCAGAACAAAGTTAACTTACCCCGCCAACTTTATGTTCCGTGTATTCTCCAACAAAGGGGTTCATCATCCTACCCATGGCCTTAGCTTTTTCTTCTTCAGTCAATTTCTTGGGTTTTATCAGCGCTTCATCCATCTCAGGGTCAAACGCATACTTCTGGGGTACTTCTGGCATCATCTCAGGAATGGGACGAGTCATTTTAGCAAGAGGGTGGTTGCCGACCCAGACATTGTCTCTGCAGTATTTCTCACTGCCGGTACCACATGTCTTGGCGTTGTTGATACTGGCACACCAATGTTTGGGTCCCCAAGTACACTTGTTGGCTCCGAGGAGAGCTCCAGAAACTGAAGGAGGTTTAAGATTTAGAAGGAAAAGCAATTTAATAAATAGGTTAAAATAGACGAATCTAAAAACATATTTTATCCTCTCAAATGGACGTTATAAATTATAAATGAGATGAAAGAAATTGAAGTTATTTGAGAAACTCACCTGATAAGACAGTCAATGATAGGATTATTATCCTTTGAAACATGCCTAGAGATAGTTAATTTAAGAATCTCCAAAATTTCTCTCACAAATATTATGTAATATTACCAATGATTAAATACTAAATAGTCAATAAACTCAATGGTTATAAGTCAAGAGGTCTATCTAGAAAGAGTTAACTGTAGGATGACCGCAATGTTAACAATTTTAATAGCAATACCAAAACTTGGGTTACAAAGAGTTCGACCATAAAGCGTACGCCTAACGTATGGTAAAGGAGATTCGTTAAGATGAGATTGCTAGCACCAATGTATTTGATTAGTTTACCTAATCATACACACAGGAATCATATCACATTACACGTTAATACAGAATATGTGCGTGATTTAACACCCAGAGTTCAGACACGGAAACAGGTACTGGGAAAACTGTTACAATTCACAAAAACTGAGATATGTTATAGCTTTTGGGGCTCAAAGTATGAAAACCTCAGGATGAAATTTGCTAACAACATTCAATCTACATCCTCAAAGAAGAAATAGAGCAACCAGATATTGCACATACAACACTTTATCGTGCTAACGTATGCTGCTCAACGTTCATTTTTGCCACATACAACTTTTCAGCACTTTAATTACTCGATAGGAGAAGAAGTTTGATAAACCAATGATAATGATACGATTTAAACAATACTCTAAAGCTGACAGGCTTTGATAAAAAGAAAAATAATAAAAATGCGAGTTGTACACGTACAGATCAAACTGTACTCATAGAAATATTCTCGTGATTTGTTATAGAGAGCGACAGTCAAAGCCACTAATGTAAGCAGGTAACTACAGAACAGTAACAACAGTGTTCCTCTGGCCCACAACATGTGCTTCCTAGTTTTACACATTCTTCTTACACTATATTATAATAATAGCATTTACACTTTGATACTATTACAATATCGCGTGACAGCTGCCTCTACACTCTTCCTCCGCTCATGGAATCTCGTGAGCCTTGATATGTCAGCGTTGAGTTTACATGTTACATTGAAAGATGAGACAATTTGTGAATTGATTTAATCTTGTGACGGGCCTGCCTTAGACAACAATGTGTGAGGTGCATGCTCTTACTTTTTATTAGGTATAACTCTTAATGCTAATATAGTTAGCTAATAAATGCAATACATTTTAACTTTATTCTTCCTCACGTGCCTCACTATTAAAAAATCTAAGTAAACTATAGGTAAAAATATAATATTAATCATAAGCTAAAATGTACTAATCTTTGTATTCTAAATGGGGAAAAAGAAGAAACATTGTCAGTCAGTCGAGAAAATTGTCAGTCAGGCTATATGGCAGCTTTGTAGATGTTGTGACTATGCTAGTAGTGGTCCCAGGCTTGCGACTGGAATTGCGGTGTTAAATCGATTTAATGGTACCAACGATCCACCTCCCACTTGTTGTTTGGTACTTAGCATTAATAGTGTTAGCTGTAGCCATTTATAGCAAGAATCTTAAAACTAAAGGGGATGACAAGGAAAAGAGGAAGGAAAAAGAATAACGGGACAAACAATTAATTAAAGTATTTATAGGAGCATTAGATATTGTAATTACAAGCTTCAATAATAAATCACTGACTAAAACTTCTAATTAAAATGACACTTGGTACGCTCGCCCATTTTCACTGGTCAGTCTGAACTTCGGTTTAGCACGTTGTACACTTATTCACCTAAGATTCAGAATTTGTTCAGTTTAGCAGAGTTAGTACCCGTGTTTCAATAAATCAAAAGATATCAGGGGAGTTCTTTAATAATGTTACGGTCATCTAGAATACCGAACTTCCTGAAAACGTTATCATATTTCCTCAGACAACGTTTAATGCCTTTAATCAGTCTATCACGGCTATATCCTCTATCAATTAGAATTTTGAATATTTTGTGAAGATGGGAGGTAAAGATATACAATTAAAGTAAGTCGCATATTAGATACCACCTACATCGTCTACGTAAAATAAACAAACGCGCACACTACGCGCGCAATTCTGGCGCAGTAAATGTTGTACATGTGATACTTTAATCTAAGGATGGTTAGAAAATAGTGTGCTTTTTAGCGCGCGCGACCATTCCATGTGACTAAAGAGTAATCTTATCACGTAACACGGCAATTATAAATGATATAGAATTATCAGTGCAGTTAATTGTGTAAACTAACTGGGTTATCAACGGACAGGCTAACTTAGGTCATGATCGACGTCAGGGTTTTCAAACGGGCCCCTTGCCAGATGATACAGACTGGTGCAGGTGATTAACTTGGAACACGTCTAAACAGTAAAAAGTCATGTCTCGTGAAAGTAACCCTTTTTCTTCAACTCTTAGCAGCTCATGTAAATATTTAGTGACCAACCTATCATGTTAACCATGTTTCCTCTACAAACAGTCATGTGACCATGGGCCATAAATATACTTTCTTTTCTCTTGACATCTCAAAATCCTCGATACTTACGAAGAAGTGTTAACAAAGCAAAATCGAAAATATGTACTATCGTAGCAACAATAAAATTACTGATTCTGATCCGCTTCAAATTCGTAAGTTTATTCTTATGACAAGACTAATCTTTAGATCAGCTGGCACTAAGCCCATTCTTTTACAACTAGGAGCATTCAAAAAGACGATTGGATAAATTACAAATAACTAAAATGAGTCTCACATTTAATAGAAGTTTAAAATGTCCATTAAAATTAAGAGCAATCAGGAACGAACAACTGCCCCAAATTGTCCCTGAAAACGACGATTGTGAACATCTCCCAAAATTAAAATTAGGAAGCAGCAATCTTAAGAAACCCTAGCAAGAGAATCCTTATATACGTTTATCAGTCCGGACTGGTATTGATAAAACTACAGAGAAATAAAGGAATATAAGCTCGACCACTGAATAGTAAGCACTGGACTACATCCAAAAGGGGATTATATGCAGTGCAGGATTGCAGAGAGAGAGAGAGAGAGAGAGAGAGAGAGAGAGAGAGAGAGAGAGAGAGAGAGAGAGAGAGATGTTTTAACTTTTTAAGTCTGAATCTGTTAAAGGACCAGTTAACTGAAAAAAAGTTATCCTCATATTTTGACAGATTGTGACAAATAGCAAACTAAGCAACGAGTCGAAATTCCTAAATCTCTAACTGCTCTCTAACGCGTGTAAATATCGTTTGTATTATTTTGGCGATGACGTCACGAAGTCCCTTGCGCGCACAGAGGAGCTCGTGAGAATGTATTTTATAGGTAGAAAATGGACATAATACAATGTTTTTCCCCGAATAACTCGAAAAGTAAGTAATTTAGGGTACATGTTGCTTCATAAGTTGTATATAAACATGGCCATTCTGCACAATTTACACACATTCAAAAACCTTTAGGGCCTTCATAGCCCAATTTACCAGATATCCATAGTTTTGCATGATTTCTGGAACCGAAAATCAGTTTTTCGCCAATAACTGAAAAAGTAAGCCCTTTAAGGCATATGTTTGTTCGTAAGTCATATATTAGTATGCTAATTGCGGTTCTTTTGCACCCTGTCTAAAGACTCTATCACAATCCTATCGAAAATGGGCTCAGCACCACGCCCAAAATGGTTTTTGGCGAATTTCTCGAAAAGTAAGGATTTTTGGCCATGTGTTTCTCAATAACTGCTATATAAACATGCATATGCGGCTTCGTTTAAGCCTATTTTGAAGTCTCTACGACCTTCAGAAGCAAGGGGTCGGTTACTTTATTGGGTCAATATGGGCGTGGCCCTCCTGGGTTTTCTCCACTGTCAAAAAAATGTCTCCAAACGAAAATCGTTTATTCATACCTTCGGAAAGGTCTGTGCAAAGTTTCGTGATTATCTGAACATTTGCAGGTTCATTTCCATAAATGTCCATAAATGACTAGACTACACAACTTTAGAGTTAACTTTAGAGAAACTCATAAGTCATTTATCTCAAATTAAGCTGTTAGTGTCCATGATCAACCTATGGCGACAATGTTTTACGTGAAATGTAAAAATCAGGAGTAATATAAAAAGTGTATTTTTAGATTAAAGTGCTAGCTCATAGTTTTAGAATTGTATAGATTAACGTTGGTCGTTTAACCATCTAACAATCGATCGTGCCGTACTAATATATGGCCAAAGAATAATAGGGTCTTGGAAATTCTATAGTTGTTCAGTGGGTCGATTGACTGAACACGTTTGCACTTGGTATTTAAACTTACCAGTAGTTTATTTATGTTATGTACCGACGATAATGCAATTAGGATAACAACTAGGTAAGCCGTAAGTCTAATTCAAAACACACCGCACACCGTACACTCAAATCAGTATTGCTATTTGTATTTGGTAGACCGGGTACTTTGACGGGAATTCTGTTCCCACGGCACAGTTCTGATAGAAGCTACTTCTACTAATGGTCCCAGAGGAACGGCTGTAAAGTAGCCAGACTTCTTGTCTCCTGTACTGGCTGACACATTCGGATTAAAATTAGAAATTTCGCTATGCTATAAATATAATTGCTCTCGGAATTGAACAAACTCGTACTTATCTAGATCCTTTCTAAATTCGTTAGAGTTTCATGGACTGGAGAAAAATAATCGGTACAGTCTCCCTGCTTGTGTAATTAAGCAATGAAAACAATCCAAAATTATCACATATGACATAAGTTGTAATAGCAGAAACTTTCTAACCGTACATTCACCCGCCACTGTCCAAGAACCTATATCACTGTTTAAAATCATGACGTGAGCACTGTACATCCAATCAGCTATTCCTTTAGTTAGGATGATAGCCAAAACTATAAGGATTTTGGAGAACTAGGGTAATAGTCATAATTCTAAAATTTGAGTGAGTTACACGTGTTTTAATGACAACGATAAACATTTGCAACGTATTACGCTATGCCAGCGCGAACTGAGGGACTTCGTGACTTCACGAGGCCACAGCTTATTATTGCAATAACACGCGTTACACGTACGCTAGAGGGTTGGTTCTTTCGGCGATGCGATTCTTTACCAGTTTGTCACAGCTGATTTAAATCTTAGCCAAATTGGAGACTAAAATTTTTCATTTAACTGGTCCTTTAAGCAAAACTCAAGCCAAAACTAACCATATACTGGTGCTACTTAATAATGATCATTAAGTTTGGATAGCTCAGGAGTTTAACACGATTATGTAATAGCTTAATGGTGTCAAATAAAGGAACACTCACTCATGCATGTACAAACGCATACATATAGTCAACAAAACGCAACAACTAGAACAAATTAACTTAACTTCTTTTGACGTTTATTTTTTCTTCACACCACAAAAAATAAATATAAACTCCACACTACAGGGTGTTCAAGAAAAAGTCGACCAAGCGATAAGAGTTAAACTTTATTTGAGGAGGGTGTGGCAGCCTGGATGACGTGTTTCACAAATTGTCCAATATCAGGCTCATGTTATTGGAGGCGTAGACCCCACAGTGATCAGATCTGTGAAGATTAATTTGTGATGTGATCAATGGGTAGAATTTGACTTAAAAATTTGACTTAAAAATGAACTAAATCTAGGGTATTTGACAAACTTATAAATGGGCTGCAGTTCACATGACTACTGAACTGATCTGTACATAAATACATAATATATATAGATTAGAATAGAAGTAATAATAATCTCTAAGAAATCTCTGAATAATTCTAGGATCACATATGGGACGGGACCCCTTGCCAAACGGGTGGTTCTCGTATTAGAGGAGGTGAGACAAGCGTGTCAGTGTCATGTAATGGAAGCAATACGAGATTCCAAATCGAAATTTAGTTGTTGAGTTGTTAATAAATGACCGTGATCTTGTGTATACAATATACATACTGAAAGCTGAGGTCAAATTATCCATTTCGATTCAACATGCAGCAGAGATGTTGTTTGATTATTGATTAACAGATCACTGCAGCTACCCGATTTGAGAGTCGTTTCTGTATCAGATTCTGTATAAAATGCACTTAATTTAAACAGTGACATGTGCTCCGCAGCAAATCCAAGATTCATGATTGATTTTTTATACAGATTCTGGAGCGCAATAGCACATAACTTACTGAGTTTTAAGTTGATAGGTTAAAGCTCAGGCGGGTTATTAGCAAAAATCACTTAGTCACGTTTTTTGGGACACCCTGTAGTAAATACAACTTAGAAGCGTGTAATAAAGATATATGCATTTTACACACTAATCTAATTGAATAATTTCATGTGTATAACATCATGGAGCTAGTGAATGCTGTAAAGGATTATACAACATTTGTATTGTACAGTTGGTAGTATAGCATTCTGTTTTCAATAAGTTTATATAGAATTGAAGTTAGTTCGCTAAATGAAGTCCCATAAAAAGTAACTACAACTCATTCATTACAACCCGTGATTATTAAACGAAAAATAAATGATAAACATGATTTATAATTTAAAAACTGTAAACCACCAACTGAATTATCGCTTAAATTTAAATAAGTATCAAATCAAAAACCATCATGTGCCGTTAAGCAGCAGGGCGCGGCTCACCTGGGCCACAGCAAATCGGAGAAAATGGGTTCGAAAAATCCAATATTGGCACTAGAGTCCTTGATCTTTCAGATAGTTCACTGGGCCTTTTGAGCTGCCGTCCTTCAGCTTCTGTCAACTGAAATTACTACTAATCCAAGTTGAGGCAATCAGCCGATGCGCGGCTTTTATGGTTATATATGATATGTTTAATCTGTAATAAAGA
This sequence comes from Bolinopsis microptera, assembly GCF_026151205.1. Classification (NCBI taxonomy): domain Eukaryota; kingdom Metazoa; phylum Ctenophora; class Tentaculata; order Lobata; family Bolinopsidae; genus Bolinopsis; species Bolinopsis microptera. Next base: position 21,866,653 of record NC_087072.1, read on the forward strand.
TCAAAATTCAAATTTGTATTCCTTTAAAAAAATTTGTATTCCTTACATTTCCAGATTGCTGATACTTGCACTGTGAATTGAATTATAAAATGTTGTAATACAAACAAACACTGCACTGGAAGAAAAGAGTATGCAAATGCAATAGCCAATATGTAACAGATTCCAATAGCTCGAGTTTAATGGTAATTACCTATTATTATTGGAGTTTGTGATCCCTGTGATTTAAATTTCCGTGGTTAAATATATTTTGTTGATTATAATGTTATGATAGTATAATTTATTGTAAATTTGTGGTATTTAAGTATTGTGTAACGGGATGAAAGTGCTCTAACCAGGTGTAGCCAGTCCACACCCTGGCACCATAATATGAAGCACTTGTTTTAATTCTAAATGAAAAGCTCGAGAATGTTATATTTCCATCCATGCCATCTATGCTGCTTCAATAGATACAAGTTAAAACACAAAAACAATGGCAGAGCAGAAAATGTACCCATCAACCTTCAAATGTTGATCATTATCATGATTATTAAAACGGATTAAAAGCAGACTAAAACGGAATATATTCCTTGTTCAAAGAGAATACAATCAAGAAATTCATTTTGTCAAGATGACTTTAATGGGTTTTACGTCTAGGAAAATGGGTTTTATGATTCTAATGTATCAAGCAGATTATTGCTTCCACAACTCTGGGACCTAACCACTGGTTTTCTAGTCATCCATTATGTGGAACAAGTCCATTGTCCAAACTAACAGATACAAATTTAAAGCCAATTCAGTTGACATTTACTCAATCACTAGCAGTGGCGTAACGTTGCCTGTTGGCGCCCCCGCCGAAAATGCGCCCCCCTGTTGGCGCCCCTCACCCCTACTTTTGGCGCCCCTCCCTATCTATTGAACAAATTAGGTGATTTTAGAGGATACGCCGGTAATATCTTTAAAAAAGTGTGTTCTAAAGCAAACGCCGGTTTGGAGTACCTCAGTTAGTTTTTTCAATATTGTCCCACATTTCATAACGACGATTTTTGCGCCACCTAAGATGGCGCACCAAAGAGCATTTCAAGGTCACAGGTAAGCCAATATAAGTTTGTTTCAACCAGACGTTTAGAAAGAATTTATTAGCTATGCCAGGACATCATACAACAAAGATAAGAGCAGAGGCGGCTCCGTGGGCGCTGGCTGGCAGGTGTGGTGGGTGTCCATCAAGGTCACCGGACTCAGGGGGAAGGCCCCAATGCCGACTGCTGTTCGCCGAGGACTGCATACAATACCACAGGGCAGAAAGTTAATAATCAACTAAAATTTCTAACGTACATTACAGTTACACACAGGGCTTATCCTTTACTATACTTTATAAAGCGAGGACGATATCTATCTGTGCCATTTTACTGGACACCAATACCACCGGACATCACACTTTAACGCGACTTACTGCAAAAATCGTAAAAGAAATAAAAAACCGTAAAAGTTTTTAAAAAAATTGGCCAAGGAATTATGATTTTAGAGCCGAAAATTTGGACCCCCAAGTGGTGTCAAAAACGCCAATTAAATAGGTAATAATTATTTTAGTAACTTGAGTCTTGACACCGTTTAGGGTTATATTATACGGGTTCCTGCTAGTGTATGTAATGTGTCACAGGCGACAGCAAACAAAAACGGAAACTTATAAAATTGGTGAAATAGGACACCACATGTGTATGACGCCTGGACGCCCTCAATAGCCACCTCTGGATACGAGTGTGCCTCCCAAGAACAGTCCTCTTGTCATCGAGGAACATCGAAGGGGACAAGGCGGACAAGCAATAACCTAATAAAAGTAAAATTTATTTAAACAATTTACACATAATTGTCACAATGACCCTATATAAAAACAACCCTTCAAAAAATCAATATATTCCCTATCTCAAATATTGGGAGAAACATTTGAAAATCACCCTTGGCGTTGTGGCTCCAAATTCAAATCTAAACTATTTATATTAACAAAGTTCTTTCTCGCACCTCTGTCTCCCCGTAGACAAGCAATAACCTATCATTTGTCAACCTTATTCCAAGGATAGACGACCAACACAACCAAGTGGATGGTATCAAAATATTTCAACAGAGTATACGTATACAGTTTAGCGTACGAAGAACAAACATAGATTCACATGATCTGAGAAGTGTACAAATTTTGAAAAGTTAGTCGTAGCGCTCGATCCTCATTTCACATTACAAAATGGCGCGCATAATATAAAAGTGAAATTTTAATTCTGCTGTCCGTCAATGTTTTTATGTTACTCAGCCTGCAACATGCAAGGTGCAGGACTGAGGACTATGGATCGATTTTCTATTTTCAATGTAGTTACAATTTTGAATTTATATCTAAGGGCTCTTACCATTACTAATTTGCTCGCCCAAAAATTTCACGTGACTTTGGTTTTTATGGTTTTGCAGCCTACAAAACGGTTTTACACAAACCCTAATCCTAAACCAGAAAACCTAACCGTTAGTGGTTAGGGACCGAACTTCGGAAATAAAAAATAGAAAGTTCTGTCCGTCTCGTAAAACTAAAGTTAGCTCCCCACGAGCACAATTTGGGACAACGTAGATTTTGAATTATCCTGAAACATGAAAAGTATGATTTTGAGCCAAATTAAAGATCGCAGCTTTTTAACTTTGCAAAATAATGTTGTTGCTATGACTCCAGATTGGACAAATATTTTTCGATCAGTATCACCGTACCCGTTAAATTAAATCCTTCACAGCTCGGCGAGGCCCAAGGCTCAATGGTGCATTTCGCCGATCTAGACGTGGTTGCGAGAACCATTATTTGCAATAGCGCATTGCGCTACAACACGTCAACGTAATGCAAAATTTGTATCACGTCGTGACCCCCAATGTCGTTTCACTATAGTGTAGAGTTTTTACGATATAGTGGGAGCCGCGCACTCGTGCGCGGCGGGTCATACAACGTATGAAAAGTGCAAATTCAAGCTTACCTGGGGATAGGACCCCAGGCGATTATGTTCATAAATCATAAATAGAGATTCGGCGGAATCAGGAATGATGGGCTGAGCGTCGCCCAGTAAAATCAAGCAAGTTATAGAATTAGACATATTCAATATTTCATACGTATCAAATTGCGCTCCTGTCCTACCAAATCGCTCGCCCAAATTTTAAGAAAATTCTTGTGAAAGGGCACTTTTATTTGGTTGTGAAATCGATCTCAATCGGTGTATTTTTGGACGCTGATTCCGAATCATCCTCCATGACGTGTAGGGTAAAAATTCTTCCCTGGAGAGTTACGGGCAAAAAACCGTTTTGGTCACGCGACAGGCTAGTAAAACATGAATTCGATCGTTTAGGGCTCGGGTTATGGCAAAACCACAACAACTATTAATAGCCTGGGGTTCACCTAACCATGTGCTTTTGCGCCACTTCGCGATTCGGGCGCGCTTGTGAGGCGGGCGCGCGCTACTGCAAGCGCAAGGGCTCTGGATAGAGCAAGCCTGGGGTACTCAGGTAATCAAAAATAAATTACCTTATAATCGGACGTTATTCGACCGAACATTACCTGGGGACCTCAGGCTATTATGTTCATAAACATATAATATATTTATGTTCATAATCATAGAATAGAGTGTAGAGATTTGGCGGCCGAAAGACAGGCTGAGCGCCGCCCAGTAAATTTTTGGCCAATTTTTACCGGTCTCTCTTTTTGCTTTTAAAAGCTCGCTATGTAATAGCTTCAAACTGGCTACAGGGAGTTTGTGGTCCCCAGCATAGCTTCACACTTTTTTATTTGTCAATGTAGCTAAAAATCTTGATACACGTTGTATTGTAACGGGTAACCCCTTTTCGCTCGCGAAGCGTGCGACGGCCTCCGGCCACGTGCACGCTTCGTGAAGTTCGCGTGCACTTACTGGCCGGCAGCGCTCAGCCTGTCATTCCGCCACATGTTTATGAACATAATAGCCTGGGGTCCCCAGGTAAGCGTGCACGAGAAAGGCCAGGCTTACAACGTGTAACAATAGAAATCATGTCATGTCTAGCAGTCTACGTGAAACTGTTTCGCTTATGAATGACGAATTAGAAACTGGAAGAAAGGAGAAAAGTTGAATGAAGAGTAAAGTAAAAGAGTGAAACTGGAACGGGGAAAACCAAGGAAGGAAATATTCTGAGCGAGGCCAGAGGCATTATCAGGTCTGAGGTGTGAGGAACCAGGGGTATTACGAGATATAACGTAAAAAATAAAACATGATCATGATGATTGGAAGAAACATGACGAAGAGGAAATAATACTGCCTGTATTTTATGTCACAAGGATAAACGAGAAGAAAAAGCGAAGGCTTTCTATTGGGGTTATTAATATTATATATCAAAAATTAAAAATCGAATGCTGAACGAGCATTGAAGTCAAAATACTTATGTGTCAATCATATTATTCAAAATCTCAAGTGGCCAGATTTACGACATTCTAGTTGGACTGTGAACGCAATCTGCATGTTTTAAAACTTGCAGGATTGAAAAGCTCGTAAATCAGCATAAAGCAGCGACTTTTATAATTTACCAAAACGGAAAGACGAATGAGAACAGTTTACTTAACCATGTTCGTAATTCCAAGTCTGATGAAATTCCTGGGAACTCCATACATTGGAATAAAAATGTAATAGAATCGTCAATGTAATGGAGCTATTGAATTTGATTACCGAATGTTCATTATATTGCTAAAGTACTGAATATGAAGTATTTATGTTTTGCAATTCAAACTGTATCAGTATGATGAATAGGGCTATCCAGTTAACCCTGGAACATGGAAGTTACAACTAAACACTAAAACGCGGCCACCAAAACCGAAATAAAGCAGCCGGCAGATTTTACACGTCAAAAGTCGCAGCAACCGAAATGACTGCAATCTTGTCGATCACGTGACATGACCCTTTCAAGTATCCGCCTACAAGACCTCTGCAATGCTGAGCCCCCCAGTTTGCTCTCGACATGCTTGTATTCGTTGTGTGGTCCGTTATTGTGCTGGATGCTGGGGCAGAGCATCGAGCGAGCCCTCCTGTCATCATCCAGACTCCAACGAACATGACAGTTGCTCCTGGCTCGCCTTTTAAGCTGGAATGTAAAGCGGAAGGGGCTCCAGCACCTAAAATAACTATTACAAGACTAGAGGAAGCAGAGATGGATCAAGTCAAATCAACAGGAAACGGTTTAGACGGTGAACTACGCCCGAAGGAGGTGATCTACATGAACGAGGAGGTTTACGCTTTGGATGAGGGATGGTACCGGTGTGTAGCTGCTAACAGTCAGGGAGTTGTCTTCGCAGATGCCTACTTACGGATCAAAGATCTTTGTGGAGATGTCACGTGCACAGGGGGCAAGATCTGCGTTCCTGACAACGAAGCTGCCACTGCATCCTGCGTCTGTCCTATGTGTGTGGATAAGACATACGATGCTCTTTGTGGAAGTGACTGTGTCACTCACTTCAACTACTGTCAGCTTGAGCACAAAAACTGTCTTCATGGGACCAGCTACAACAGATTCCTTGACAGCTCTTTCTGTCCTGACTTCACCCCTCCTGAGTTTGTTGAAACCCCGCCAAGAGAGATCGACGTGGTGGAAGGAAAAGCTTTCACTTTAACTTGTAAAGCAGCTCCTGCTGGAAGGAGCCCGGGACCTCCACCAACCATATCATGGTATTTACCAGACTACGCATTTGAGGCTCCATCTTTGTACGACGAAAACCCCACACTTTATGGGCCTGACTATGGACAAAAAATTGGCGACGGAGAGACAATCGAACTGAGGGCAACTTACGACTATGAGGTGTTCTGTGTCGCTCATCACTGCAAAGATAGTGGAAATAAAGCTACGGACATTGTCTCTCACCAAGTAAATGTGAAGACAGGGCCTGTGGAGTGTTTCAACGAGTGGCGAGGTGGTCCATCTTGTCAAGTGTTTGGGGATCCCCATATCATCACATTTGATGACGTGGTGTACGAGTTTGAAGGACACTGTAAGTATATTCTGGCCAAGGATTGCGATAAGTGGACCATCTACGGTAATTTTGAGGCCTGTTCAACTCATGGAAGAGGTGCTTGCCTCAGTTCTCTCATCTTCAACTACAATGAAGAAATAACCATACAGCTCCAAAGAGGGATGGCTGTAAAGGTTGATGGTAAAGATGTAGAAATTGAAGGTCTCGAGACGCTAACAACTCAGACGAAGGAGAAAATATTTATGTTCATTGAAGGAGATTGGTTGGTCATCAAGTACAACATTGATATCGACTCACACAATGAACTTCGTTGGGATGGCCTGATGAGTGCCCAAATACTACTGGGGTCCAACTACCCTATAGTTGGTGGCCTTTGTGGAAATGCAAACAATGACACCACGGACGACTTTATGATGAGACGGACAACAAAAGTGGTTACCAACACTGCGAGATTTGGAGACAGCTGGAGAGTCGACAGCGAAAACTTGTGCTCAAAGTCTTCTGATTTGCCGAAGTGGAAGTGGAGGAGAGAGTTTGCGGACCGAAAAGGCGACGCTATCTCAACTTGCGAAAAAATGTTTGAATCTCCGCAGCTTGCCAATTGTGCTTACGGTTCCTCTGGGTTAAGCCAAGTTGATTCCAAACTCTACAAAAATTCTTGTGTGGCAGACTTCATGAGGTCGGACTTCAACGTGGACGAGGTTTCTGGGCTGAACATGGCTTGTGTAGCGGCATCAAACTATGCTGCGAGGTGCGACAACTTGGGCAACAAAGTACATCTGTGGCGAGAGCAGACGGGGTGCGCAGGAAAAGAAGAGGAACTAATTGAATACAAAAAGTTTATTCGAAAGTTTAAATCTAAAAGTGAGTTTTAGCTCTAGTGATATTAGTGGACTATGAAGGTATGGACCCAATATTCTCGATATTTTTAGTAATTTTGCAGAACGATCAATGATCATATACATTATATATTGAATTTTTTTTCATTATTAATCTGTATTTTACATGCAACAAAAAATTGTTGCAAAATCGTTTTTAACATTTTAACAGCAACAAAATAAACAGATATTTTCTCTGTCTTAACAAAATCACATCTACTTCAGCTATAGTCAATTAATTCAATAGAACATAAGATATCAATCAGTAGCCTAGCAGAACTTAAAGATTTTTTCAAGTCATCTTAAAACCACAATTTTCGTTCACACCAGAAATGAAGCGCTCAAAGATCTTAATTTTACAGGTAAAACAATCAACGAAAATAAACTAAGAATCAAAAGTCTGAAATTCCATATTTTTGACAGTAAATTCAAACTTTTCAAGTAATAATGTCAGCTACAAATATAATTGCCAACATTTGAACGTTGTACCTTTAAAATTTTCGTAAATATAAAATATCTCTTCTTGAACCCTAAATTAAGTTCTCAAATTGAGACTCCTTGAAATGATTTCCAATATAAGTACAGCGCTGCTCAATGCACGTACCATAAAAGCTACGAGAGTGAACTAAATGGTCGGAACAATTAACCTTCACGTTCAAGAAGTTAACTTAATCCGACAATATCTATATCACAGTATAATATATTAACTGTATGATAAAGATAACAATCATTATTTCAAAAATAGCATCATCACAGGACTTTGTCTTTACCGCCACTTCAGCTGGAGAAATGAAGCACCGATATGTGAGCAGACTGTAAACAAAATTTAGAATATTCTGCGCCTTTTTTGATTTTCTGTATGACCCCAGTTTTAGGAGTTAGCTTCTTTTATTTTTTTTAAAATGTTGGGGCACCCACTTTACCTCCCTATTGGGAGGCTACGTCCGTCATTAGTGACTAACGTCTATTAGGAGTTAGCTGTTACTACCTTCCCTAATAAATATGCTCATCTGAAACTTGCTTAATAGTTCATTTACACAGGACCTAGTAAAAATTACGCACTGATTGACGGCTGACATCAGTGTTCATTCTCAGCCTCTGACCCTTTTCCAAATCACTGTATCACACAACCACTGTCGTTGTCGATGTTTTTAGTGTTTCCTCCGATATCTGTCTCTTTGGCTGGCGGTAAGTCGTCTTTATCTGATCCAGACTGAGGACGAATAGCGAGTGTTAGTTTTGAGGAGCGATTTAGACAGAATGAACCGCAAAGTTAAGGCATAGAAGAAGAGACGTCTGAGGATCAAATTATTGAGATACAATTTGTTGTGATCATGAGAGAAAAATTTAAAATAAACAGACTTTGTCACAATTAGTCTAGTCATGCACCATATATTGTCACATGACTACAATGTTTGTGGCAAAATCTATTTATGTCAAATTTCATGACCACTCTAAATTTGAGCTTATTTTGTGGCCAGTGTAATCAAGTAAGCCAACCGCGCTACAATTATTGTTACGTGCGCGCGAAAAAGAAGATGTTTTATATTTACAAATATGGTTCGGATTTCGCGTCAAAAAAACAAACGTAAACATGATTCGAAAGCACGCACTGTCGCTATCTAAAGAAGAAGTAAACAAGGAGGCGTGAAGCGACTTCTCTTTGCTCCAGGCATTTTGGGCTTGAAAAATTTCTTTTTTGTAGGTTTCATTCCAAATTCGTCGAGTTTCGGTTCTGTGTCAAATACCAAGTCAGTCAGTCTGCCTTTCTGTAGAAATATCTGTCATAATTGTCTGTCTGTATGTATGTCTGTATGTCTGTCACAACCACAATTTAGTCTACAATGCCACGCAAAAGACGTTCTAAAATATTTCTTAGACAAAGTGTAAATCATACTTACAATCTTAGGAGGAGCAGTTTCTTGAACAGTGAAATCTTTGTAAGCCTCTTCAGTGTAGATTGCATGTACAGCAGGCATTTCGAAAGGAATGGGGGCCGCTAAACCGAATGTTGCTTTTAATTCAAGTTCTGGCAACTCCTCTGGAATTTTCTGGTAGTATCTGAAATAAAAAAGGTTCACTGTAACCACATTGATGATTGAAGACATTTAAAATCAAATATTATCACACATGACTGCTAAAAATAAGATAAAACGGGTTCAATTCCAAGCAATAAAATTAATAACTCACATGAAGCCATTTTCCCGTTCACTTTTCTGTAGTCTGAGATCTATGCAGGGGCCTAGTTTCTGAAAGAAAGGATGTCTGGCTGGCCGGACTTCTCCAACTGAGTTACCCGGAGCGTGTTCGTACTGTTTGCAAAGTCCCTGAGCTTCCTTGTATACTGCAATAGAATAGTGAGTTCTGTCTTAATTGGTTTGCACAAATGTTCCAGTCCTGCAAATAATTACTTGAAATTGTGTCGAATACTGGACAGACAGACACCTTACTTCACAGCGTTCGAAAGATTGAAACTTACAGTTCTGAGCCTCTTTGAGAGTTTTGATGGATTCACCACATTTGTCGAGAGTTAGAAGATGTTCACCCTGGAAGGAGCGTGCGTACGCAGCGTAGAACTTGATCTTTACTTGGAGATATCTACGCCACTTGGTCACAAACTCAACGTCGCATTCACGCAGGGCTATATCAGCATCACTAAACAACTTACTGAAAGGAGTACATATTGAACGAATTATTAGATGAAAAAATATACAAGTTTCTATTAAAAATACAATCCAATCATTATAATCATTCTCAGCTGAAAGCAAATAATAAAACAGTTTTCCCACCTAGTTTCATGCGCTAAAGCAGATATAAGGTCAGGCTTGTGCTTCAGCTCGATAGCACGTGCAACTGTCACCTCCTGCGCTTCAGCCGTGCACTCCAGTTTGTACGCGGTCAGTATTGGAACAGTACAATCGTGCCAGTCCTCAACCTTAGTGCTGTCTAGATGAGGCGACACTTTGTCCTGAGGAGTCAGAATTTAATCTCATGGCTGCGATACTAGGGAGAATATTACTTTCATAATGAAGGAAAAATTTGGTCTCAATCTTATCAGATTTTAAAGAAAATTTAAAGTTTTGACACTAATTAGCTTATAAACCAAAGCTTTCACGCATTATAATATTCAGTGCATGATATTTTGCAGAATGTAAGACGTACCAAGACATATTCAAAAATCCCTGCAGCAGTTCTCAAACATGTGTGAACTTCTTTCGCCTCGGCCTCTGCGTAACTGAGATAGAAGTTTGGTTAGATCAGAAATATAACAAGTCAGTAGCAGACAGTTCTAAACGGAGAATATTTAATAAACAAAGTCACATACGGCAAGTAGCTTTTATTCAGGGAACGAATTTTGGTATTTCTCCCGTTTTATTTCGGCAGTTACAATAAAAATATGTTTTTAAAATTTTGAAAAACAAAAGTAGTAGATTTAGTACATGTAAAAAGTGAGCATCATCTCTGTGTAAAAACAAGAAAAGTCATCAAAAGTTAAAAAATAATAATTTGAAGACAAAAAAAAACATAGGTCAAAACAAAAAGTAAGACAATGGTTACACTATTTTACTCGAATTTATTTTCTCATCAATAACTATGAGGTTCTATTGTCTTAACGATACACACGCAATTAATGTGGCAAATTGTCAGCGCAGTTGAGCCTTAAAATCTCAATTATAGTATCCAGCCTCCTCTCAACAAACTTCAATCTGTGCAGTCAGATCAGTTCCAGGCTCAGGAAACTTGTCAGCTCTCAGAGAAACATACAGAGCGTAGTTGCCGTACACTGGTCCCGCTGAGAAGTAGCTTGTGTGACCGAAATCAGTGCCCTGGATAATGGGTTTAGAGCAGGACGAGTAGGGACACTTCTGGATGTTGGAAACTTCAAACCTGTAGTTGCTATCTCTAGAAGATGCACAAGCGGAGGTGCAGCTCATGTGGTTTCCTAGACCGTGGTATGTCAGCAGATCTTCTCGCGTGAAACCTCCGGTTAACATGATCCTACTGGCTCAATAGTTTCCCCACCAGTTCAAGGCAAGATCGTCGTCTACTGAAAATATCGGGTCATCGTCCAGATTGAGAGCGTTCTTGTGCATGGAAACTTGAATTGGACCTCCTTGGGAAGCTATCACTTTACCAGGGTTCATGTCTGCAAACCTCTCCTTCATGCTCAACCCCCAGTGCGTGAACTTGAACACTTTGACAGCGTCCACCACCCCGTGCTGGTGTCTCACTATGGCCAGGTAATCTACAGGCTCCTTTCCAAACCAGCCTATCTAAATAGTCCATAGACAGGGCATTTTTGTCAGAGCCAATAGAGCCCCCGGAGGGCCACCCTGTAAGATAGTCCATCTGATGACCATCAGCAGGATTCAGGTTCATACCCAGATGCCAGATCAGATCACACCCTGACTCATTCCTCCTGGTACCCTCATTTTGCTCTTCTATTTGCTCGTTTAGAGTGTTCACTGCCAGTTCCAACCTGAACAGCTCCCCTGGTAACTCCGACAATTTCTTTCTAAACTCCTTCATTCCGTTGTTCAGTTCAGTTTCACCGGTCAGACCCACAACACCCGCCTCAATGTCCAGAAACTTTTCGATCAGACCGAATAGTTCCTCGTGGAACGTGGTCATTTCCTCCACCAGAACGCTTGACGAGTTGGGGAATATGGCATGACAGTTGGCAGGGTCAATGTGCAACACGAAGAGGAGCAGAACGGGTATTCTACTGATTTATCCATGTGTGTGAAATTATCACAGTTAGCAGTGTATGTGGACGTATGAAAACATAAATGATAAAAGCGCAGTAGCGATGGCTTTTCAATATTAGTATTAAAAAAAGCTTATCAAGAAAGAAATAGTGAATGAAATGCTTTTATTCATGCCTTGCCGAAATTCTGAACCCCCAATTACCAGTTTGAACATTTTTCATTTTCCCTCCAAAAAGAACAATATTATATGCACTTTACAACCTATTATATTATCATTATTAATTACATTAATGAGGTATTCAGTTAAAACGTTGCCCGAATTCTTTTTCAGAGTCGCCTTAAAAGTTTCAATAATAAAAAGAGCAGCAACATTCAGTTTATGTAAGAGAACTGAGAAATAAACGTAGCGATGTCATTAGAGACTAGAGCCATTAAATGTAAACCAAACCACTTGGTACTGACAACCCTTGATCCGAGATTTAAAAGGGCACTGACCGGCGGTTCCAATAGAAGACATACTACAAATAAGCGCACGTGAAAGTCTGATTCAAATTCCTGCAGGCTTAGTTCATTCTATCGTGAAAATTGGAGATGGGCCGGCTGGCTCAATCAAAATAGCATTCAAGACCATTCAAAACTAATCACTTGGAATGCTCGAAATATCAAGAACTTAAATCTAAACAGCTTAAAATAAGGGTAAAGAATCCGTGGGAGGTTCCGTAGTAATTGGACTGTAAGTTTCACGGTTTTTACAATAATTTACGACCATATTAAAATGTTAGTTATTTGGACTTGAAGAAATGCTCGAATCAGGAAGGCAGAAGTAGCTACTTTCTGGTTGCAGGGAGCCCTACTGCAGACAGGGGAAGTTACAGTGAATAGCTTGTTAGAGGAGGTAGTTTACAGGTTTTATAGGGAGATAAGCAGGGTACCTAGACAGTTATTGAGCGAGATATTGATATTATCTCTATCACGATACTGATCACGAATTGTGGCAGGAACGAGTAATTCTTCTCTTATTCATATCGTTACGGCCAGTTAGCTCAGTTGTTTAATTCGCCATTCAACTATTATCTCAGAGGTTACATGTTCAATTCCCGTCGTGGGCAATTCTCAAAAACCAAAAAAGAAACACCTAGGTGTAGCCTAGCATAACCTAGCATAACCTAGCAAACCCACTTCATTCAGATAGTGCATGCTATTAGTTACATAATTATGCTATTTAGGTATTTTTAGCAATATTTAGTATTTTGAACGAACTTGTTGGAGCTGGCGACCTTAGCAGCACGTTTCATGTACCATATCCCAATGTTAACGCACACGTTAGCTATTTCAAAAACTGCGTCATTTTGTACCCTGAAATATAACTTGTATAATTGCGAAGAAAACTGAGCTGCAGTAAAAGCTTTTTATAATTAATACAGTATACTATTACTACTATACTGGAACCTTTAAAAGTTTAAAGATGCGAATTGCTCTTACCAATGAAGTAAATCTGAAGTCAAGCGGTTAAAAAAACTCACTCAGGATTTCTGCCTCCCAAAGACTGAGTCCACCGGAACTTGAGGAGATGTTGTAAAGGGCTGGCTGCGTCAGTAACTGACTGAGCAAAGCCCCGTACCAGAGGCAAATACTCCTCAATAACGGGGGTAGAGCGGGGGTCGGACAGCAGGTCCCCCATCTTGGAGACCAGCTGTGCTCGCTTCTGTTTCAACTCACTGTATAACATGTTATTAGAGGCTGTTGTTAGAGCCCGGGGTTTATTATTAGTTTACTGGTTTATTATATTATAACATAACTTTAATAGTTTATATTACTAGTTTACTGGTTTATTATATTAATATAACATAACATTTATAGTTTATATTACTAGGTTATTAATGTTATCTCACCACTAATTGATAACGATAAAGAAAGTTACGATAAAAACTACAAATTACTAACGCACATAATGCAGTAAGTTGCGTTATAACTTATAATTGATCTTCGTAGATTAAAATAAATAATTTAGATACTAACTTGACTATCTGATTAGCTTTCTGGGATGTGAGAACTGGAGTGAGATGTTTGGTATCCAGTGGTCCTGTAGCCTTCAAACAGTTCCGATGAAACCAATGTGACATCACCTGCTACTATTCATCTCATGTCAGCTAACATATTATATTATGACAGCTTGTTTACACAGCAATTTAGTTAATACAATCATTTAAACAGCTAAATATCGTAACGTGTAAGTATATTCTATGTTATACAAATGTTGAAAGCAGGCTTTGAGGATCATTCAATGAAGACTTAATTTCTCTTTATCACACAGCTGAAGAGAATAATCATTCATAAAGCTACGAGAAACAATTGAACTTGCTGTAATCATCTTACAAATATGATGAAAGTGTTCGTTATATAATTCAAAATTCACATAATAACCCTTATCATATCATTATGAATTGATTCAAATATAATAACTCTTGAAAGTTGTAATAAAACTTGTAAACTATTAAAGTCAAAGATATTATCATGATCCGAAAGAGGTCACAATAACACCACACATTTTACCACATCAACAATATCGGAGAGCAAGATGGCTATTACTCTATTATGATGCATGATGGCTATATCTAGATATAAAGCTTATTCTGAAGCCCGTATATCACAGAGGAAATGTTGGATTCTGAACCTTGACTGAAGTACTGACAGGGTGCTGATTGTTTGATTGTCTTGCTGTACCAGGGGTATTAGGGATATTGTCTACATGGTTGTTGTTATCGATAGCTAATGCCTCCATAGCCTTCTTCTTCTGAATCTCATTCATCCTCCTCTTCTTCTTCTCAACTCGTTGCCTAACTGATCTCAGTGTCACTTTCTCCGTGATCAGATCTGGATACAAAATATGGGAATTCCTCCGTTTTCTGTACGAACACAACATGTCTTGCAGGGATATGTCCGGGGTTAATAACTCCTTGTGACGATTCAATCTGTCCTCAAACGAGTCGTCCTCGTCAGAAGAATTAGAATAATCCTGAGTGCTAATCTTCACAGACAGCCAGATCTTCTCGTATTCTAACTGAGCAGCAGCTTGTAGCCGCATCTCACGCTCCGTGAACGAGGCACAGTCGTTTGTGAGGGAGGATCCCACGAAAGATACTTGTGTGTGCATTGCGTCATGGAGCGCTGTTTTACGAGACATCAGGATTTCAGTCAGCAGATCCTTGTAGTACTTCTGCCTCATTAGCTTGTACTTAGTATAAGATGCCTGCTGTTCAATCGACAGGAGCTCCGCAATACGAGGGTTAAAATGTCCCCGCTGCAGTTTCTTATGGAACAGATAAACAGGATTACCAAACTTGAAGTTCTTGCCACTAAGGAGGAGCTGTACAGTTTCCTCCTGGAGATGGTAACTGTCCTGAGGTCGGGGGAAGTGGGGTAAGTACTGACGGAGGTGGTCCCTCTCCTCGTCATCCAGCAGGAGCGCCCACGTTGTGTAGTTTAGCACTGACGCTAGCACTGACTTCTCTGAGTATAGGAGTAGGGGGAGGTTAATGGCACAGTCCCGGTATATTGCTATCTCTTCCACCGTGTCGTTCATCTCTTCCGTGGGTTCGTCAGATGAGTCGACCATTTAAATCTGAGGTGTCTTTGTGAGTTTTGAGAGTCATTAATGCAAGAATATAAACTTTGTAGATAGTACTTATTAATGCAAATGCTGACAATTTAAATATTCCTTAGGACCTTCTTTCGCAAAAGTACTTCATTGTCAACATTTTCAGTTTAAAAGGCTTCATAGTTCATTCAAAATTCTGCTCCGTAATAAATTTTCCAAATAGTGTCTAGTTTGTGCCTGACAAGTTTCATGACGATCCCATAAAAGCTTTGGGAAATTAGAAGATCGGAGCTTCAATTGTTACAATGGTGAAAAAAACAACATCCACAGATAGAAACAAATATTAAACCATCCATATAGAAGAAATAATCTGTCGACTCAAAATGCGGATATTCAATAATTTAACATACAATTTCCTTATAAAAACAAAACGCCAAAAATATTAAAATTTTGAATCTATCAAAAATCAAAGTCTGTCTCTAGGAGTGAGTCTGTACTGCAAGAGATTTGTGTAAAGGTAAAAGTCAAAGTTAACGATGTCAGACAGATTCCCCAGAAAGTCCATGTGATCATCCTTCTCGTTAACTAACATCAGAACGGAGGTACCTTGGCGACCTGCAGAGTGCGGGGTGTTAGCAGAGGGTGTTAGCAGAGGGTGTTAGCATGGTCCGGTGAGTTGGCAACTATTCGACAGATTAGTAAATTTAGTGCAAGTATTTGCAGTTCTTATATTACAATCAATGGAGGCCATTACAATTTTCGCAACACTGATGCACGACACTACAATTTGATTGTAAAGACGATACACATTAAAACAATGGATTAGTGTAAAGTGGTAAAGTGGAGAAGTGGTAAAGTGGAGAAGTGGTAAAGTGGTAAAGTGAAGAAGTGGTAAAGTGGTGAAGTGGTAAACTACCTGCTCTACCAGTTCTACCAGAGCGGTGAATATACTTCTTATTATCCAGGTCAGGTTTAATGTGAACCACCAGACTACACTCAGGAACATCCACACCACGTGACGCCAGGTCAGTTGCTACCAGGATCTCAAACTTATTCTCGTAAAACTCCGACATAACCCGTACTCTGCTGTTTTCTGGTACCTGTTTATAGAAAGTGGGTGATTTGTGTCAAGGAATTGTCAGCCAAGTCAATTATACGGAGATTTCAGATACCTAAAGAGGTATAAATAATATAATCAACCTAAAGCAATTTCGCTTTCGGTTCATTATCCAGATTTAAGAGTGTATGATTTAAATTTTAACAATAATAGCTCATACACCTCCCCTTATAACTGATATAAATTAGAAATGTTTGTAAAACTGCAGTGTTGCTGCAGCACATCATAGTGGCTGACTTACATCAGAGTTGATGTATTTGACGGAGTAACCAAAGCTCCTCACCAACTCAGTTACTCTAGAGCAATCGTCCTTGTGTTTGACGAACAGCATACTACAGGACCCATGTTCGTTCTTCAGGACCCACTTCAGGCACCTCTTAAACACTCCTACATCGTATAGAACTGCTTTGTGTTTTATGTGTTCTGGTAGTGACACCGACTGTGGGCGAATGAGAAGATAAAACTTATACATTTTATATTATCATTATTATAATATCGTATAATTATATTTCTTAACCTCGCCTAATATCTTAAGAGGATGGAACACAGGATATAGACGAGTTGAAATATATAGTGTAATGTATAGTAAGATAAAAGATATCGTTTACTTCTATTAAAGTATTAAGCAGTTTTAAATTCTCCCTTACCGCTGCTCCCAAGTCTATGTACTCATGATACTTCATATATCTATCAATAACAAACTGGACATTAGAAGGCACGGTTGCCGTGGTAACAATCATCTGTTTGCTGGGGTTGGAGTTGTCTAGGATCCACCGCATGTGTTGGTAGAACAAGTCGTGAAGTAGCTCGTCTGCTTCGTCTAGTACCAGAAACTTCAGGGACTTTGGTCTGGGAAACAGAGGACAAGGTTAGTAATCAAGCAGCACCTACATTCCTACAAGTTAATAAATTAAAATAGAGATGATTGTGGCTGGTAAATATTAGTTTGGGTGTGCCCATGCTTTTAACTTTCCAGTTAGTTATGTTAGTATTCAGAATTATGTTCATACCTAATAATGTTATTGGAGAT
Source organism: Bolinopsis microptera (assembly GCF_026151205.1). Lineage (NCBI taxonomy): Eukaryota > Metazoa > Ctenophora > Tentaculata > Lobata > Bolinopsidae > Bolinopsis > Bolinopsis microptera. The sequence goes on from NC_087072.1 coordinate 21,883,965, forward strand.
AAGTTGCATAGTTCTGCCTGGAGTAGCCACGATGATATCCTTGCTCTCCAGCCTTGCCTGTCTGGCTTGCTTCTTAACTTTCACCAGTCCCGCTGTCATCAGACTCACTCTTTCTGGTCCTATAAACTCCTCCAGCACACTGAAACGTCAGATTGAGTACTTCAGTAACCATGGTAACAGAGTACAGAGTAGAGTACTATTTTAGTAGAGTACTATTTTAGTAGAGTACTATTTTAGTAGAGTACTATTTTAGTAGAGTACTATTTTAGATACACGATACACTTTCAGGTCTGATCATGTATCTTTGTAACGAGAGTCTAAAGACTAACATAACGATTGATACCTTGACAATAATAAGTACATGGTAAATGTTCCAACCTGGCGATCTGGCGGCAGAGTTCCCTAGTAGGTGCCACAATGACAGCTTGAGGAGCCCTCCCTCTTTCTTCTCCTATCCTCTGCGCTCCCACTTTGTTAAGGAGTGGTATGATAAACGCCAGTGTCTTCCCACTACCAGTTACTGACTTTATGACCGCATCTCTTGAGAAGAAATCTCTGTTAGAGCCATGTCTCTTAAATTAATTAAGTGCCAATATAAAAGTTCAATGTTGGCTTGAGATCAAAGATCTATCAAGATTCAAGAACTAGATAAACTATAACTGTGATGTTGACGGAGTGTAAACTTCGTATTATATAAACTAAAACTTGGTTAGCACATACTTGCCTCGCAGTGTAGCCTCCAATGTTCGATGTTGGACTGGTAAGGGTTTCTCGTACCCCAGCTCTTTCAATCGCTCCCTCAGCTCTGGTTGGAGCGACTTGAAATCAGCAAAGTTAACTTTTTCCTTGTGTTCACGTTTATTTTCTGACAAAATTAGCGTTTAAGTAAGTGCACGGTTAATAAAAATATCTAAATATCCGTAAATTACAAGATATAGCGCTGATAAAGATAATAATTTGATACCCAATATACACTCTGAGTGTACTACGATGAACTGTCACAGTATCACACTGAACGTGATATTTGATTATAAAGGTATGAACATTGAACAATCGCAATAATTACCGCCAAAAATGTCCTTCAACTCGTCATTGTAAGAAGGCTGATATATCTTAATATTGAGATCTGAAGCCGGAGTGATGTGTCTGTTGGATACTGCCTCAGAGTGGGGGAGTGAGGAAGTGAGACCGGTCACGTGACCACCTGTCACGTGACCATCAGTAAGATGTCGACCACAGCAGTATATGGCTTGGTAGTGGGCTTGGAGCCGGAATATAGTCCTCACATGCTGCATCCTAGGCTGTAGTACAGCGTAGTTATGCTAATAGACCAGGTTACTGGTTACAAGAAATTAGGAAATAGTACGAATCATCGGCGTGAAAATCTTCAAAAGCATTGTTGTGTATTAATTTGGTTAAATATTGAATATGGCGTGGAGGCACACTCTCGAGGAACGTTTTGACATTGTTGAAATTTCATATTCTCTCGAATTTTCTGTATACCAATGACACTGCGACTGAAGGAACTAATAAAATTCGAGAGAATATGAAATCAACAACGCATTAATTTGGCAAATCTGCAAATCTGTAATAACAGTGGCCTGGAAATCTCAGTTTAAATTGGAGTCAGAGTAATAAACAATATAATAATGTAAGCCTAAAAGTAATAACTTATTATTTAATCAACGTACAAACGGCGTTTATAACAGCAATATAATTATCATCGCCTTACAATACTACATGTCACAGTACACTGTAATGATCACTGTGTTTCATAGCCTAATGGATTATGCCTTTATACAATGCCCATGTTATCACAAATTTACACGACCATCCAAATATTTCACCGCAGCTCAAAACATCCAATGAAAATAGTCTCCAAGAGAAATGGTAGGTTTAAGAGTTCTAGTAGGATACAGTAGGGTTCTCTCTAACGTCCCCTAATCTGTCCTGTAGAGACAGCTCGTGAGGGTAGGGTTTCTCCCCGGGGTTGTATATGTTACCGGGGGTAGGTGCCACGTACGCAACTTTACCCGCGCTGAAATCATTTCTGTGTTAGAGATTTTAAATCATTGTGAAGTTAGTGTAATGCCAGATTTCTAGACGCAGAATTATCTGCCGTCTGGCGTACAAAAATCATGTGTCCTAATATATTTGTCATATAACCATCAGTTATAATTTATATTATCAGAGAAAAATATAAATTTTAACAAAAACCCACCTCTCCTCAGCCCCAGCCTCTATCTGTTTATTAAGCAAACTAACAGGAGGTCCCATCTTCCTCCTGGTGTCCCTATCATAGTAGTAGTTAGCTGACACAGCAGAGTTCTCCGTGGGAGGAAACACTGGTTGAGGGGTGGAGCGGGGGGCCTGGTTCTTGGGTGCTCTCATGTGATCTCGGTACGGCTTCTTTGTCAGAAACTCTATCAGCTTGTGTCTGAACCGTCCACCTGGTATTAGGCCGCCACTCATTGTTTGCTGTACGGTGACGTGTACGTGGTTAGAAAGGGTTTGGAGTTTCTATTTTGATTAATGGTGATTTTAATCAACCGTGTTGTTTAATCAATAAAGTCTAGACTAGATTATAGATAAGTAGGACAACTCGTAATTTCGTGAACATTTTGTTAGTGCAGTCGTTTTATTCAGTAATACGCCTCAAGATTATATTATATTGTTGCTTTAAACTTTTAAAAGACAGATCGGTTGGAAATCAAAATACAGAATTTAGTACTTCAATTTAAATTTCCTCAAAATTAAAATCATTTTAGTTCACAAAAATTAATTTCAATCGGGAATTCAAATAAGTCATCGGTTTGTGATAACATCAAACTTTAAAAAATTCAATCACAAATAATCACATCATCATAATATCATCATAGCACCATCACAGACGTTCTGCCAAGTACAGAAAAGAAAATTAGCTCAAGTTTACACCAACAACGATTGACATTCGAATGTACAGTATTTATATAGCAGTACGTACTGACTCACAGACTATTTTAAAGCTAACATCATCTAGATTAAAATCCGAAACCCTAAACCTTCAAGATGTGCAAAAATGTATATAAATATAATCAAGACTCGACATAATTAAGTAAATAACATTTTGTCAGATTGTATTATCATTGCTCTGCTGATTGAATAACTCTCAGTTCTACAAAATGCAAGCTTTATAAAGTTATAAGCTACCAAAAAGTAAAAATCAGGTATCAGATTTGGGGCTGAAGATAATTATTAAGGAATCTAACTAACATCATTTAAGATTCAAAATATTAAGCATAACTAAAAACTTTGGCATCTAAAACACACCAATTTCAACTGCTCAACAACTTCGCCATTTCCTCCTCCAGAGACGAAAACTTAGCTCTCATATCTGCTAAAGACTTATTAACTTGAGCCTTATGTTGGGTGATATCAATCTGTAACTTCTCCGTGTTATCCCTCAATTTCCCATGATATGACTGCAACTGTTTCACCTTTTCTTCGCATTCCTTCACCCTGTTGATATTGTCCAGGAGTCCACTAGCAAACTTGGTGGAGAGAGCCTCCTCTAAATGGGAACTGTGTCCCTCCATGAAGTGATCAAACTCTTCAGCTGCCAACGAAAGTTGATCAGGAGTTATGTTTTCAAGGAACTGGAGGGCACAACAAATATTGGTAAAATGGTAGGCCATCTCACCGCTGGTAAGTTTCTCTTGGGGGAGGAACCGGTCGATATACTGAGTAGTAGCGAATAAGTTGGGAGGTGCTGCCACTATGATCGTGTATATCAACATGGGGAGGAGTTCGTCTGCTCCAGCTGCTTTATCGTGAGCCAGGTTGAACAACTCATGAAGTGCTTTGCAGCACAGAACAATACAAGCTATCTTATCATGGGGACTTCGCTTTTTATTCAGCTCTAGGAGATAGTATTGTGCTAGTGCCAGTTGGCGATCTGAGTTTTCATTATCACTGGGCAGGCTGAAATCTAGATGTTTGGGAAGAATCCAGTGCAATGATCTGATTTTACTGTCTAAAGTATCGTTCTTACCTCTATCCATCGGAGGATTAAAAACGTTCGCATAAATGTTAACCATGACAAACCTTTCCATACCCACCACCACATCATCAACTGACTCTTGTTTCCAACCCTCAAAATGAGGAAAATCTCCTATTCTCTTGGTCATGTATCCATAGAACATCTGAACCTCTTTACTCCTTACACTGATATCTTCCTTGCTGCCCCTCACTCTGAATATAAAGTTTTTAGTTTGTTGAGCAATGTTTAAATCCAGAACTTTACCAGTCCTCAACATGAAGTAGTATGAAAACTGGTTACGGTCCTGGTTGTCTGAGTTTTCTTCTTCTTGGCAGTTTTCATTTTCTTCTGCAGCACGTCGTCTGTTGGAGGGACTTGGAGACAAGCCGGACCGGAAAAATTCCATGTGAGCTAAACCTGAGTGTGGATTAGGTTAAGTTCATTTTAGAGTGAGATAAAGGGCTATCAGACACGTCATATAATCATTATAATATATTATTATAAGTTATCAAGTAATTGTTAAATTAACATGCTGACTTGAAGCACCGTGAGACATTGAAATAGCTCCGAAATTTAAGAACCAATTAATACGAATTATGCATAACTTTAAGAACCACCACTACACAGAAGAAGAAACCATTAAAACCATGTCGATAGATGGATAAAAAAGGTTATTGAAAAGTACCATCTAATCAATCTGCTTAACCTTCAATATATCAACAGGCAATTATACATTATAATACTGATAGTGATATGGGTAAGTAAACTACATAAAAACAGTGACCAGAAGGCTAGTTCAACTGCAAGCTACTGACAGATTGAGTAAATTTACCTGAAAATGGCTCACTCTGCACTCGTCCCATATGAAATTTGCAACACCGAAAACATTATCAAGAATTTCCAACTGGCTCTGAGAGGATTGACCTTCAAAGAGGGTACTGTCTAATAAGTCTATAGCTATGGAAGCATATTGCTCCTAACTGACAACTGTTCCTATTTCTGGGATTTCTCAGATCATTATTTGTTGTCTTTTTCATAAAAAAAGGAGTTCTCGGTTGTGCGCTGTATTTTTAATAAATAATGCCTTTCCTACTGGTTGAGGGAAGCTAGACAGTGGTGGAATGACACAATGGCCATTGCACAAAAAATAATTGTTAATAATTGTTTTTGGTTCTTCATTGATGCTGCTCAAGTTTAGATTTAGATGATATGTGCGGTGTCCAGTTACTCGTGAACTCCTGGAGAATGTTTCTGCAGCTTGCAGTCTATGATTCTAGCTTTCTAGGGAACTGCTACGTCATAGGAAGTCAGATCAGAACTAGCAACTATTGTTTCAATTTCACAGTCAACGACTACGATTCTCTTGAATTGCTGTTGTGTTACTGCGAAATCAGAAATCAATGATTTAATCACTGCCAAATTGAAACATTTATTAATTGTTGTTTTTACTGGTAATCTTGTTTTGCTCTTATGAGTGGGTCAATCATTTATTTTTAATTGTAGTTGACGAAATGAGAGTCTCCACTCAGTGTGTTAAAACATAATTCTTTGTCGACGTTTCGGCTACATGCCTTTGTCATAAACAGGACGTACTGAAAACTTACATAGCTGCAAAGATACAATGTTAAAATAATCTATTAATACTACGAAATATAACAACAAAAAAATAAAATCTTGAAACACAACAACAATCACAAATTTATCCAAAAGAAACATAAAATATAATGGCTAAAAGAATCCACACCGCAACAAACCGTGAACAATTCCTCATAGTACTACAAACATTTTACCAAGATAGCTCCTTCATAAAACTGATTAATCAAAAATTATCTAGGTTTATAAGTTCAATATTACATTAACTTCCAAGTATATTTTATCCAATCACCTTCATTTACGGACTCAGACAATTGAGTATTTATTTCTGGGTTTTCACGTTTTATTAGAACCGACTGCCACAATTGACGGTCCACATAGTCTTTACATCTTTTTCGAACTATAAACCGAAACGGTATGTTTGGCATTGAAATGTCTGCATGCTCCTCTAGGTAGTGCTTCCCCATGGCCGTAGATTTGTTGCCATCCCTTACTGATTTGTAGTGTTCCCAGGCTCTACTTCTTTTAAACCTACCAGTTTCCCCAATGTAGGACTTATTACATATTTGGCATATTAATTGGTAGCAAATGTTTTTGATCATGCAGGATTTATCGCACTGGTAGCATTTGCTGTCACTTTGTTTATTGCATTTTGTTTGCTGTAGGCTAGATCTTGTTAAAGCTTCCATGAGACGTTTTCCTGATGTGAATGTTACCCTGGTGGAATCCAAGAGGTTTTGATTTCTTAGGGTATAGTAGACTTTTCGACACGTCTGTTCATTTATATAAGGTAATGATAAGTAAGCTATTTTTGAGTTCTTTTTAGGCGCATTTTGTTTATCCAGTGTATTCTGTGTTTCTCGAATAAGTTTCTTGACAATCTTAGGAGGGAAAATGCTAAAGAAGAATAGTTTCCCTCCTAATATTGTCAAGAAACTTATTCGAGATATGCTAAAGAAGAATAGTTTCCCTCCTAATATTGTCAAGAAACTTATTCGAGAAACACAGAATACACTGGATAAACAAAATGCGCCTAAAAAGAACTCAAAAATAGCTTACTTATCATTACCTTATATAAATGAACAGACGTGTCGAAAAGTCTACTATACCCTAAGAAATCAAAACCTCTTGGATTCCACCAGGGTAACATTCACATCAGGAAAACGTCTCATGGAAGCTTTAACAAGATCTAGCCTACAGCAAACAAAATGCAATAAACAAAGTGACAGCAAATGCTACCAGTGCGATAAATCCTGCATGATCAAAAACATTTGCTACCAATTAATATGCCAAATATGTAATAAGTCCTACATTGGGGAAACTGGTAGGTTTAAAAGAAGTAGAGCCTGGGAACACTACAAATCAGTAAGGGATGGCAACAAATCTACGGCCATGGGGAAGCACTACCTAGAGGAGCATGCAGACATTTCAATGCCAAACATACCGTTTCGGTTTATAGTTCGAAAAAGATGTAAAGACTATGTGGACCGTCAATTGTGGCAGTCGGTTCTAATAAAACGTGAAAACCCAGAAATAAATACTCAATTGTCTGAGTCCGTAAATGAAGGTGATTGGATAAAATATACTTGGAAGTTAATGTAATATTGAACTTATAAACCTAGATAATTTTTGATTAATCAGTTTTATGAAGGAGCTATCTTGGTAAAATGTTTGTAGTACTATGAGGAATTGTTCACGGTTTGTTGCGGTGTGGATTCTTTTAGCCATTATATTTTATGTTTCTTTTGGATAAATTTGTGATTGTTGTTGTGTTTCAAGATGTTATTTTTTTGTTGTTATATTTCGTAGTATTAATAGATTATTTTAACATTGTATCTTTGCAGCTATGTAAGTTTTCAGTACGTCCTGTTTATGACAAAGGCATGTAGCCGAAACGTCGACAAAGAATTATGTTTTAACACACTGAGTGGAGACTCTCATTTCGTCAACTACAATTAAAAATAATTGTTGTTTTTGTTGAAGTTACATATTTTGGGTTCTGATTTTGATATTTTTGACCGTACAATTGTCTTACAAGGGGGGGGGGGGGGGGGAGGGGGGGGGGATACAACGGTCATTAATGTGCATTAATGGGTATAAATGGGCATAAATGGGCATTAATGTGCATTAATGTATATGTATATTTCAGCAAAATTCTATAATACTATACTGCCATTCTATATACTATACTGCCATTAATGCCCATACTTTTTTTCCCATTTTTGCCCATTTTTCTATTAAATATGGGCATTAATGGGCATTTATGTGCATTAATGGGCATTAATGTGCAAAATTTTTAAATACTGCCATTAATGCCCATACTTTTTTTCCCATTTTTGCCCATTTTTCTATTAAATATGGGCATTAATGTGCATTAATGGGCATTAATATGCATAAATAGGCATTAATGTGCATTAATGTATATATGTATATTTCAGCAAAATATTATAATACTGACATTAATGACCGTTGTATCCCCCCCCCCCCCCCTTACAAGGCCCTTTAAGCCTTTTTATGGGCAATAACAATCCCTACTTTTTTATGGAGGGTCGCTTACAGCTTGACTCTAAAGTATAAAATCAGTGACTCAACCCAAGCTTACAGCTTACATGAATAACTAGACCATGATCTTCGACATGACAATATAATATATATTGGGAACCCCATCGATGCCCATGCCTATTTGATCAATATTTGAGGAATAAATGGTTGAAATAGGCATCATTTCTATAATTGTTCGGTCAACATAGAAAAAAGCTGTTTTTAAGCTGATGCCCATTTTATCAAAAGTTGGCGAATAAATGGATAATATTACCACACAATACTGCATATCTTGTCCAATAATTTATAGATTTACCTAAGTTGAATCGCCACCAGATAGATAAAATTAGCTGAAGGTATGCATAAGAGGTGGATAAGAAGTATATCTAGCTCAAAGAAGAAGACAAAGAAGAAGACATGTAATGAATTTGAAGAATTTTGGAAGAATTCATACACGCAATATATCCATGGAATCCCAACGGTCTTCTACAAATCTGAATTGTCAAAAAAACAGGTAAGTTTACAGAATGTTTTCGTTATTATCTGTCAAAATAGAACATGATCTGATAAGCAAAATATTACATATTGTCTCTTCAGATTCGCACAGCTGGATGAAAACGTGCTGTTAGTAAGTTATATCTATTATCAATATAATAATAAAAATAAAATCTGATAATTTCAGAGACATGATAGGCTAGATCCGGTACTTCTTTACGATGACTCCACTTACAACCCAGCAACCAAAGTAAGGTTTGTGTGCACTTCTGACACACACAACCTAACTGAAAGATTCACAAAGCCAGTGCCGTATGGGGACGTGCTTTTACATGCCGGAGATTTCACTCAGGTATCTCTTTATACTTTTATACTTTTAAGTTTCATAATTAATGAATTGGCATCGAACCTCAACCTGTTATCTTTATGTAGCAGAGTGAGACTATTTCCTCCTCAATGTTAAGGTTTCAAATGATTGTAAGACTGAGCAAAGTTTAAGTTACTGTTGACCCTCTGTTTGGAATCAGCTACCGAATGAATTGAGAACTTTTACTGATATTCTATTGTTTAAAAGGAAACTGAAGACTTATTAAAAAAAAATTTGAGTATGTAATGTTATTGCACAGTGAAGGCCGAAGGGTTGTCATATAATTAAAAAAAAATAACAATAATAATAATTTATGAGTCGCTTTGATTTCAAGCCATCTATATGTATAGTTATTGTTATAATCATTATTATATCCAGTGGTGCCATAGATCATTTATTTCCATTTACAGTTACCACAATTTAAGTCCTATATTCCTAATTAATATTAAGTATTAAATTAGCTGAATTCAGAGAACTATCACCTGTCTCTAACGAGAGTTATATTTTGCAGGAAGGAGAAATGTGTCAGGTTGAGCAATTCTCAGAATGGTTGGAGTCTCTCCCTCATCGTATTAAAATTGTTATTGCAGGTTACCAGGGGGGACTTTCTTCGTTTATTTCTGCAATGAGCATAACAATATAGCACGAGCATTTGGTTATTTGTAAAGTTATAAACAACTTTCTTTTATGATCAGAAAAAATCACAACAGTTCAGTTCATGGTTACATCAGATTAATATATTATTATATTATTAATTAAATTATATATTATATACTAAATTGAATTTTTATTTTGTCAGGTAATCACGACTTAACACTTGATGCAGGAAGATTCCCACAGAATCATATTAGAGATGCTTTCATAGGTCGCTTACAGCGGAGCTGTATCTATCTTGAAGACAGTACCGCGATTATCAACGGAATCAAAATATATGGCACTCCATGGTTGGTTTCACGTCATTGGTTTAGATATCATTGTATATTGTGTTTGATAGATGATGCAAGGAAATACTAAGCCCCAGAAAAGTATTTGAAAACACGTTATGTGCTTGATAGCACAATTATCTCTCAATTAAGTTGTCTAATTGTAACATGAGGAATCACAAGTATTACTAAGTAATCCCCGCTAGGATTCCTGAGTATAACGGCAAGTGGGGCTTTGAGTTGAAAAGGGAAGACGAGTGTTCTGCAAAGTGGAGAGAGATACCCTCTGATACTGATATCTTACTGTCCCATACCCCTCCTGTAGGACATGGAGATAGATGTGCTGACAGTTCACGAGCTGGGTAGGTTCACTATAAAGGGGGGGGGGGGGATCATAATTAAGGGGTTCACTATTAAGGGGCCGGCCGCGGGGTTCACTAGTATTAATGTGCTCTTTTTAGATATTTTATATTACAGGACTTTACATTTAGTGAGATTAAAATCAGGTTAAACATTATTCATCAAATTAAAAGTTAAAAATACAGGGTAGGCCAAAAGTCAGTGCAAGTGGGCATGCGTTTTATATTTGAGAGCTGTTGCTTTGCAGATGGCATACTGTACTACACTTATTCGAGGATTCTGTCGCAAAAATTTGAAATTTCGAATATATTAGACCACGCCCATTCAATATTAAAACACCTATATTGTTCTCTTTCAACATGCTGAACGCCTAATTTTTTCAGAGACGGTAGATTATTATTATTATGTTTCATCTGATTTGGAAATATAAGGCAAAATGGATGACGTAAAATGACGAAGGTATCAAGCATTTTGTGTATCTCGTTAACAAAATTGACTGGGTGATTATGTGACACCGTGACACGAAATCTTAATTGGGCAGCCTTAAAGATTCCCATAATGTTCAATGGGGTGGTTAACAGGGTTGAGGGTCACCTTATCACGTGATTAGGTAAGCCAATCACCTGATCACACGTAATGAATAAACTCGTTATACTTCGTATCTCGGTCCACTGAGAAGCTACAACTCTCATTTTTTCAGGACAAACGTTATTCGAATGGCCAAACACAATCCAATAAAAGTTGACTCGATCCGACTATCCAAACCATCAAATAAAGAAATAAATGCGGAAATGAACCTTTATTTGAAAAAAATGAACACTAGTCGAATATTTTTCGATTTGACGAATTCCTCGAATCAGTGGTGGTAGTAAGTCATACCACAAATAATCATTTCAATTGGGCACTCAGTGACAGTGACTGAGCTATTAAGGCCAACGTTTGCACTCTGACTTTTGGCCCACCCTGTATTAGCGTTTAAAATTATTAAGATATCAGAATCAAATTAATTAAACAGTTAAAAAAATATATAAGAAAGTAAAATCATTAATAAAACGCTTTAAAACCCTAAGTACTTAATGGGTTTCATAACTTTCAAACCTAACAAAAAAAACTTTAAGTAAAAAATCATATCGCAATGTCAAGTCAACACTATGAAAGTAATATTTAGCTATATTTTCAGATGTGTAAATCTACTGCAACAGGTACAACTCCGGATTAAGCCACAGTATCAAGTCTTTGGGCATGTCCAGGAAGGTAAAAGTTAAATCTAATCTTGCATCAAACCAATTTAAAGTTCTAGAGATGCTTCTTATGGCTTTATGGGGGAACCCAAGGGGTATTTTGGGGTATTTCGGGTATTATAGGGGACCTTATTATGCCCGGGATTTCCAAAACCTATTAAGGCAAAATACCCCTTGGCTTCACCCTTCTTATATTCTATATTGTTATCAGGTATTGCAAGCTAGCCATCGCCGATGGTTTGTATCACTCCTATCCTGTACTAATCAAGATATAAAAAAAAGTTATTTTATAAAATCGCGGAATCGCAAGAACCATCCAGTCTATGCTTCTAAGAGTCTTTAATTGCTGTGCAAATCAAGGAAGCCTAATGTTGCCCTAGGCTTGCCCCAAGTCACACTCACGTGGTTCTGCAATTTAATAGGCGTTTTCCAGTTTAATTTAACCAATCTTTTCGTCGCACTCAAGACGCAAAAAGTTCATTATAAGAAGGAGGCGCATCACCACCAGCAAAGGAATGTGTTGGAGTTTCTCCACCACTTGTCTGTGGGAACTGCCCTGTAGGTGGAAATTGTGCGTGTGATGGAGGGTAATAGGCTCCATAAGGACCTGGAGGCACGTCTGGGTTGACACTACTTCCAGAAGTGCTGTGAGTCGTTTGTGCAGTGAAGTTTGTTTCAGGTGTATAGTATGATGGAGGAGCACTTGCTGGTGGCGGATAATGCCCTGCACTCTGCTGTCCACCCCCAGCACTTGCTGGTGGCGGATAATACCCTGAACTCTGCTGTCCAACACCAACATTAGTTGGTGGCGGGGGATTTGGTAAACCTACTGTGGTCTCTGCTACTCCTGTGTCCTCCCTATCCGATGGCGTCCCTGATCCGATGGCGTTGATGATCCTGGAGCGTTCAGCTATTTCTGATTGTGTCATTGGTTCTGGCGGTTGATAGGTATTTTGTTTGTGGCAACAGTAACATACGAAAATCAATACAGGTATTCCTGCCAGCAATCCAAAAACTAAGCCTATATTTTTGCTACGGTTCCCACTCCTTCTCCTTGAATCATTATTATAAGTTGATAGTCTTTTCCCGTCTTCGGAGAAGGAAGTTCTCCGTCTTGAATCGTAGGTAGTTTCAGAGCGTCTCCTTGAATCGTAGGTAGTTTCAGAGCGTCTCCTTGAATCATAGGTAGTTTCAGAGCGTCTCCTTGAATCGTAGGTAGTTTCAGAGCGGCGCCTTGAATCGTAGGTAGTTTCAGAGCGTCTCCTTGAATCGTAGGTAGTTTCAGAGCGTCTCCTTGAATCGTAGGTAGTTTCAGAGCGTCTCCTTGAATCGTAGGTAGTTGATCGTCTTCTTGAATCGTAAGTAGTTGAGCGTCTTCTTGAATCGTCGAGGTATGTTATTCGTCTTCTGTCACTGATAAAATTTGAACGATGATATACATTTGAGTACAACATGGGTATTAGGTATATATATACAATACCCATACATATATAATGGGCTCGAAAAATAAAAATATTTTCTCGAATTTTTTCAACTACCCCTACTTTTACGACTTTAAAAAGCAATGTATATGCCCACCGATAGTCATTACCCATGCCCATTTGAAAGGTTTAGGAATAAATGGGCGGATTAGGTGCCCCCCCTCACTAAATAAATGGTGATATATCCTGCCCATTGCCCAACGATCAAGATTGACGATCTTTAAAGTTATAGCAGTAAATTTAAACAGCATGAAGAAAATATTCTTACGTGAAAGTACTGGTACTCCTTCTTCTTGAGTCAGTATAAGCTTCTGATAGACTGCTATCCGTGTAGAGCAATCCCAGTGCTGCTATCACTACTGCAACTACTGCACATCCTGATATATTATTCATCCTGCATATTTTATGGGAATTACTTCCTTTTTTGTAAATAAACTTTCAAATCATAGCAATTACATCGGGCCCTAAGTCAAAGTGCACCTATGTTAAGTGAAGCGATGCTGCAACCAAGGCATGCTAGGTTTAATACAATGGACTGAAAAGGTTACAGCTTAAAACATATATGTCATACAAAATTACCATAAACACTTAAGATTTAAATTAAAAGATAAAGATAATAATATACTCACAATAAAAAATGTAAAATTTACTATATAATATAAATAGTAAGGAAATCAGGAAATTTAAAGTTCTGATTAAAGATTTGTTCGGGGTTAAATAACATTTCGGAAGTTTAGTCAGACCTTAAAAATCTAAAAGTTTTAAAAACACGATAAATTTACCATCAATATAAAAGGATAATTTTAACCTTTAAATTACAGGTATAATACCTTTAAATTATTCCTTTTCTCTTCAGACAGCGGAATTACAACTGATGGTCAAACAATCTTCATCAACGCTGCCATGTGCAACGAAAAGATGAAACCAGTTCTTGATCCTGTCGTGTTTGATATGGACAAAAAGTCAGAGGAAATGCTTCTGGTGTCTTCCACTTCTCAGTGGAATGTATTAGATCCCAGACAAAAACAGACTACCTTTTCGAATTCAATTTGTCGCATGTGTGGCCATGATAATAATGACTCATCACGTCATTGATGAAATGGTTGAGAGGTTTTGTTTCACAATTGTGGCACAAGTTTTATGTGCATTCACTATTTCGCCAAGAGAAAGATTACCTGATTTCCTTCGGACTAAATAGATATGCTGACATAGGACTAGGCAATGACAAGAAGTTAATTTCAAAGATATGCTCACATTTTATCTTTATCAATCATTTTGTTTGATAGATTGCCTGAATCAACAGATTTTGTATTGATATTTGATATTCAGAACTAAAGACGCGATGTTTTCTTTGCTCTGTCAGATAGAAAATTAAAAGAGATTAATAAATTTATTGATTTTAAGTCAACATACATCGATTTGCCGGAGTTTGTGACTTATAAATGTATTAAATTCCCCAACCCCCCTGGGCCTGGTCAACTAGAATCCTGATAAACTGATATATCCTGATCCTAGCCCCTTCAGGCACTAACAAATGTCTAGTATTTTAAACTAGTCGACCTTATACACAATTACACATCACACAACAAGAATATATTATATAAACGTCCCCACAGCAGAAAAATAGCACAACAAAATAAGATTTTCATAAACACTAAAGTCCACTTTTCAAACACTAAAATAGTTCAACAATACAGTACAAAATTATACCATCTACTAAACTGATATAATACATTATATACATTATATTATATTTGATCCTAATTTACAATAGCATTATAAACTACTGTATGTACATTTTACATCAATAATTAAAAGCAACGCATACCTACATTGATAACTGAGAATTCAGAGTACGTAAATTCCCATTCATATCAAGAAAACGATTCGGACAGATAGAAATATCATTAACTAAACTATCGTGTACGAAATCATGCGTAAAAAATTAAACGAGAAAACATAAAGCACATAATATTTCACATGATTATTTCTTTCGTGGATCTGATAAGTTCCATTCAGCAGGAGCAGACACGAGAATAGTTTCCTCAGAAATCTTATCCATTTCAAAGACAACAGGATATTGCTCGGGTTTGTATCTTAATGTACACATTGAAGCGTTGATGAAGGTCGTTTGTCCATCCGTTGTGACTCCTGCATCTATTGAAGGATTTATATATCATATTATGAAAAATACCTACAAGGTATGTTCCTAGTATCTACCTTATGATATATCTACGAATACAAGCAATGCATAGAAGAAAAACTTCAAATCAATTTTAGTGTTGTTAAAAATTATTGCTAGGACATGGTAGTGACAGTTGATAATTATTTACCTTCGTGAATGTGTCCAAAAATATGATATTGAGGCTTCACTCGGAGCTGAATTTCTTGAAGTAAATCAACACAACTGAGAGGTAGAAAAATGTCAAAGATGGCGAAGTAGTTAAAAACATTGTTTTTGGTAATAAAGTTACGTAGTTACATTACGTCATGATATGTATCTAATTACGTGGAGGAAACATTATATATCCAAGTTGAAACTGCAATAAACGTACCCAGCCCTGATGCCGTTGCGGACCCTGTCTCCGTGTCCAATAGGAGGGCCATGTGTTATCAGAATGTCAGTGTTATCAGGAATCTCCTTCCATTTCGCAGCACATTCCTCACCTCTCTTTAGGTTATAACCCCAGTTTCCAAACAAAGGTTGCCTGGGGTGGGTACCTGAGTACGGGCATTTCGTGCACTGACAGCATGATACATTGTACTAACTAATCTATTAGTAAACAGCAAAATATGTTGTATTCTAGTAAACAGCAAGATACATTGTACTGACTAATCTACTGGTAAACAGCAAGATATGCTGTACTAACTAATCTACTAGTAAACAGCAAGATATGTTACATTATACTAAGTAATCTACTGGTAAACAGCAAGATATGGCCGATAGAAAATGTTACATTGTACTAACTAATCTACTAGTGAACTACTACTAGACTTCCATATTATTACGGTGTAGTGCTGTGATTTATTATAGTTTGTGGGCAACAGATTAATCGTTAACGAAATACCGTTTACATATTTTGTAAATGCCTCAAAATCAACTAACCAGGGAGACCCGAATATCTTGATGCCACTGACAACAGCACTGTTGTCTTCCAAGTAGGTACAGCTCTTGTGCAGTCGACCAATTAGTCTTTCACGAATGTTGGGATCAGATGCGGTCATTGGATCAAACGAGAGTTCGTGATTTCCTGTGGAACATAAAAATAGGGTAATTATATTATATGTGTTAGAGTGGACTAAGGAGATGTTGATAACAATGTAAGATTTTTGGAGTACTTAATTTTAACAATCGCATTCACATGACTAAGGTGTAAAACTAACATTCACATTCTTAACCGTAGTCATATTCTTAACCGTAATAAATAAAAACTCGTCGATAAATCATTATTATAAATAACCAACAATCCAACCTGCGATCACAATCTTAATAGGATGAGGTAGTGTGTCCAGCCAATCTGCAAAATGTTCAACCTCCTTCACACATCCGACCTGACTTACATGACTATTTAACATTAAATAACAACCATTCTATATACATTTAGGAGCAATCGTTCGTAACATCGAATAAGACTAGAATACTTAAAAATTCGGGGGTTTTAAGCACTTTTCAATAAAAGTCAACATAACAATATAAATTATAATAATTATTACGGGTTAAAACCTGGGTAAAGTCGCCGCCATGTATCAGAACGTCTCCATCAGGAACTTGAAAGTTATACCTATCCGTTTGGTTGTGAGTATCAGATGTACACACAAATCTTACTTTCGTGGCAGGATCGTAAGTGGAATCGTCAGAAAGTGAATGTATATCTCGTCTGTCTTGTTTCTGTAAGATCATTTTATCTTGCTTGATTAACATATTATACATATGAATAGGAATATTTTATGCTTTGAATTTAATTTTTAACATACCGTAACACATCATCTGTTATCAAATCGAAGGTTTAAAAGACGGAAAATTCACTTAATTTTCTCCATAAGTCACCTGAAATTTATTAAGAACCTCCTTATAGAACCTAGTAGGAGAATCTGCGTGTATACTCGTACACTCGCTCCAAAAAGTCTCAAATGCTTCAGGAGAAATTGCACCCTGTCCAATTCCAGTCATATTTGTAACCCACTGTTTCGCTGCACTGAACATACGAATTTCCCCTTTCAATCATGAAGCTGGTAATGATATAGACTGGTTCAGAACTTTAAAATATGTAAGGGGAGTCTGTTGTGTTTCTTATGATATTAAATTCAGATGTTATTCTGGAATAATCTGACATTGAAATTTACGTTTTTCATAGCACAATCCCGAAATTTAGTCGATTTTTGAGACTTCGAAAAATAATATAATAGTGATATCAGTTTTTGAGTAACAGTATTTAATCATTACAAAAATCAAATTAAATACAAGAAATTTCGATACAGAAATAAAAAGCTTTCGGAATTATCGTTATCTAATTACAGACAATCTGATTATTAATGAACTTAAATCTTAATCAACATTCAACTCTTCTTTAATTATTTAGTATAGATTCCAATCTAAAATAAAGCCTAAAACGTCCTAATGCACAATTAAATATTGTGAACAGATCTTTATTCAGAATAATACAATATCCGGAATTTTGGCATGTCCGCCCAGGTTGGATTGTGGATTCTACCAAGCAAGAGTACACGGCCTTATATGTTGGACAGAGCCTTTTCAAGACACCACCTGAAAAAGCATCTAATCTTGAAGAGATCTCTCTTGTACTTGTATGAGATGAGTTATTAAATCTGTTGAGGTCTTCATTTTCGAATATAACAGATGTATCACAAAATTTGGATATTGAAACTTTCGCAGATTCTGTTCCCAACTGCAAAGCAGAGTATTCCGAAACCTTCTTCACATTCATATGTTCCATATCAGGTGTGTACGTTACAATGACGATCGGACATTCTACCTGGCCACCAGAGGACACGAACAAACCTGGCTGTATCAAGTTTTTCCTCAGTGATTTTGTTAAAACAGTTGGAATCTTATGAAATGTTTCTGCGAGACTAGGGGTAAATGAACCCAGAGACTCCCGTATCAAGAGATGGTTGGAGGAGAAGTAGAGAAAGCATTTTATCCAACTACCACCAGGAGAAAGCATCGCAATTGGGCGATCAAATGCTCCCTGTTCAGGGTCCCATGTTAGTTTCAATTTACCAGCAGAGACAAGATATGGATACTGACCGTACGCTCCACAAATTAGTTTTATCCTTTGTCCTATCAGTCCTGTTTCAGCTATTTTTATTTGCATCACACCTGATGGGTCGTTCTGCCAGATACCAATCAGTTTCTTGTGGATTACCAGATCATAATACATCATCTTGGATCTTTGAACTTGAATTTTTGAGAAGTCTAACACAGGAAATTCGTGCACTGACAAATGAAACCACACGCTGTCATCAAAAATAAGACATCTAAAATACTTTGACACTAATGCAAATTGAGAAAGATCTTTTGCTTGCAGATTTTTAGCGATTCGTACCAACAATTCGTAAGGTAAGTTTTCAAGTAATACCAAGACCATGATGCCATGATGAACGAACGAGTGTGTACATGATATTTAAACGGTGAGTATCAACAATACGGCATTACATCATAATACGCCTAGTTAACAAAACTAATTATAGATACAATCCGTGTGTTATACAGACATTATTATATATATATAATAATATATACAAGCATTACAATGTATTTGCTATAAATAGTGTACACTTATCAAAATAAAACACATTTCGTCAATATCAGGCTATGTACATACTGAAACAATATTCTGTTACACTGCATAAACAACTAACAGATAGTTTAGACCTGTTTAGGTGCATATTCTTAAGGGTCACCTTAGAATTGGGGGTCATCTAGGGGGAGGGGTCACGTGCTCAGGTTTATTCAGGTTAAGTCAACCAAATTATTAAACCTATTTTTACCTATAACTATAAGTTGCACACGATTGCAGAAATTTGCAAACGTCGATTTCTTGTCTATTCATCAGCTGCTGAAATATTACCAATTTAACTTTAAAATGCTCTAGTATGAACATTGAACAGCAATTCAAACGGTGAAAATTTCAAACGGTGAAATGTCCTATTCATTGGGAGCTGATTCTGCAAATACCTTCAAGATGATATGGAGGAGGCTCCAAATCATAGTCCTCGTTATTCTTCTCAGGAAGATCGAAAACATAAGCAGGTTGTCTTGCTTTGTAAGAAATATCACAGATAGCAGCATTAATGTAAGTTGTAGTTGTATCTGTGTAAACTCCATTACCTGAAAGTGGTTAATTCATTTTTCCATTAATTTTAGGGAACTAGCCTTCCACTTACTGCAGCTCTAGCCACTATGAGAAATGTGAACTAAACTTACAAACAAACTTCGACCACATAATTTACATTTTCACCCGTTTTAGTAAGTAGTAATATGAAGCAAACCTTTTAAAACCTGGGACGAGCTAAATCTGGTGCATTGTATCGTTTTTCACGATTTATAATTAAAGTCAATTTAATAAGCTAACTTGTTATTTAAATCATAAAAAGTTAGTTCCTACCTTCATGGATATGACCAAAGCAATGAAAGAGGGGTTTGATTCTATTTTGAATTTGATCAAGTAAATCAACACATCCTGCATAGTCGCCATGCTTGGTTAAGTCCCCAACAGATACCGGAGGTCCATGAGTCAGCAGAATATCGGTGTTACTTGGAATCTGGGTGGACAAATTATGATAGGAATCATTTGTTATTATATAATATATTATTGTTCATTCGGTCATTCGGCAAATTTTCTTTGAAACAAAATGATGTATTTGTGTAAAAATTTGGAAGTTTATTGAGTAAACAAATTTGCTTTATTTCATCATTTATTTTAGCTATCGGTTCGTTAGTTTTCATGTATTTTCTATAAAAACTGTGTATTTTTCCACCAACTATAATCACGAAAAGATGTATTGTTTACCATGTCCCATTTAGTTCTGATACTTTTTCCTCTTTGCTTCTGAAAACCTCCTAAATGTACTGGAGTCCTAAATGGTTGTATAATGTACTAATGGAGATTGCTATTATAATGAATAATGAATATCGGTTCTTTTGCGATAGTCAAAACGCGACAACTAGCGCTGGATGGCGACAACTAGCGCTATCCAGCGCTAGTTGTCGCCATCCAGCGCTAGTTGTCGCTATCCAGCGCTGGATAACGCTGGCCAGTGCAAAATATATATGTTCGATAATTGTCGCTATCCAGCGCTAGTTGTCGCCATCCAGCGCTAGTTGTCGCCATCCAGCGCTAGTTGTCGCTATCCAGCGCTAGTTGTCACACGCGATAGTTTGCGATGGCCAGCGCAACTGGCCATCGCAGAAAACAGTTCGATAACTAGCGCTGGATAGCGACAACTAGCGCTGGCCAGCGCTAAGCGATAGCCAGCGCTGGCCAGCGCTGGCCATCGATATCCAGCGCAAAATTTTTGCGCTATTACTCGTCAGCTAGCGCTGGCCAGCGCTGGCCAGCGCTAGCCAGCGCTAGTTGTCGCTAGCCAGCGCTAACCAGCGCTAGCCAGCGCTAACCAGCGCTAGCCAGCGCAATGTATCAAAATCATATACTTGCGATATTAGTCGGATGATGATTAATCACTTTACACTCGACTGTCATTCTCTGACTCTAGCTGGTTCTGAACGACTTTTCGAAACCTTAACCCTCTAATCTGATCCCAACCCTAACCCTAACCCAATCCTTAACAAAAACATATGCTGAAACCCTAATAATAACGAGAAATTAGACTAACTTCCTTATACGGTCATATCACGTGATCGATACATGTACAGTTTTTCGCCAATATCTCGTCAGGAGAGCATTTTAACCATATGTCATGGGCCCATGGGGGTTGATTCGGAATTAGCGTCCGAAAATACATCGATTGAAGTTGGTTACAACCATCGGGGGCCCTTTTAGAACAACCTCGAAGATCGACTGTAGAGTGATTTAGCACGCTCGATATTGGTATTAGTATTACTCGTCAGCCAGCGCTGGCCAGCGCAATATAGTTGCGATATTACTCGTCAGCTAGCGCTGGTTAGCGCTGGCTAGCGCTGGTTAGCGCTGGCTAGCGATGGTTAGCGCTGGCTAGCGATGGTTAGCGCTGGCTAGCGATGGTTAGCGCTGGTTAGCGCTGGCTAGCGCTGGCCAGCGCTAGCTGACAAGTAATAGCGCAAACATTTTGCGCTGGATATCGATGGCCAGCGCTAGTTGTCGCTATCCAGCGCTAGTTGTCGCTATCCAGCGCTAGTTATCGAACTGTTTTCTGCGATGGCCATCGCAAACTATCGCGTGCGACAGTGTCGCATAGCCAGCGACAACTAGCGCTGGATAGCGACAACTAGCGCTGGATGGCGACAACTAGCGCTGGATGGCGACAACTAGCGCTGGATAGCGACAATTATCAAACATATATATTTTGCGCTAGCCAGCGTTATCCAGCGCTGGATAGCGACAACTAGCGCTAGTTGTCGCCATCCAGCGCTAGTTGTCGCGTTTTGACTATCGCAAAAGAACCTGAATATCCTACTGTGGCCACTGTATTTAATTATTGATCTCATTGGTTGTTAATTAATCAGGCATTCTGATTTCCATGCATGAAAGTATGAAATTTAAGCAAAAATATAATAATTGAATATATCTTGAACACAAAGTAACAGTATGCCAAATAATTAAGAAAAACAAAATTTTAATAATGGTACAAAAACATGGTAATGCAATGTTTGAGTTAGCAAACTTACCATGGTGATCCATAAATTGTATAACCATGCACATTAATACTTTCGTCTTCAATGTAAGTATAATTGGTAAACTCTTCCAATAACTCTTCCCTGTCAGAGGCACCAAACTGTAATGCAAGAAGTTACATTTTTAACTACCTTAAATATTCTTTGAATACATTATCTTCATCTCGAGCCTCTAATATCATAAAGTATAGACTTAAATCAAACAAAGCTTGAAACAAAAGAAAAGTAAAAATCAAAAGAATACTCAGAAGTCAGAACTTACTACATTAAAGAATGTATTTAAAGGGCGAAGTTCCAAGAACCTATCATGGTTTCCTGCAATCACAATCTTCTTAGGATGAGGCAATGCTCCTATCCACTCATTAAATGACACAAATTCCTTTTTAAAGCTTCTTATTGTAGCATCTCCACAATGCAACAAAACGTCACCATCAGGTATATCAGTCCTGAAACAGAATAGTGTAAATAGTGACTCTCTTACAGTTACATGATTCAACTCATATCCATTGAACCATTCAGGAAAACAAATTTATAAGAAAAACAAAATTTAAATATAATAAATATATCATAATAAATATAGGTAAAAATTTGATTTATACAAACTTAATTTCAGGACCAGCACAGCCAAATGCCTGAACATGCTCGCCTGCCAAAAGAACCAGCAAGACTGGTCAATCGGAAGTAAGCATGTTATTTGCAAATTTGTGTCAGGAATTCAAAGTGTATCATATCAAGAGGATCAGTTCAATCTTAAAAAGAATGACTGTGGTTAGGAAGAATTTCAGTCACATGCATCTGTTACTTTAGAAGTTGACTGATATCTAAAAATAGAGCAACGAAAAAATTCAGGATAAAACCCATCTCTTGATAAGAAGGCGTCTGTAATCTGATGAAATGTGCATTTATTCTGTATCTACAAATTTTCAAGCAAACGAAACCATGGTTATTAATACCACGTAAAACTATCTTCATTTTGTAATACTCACTCGATAGAGGTTCGATTATGAGTATCAGAAATAACCACAAAGCGTTTGAATCCTTCTCTTTTTGGTTCCAGACCTATAAATTGAGTCACAGTCATAAAATGAATGATACATCCCAGCACGATTTAATGAACACTGTTATGAAGATCATGCATATGGTAACAGGTCGTGAAATCTCTGTTGTGATTACTAATTAGTTTTATCAATAACGTGATGATATTTTTTAATTGCGATAAAAATACATTGCATTGGAAACACATACCTTGATACAAGCGGTGATCAAGTTTTTTTATAGAGTTAGGTGATCCTTGTTGATAGAATTTTACAAACTCATCAGGAGCATTTGATAGGGATTTTGGTAGGAGACGATATTTGCACCACGTTTGTAACATTTTATATGGCAAGGGCATAGGTCTCCCATTGGTTTAACAAATTCATTACCTACAGGCAGGTGGCCCACAAATAAACTCCCAAAACGTCATACCCTGAATGAACATGCTTTGAATATTACAATGGGAAAAAAATACTCAATTGCATAAAAAGTAAGCCCACCAGATCGATCCTCATAAAGCACATTCTGAAAAAATTTTTCATTCTACTATGGTAGACTATCAGACCAAAAGCGAAGAGGAAGCTAGCCCAATAATCTACCTGGGGCTTGATTGTGTGACTGAAGTTCACATATTCTTCTCCCATGTCACACAAGGAAAACAAAATTTTAAGTAAAACAAAACTTGAATTTTATTGCCATTACAATGAATAATAATATAATAATAAATATATAAATAAACATCCGATAATGAACTTGTTAGAACCAGTATAGCCCAATATGCTCTACTAACAAAAAACAAGAACTTGCAGGTTCAATGTTCATGGTCCTTTGAACACGCATACAACACAAGCCATAGCGATCTAGCTACAAGCCTAGTTCAAACATCAATCACGGTTTTCATGGCTATGAGAATGAGATGACTAAACAGAAAAAGTGCCAATTGGAATAAGGAGCCCTTAGCTGAAAGTATATGACATTTGCAAACTAAGTGTTTGTAGCGCGATGCACTACTGGGCCGCGCCGCGCATCCAATAATGCTTCTCGCAACCACATCTCTTCGCTAGGTCGGCGAGATGCACCACTGGGCCTCGCCGAGCTGTGAAGGATTGACATCGTGAATCAAACTAAGTGTAGGATGCATGACAATGTTGGATGTAGCGATGTGACCCAAACCGGCTACCTTTATCTTTTTGCAGGCAAGGTAGATGATGTAGCTTCTGGTGAAAATATTTCAGATAACGATTCTCTCATGGAAAATGAGCTTACATAGTAGCTAGGAGTGGCCATGTGTCATTACACTTGCTACATTGCAGCAAGACCCTTACCGGTTGATAATTGCAAAATATTTGTTCCAACTCGGCGCGAGTCTTATTAAGGTTATTAACCTGCAACAATAGATGATAGGTCTTAGCTTTAGAAAACAAATGTCCACACACACTGTCACACATGTTTCGATAATTTGTTATAATAAGGTTATTTTTTTTTACATACTCCTTCTTAGTGTGGTGACTTGGGGTCCATAAATATAACAATACAAGCTGATAAACCAAAAAGAACAACTGGGGTAGGTAGGTAGCCGTGGTGGTGCGTAAACTTTACGGTCTGCTCTCTCCAAGACAACTCAATAGCCCAAGTCACCATACCTGTAGTATATTCCATGGTAATAGAAGAACTTTAAAGTTTTTCAAATTGTTGCTATAATTGATTTAAATAAAAATTTGTTGTTTTCTTGAAAAATTTGTTGTTTTCTTGTTATTATAAATTACAGGCTAGGTAGTTTGAGTCCCGCTTATATATCCCACTATAAAAGCAATTATTGGCACTCGAGTCCTTGATCTTGCCGATGGTGCACTGGGCCTTTTGAGCTGCCGTCCTTCACCCAGCAGACCTAACTGGCTGGCGATATTACTACAGGTGATTTGCACGCTTCAAACATTCCAAGAATGCAATTGCACCACGTACCATGCACGTGATACGATTCAGCCAATCAGAGAACAAGAATCCGCAAAGTTAAAGCTGCGCACTTTTACCAGGCCCAAAATATGACTTTTCGCGATAATTCAAAATCTAGGTTGTCCCAAATTGTGCTCCTGGGGAATAATAATAATAATAATTCTATACTGTTACATAATTTAAAAATTATGGCCCCTTATTGTGGGCAGAGTATGTGTCTTTATTTTAAGTGTCCTGATTTAAAAATCATCTGAGTGACTGCATTGAAATAATTTAAGGAGAATACCATAAAAACGTTAAAACAAAAGGAGTAACAACTAGAACATACTTATATTAATATCAACATTAGAACAAAATACAGTCACCTAATTCTCTTCTCCTAATTCTCTTCTCCTAGCTGGGGAGCTAACTTTAGTTTTACGGGACGAACATTTTGTTGAAAACCAGACGTTTCTATTTCTTTTATTTTCGAAGTTAGGCCCCTACCAGTAAGGTTTCCTGCAGCTTCTGTCAAACTGAAATTACTATTTTTTTAATCTCAACTCTTATTTTACTTCGGACATTCCAACAGCCACATTGTTACACAAGTGTGTAACCAGCCAATTACAGGAAGCCGAAGGATTCAATTATACATTAGGCCAGTGACGGTTAAGGTAGTGTGTACCATACTTTCTTCGCCCGAGACTTTGCTGCAATGGGCAGCTCCTCATTTAACCCTCACACCCGATTTCTCGAGTATTTGGCTGAGTGGACCGGGGGGCTGCATAGACCACTCAGGATCCTTAGCTGAGCGTCGACGACGCTCACCCCACAGCTAGTGACAGAGTCGGGAATCGAACCTGGTACCTCAAGCAATACCAGGCCCGGATTAACCAACTGAGCCACTAAGCCGAAAAAGTGAAACAAATTTTTTTTTTTAGTGAAACAAATTTAAAATTTTATCCTTTATTTTACAATCATAATATAATAATATTTATAAGCCTCCGTTTTGAAAGTTTTAAATTTTAATATATTCACATTTCTATTTAAAATTCAATTTAATGTATAAGTCAATAACCGGCCGCTAAAGCCGCGCATTCTTGAAAACAGGATTAAATTGTTTATGATTATACGACAAATAAAAATAAATTTAAAACTATCCGTGGTTTTTTTAAAAATAAATTATAATCTTACCTAAATCTAAAGCCAGCTTTGTAAAATTTACTATTAGATCATAATATATCGTCAATTCTAAATATTTACAATGCAACATTTCATTAATCTACATACAAGCGTACTCCAGCCCCTGCACGCATCCGTTCTTATGCAGCGCGGCTCAAGCCGCGCACGCACGTATTATTTTATACTTTTTGCTTTCTAATAAATATCGTGTCAATGTGTATGTCTAAATGTTTATGTTTTGTGTAAACCGAATCCAATTGAGATTAGTGACAAGGATAAGGACCCAAGTGCCTGTACGGCTTTTTCGGACCCCTGTGGACCACTACTCTTGAAATCGCTCTACAACTATTGAACATTTATAACTGTTATATAATATATAACGTCATTTGACAATTATTATCATTAATCTACAATCTAACTGTCTTGCTGAGGGGGAGGAGTAAACGCTTCACAAACTTAAATACTTACAACATACAAAATTTAAAACCATCAACACGGTTATAGTTAATATCAAGGGCCAATTTGGTATACCTCTATTTCGTTGTAATATCTAGTATAGTATATCTTCACATCTTAATACTATAATGAAATACAATAGGATACATGTTTCGAGAAAGAAAGGTTGGTTCGATTATTAACAAAAGTAAACAAAAGTCCATCATGGACTCCACGGAGTCGAAAAAGGTACACGGCTGCTGTCTGGTGCTGCTAGGCATTTATTGATCAAGATGTTTTATTGTATTGGTGTTTTATGGTTCTATTGTTCGTGACTTATCAAGTTCTAGGTGGGGGTATAAAGTGCTGCTTAAGATACTTCGTCATCTCATGTCCAGTATAATGAATAAGATAGTAAACAATACAGTTTCAGTAGTTGACCCATACAGTTAAGTCCGTCATTACTCACAATTGTTTAATCATCTGTCAATTGTCTAAGTCGTTGTGTGTTTAGTCGCTGAGTTAGCAGTAAGATAAGTTGTTACGCGCGCACGCGCGCGTTTAATCCCGTCGACGTGAGATGTGACAATGAAAACGCTACAGAATTATTGTTTTCGCGCGTTACGTAGAATTTACTAGTGTGTAATACTGGTTAACACTGGGTGTACACTGAGTGTAAGTCGCTAAGTTTCATATACGAGCCGTTGAATATTTCCAATTTTGAGTGTATCGTGAGCATGTTTTACAGTGCAATTGTTCGGTACTAGTGTGTTTGTGTGTATTTATATATATATCATCTGTGGAGTATGGTGTGTGGACTGTGGTAAATAATGTGTTTAGTTGGAGTGTAGTGGTTGTATTTATGAGGAAAGATAAGTGGTTATTTTAGTAACTCACATTAATCAAAACTTGAGCTCATTTGTGGCAAAATTAAGCTCACACCAATCAAGTGTATCATGCTTGAATTGCAATTCTTGTAAAGCAATTTTCAATGTATTCTTAAACCTGTTTGTCGGAGTATTAAAACTTATCTTACTTGATGTTTGTCGACAGCTGTTCCACATGTAGGATGATTGGTAGATGAATTGTGAGGATGGTTGTGATGTGATGAAATAATCCTCTCGTCGTGGTGAACTGTTAAATGATGAGTACAGTGATAATGGTTCCTCTAACTTATTAATTTTGAATAGTTCTAAGAGACAAGTGTACTTATACAGGTTTAATCCAAGTCGAGGCAATCAGCCGACGCGCGGCTTTTATGGTTATCTCTGATATGCATATAATCTGTAATAAAATTTGTATTCCTTATCACTTATGCCATCACAATATTTGATCTTAAAACGCTTTTATTGTAGTGCAATAGAATTTTGCGCTGCGTATTAAATATTGTAGGTTTACAACCTACCAGGACGCGCGCCGAGTTTGACTTGTCGACGGCCCAATATATGGAACAGACATTTTACGAGTATCGCACCCGTTAAATTTAATAATACTTTTTGCCATCATTTTACACTTAAAAGATGATACAATTTTAAACAATTTTTAAAGTAACGCGCGCAGCTTTCTTTTCGAAATATACATTATCCAAGAAAGGTACTTTGGCGCGGCGAGCACTGACCCGCTTTGCGTCGAGTCAGTCTATTAACAATAAACAAGCGGTATATTCAATACTAAGCTTCACATAGCCATGTGCATACGCGTACTGCGTGACGCGCTTGTTTCACAGGTAGAAATCTTCGGCGGTCGCGCGCTTCTGCTAGCGAGAGGGCTCTGGTTAGAGCAAATACTAAGCCACCATAATATTATGAATTCAAATTTTTAAACTTTCTGGGAGTTGAATTTTTTTGAGAAACTTGTTTCCGAGATAATATCAGTTGACCAACAACTTGATTCACGATGTCAATCCTTTGCATTTCGCCGATCTGCATGTGGTTGCGAGAAGCATTATTTGATGCGCGCGCGACCCAGTTGTGCATCGCGCTACAAACCAACAACAAACAATAAATAAATCGAAACCAGCGCGACCAAAATTTGCCACCTTCGGCGGTCGCGCGCTACTGCAAGCGAAAGGGCTCTGGTTAGAGCAACAAATAGCCCGAGGCTAGTGCGCGCCGCGTTAGTCTGATCCATTAACAATGGACAAGAAAATGACAGGACTTCAAATACATTATTAATTGTGAACTTAATGAAGCTTGCTAGTTTTTTTGCTTGCTCAGTTTCTATTCACAAGAAGCTTGAAAAGATCGCAGCGCAAAAGCGCCCCGGCCTGGTAATCGTGA
This sequence comes from Bolinopsis microptera, assembly GCF_026151205.1. Classification (NCBI taxonomy): domain Eukaryota; kingdom Metazoa; phylum Ctenophora; class Tentaculata; order Lobata; family Bolinopsidae; genus Bolinopsis; species Bolinopsis microptera. Next base: position 21,912,701 of record NC_087072.1, read on the forward strand.
ATTTAAATATAATATATAATTGGTTTTAATTGATTTTAAAAATTTCATAAACAATAAAAAGGCTGATTAGTTGTTCCAAATTATATTTTTTGCACTAAAATGGTCTTACTGGGCCGCGCTCAGCCTGTCATTCCGCCGAATCTCTATGTTTATGAACATGATAATAGCCTGAGGTCCCCAGGTAAAAATGGTCATACTCAATACTTTTATTTTTTTTGACATTTAAAGCTATCAAAGTATAATATTCTCTATTGTCCATGTCAATATTTATCTTTTTGTTCACCTCTATTGATGTGATCACCTTTGCATCAGCTTCTTCTCAAGATTGATGATCCAAAATGCTTTTAACGTTACAATTTTTGAACACTCTTAAATTGTTTTAGTGCTTAGATCAAATTGAAATTAATTGCGATTGTTTGTATATTATAGTTCATTGTAATTGCTAATTGCTATCTTATCCACTAACAAAATATTATCCGTATTTAACTAAGTCTCATTCAAATTGCCGTCGATTCTTCTGTCGACTAACGTTGTCCTTGATATATATATATATTTCATGGCTGGACTTCTACACAATAAAAGAAAGCGGTTGTGATTAGATCTTCGAAAGTCTTTGCATCGTTTATTTACATCAATTCTCAAATTATTTGTTATATAGTAGTGTTGAAAGTATTATATATATATATATTTTGTAGCTGTACTCCTACACATTAAAAGTCGGTGTTGATTAGATCTTCGAAATAAGTCTTTGCATCATTTTATTAAACATCGTTATCTCAAATTATTTGTTATATAGTAGTGTTGAAAGTATTAAAACTCTATATTATATATATATATATATATGTTACATGTAAGCGTACCAACTAAAATTAAACTGCCAATAACTTCATTTAGCCGCTTTAAACAGCTAGAGCTTGCCCAATTACCATTACCAGCAGATGGATTCCACAATTGTACACAATATTCAATTTGAAGTACAAGTGTTATCAAGGATTTTATATTTGCTAATGAATAGGAGTTCTATCCCTCACAACCTAATTTCGTACCATTCGATGTCAGATTTTGACGATTTAATCAGCTGGTCCCATTTTAATAATGTATATAATATAATATAACAATAAATAGCAACTGAACCCCTTCCTTAGGATCAAATTTGAAAATTCAATTGTTTTAGTCTTCGCCCATTCCATAAAATTTGCAATAAGTTCAGTTTGCTGTTACCGCGTAGTTTACCTTTGCGTGTGTACTTGTACATTACTATACAAGTACACTATGGGGGATGACCAAACTTTGACCCGATCCCAGGAGTTGATTAAGGAGTTCAACTATGATCAACAGGAAGATGTGGAAGGCTGTGTTGCACGCTGGTCCGATCAGTTAGAAAAAGACCTGCATATGGACTACCGTGAAATTGACTACGAAAGTCGTGAAAAGATCAAGACTAAGGATAAACAGACTCTGTCGCGCTGGGTTGTGGATGCAGTGGACCTTGTTCGTCGGCAGAGTAGTCAGATGTATCTCTTGAAGGAGATCATCGAGTGCTTCAAGACGGAAGCACTAGCAGACAAAGAAAAGGTGATCAGACTGCAGGGCCAGCTGCTGATGCAGAAGGACGAACAATTACAGTTGCTTAAGACGCCTGTTGAGGAGACAGTCCAAACAACGGTGGAGTCAGGGATTCAGAACTATAGTGCAGCTGTTCAACAGAACAGTGCAAGTGGTACGGTCTGCAACAGTAAAATCCTGAAGAAGGTGATGAAGAGTGTGGCTGCAGAGGAGGACAGGAGCAAGAACCTGATCGTGTTTGGGCTGAAAGAAGAGGAGGAAGAACAGCTTCCAGCGCTAGTTACCGCAGTTTTGGAGGAGATCGGGGAGAAACCTCACTTCGAAGCGACTAGAGTCGGTTGGAAGAGGCCAGGTAGTACGGCTATCCGACCAGTCAAGATCACCGTCCCAAGCTCAACAGCGGTTCATCAGATTCTGATGAAAACAGGGAGACTGAGGGAGACGCACAAAGATGTATGGATATGTCCAGACAGATCCAGCGAAGAACGAGCAACAAGGAAGCATCTGGTCACTGACCTGAAGAAGAAGAGGGCGGAACAGACTCATCTCGACCACTACATCCGGTACGGGAAGGTATGTAGCCGTGATAAGAAGTCATCATGAGTTACACTCTCGGACACTGATCAGTATATGAAGGAGTGATGATTATTTTAAGAATTTTCAGACGTTATCTGTATTTAAGAGACAACTATATATTTTGAATATTTTATTATTTGATTGTTTCACACTTTTCATATTTCATAATTTTATCACTAGGTGGAGGTGATGTTATTGAGACTTTGGGCGGCCATAAAACTCCTGTTTTGAAAGTTGTCCTCTGTACTTGTTTCACTGACCCACGCTTTATAGCATTTATACATTTCGGCCCATTTTATATGTTTGTTCGACTTGCTGTACATTTGTATATTTGCTATTTTGTAAAAGTTTCAAATCAAATCATATTTGATTGCTTCTACTTATCTTTAAGAACTGGAAACCCCATTTTTTATGGTCTAAACGTAATGAGGAACTTCACCTAACCATATGCTTTTGCGCCACTGCGGGCGCGCTTGTTTCACAAGTAAAGAGGAGGCGGGCGCGCGTCACTGCAAGCGCAAGGGCTCTGGATAGAGCAATGAGGATCTGAAGTTAAATGACGGAGGTATCAAGTATTTTGATTATCTTGATCAATCATGTGATTTGACACCCTAATTGGGTTCTTTACATACCTGATTGATTACTCTCAACTAATGAAGAAGCATATTATGCTTGACAGTGTAATCTGAATAACACAATGAGACTCAATTCAATCAATTGAAATAAAGAGTGCAAAAAATGAACATTTTCGTATTTGATTTGATGTTTAAACCCTCAATGTGTGATGATCATATATCAGAAAAATGATCTACTTGACTGAGTCATCAGCCTATACTTTAGGGTAGTCATTTTTTATGACCACAAGGCAATTTTTAGATAACAAGTATTTATGACATGACTAGACAACAAAAACAAAACGATATGTTTGATCTTTTCAAGCATAAAATGACAATACCCATCCAAAATCAATTTTCGTATTATATCTCCAATTGAATACAATATTTGTACCATGCAATGCTAAGAATGACACATATTAGCATTTGTGGTTGTATATTTTGAAACATCGTAACTATCAAATTGTAGTTTTAAGAGTTTAATTTATGAGGTATGATGTGACTTTACCGTTACAAATCCAGACTTGTCCAAACTTTGCTGGTTTAAGTTTTAGATTAATTTATCTATTCTACTCCCTAGAAAAAGTGCAGGTGAAACTGCAAAAAAATCCTGCTAAAAGATGAGCACTATGCTATATTATTATATTACATTAGTAAATGTACACTATGGCTACAATTTCTTTTCCCCAACTATAACAACGTGTCATGGCCATGGGTAATTCCAACCATTTGGGAGTCTTTAAGACTTGTCACAGTTGGCTAAGAGGGGTACCTGATGCCAAGTGCAGGTTTCCACATATACATTGAGCCTGTATTATATTTTTCCAAGATATCATAAACATTAATTGTACGTCTGGATGAAGATAATTAGTGGCATATAATATGAAACTGCTTCTGTAACATTATAGATTTTATTGGTGATTGTATGTTAAAACTAACCAAAGCAATGACCACTGTATTTTGCCAAGAGCCACTGCAACCAGGATCAAGAGTGTAGAGGGTCCCACCCTTTCACCCAATCAACCCCAACCAGATTTCTACAAGTAACAAATAACAAGTAATCTTCAGTGGTTTTAGCACATTCATCTTATCAGATCATGTCTGAAATATGTAATTTGATCGTATTTTTCTCAATTTTTCTCGACATGAATTAATCTTAATGATCGATTTTTATAATTCTATATAATGGTGCAGAGGTGAACAATATTATGTTTTAACACGTACCGTGTCGTTGACATTGATTACCCAATCAGCTTCCAGCATTGACCAATCAAATTTACGAATCACTGTCACGTGTCAAAACAAATATGGTTCGACTCCCAACCAGTATCGAGATGAGCTTACCCAGCGCTATCTGCTGCTTGTCGAATATCGTTCTAATCATCCGATATAGATACATGTATACTTAATCGATATGTTTCGGTCTATGATTGCATAAAGTAGTTGTATAAGTATCTATAAACGTTTTGAACGTTTATATCAAATATCATAGGTCTGTCGTATAAATGATTTAAATGTATTTTAAGTCTGTCTCATTCCCGCTTCTTCAAATTAAAAAGGTAATCTGGCCCCTACTCTGCAGGGACCAAATTAGAGAGAGCGATTATAGCCTGCTAATACAACGACACGTGCTTCTAAATTTTTCCAACCTGTTGGGCCCTCTTGTATATGATATACTATATATAATGTACTCTTGTTTACTCCAATCTCTTGTCAAATCTGACCAATTATCTTATTAGCTGACTTTGTAGACGTTATTAGTTGATCTGGTCCGCAAGCAGGTGCTAGCTCGGCTCCCTATTGTATGACATTATCGTCCCTCTCTCTCTCTCTCTCTCTCTCTCTCTCTCTCTCTCTCTCTCTCTCTCTCTCTCTCTCTCTCTCTCTCTCTCTCTCTCTCTCTCTCTCTCTCTCTCTCTCTCTCTCTCTCTCTCTCTCTCTCTCTCTCTTTACGCTCACTCAACCCTGGACCCCTGGTAACCATGACAACGACACATATTTACAAATTTTAAATGTAATTTTATACCCTTTCAAGATAAAGCGTGTTAGGTCTGCAAACTGTTCTCTTTGGTTAGCCCCCTATTGTAAATCGTATCTCAGATTATATCGTTAGTGACCTTAGTCTTTCGGCCCAATGAAGTGTTTCATTCTCAAGGACAAGAAGATTACTGAGGTTAAATTGGGTAAGTCGTATTACTGTTATGTAATTATGTGGCGCTCTAATTTTCGTGATATTGCTGTAGTTAAACTGATTGTGGTGTCAGTGTTACTAATTGACCAACTGACCTGCACATTTAACTCTATTATCTGCAAAACCTTAAACCAACGGTTTAAATTTTCTTCCTTGGTTTTGCTTCAAGACACCTTCATTAACCATTTCGTGATCAGTTGATTGGCATTCTCAATCTCTGCTACTTGTTAGGTCACTACAATAGAACCTGGATTAACTCTTTATAAGCACGTGTCTTAATTACTATTTAAGTGTTCAATTGAGTTCTTCGAAACAAAGCAATTCCTTCTTCTCCAATATCTGTTATACAAGTAATTAGATCTCGTTGCCAAGATCTCACGTAAAGCAAGTAACAGTCAATCTAGCAAGTAAGAAGTACTGGTTTGCTCCTACCAGGTTGGGGATTGTAAGGTGCTCTCATTAGGGCATGCTAACTGCGCTATCTTGAGACCTACTTATTTCCCGTATCCCCGCTGATCCAGGTCATCTTTCCGTCCAACACTTGCGCCAGTTTCTCTTGTTGTTCCGTGTTGTTGTTGTTGCTATGTTTTGGTTGCAGAGACCAGAGTTTCCCGGAGCCCGAGTGGGAGTAGAGTCCCTGGGAAATGTGTCAGAGAGGTACAATCCCACACAGTCTCTATCAGATATGATTGAGCAGGATGAAGTGTGGATCAGGGGGGAGGAGGAGGAGAGTTTGAACAAGAAGAGGGAGGTGCTGAGCTTCAGAGGTCCTCAGCAGAGACATCAGCAGAGACACCACCCAGATAAAAGTATGTGTAACTGTAAGAATATTAACTGATATCTGAACCATTGCAATATGAGACCGTCTTGTTAACTCTCTGTAACGGCTACTTTGTCGTCACACCCTGCGTCAATCAAGATCAAGCACTGCCCAGTGCCCCACCGTTGTCAATCCAATCACTTCTGAAAGTTTAAACACTCTGACCTTGTTGTCATTACCTCGTGAGATTGGAACCAACGGAAAGAGTTTTGTTCAAGTAAAACAAGAGAAGTAGACCCCCGGGTTGTAGACCACATCTGGACAGTAAGCAAAATGTACAAATAATTAATGAAATGAGTGTTTTATGGCTAAAAATAGTGCTTGCTGAGTGTATGGTTGTCATGGTAACGTGTTGCATGACATGCATACAACAGTGATAGTGCTCTTATGAGCTCATCAATAGGAACACGTAGAGCTAGAACGAGACGGAGATTGTATTTTCCACATCGTGTGCATCAGAAAAAGTTCGCTGCTAGTTTTTAGGTCGTTAGTTTTTGTATTTTTCTAGTTTTAACTTGTCAGTAGGATTTATCTTAAAACGGAACCAGATGCAGAGCACAGATAATATGTCGGATAGTGAGGACTTGTTCGATTCTTGTTTCTGGGATAACAATGGTAAGCTTAGTTAGCACTAACAGTTCCATTTTAATGTGATATGTTGGTGTTGTGTTGGAAGGATATTTACTTATTGCTCGCTGCTTGTGAAATGATACAGTGGGATTGTAATAAAATCGCTTGTAGTTTACGCAGTGTAGAGGGTATCAATCACGTGTACATGTCATGGTATGACACTTCAAAACCTACTATTTTTACACGGTTATTGTTCCTGAACGGGGTTGTTAACATCTTTTGTTGTTCTACAGAAGCTTCTAGACCAGAACAAAACATCCTTCGCCTTAATTATAACACTTTGACAATGGAACATGTGTGTGATGTGACTCTTGTTTGGCCCTTGTCGTAATGATTGGATTGTACAGACATGTAGGGTGATCTATCACTTTTGTTCTCATAGCTCTCAATTTGTCTTATCGTGGGAGTGGTATTGTGTAACAAAGTACAACACACAATACCTTTATATCTTTTATTATGTTTATTGGGCGCCCCTTTTTTATTGGGTGCCCCTTTTTTATTGGGTACCCATAATAACCAGCCGTATTGTACTTAAGGCAACTCTATCACAATATCATTACAAACTGTAGGGTAGGGGCTGATGATACAAGTAATGAAACATTAGCTGAAATAGATCCTCCTATATTTGGTAACATATTGTAACGGAAGCAGGCGTAGAGAGTGCAATATAGTACCTCCTTAATTGCATGTTTAACCTCCCCGCCCAGGGAGCTGGGAATACAGTCAACTCCCAATTATTATAAATGATGTCTCCCCCGCCAGTTATTTCATGCCAGTACTTCTGTGAACTCGTTATTTGGGGATGTGTCATGTGTCTAGGACTGGTCGTATATCGGTTTTATCTTTTTTGTGGAGCACAGGTTTCTTTCGTTACCCTCTTTTTACTCGCCTCCTAGCACTGATCCATCATTCCGTCGTTAGCATACCTTTCCAAGAGGAGCTGAGTATCCTCAGTCCTGTTCGTTAATTCAACTGTTAAATTTAGTGTTCCCTTCTGATTTCTTCTTCTTCTGAACACTCCTACAATAAAAAACTCTCTAACGCTTAAAATTCTGAATCTAATCCATAATATCCCGTGTTCAATCTGTGTGTATAAAAGTTGGACGTATAATTAGCGAAAAAAACAAATTCCAGACCAATTTATAACAATAGTCACTAGTCAGTACCAGTTATCATGACATTCTAGCATACATTTTACGATGATGTTCATGTTTGTACTGTGTCTAATCCTATTTGAGATACACCATATTTTGATTTAATCACCAACTAAACTTAAATTTGGTACTTACTAGAACAGGTCCGGAGATTAAAGCGAAGTTGTAAGATTAATATGCTAGGAAGCATCACTGTAAGATCGAACCATCAAATTTGCAACATCACCCTCTGCACTCTGCAATCATCACATTAACCGGTGTTTTAAAGTATATGAGAGTGTTGAAGTTAATGAAGTAACAACTTACTGGGACAACACGTGCAACAATTTACCTTCGCAAGTTATTATATAAACTGATATGACGATCACACAGTCGCAGTAGTTATAAACGGAGTATTTATAAAAACCACCATGTTTTTAATATTAGTGTATACCTCCATGCTTGATGTTTTGTCGATTAAATTACCCTTTTCTGTACATCCCGATACCCTATCTAACAATCCTGTTTCCTTTTTAGATATGCATGAAAGAGAGGGAGGAGTCCCGTCCTACGAAGAGTTACTTCAATTCTGGAAGAGGAGTGGCAGTAGATGTAACAGTTCTGAACATTGTAACGGACCCACTGACTGCGCCCAACAGGTATTATTCGTTTAATCAGAGCACACTTTCGATTTTAACTACATACTTTTTAAAAACGTTATTTTGTCCCGTTCCCACTCGATTCACTGAAATATTGTAACGCTTTTATCTCAGTGCTGCGAAGAAGGACCTCCGACAATAGAACAACATAAGCCAACTAAAATACCTGTCCGACCTAATGGTCCAGCCCCCATCGCCATCTTCCCTCAGAAGTGTGACATTAACCCTTCCCTACCCTGGTCCGAATCTTATCTTAAACTCATGGTTAGTGGCGCTGATTTACAGAAACATATAAAATTTGATTTTATTACAAGTTCTGTCGAATGTCATACTATTTGAAATATAATCTGATAGGATATGTTTTCAAACGCTACATTTAGACGAACCATTGTATAGTACAATTTCTAGTCCCACTTATAAGTAGTCCTCTGCCCACATCAGACCATTGATAAGACCCTGGACTATTTAGTATGCAGCAGAGTGCATGCAGTCCAGGCCCTGTTGAGTGTGAGCCCGGACTATTTAGTATGCAGCAGAGTGCATGCAGTCCAGGCCCTGTTGAGTGTGAGCCCGGACTATGTAGTATGCAGCAGAGTGCATGCAGTCCAGGCCCTGTTGAGTGTGAGCCCGGACTATTTAGTATGCAGCAGAGTGCATGCAGTCCAGGCCCCGTTGAGTGTGAGCCCGGACTATGTAGTATGCAGCAGAGTGCATGCAGTCCAGGCCCTGTTGAGTGTGAGCCCGGACTATGTAGTATGCAGCAGAGTGCATGCAGTCCAGGCCCTGTTGAGTGTGAGCCCGGACTATGTAGTATGCAGCAGAGTGCATGCAGTCCAGGCCCTGTTGAGTGTGAGCCCGGACTATGTAGTATGCAGCAGAGTGCATGCAGTCCAGGCCCTGTTGAGTGTGAGCCCGGACTATTTAGTATGCAGCAGAGTGCATGCAGTCCAGGCCCTGTTGAGTGTGAGCCCGGACTATGTAGTATGCACAGCAGAGTGCATGCAGTCCAGGCCCTGTTGAGTGTGAGCCCGGACTATGTAGTATGCAGCAGAGTGCATGCAGTCCAGGTCCTGCTGAGTGTGAGCCCGGACTATGTAGTATGCAGCAGAGTGCATGCAGTCCAGGCCCTGTTGAGTGTGAGCCCGGACTATGTAGTATGCAGCAGAGTGCATGCAGTCCAGGCCCTGTTGAGTGTGAGCCCGGACTATGTAGTATGCAGCAGAGTGCATGCAGTCCAGGCCCTGTTGAGTGTGAGCCCGGACTATGTAGTATGCAGCAGAGTGCATGCAGTCCAGGCCCTGTTGAGTGTGAGCCCGGAATGCTTGTTGCATACGACCAGAACTTGAAGCACAAGTGTGTCCGTTATACAACAAGTAAACCGTTACACCTTGTTCTCAGGGCCGCAGTGCACGTTAGCTCTCATGCACTGTACTGCCTTCTTATTCGCTCCGCCCTGTCATGTGTTAGCAATACTGCCTTCTCATTGGCCAACTGACTCTGATTAGATGCTTTACTTGCTTGCTCTACGTTAGACGGTGGACAAGCATTGACTAAGTCTCTAGTAGAAAAAATAAACTGCATTACACACACGCAGTCGAATATATCTGGATAAAAAGTAGACATGATGTGTCCAATATACCTTAATTCCCAAAAATTTGGGCGACCAAAAATTTGAGCGGGCCTCTCGCCCAAATTTTTTGCAGACCAAATTTATTGCATAAATCTTTTCCGTTTGCTAAATTTTTTGCTAACCAAACTTTTGGCATTTGGCATGTGGCCCTGAAATCTATAGAAAGATGGCTTTTTCTTCATATCCAAGTGAAATAATATTTCAAATTTTAGTTTTCTAATCTGTCATTCATGGCTTGACCAAGTAAAAAGGCTTATATTTTAAATGAATACTGTAGAAATAACTGTAATAGCTAACAGCTACTAATAAAACAAATGGCTAGAGGTACAGATAGCTAGAGATTTAAACAAGATCTGCAAATGGATTATCATCCACCGTAAAGTCTGATCTACAAGCATCAGTTATACCCGATTTCTCAAAACCTTTCCTTATGTCATCTGGCCTCCCTTTTAAATATACAAAAAGTTCGTTGATCCAACGAGCGTGTACTTCACGGATCACTGTCAAGCGGGTATCAATTTTCACATTGTCTGATGAAACTCCTCCATTGAGCTGACACACTATGTTTTTCGCGTACCAATCTTCGTACTTATTGCGCATGAATTTCTTAGCCAATCCAGGGGCTAAAGAGAGACTAAATATCACTATTGTATATCTATCATTTTGTACTGTGCCATCATCACTGTATTTTTAGTAGTTACTGGGCAGATCGTAAATTTCATAATGTGAAACAACTCAGACTACCACCTACATGCTTAAAATTGAAAGCAAAATGACTGGAATAATAAGGAATACCTTACAAGACATATTTATAACGTACGAAATGTGGCGGTTTTCCGAAAATTTCGCCATATTTTCGGACCGCCAAAATTTCGGTCGTTGTAATAGAATCCGTCGCATTATCTTTAAGCTTATTTCAATGACTGTGCCTTCACTGCTTTATTTTGTTTCTAAAAAGTAATATCAAGTAAAATAAATAAATAAATTCTGGCATCTTGGGACAAATTATCACCACACCAATGACGAATTGAATGTCAAGCAATACAGTTTAAATTTGCATTAAAATACATGTATGTGCTAACATGAAAGTCTTACAGTCTTAATACAGACTAAGTTTGAACATGATTTTACCGAATTTCAGAAATTTCCTTACTGCTTACTGTCACAAAAAATGATGAAAAATACCCTTATTTTCTGTGACGTCCGAAATTTGACGGTTTTTGTTCAATTTCGCCATATTTTCGGACCGCCAAAATTTCGGTCGTCGCAAATTAGGCCGCCATAAATATGTCTTGTAAGGTAATAATGAACTAAGGCAAATATCTAACTGAAATTTTAGTGGAAAATCGTTCATTTTTCGAAGAATTTGTGCCCAAATTTTCGGTCGCCCAAATGAGTTCAAATTTTCTGCCCAAATTTTTCGGGCTCAAATAAATTGTGCTCAATATAATGGCACACAAATTTTTGGGAACTAAGGTACACGGGATGACAGTTTGAAAGAGTTGGTACCCCGCTGCGTTTCCCATTAACATGCTACAACCTGCCCTTCTAATTTGCTAACTGACCTCCTGATGAGGTATTGCCATGGTAACGGCGAGTAACGGCTAGTAACCACCTATTGGGTGTAGTAAACTCTAAATACTTTTACAAAACACCTGGATAATGGGACTGGTTGCCATGACGACCAGATCACAAAGATTGAGAGCCAGCAGCTGCTGCCAGCTCCGAGCAGGTCCTTCTTCTTCCGAGCAGATAATTATAATTGTTTAGCTTCCAAATACTGCCTGCACCGCGTAATTGTTGCGCTAAGCTGTACTTTTTAGTATTTGCGGGTAAAACTGTAGACATGTGTCCATACTGATGATTTAGAAATGTAATTTTTACAGTGTTTATGAGTGGGAACTACCATCCTGTGTGTGGTCTGCTCCTGGGTTGATAATATAATAATAACTTAGCAGGGAAGATTCGTTCCCCTCTATCATATTTAGCGGTTATGATTTATGAAACTTAGGTCTCCAACTGACCATGAAATGAAAGGCATCACAGATTGGTTCACTTAAAAGCCTGTCAGGCTGTCACTTCTGGCCCATTTCAAAGTTTAATGAGCATTACCGTTTAGTGTGCTTGCTCTATCACGTGTCACTAAGTGATGTGGTACAAAGTAGTGTGGTACAAAGTAGTGTGGTACAGGAAGGCACTCAGACAGGTGGAACATGAACTAACGGTCATCTCTATTCTAATTTAGATTAAATTATAGTTTATTGCTGCATCTTGTATTCTCTACTTTACAGAGAGCTAAATTGCTTTATTGTCAAGTTAAGGGTATTTTGGACAGTAGATTGCCCCTAAATTAAGCTTAAGAGACATTTTAAAATATTCCATAATAGTTGTCTGTACATCTAGCTATAATCTTTAAATTGACGGGTTGTATCATTAAATACCACAAATACCACCAGGAGAAGATAGGAGACATCACACAGTTGCTGTGGGGCTCAGGGTTAGAATACAGAGTTTACTCCAAAGTGGAGAAGATACTCTACAACACAGTCGAGGAGCTGTATCCAGAGGTCGTCGACTACAGACAAGAGTTCATCAAGTAAGTCACCTGGATATTATCTACCTTTAATCCCAGTATTGATCTAGGTCAGGGGAACTTTTTTGGTTATTTTTGAAAAAATTCCGCGCCTTTTGAAGCATTAACCGTTATTGGTCGAGGTTATAATTTAGAAAAATTAATCTTCCCGCTTTTTCCGCCTTCTAGAAAATGACATAACTATGACTTTACCCGATCCTGGATTATACGAAGCTACAAACATAATAATATAAGTAGGTCAGGTCAATATCACATACCACTATAATATTATGTCCATGTTCAGGGTATATGGAAGTATATATTGTTGCTCTCTGGCTTCGTTTCTAGGATACCCACACGTAACTGATCAGGTAGGCTCCCTGGCCGGCCCCCTGGCTCCCTGGCCAGCATGCTCCCTAACTCTCACCATAGCAACCATCTAATGGTAACTTTTATCACCTGGATCAAATGACACACAAACTAGATTTGAAATACTCCCGCTGGGAATTGTTCTGGAGTGTTCCACTTAGTGACCGGGAATAAAACTTGGCTCCTAGAAAGCCAGTAATTGCTATTCGCCCCCCCCCCCGGCCCCTGAACATTATTGATTAAGTGTCAATAGTACTGTTGGCTTTGTTGAGTTAAATTAACATCTTAGATTTCGCTATAACAAACCATCATCCATATAATAATACATAAGCATATCCGACTTAATAAATGAGACAACAGCGATCAACCTTTTAACCTTTTAGCACGTCATATTATATTAGAACTTAGACCCTGCTCATTCTGAATATACAACTATAAATTGCCTCCCTTGCAATCTGGGAAGCAATCAGGTTGATTTGTTGCTATTTAACTAAATAACTGATTTTAAAACACATTTCTACCAACATTGTAGGAGGCTATCAGGTGGGGCCGGTTGTATTGTGAGATCTTGTGCGGATTACCATGTATGGAATAAACGCTATCGTTTCCACGGTTACTACATATCAAGCATGCAGATTTAAATGTCGTCTTCGTTATTGACTACCAGTTTGGGAACTCATTGAGGAGTTTAATGGCTGTAGAGGAACCACCCTCAACCACCCTCAACTACCTCCAATCAGTATTTGTTATAAACCACCTGACACGTTAACAGTTCATGAAACGAGGGTGTAAAATGTAATATGTTAGGTACAAAGTAGAGAGAAACATTTCCGCACACACTCGTTTAAAAAGAGTGTAATGGCGTAATGTTGTTCCCAGGTATGTTACATACATTCACCTTACTTACAACTACTTAGGGTCCCACTTAAGACATTATCTATCAGTTGTACACTTCCAAACATCCGCCGTTACCATGACTACTAGTGTAACTTTCAAATGCTTGTAATTTCAATTAGCTGTATCATCTCCCCCAACCTCGGTTTAAAATGATCTATCAGTACTCTCTTACAGTGCGTTTTATAATAATATATATATAGGCTGAGCCTACAATCCAGTGACCTTAGCTTATTGTTGCTGCTGTAATTAGTTACCATGGCAACGTAACAGTAAGGTAAACAATATCTAATTTTACAGCTAGTATCGTATTATCGGTTGCTATGGTTTCTAACGAGATGAACTGAGGCTCAGGAAATTCGAAATATCCCGCCTTTGCCCGGTAGGAATGAGGTGACAATACCGGTGCGCTAATCAGATAATATGTCGCTGTGTATGGGTACCCATTCTTGGTAAAAGGTTCATTAAGGGGATTAATTGAATGGTGTGGAAGTGTTTAATCTGTTTCTTCTTAAACGATACAAGATGAAGTCACACACCATAGCCATGTGCATTTGTACACAATTACAGTTATCAAGATAGGTTTACAATTTCATAAGCTTAAAAGGTAAGGTTCATTTCCCTAAATACGCACGTGCACGAGTATTAGTTATCAGTAGGAACCTGCCATGAACTTGCAGGTATGTATAGGAGCCAAGTATGAAGTGAGGTATTCACCGCCTTCAATTGCAACAGTGAGACTTACAAGGTCCATCTCTATCAGGCAAGCCAGTCTTGCTCAGTATTGCAACTTAAATAGGAATTGGTGCACTATTCGCAAATTATTGAATTTGAGAGTAAGTGTCCACTATCAGCTAATGGCAGTCTAAAATCATCACAGTGCTAGAAAGCCTTGTAAGTGTTTGTTATTTCTCAACAAACCACTACGTGACATAGGTCACATAGGTAGGTCACATAGGTAGGTCACATAGGTAGGTCACGTGACCCAACCTCTCAATCATGACCACTGTGGGACAGTTAGTTGTACACTACATTTAAACATATACCCACTATGTAATCTAACTGTATGAAGTACAGCGCCATGATTACAGGTTATGAAGCAAGCCAGTCTTGCTCAGTATTGCAACTTAAATAGGAATTGGTGCACTATTCGCAAATTATTGAATTTGAGAGTAAGTGTCCACTATCAGCTAATGGCAGTCTAAAATCATCACAGTGCTAGAAAGCCTTGTAAGTGTTTGTTATTTCTCAACAAACCACTACGTGACATAGGTAGGTCACATAGGTAGGTCACATAGGTAGGTCACATAGGTAGGTCACGTGACCCAACCTCTCAATCATGACCACTGTGGGACAGTGGTACACTACATTTAAACATATACCCACTATGTAATCTAACTGTATGAAGTACAGCGCCATGATTACAGGTTATGAAGTACACAAGATGAACAGGTCACTACAGATGCGGTAGTGCTCTACCAAGTATGTATGGTATTTGCCTGAGGGGCCTGCTTAAAATAGCTCATTATACAGGCTCTAAAGCACCTATTCTATAATGTATTATGTACTGCCTTCTTTGATTTGACTGGTTTTATAGAACTGTTCAATACATCATACATGGTATCAAGTCTTTAAACATCACAATGTCACATATTATATTGTCAGCTTGTCCGATCCTATCATTTCGCGAATAACTCTGCAACTCTGTAACATTATTCGTCTAAACTAATATATTATAATAATTCCCACGAATTGACGTTATCATTTCACTAGTATAACTATTTATCTATCAACTTACATTTGCACAAAACGCAACCCTTAACGGATAGTGATTAATCTATATAAGCGATTATACGGTCAGCGTAACTTGAATCAGTTTTCTTTCGATAGCAGAGGTAGAAATTCCCCGCAAGCACGACCAAAGATTAGTATTATCGGAATTAATTAATTGTCTGTTGAGGGTAACTCTTAGGACTTACAGTACATTATGTCGACTTTAATTCGAAATAATCCTAGCAAGTAACTGGGACATATACTACTTGAGTGGACGTCAATACGGAATGCGCGGAGTAAAAGTTACTGAATAAAATGTGTCTTGTTTCATTCACCGTAACATGAAAGTTTAGCGCGTAACTGGTAACGCGCGCGTGATCGACTATTTCCGAAAATTTAAACTATTTTCATTTTCTCACAATTCAGGATAGGAAATGATTTTAAAACTTTGTTTTACCGTTTTCTTCTTTCAGGGACGTTTGTATAATTCCAGAAACCCTAAGCCCATATCCTCGAACAAAGCCAAAATCCTCAAAATCAAAGAAGAAGGAGAGTAAAGTTCGAGAGAAGAAATCAGTAAAATCGATGTTACCAAACAGACTGGGGAGACCTCCCAAGCGGCCACAACATCATGACGGTATTTACCAATGTGAATACTGCACCAGAACCTTCCCCACACCACAAGGTAAAGATATTTATAATTTTATTGTTAAAAACATATTTAATAATGTTTACAAAACGCATATGAGTAATTTCGACGAATCCACTCTAGCCTCTACTTTTAGTCGCTTGCTCGGTAATAATTGTTTGCTATCGAAAATGAACCACTGCTGAACTTTTTCACCCAGCTTTGTTACTTAACTAACTAAACTGTTCTGTTTCAGGAATACAATCCCACATCACCCTATCCCACGCCAACATGCAGACAGAGGAGGAATTTGACCGCTCTACAGGAATGCACAAGTGTCAGTTTTGTAGACGTCTCTTCCCCCAGGTAAGAATATTTCCTGTGTGTTTTATACTTCAGTCTTTATTCGGGCTAGTTCGTAATTTTGCTTCAAATCAAGTTGACGAGAAAATATCTGTCTTCATAGGCGTTTGGGTTGCAGCTGAAAGTTACAACCTCCGAAATCCGAATCTAATTTTATAAATACTTTCAGGAACACGGTTTGAAGACCCACATCTCCTGTACCCATCTACAGAAAGTATACAAGTGCCCTGAATGTGGCAAAGGATTTCCTAAGAAATATGCCATGATCAGACACAGGTCCACTCATGTTAACAAGGATTTCATGCCTCAGAAGTGTCCTTACTGCGATGCTATGGTCTCAGTCAGGTAAACTACCTGAATGATCAATGAAGTCTTTAAAAAGATTTTGAGAAGATCGGTTTTGCTATTTTTTGGAGAGGTTTTGCAACGGAACAACGCTATAGTCAATAATATTGTTCCAGTTGTTAACTTAAGCTCTGTCTGATTCTTAATTTTCGTTCGTTTCAGATACTTCAAATCCCACATATTTACCCGCCATCTGTACAAGACCTACAAGTGCGAGGATTGCCACCAGACCTTCAACGACCAAGCACAGTTCCACAAACACCTCTGGACTCATCCCATGAAGAAGTACCGGTGTGAGCAGTGTCCTATGAGCTTCAACGCCAGCTACAAACTTGAAAATCACCAGAAATCTCACGAGGTAATTTGATTTCAAATCGTTTTGAGTTATATGATACATAGTGTGTGACATAGTCTCTCTGTATATTTAAAAAAAAGTAATTTGATAATATAATAACGACGGAATCATGTAGGCTGACGATAAGACAGCTAAGAGGTTAAAACCAGAGTTAGTGCACCACGAAGAAGAGGTGGAAGAGGAGGAAGTGATAGAAACGTCAGCGGAGGAGTACGACGAGGAGATCACATTCCAAGACGGTAGTCTCATCATCTCATGAAGGAGAATCTGACTCAGCAAAGTTAATAAGCTGTTTTAAGATATTGGGACAACCTGGACGTGGTATGTCGACCCAGTGAACTGAGACGCAGATTCAGATGGGATTAAAGTAAAGCTTGCCAGTGCATATCTAAGCCAAGGTGGTACGATACATTTTGTGAAACTGGGGAATGGATATGCTGAACAATTTCGATAAGACTACAAAATTGGAATAGCTTATAAAGTTATAAGGTTTCTCTTCACTCGCATTCGACGAAAACCTATTGGGTTGTTCATTTCAATTTATATAATGGAACAACGAACTTTTTAGAGTTCATTGTTGCACTTTGCCCCTGTTTATTATGACTTCTCATTCCAAGTTATTAAACGGATCAGTTTCATGATCTTTATTTGGATCTATATATGGAATTTCCGGTATCCTCCCCGTGCAGAAGTAGTTATAGGAATTCAGAACGAATACTGTGAAAATTTTTGTTTGTGTAGAAATTGTTTTTATGTTTATAAATGTTCATTATATTATAGCCATGAAACAGTTTTGCACCTGGTCAATTGTACATTCACTGACAGTTGTAAGTTTGAAGGAGCTTTCACTGTAATATGTAAGTTTTAGCTTAATAATAATATTTCAAGTGTGAACGTTTTATTATCACGCTTGAATCGTGGTATGTAGTTTACGTTAGAATTGCTTAATTCTAAGAAATTCTAGAATGCTATTCTAGAATTTCTTGATTGTGAGGGTTTCCAAATGTTTTGAAGAGAGTGATAGTTAATGTCGACGACAGTTTAACTTTGGTTTTAAATCATCAAATGTACTTTACTGAGGAGCGGAGATCGAAGCTGTGTTGCACTCAACATCTAGAACTTTCTATACGGGTTTTATTCTAGGGGCATTCATTTGTAGATTTATTGCATATAGCACACATTATGTTACTGTAAATAACTTGAAAAATTAAAAGCAAAATATGAAATAACTTGTTTTATTTCCATCATTTTTATTGAAATTATTTTCGCCGGAGTACACCCGCTTCCAGCCAGCTACCATTGGAATGAACTGACTGAAACGTGCAGTAATTTTTAGACAATGTACACATTGTTAAAATTCAAAAGAATTTGAAACATCTTTTAGATCATACAGTAGGATTGTTCTTCAAAAGCTATAATTTTTCGAAAATAAAAATGAGACAAAAGCCAATCGTGCAAAAAATCATGAAAATCTTGAGAGATGAAAATAACATTACATAATAAAATTTAGCCATTTAAAAGTGGGCAAAAGCAAATTGCATATATTTGAGAAATTTCCATTTGAGTTTCTTAAGTTGAAATTAGAGAGGAAATAACTGACATTTAAAACTAGAAACATCAAGCCAGTCTTTTATGGCACAACAACTGGTTCACCACTTTACGTCGTGTCTTTAACAACCTCGTCAAGTTTCTCAGTTCTTTAGTTCTTTAAACTGTATCAGCTGCCTTCAGAACGAGTCTTCCGATCGAAGAGTGGTAGAAGAGTCTTAAGAAAGGAGTGTAACCTCTGCTTTTGTAGCCCTCTTTACCTGGTATTTGGGACGATAACCAGGGGTGACAACCCTGTTCCTCCCTGTAATGGTTTCCCACATGTACACTCTAAGATGAGAGACCCTAGACACCAGAATGAGAGGGTTGAGGGCCGCGTTTAAGAAGAAAGGAATGTAGCCTGTCGCGTAGAATCTGCCTTTATAGAAGGCCCTCACTTTTGTTGTACAGACTATTAGAGGTTGGTAGAGAGTGAAAGCTGAACAGGCTATAAAGAGAGTTCCAATCAGTATGATTGTGCCGCTTATCTGCCTCTTTTCCCGTATGTCTCGCTTAGGATCCTCAGTAATGGCATTACCTGTTTTCAGCAGGAATATGACCTGAATTATGGTGGTGACTAGGGTGATACTAGCGCACAGAAACACCGGAGATGCAGTGTATATCAAATCAAGATAGCATTCATTTGTACTGTTGAAAATACCTCCCATGTTTTGAAATACCTTCCCTTTGTTGGGTTGGTAGAAGTAGCCGGCTAGAACAAACTCACCCTCAAACTCTGATTCACTTAAATTGTATCGTGAATACAAGAGGACTCCAGTCTCTAGTGAAGATATAGCAAGCCAAATGAAGAGCCAGACAAAGATAGAGATGATGGCTGGTTTTCTTTTTACACTGCTAAAGGGCGAGACTATGTTGATGGTTCGAATCACGCTGAAGATCATACTCACGAAAGCAGACACTTTGAAGGTTACAACTGTTAGAAAGTAGCTGGGGATGATCAACCAGAAGATAGGATTGTAACCTGAATTTTTGAGGGCTATGATAGTGATGAAGATAATGGAATGGATACCAGCACAGACCCCGGTTAGAAAATCGCTGGAGCTTAGAATAAAGTAAAGAAAAGGAATCAGATTCTTAATTTTAGGCCAGTAGTAAGTCATGATACCGAGATTAAGGATAACTGCTCCAGCACATAATATAATAGTCACTGCAATTATGACAGCGTTGAATTCTACGCCGAGATATGCTGGGTTCAGTCCAACGATTTCTGGAACTCTCTGCACAACATCGGGGTCAAATGTTCCGGATACTATTCCTCCTGGACTGTTATATTCAGCATCGGGGTCAAATGTTCCGGATACTATTCCTCCTGGACTGGTATATTCAGCCCCTGTCGTGTTTGCACTGGTAGTGAAATTCGAATAGAGTCCAGTCATAGGAATTGGCGTCATCTTTAGCTGCTGTTTACCTAGAGGAGGGGTGTAAATATTTTAAATCGCTGTGACATTTTTTTAACGGTACACATAAAAGATGGTGATGACGAAATTACGAGTGCAACAGTGCAGTACAAACACAAGGAATTTCGGAATTTTTTTTGGCCAGTTAAAACCAGTTATAAATGAAGCAAACTCAATAAAACATGAGACCGGAGCGACTAGCCGAGCCTATAAAAGAACATCCAGTAACAGCTTTCGAGACTGGGACAGCAAGGAAGAGTGATTTTTCATCATCCGGGCCGTACAAACATGAAATTAGATTAAATCAAATGCAACCGAAAGTAAAAGCAAGTCCGCCTTTAGGAACGAGTGTATCAATCTACACGGTAAATCGATTACGTTAATCTAACAACAATAGGCTTACATTTATCAATGACGTCATGGCCAAAAGGAAAGCATTGACACGAATGAATGGAGCAGGGGAATGGGCGATTTCATTTAAAGATTCTAAAGTGGCATCTTATCCAAGGACTGTGAATCGTTCAAAATTAATTAAAGATCTTATTATTTGCACTACTTTTAATAACAAATCATTTAAACTTTATTTTATAGCCATGACTCCACACACCCATAGTCATTGGTCAACACGTACCTAGAAGTATGTATAATACTCATGACACCATGAATGTGATTAAAACGATTACCATAAACTTCTACGCTCAAAAGAGGGCTATAACACTTAACAGTATCTACATTTGCCCGGACAGATCAGTGGAAGAAAGGAGGTCTCTACGACCTTCAGAAGCAAAGGGTCAGCTGCGTCATTGGGTCAATATGGGCGTGGCCCTCCTGGGGTTTCCCCACGATTAAACAAATGTCTTCACTCGGAAATCGTTTATTCATACATACCTTTGGGACGGTCTGTGCAAAGTTTCGTGAGTATCTAGAAATTTGCAGGTACATGTCCATAAATGACTAGACTAAATGCAAATAGGAGACTGAGAAGTAAAGGCAGGCAGGAGGAGTGATCATGCTCTTTATACTGTTTTCCTTTTGTGTCACGTTGGATATCCATTCAAATACGTAATGGATTTGGTAGATTTTACATAAGAAAATGGGTATAACCGCGTGAATCAAATAACAACAGAACAAAAGCGCGGAGTCATGTGGTGACTAAGAATATATCCTGTTGGCTCGAAACCTAAAGAAATCTATTAAATCATCGGGCTGGGTTTCAAATAAAATTGAAATGCGGATTCTTCAAAATGCGGAATAACAAAGCAGTTGAACTTGAGGTTATAACGTAATTTTAACTTTGTGCTCTCATTGTCCAACCCTATTTTGTACACTGTAGCGTCCTTCGAGTTTTGGGTACATAGACTATTAGTATTACTAACATACAAAATGTATAGTATGATACGTAAGTTTAATTTCGGTGATCAGTTTTTATCTTTGTACTTGACCCATAAATAAAATCATTATGTAAGGTCCTTAATGGCCAATGGGGAAGGATTCGCCATTTCACATTTGTGGCACTAAATGTTAATGACGAAATAACCATCAATGGCGATGACCGAGCGTTGTTAATCACTCCAAATTCAAATGTAGAGATTCTTCTTAAAGAAATTTTGATTATCATTTCATGCATGGCGCTTCCTAGTAGTCAAAACCAACTTCAAACTTAAATTAAAATAGAAATATATGTGAAAGTCGATTCTGAAGGACCGCACATAAAGGCCTCATTATATTTTTATGGGATAAAATACTCCCTGACGAGTTATGGCCGAAAAATGTTTTTATCACTTCTGTTGTCATTTGTTCAGGAAGTAGGTCAAATTTCTTGTCAAGTTTGGGGTTTCAGTCATAATTTTTGGGCTAATATTTGGGTTACGGTTTAGGTTACAGTGCAAGGTGATGGTTTCGGATTATTTGTCAATTAGAACGTGTTAAAGTTAGTCACGTGACAGCGAGCGTAGAGTGATTGATTGTCATTTGTTGTCATTAAGGAAAGGTTCCGTCAAAATTGAAACGAGTTGACCTAAAAAAGTGGTTATTCAAGTTTAACCATTTGTCATTGTTTGACATCTTTTAAGATATTTGACATTTTTGCTGTTCGATGCAGTTTTTGTTGTGGCAACATAGTCACCATAAAATTCTAAAGAAGACCTAGTATCAATATAGTTCGTTTTTTTTCGATACTCAATAGTACCAGGCAATTTATATTAGGTAATATAATGAGATATTGGTGGATCGGAATTTGAATTTGGAAATAAAAATACAGCTTTTGCCAGCACTGCTTATCAATCTACTAAAAACTAACTAATCTTCTGACAATTTATACACATTTTAAACAATGACTTCAATTACCTTCAAATTCAAGAAGTAAGAACAAATGTAAAATACCATCACAAAGTTGAATCTCTTTTTTAAATAACTTTTTAAAGTAACAAATATTCACTAAAACTAAACTGAGAATAAATATCATTTATATATTATACTACAAGCTAAGTACAATAGAAATTTTAGAAAGATCAAAATTGCATATTTGAAGATGATAGAAATAGAATAGGTAAAATGCAAATAACTTGAAAGCAATATTAATTTGAGAATTCAACAGCCATTTTGCTTCATTATTCCAAATTGAAATGAAAATATTTATGTACAAAGGCTGAATGATTCGACAGAATTCTTAGTCTTACTTCACTGTCTGTTTTTGTCACAACTTTTACAAGAGCAGGGAAAGAGAATCAATAAAACAAAATTACTAAATCACGACATAATATCGCAATGTCTCAATAGGAGATCAGGGTGAGGTGAAATGTTGCACTCCCGAAAGAAATGAAAATCCACGAGCGGGAACTGGAAGACGAAGTTTCGGCGCTCAAACAGTCTTGTGTGCTCCAATCCCCATGACAACGTGCTTTTTACCATCTCAAGAATGTTTCCAGTCTTAAAGCCCTTCTGTAATCCCATTATGACTGAACACTATTCCCGGAGATGTTACGAATGAATCTCCCGAAAAGAGAAGAGGATGAAGATTGAGAAATGAATGTCGACAATCTGTCAAGTCTGCTCTCCGCGTGTGTAGGACGACCCTGTGTCTGCGCGCTCCTGCAAGTTAGGATGCCCCACATGTAGGCTTTCAGCTGGGAGACTCTAAGTACCAAGATCAGGGGGTTGAGGGCTGAGTTGAGGAAGAAGGAGATATATCCTGTTACATAGACAATGTGGAGGTAGGAGAACCTCATACCATAACAGTTGTTCAGAGGTTGGTAGAGAGTGAAAGTTGAGCAGACTATAAAGAGAGCTCCAATCAGTATGATTGTGACGCTTATCTTCTTCTTTGATCGCATGTCTCCTTCAGGATCACTAGTCACTGCGCCGCTACTTTTTAAGAGGAATATTACTTGATTATGGTGGCAATCAAGGTTATACTTGCACAGAGAAACACCGGAGATGCGGTGTAGATTATGCCGATGAGACATGCCGCAGTATCTGGTGAACCTTTGTAATCATCCACACGGTCACCACCTCTGCCGAAAGCTCCGTCCATTAGGCTGCTTTGAAAAACCTTACCTTTATTGGGCTGATAGAAGTAACCGATCAGAGCAATCTCTGCAATTTGAGTTTGAGGACTGTGTGATTTCACTTTAAGCACCTGCTTTACGATCAGTCCAATCTCTAAGGAAGATATAGCAAGCCAAATGAAGAGCCAGACAAAGATAGAGATGATGGCTGGTTTTCTTTTTACACTGCTAAAGGGCGAGACTATGTTGATGGTTCGAATCACGCTGAAGATCATACTCACGAAAGCAGACACTTTGAAGGTTACAACTGTGAGAAAGTAGCTGGGGATGATCAGCCAGAAGATAGGATTGTAACCTGAATTTTTGAGGGCTATGATAGTGATGAAGATAATGGAATGGATACCAGCACAGACCCCGGTTAGAAAGTCGCTGCAACTTAGAATAAAGTAAAGAAAAGGAATCAGATTCTTAATCTTAGGCCAGTAGTAAGTCATGATACCGAGATTAAGGATAACGGCTCCAGCACATAATATAATAGTCACTGCGATTATGACAGCGTTGAATTCTACGCCGAGATACGCTGGGTTCAGTCTAACGATTCCTGGATCTGTCTGCACAACATCGGGGTCAAATGTTCCAGATACTATTCCTCCTGGACTGGTATATTCAGCATCGGGGTCAAATGTTCCTGATCCCATTCCTCCTAGACTGGTATATTCAGCCCCTGTCGTGTTTGCACTGGTAGTGAATTTCAAATAGAGTCCAGTCATAGGAATTGGCGTCATCTTTAGCTGCTGTTTACCTAGAGGAGGGGTGTAAATATTTTAAATCGCTGTGACATTTTTTAACGGTACACATAAAAGATGATGATAATGAAATTACGAAATGAAATATTTGGGACAGCTTGTGTTATGCGATATAACCAGAATGAGAATCTTAATCGACCAATGATTAAATAAAGTTGACATTAAACGTATTTCGATTTTATTTCATTGTGAAATTTTCGACCGATAAACATTTTACAATAACATTAGTGTTGAACGGTGCAGGCACGTAGCCAGGGGGGGGGGGGGGGGGGGGGGGGGGTCAAAAAGTCAAAATCTTAAGACGATGAGGCCTGAGTAAGTCGTAAATTCTGATTGAAGAATTCAATTGCTGTTGTGAAGTTACCAAATTTACGTAAGTACTTGATTATTTTCAATCCCAGTTTATTGCTGTCCTACAAATTTCTTTAATGCCAAATGTCGTCTAAAACACCCTATTTCGCAAGATTTTTCCGGGGGGTTGCGCCCCCTAGCCCCTGCCGTGGGGCTGCGCCCCCAGACCCCTGCCACAGCTTGAAAAATCCTGGCTACGTGCCTGGAACGATGAACCAGATATTTGAAGCGGATATTGAAAGAGACGCAACAAATACAAAGGCTAGACAGTGAATGATCTAGAAGATCTCTGTATAGAGAAAATCTAAATGCTAAGCTTGTCCAAAATTTGAGGAATTATTGGTATTTTCACTAATAAGCAAACAATAGAAGTGAATTTTTGACAATCAAGCGTCAGATCAAATACATTTTGTTCATAGTATCGTTACTTGGGGACCCCAGGTTATAATGCTCGGCGGGATGAGAGGCTGATAGTATGGACGGTTACTATGGTTACTATGGTTACTGAGCGCCGCGCCCAGTAAACAGTATCGGTGCCAGACGCATCCGACAGTTCCATGTGGTGTCGTTGTAGTGAATTGTGGTACAATAAATAGTCAGAACGGGACACTGAGCACTGTATTTTATGCTTTAAAATGTAAGTCTGAAAATTGCAGAAGAAGATAAAATTGTTCGAAAGGAACAAGCCCCTGTAAGCAGTATTCTGAATTAATGGTATTACTTCTGTGTTTCATTTGTTGCATACTATTGCCGGGTCAAAATCGAAGCCTCAAAATCGAAGCCTCAAAATCGAAGCCTCAAAATCGAAGCCTCAAAATCGAAGCCTCAAAAACAGTGGTCCCGCGCCAGATTCCAATCAACACCACTTGTTGAAAGATTAAAGCTTGAAGGGGTTGGTAACAGTCGAATTAACATACTAATCATTGATGTTCAGCAGTGTATTTGCGTGTAGTATTAACAGAGAAAGATGAAATCATCGGAATACTTAAATTTCAATACCTATAACTATGATTTCATCGTATTATGTTTCCCCTTCCCAAAATATTTATTATTTTTAGGATTGATACGACAAAAAAAGTTTGACCAAGATGAGAAATAATATTAGCTGTATAGACTATAGGGTGGTGACTGAAAACAAAGCAATGGAATTACTACTAATGGTTGACTGGCAGCAGGACATAGTCAATTCAAATAGTATGATTTTGTGATCAATAGAATTAAGAAAACAATGAGATTCTGGAGTTCATTCAGATTCATGCTATAATAAATGTCTCAGCAATTATAAATCGGCTCACTGGTACAAAAGGTATCTATCAAGCTGAGATCGGACGAGATGATCTAAACGCTCTTCAGGACAGGTCATGCTATTGCTATTGTGACGTCTTAGCTTGGTAAGATATAACCAAGAAATATCTTTATAATTCAATAACACTTGGTGGTCAGATGACAAACTTACCTATAGATGTGGATACTGGCGGGGAGGTGATCATTGTTTGTTTACGTTTTAGTGGCGCCTCTATTAAGCAGGTCAAAGAGGTGATCATTGTTTGTTTACGTTTTAGGTGGCGCCTCTATTAAGCAGGTTGAAGATGTGATGCAAATTTTGTATTATCGAAGGCTTTTTACACTTGTAACGCCTTCTTGTTACCCCCCTTTGAAGGTCCCGAATTATTTTCTGAACGAAAGCTCAAAAATAACCGAGAAATCGACCTTCGTTTAGCCTATTATATAGAGTATATTATTTTTTTAAATTATTGCACTAAGACAGGGACATTTCAACTGGCGCCATGATCAGGTCCTACGTGAAATCATGAAGACTGTTTCATCACAGATTGACGAGTTTAATTCCGACATCGCCAAGGAATCGAAGAGGGCACCGTCGGTCTTCCACAAGGCGGGCAATAAGCGCGAGAAGTTTACCCTAGCTGACCCAACTCATCATAAGACCCAAAGATATTTTTTTTCAGATGCCAACGACTGGAAGATAATATTTGATGAGGATGAGAGACAGAGGAACTTCCCGCAGCACATTGCAGCTACACCACTAAGACCTGATGTAGTGATCTATTCAGATAAAGCAAAGAAGGTTTATCTAATGGAGCTAACTTGTGGAAATGAGCAGAACTTTGATGATCAAGAGAAGCGAAAGATGAAGAGATATCAGCAGCTGACAGAAGAGATAGAAGCCAACGGATGGGCTTGCAAGCTCCAGAAAGTAGAAGTGGGAGCTCGAAGCATTTACAACTATAGCCTCCCAACCTTTATGAACCACCTGAACGTAAAGAACAAAGAGAAGAAGAAGGCCTGCATGAAGATCGCTGAGATCAGCCTGAGGGCATCGTATACCATCTATTTGTCCAGAAACACTACCATATGGACAGATGATTGGGAGTTAGTCAAGAGACCAGTAATAGCATAGTAGGAGCGTAGAATGTTTGGGCCCAGAAAAACATGAAAGTGATGATGCTGTGTTGTTGAAAGACCTTCGACCAATCAAAGATGTACCTCATCACGCCAAGCAGTTATGCTTGTAGGTGAATATACACTTATAGAGTACAACAACTTTATAACACTCCTTAGTCGATCGAATGGGCGCGGTCACGGTCGAATAGGAAGAGGGGTCGAATGATATTGATAATAAAGATCAAATAATAATAAATGAGCTATTAAATGTGGTAGATATAAGTTAAGGATTCTCACCGTTATAGGACGTAGGTACCATAACTCTATAGCCTATAATACTAATAGTACACTGTACTCTACTATTAGACTTATAGCGGATAATTCCAGCTTTCTACTGCAATTGATCAATAATGGTTGACTACATTGTCCCTTTATCCATGGAATGCTTACATGAGTTTACAGCTCGATAATACGGATATTTAATAAGAACAAACTAATTAACTAGAAATTTAGTGTTTAAGGGAAAGGGAGAAGCCCATGGTATCTCAATATAAATAGGGTTTTACTTAGTAGTGCAAAATCGGTACTACTATTAAGAGGGGGGGGGGGGGGGGGGGGTCTTTAACTACTATTAACCTTTAGTTGTACCTGGCTCCTAAAGTAAACTTGGCTTCTAAAGTTTAAAAAATTCGAGTCGGAGGTTTACACAAAGAAAGTATGACAACACAAGATATTGCACGTGAGGCTCTGACAGGGCTTCTACTGTCTCATTCATATCATGGTGATTTGGAGGAGACAGACGACTCACTTCACAGTTAAAAGACAAATCAGTTGTTTAACATGTGGCGAGAGAAAGGTAATACATTATTGATACGTGGTATTATAATATATATAAGGTATAATATAATAATAATATAATATATAAGTTACATTCTATCATATCAGTATCACATATTAGTATCACAGCAACTTATTTTTATGTATCAGAAGACGCTTACTGGGCCGCGCTCAGCCTGTCATTCCGCCTAATCTCTAATGAACATAATAGCCTGGGGTCCCCAGGACCAGGTAAAGAAGACACAGGCGCACTTATTTTTACTGTTCGATAAAAAGTACCAATACAACTATTGAAATTACGAATGGAAAACAGAGTTGAAAAACCGTTTAATCTAACTTTGCAAATTTAAAGACGCGATTCTATTTTGCAGGTTCTGAATACGATACACTAAATTTAAACAGTGATTGTGTGTTCAGCAGGTGCTTTATAAGTTGTTTCAGATATCCAATCAGTCCCAAATCTTTAAAACATTTATATGCGGCAAATGAACAGTTTTTTGATGGAGCTTTGCCTTGAAATTTTCAAAACAGCCTCCATGTCACATGTAGATTGTAGAATCATCAATTTATTAACACTGGACAATCAGTCGCCTAATTGAGACACCCTGTAATCTGCATATAATCACAGTGCTGCCGCTGGCAAGCATGCCCGCCGCTATTATACTCACTATACTATTTACCCCCTATACTTATACCCCTTTTACTGTTTTTCAGGCGTTTAGACTCACCGAAAGTAGTTCAGCAGGCATATTTTAAGTTCAAAACATTCTAATAGTAATTCAATGTCAAATATGACAGGAATAAGAAATAGTTATGTAGAGGTTTTTAAGAAATTTGTGCAAAATACGTGCGTGCCAACAATGTTATACGAAATTCGGTGAAAACCCAAAATCTCCATATTCAGGTGCCTTAAAAACCATGTTAAAATTGAATTAGAGATCTGGAATTTTGCAGGATGTCAAGATTTTTACTTGACCAAATTGACTGTAAAAAAGTTTCAAGTTTCAGGAGTATCGGGAAGTGGGTTTTCTGGAAGTGGAACCCCTGTTTTACAACAGATTGTCGTGAAGTACATATTATATATATCTATATATCACAATGCTGGCAAGCATGACCGTCGCCCTTATATTCACAATACTATTTACCCCCTTTACTATTTACCCACCTTTACTATTTACCCCCTCTACTATTTACCCCCTTTACTATTTACCCCCCTTACTGCTTACCCCCATTCTAATTCGATGTTAAAGATGACAGGAATAAGAAATAGTTATTTGGAGATTTTCAAGAAATTTGTGCAAAATACGCGCCAGCATGTTATACGAAATTAGGTAAAAAACCCAAAATCGCCATATTCAGGTGCCTTAAAAACCACGTTAAAAATGAGTAAAAGATCTGAAACTTTGCAGGGTGTCTAGACGTTGACCAAATCGAGTGTAAATGAAATTTCAAGTTTCAGGAGTATCGGGAAGTGGGTTTCCTGGAACCCCTGTTTTACAACAGATTGTCGTGAAGTATAGTATAGTGGTGGTATATATATTATGTATAGACGCTTTGGCAGTCAATTGTAGCCTACATTTAAGTGTCCGTAGATTCAAAAGTATAAACGATACAGTCATCTCCAACCATAGGTCTTAAAGATAATCGTTTACACTTTAGTTTACATTATATCAAAAAACAATTTAACGTCATCGTCACCACTTGATGACGTCATCAAATTAAGCGTTTTTAAATCTTGATTATTGACAAAATAACAACTTTTCAAATCAATTTAACACCATTAAGGAGTAATTTTATTCAAAATCTGAGCAAATTTTCACCTTAGATAATTGTTCAAGCATTCTAAAAATCTACCGGAAAATGTTTCTACCTTGCTCCTTCATAAAGATATTTGCTATTGAAGTTAGTGCTTTTTTGAAGAATAATTTTATAAAAACACAAAAGTTGTGAATTAGTATTCTCTGGTGTTGGGCCATCTCTTGGGTGGTGGAGCTCAATTTTGCTTCTTAAAGGTCTAAATTGTGTTATAGGCTAGTTTTAAAGTTGAAAATCGAAAAGTTGCACACGTGGGGACACGCCCAAATTGATACAAAATTGCTAAAATCACTGAAAATTGTTATTTTCACGATTTTTATCAGCTTTGGAGTCCCGTTGTGATGCGAGTTCTTGCTAGAATATTCTGAAACTTTGCACACTTATTAAAATACATAAGAAATACGAAAATTCAAAATTTTACGGTGATTTGATATTGGATGCGCACGCAACGTCCGCTCAAAGTTTGCAAAAAGTGAGAACTTCACTCTCTTTATTTCGATTAGATTTAGTTCCTGCTTTAACAGTAACATGACAGTTAAATGACATTATATTTGAGTTTAGTGCCAACTTGATAGATTATATAGTTGCATATTCAATCAGTGATCGACAGATATGCTTACCTAAACACAAGGAAATGTTTTTAAAGGAAAAATTTTGAAATTGTTGAAACTTCCTCCTTATTAATGAAGATATCAGTTTATATTTCGACTTTATAAAATACTCTGACATTACAATCAAAAAGAGATGATATTTGACCAAAACCCATAATCATGGGTAGAGTGGACCGCTGCCAGTGTCTCTCTTTCCCAAACAAAAGGAAATGATATTAATTTGACTGACCGTTCTCAAATGCAAATTCATACCGAGAATGAAATCGGTCGCTCGCTTTTCCCATTCATTCACGGCTTACGAATTGTAATAAAGCTTATTGAATATAGGAAAAGCGAGCGACCGATTTCATTCTCGGTATGAATTTGCATTTGAGAACGGTCAGTCAAATTAATATCATTTCCTTTTGTTTGGGAAAGAGAGACACTGGCAGCGGTCCACTCTACCCATGATTATGGGTTTTGGTCAAATCTATATATCTAATTTGACCAAAACCCATAATCATGGGTAGAGTGTACCGCTGCCAGTGTCTCTCTTTTCCAAACAAAAGGAAATGATATTAATTTGAATAACCGTCCGCAAATGCAAATTGATACCGAGAATGAAATCGGTCGCTCGCTTTTTCTAATCAATAAGCTTTATTACCAATTACAATTCGTAAGCCGTGATCGAATGGAAAAAGCGAGCGACCGATTTCATTCTCGGTATCAATTTGCATTTGCGGACGGTTATTCAAATTAATATCATTTCCTTTTGTTTGGAAAAGAGAGACACTGGCAGCGGTACACTCTACCCATGATTATGGGTTTTGGTCAAATATCATCTCTTTTTGATTATAATGTCAGGATAATTTACAAAGCTGAAATGTAAACTCATAACTTCATTAATATTTATATTAATAATTAGGAGGTAATTTCATCGATTTCGAAATTTTACCTGACTGAATATGGCACTTTTTACTCATTCAAGTTGGCATTAAATTCATATATAATCCCATTTAAATATCGCGGGAAAGCAGAATTTATTCGAAATCACGAATGAGCAAAATTCTCACCTTTCGCACGTGCAAACTTTGAGCGGACGTTGCGTGCGCATACAATATTGAATCACCGTAAATTTTTGCATAGCAGTATTTTATATATAATTTAATAAGCATGCAAAGTTTCAGGAGATGTCATATAGAACTTGGATCACAACGGGACTCCAAAGTTGATAAAAATGGTGAAAACAGCAATTTTCAGTAATTTTAGCAATTTTCTATCAATTTGGGCGTGTCCCCACGTGTGCAACTTTTCGATTTTCAACTTTAAAACTAGCCTATAACACAATTTAGACCTTTAGGAAGCACAATCGAGCTCCACAACCCAAGGGATGGCCCAACACCAGAGAATACTAATTCACAACTTTTGTATTTTTATAAAATTATTCTTCAAAAAAGCACTAACTTCAATAGCGAATATCTTTATGAAGGAGCAAGATAGGAAAACTTTCCGGTAGATTTTCAGAATGCTTGAACAATTATCTAATATGAAAATGTCCTCAGATTTTGAATAAAATTACTCCTTAATGGTTTAAAATCGATTTGAAAAGTTGTTATTTTGTTAAAAACCAAGTTATAAAAACACTTAACTTGATGACGTCATCAAGTGATGATGATGACGTTAAATTATTTTTTGATATAATGGAAACTGGAGTGTAAACGATTATCTTCAAGACCTGTGGTTCGAAATGACTGTATCTTTTATACTTTTGAATCTACGGACACTTAAATGTAGGCTATAATTGACTGCAAAAGCGTCTATACATACATATATATATAGTATATATTTTACCAAAACCCATAATCATGGGTAGAGTGGACCGCTGCCAGTGTCTCTCTTTCCCAAACAAAAGGAAATGATATTAATTTGATTGACCGTTCTCAAATGCAAAATGATACCGAGAATGAAATCGGTCGCTCGCTTTTCCCATTCATTCACGGCTTACAAATTGTAATAAGTTTCGATTGATTACATCAATCAGATGCTGTACAAATCTCTTTGGGTTGCGTTCGGGTCGATACCTAGTATTTCGGGGTAAGGGTGGTAGTTATTACTTATTGAATTAGCTGAAGTTTATTGAATCTTTATTGCCGAGTACAGCTGCCTTCGGGTAGTTCTTCTTAATCTATTACAATTGTAAATGAATGGGAAAAGCGAGCGACCGATTTCATTCTCGGTATCATTTTGCATTTGAGAACGGTCAATCAAATTAATATCATTTCCTTTTGTTTGGGAAAGAGAGACACTGGCAGCGGTCCACTCTACCCATGATTATGGGTTTTGGTAAAATATCATCTCTTTTTGATTATAATGTCAGGGTACTTTATAAAGTCGAAATTTAAACTGATATCTTCATTAATAAGGAGGAAGTTTCAACGATTTCGAAATTTTTCCTTTAAAAACATCTCCTTGTGTTTAGGTAAGCATATCGGTCGATCACTGACTGAATATGCCACTTAATACTCATTCAAGTTGGCATTAAATTCATATAATTACATCAAACTGTCGTGGCAAAGCAGAATTTGTTGGAAATCACGAATGAGCAAAATTCTCACCTTTCGCACGTGCAAACTTTGAGCGGACGTTGCGTGCGCATCCAAAATTGAATCGCCGTCAATTTTTGCATGTAATTGTTTTATATATAGCTTGATAAGCATGCAAAGTTTCAAAGTATTTCAAGAAGAGCTGTAATCACAACGGCACTCTAAAGTTGACAGAAAATGACGAAAACAACAATTTTCAGTGATTTTAGCAATTTTCTATCAATTTGGGCGTGTCCCCACGTGTGCAACTTTTTGATTTTCAACTTTAAAACAAGTCTAATGCACAATTTATACCTATAGGAAGCAGAACTGAGCTCCACAACCCAAGGCATGGCCCAACACCAGAGAATACTAAATCGCAAAATTGACGTTTTTATAAAATAATTCTTCAAAAAAGTACAAACTTTAATGACGAATATCTTTATGAAGGAGCAAGCTAGAAAAACTTTCCGGTAGATTTTCAGATTGCTTGAACAATTATCTCAGATAAAAATTTCCTCAGATTTTGAATACAATTACTTTTTAATGGTGTAAAATCATTTTTAAAAGTTATTACTTTGTCAAAAATCAAGTTTTAAAAACGGTTAACTTGATGACGTCATCAAGGGGTGTTCATGACGTCAAATAATTTGTTTATACAATGTAAACTAAAGTGTACACAATTATTTTCAAGACCTGTGGTCGGAAATGGCTGTATCTTTTATACTTTTGAATCTATGGACAATTAAATACAGGCTACAATTGACTGGCAAAGCGTCTATCCCTGAATATATATATGTATGTATATAGATATCACGACAATCTGTCGTAAAACAGGGGTTCTAGAAAACCCACTTCCCGATGCTCCTGAAACCTGAAACTTTTTTTGCAGTCGATTTGGTCAACGTCTAGACGCCCTGAAAAATTTCAGATCTCTAACTCAATTTTAACATGGTTTTTAAGGCACCTGAATATGGCGATTTTGGGTTTTTTACCGAATTTCGTATAACAGTGCTGGCGAGTATTTTATGCAAATTTCTTAAAAATCTCAACATAACTATTTTTTATTCCTGTCATCTTTGACATCAAATTAGAATGTTTTGAACTAAAAATAAATCTGCTGAACGACTTCCGATGAGTCTTAATGCCTGAAAAACTCCTGCCGGAGGCGGCGGCCTTCGGCCGCCGCCTCCGGCCGGAGTGCACGCTTCGCGTGCACGAAAGAGGCTTCTAACGTGTACCAAAGGGGGTATAATAGTAAAGGGGTATAATAGTAAATGGGGTACATAGTATACCCACAATAAATGCAACGGTCGTGCTTGCCAGCACTGTGATACTTCACGACAATCTGTTGTAAAACAGGGGTTCCAGAAAACCCACTTCCCGATACTCCTGAAACATGAAATTTTTTTTACAGTCGATTTGGACAAGGTCTAGACGCCCTGCAAAGTTTCATATCTCTAACTCAATTTTAACATGGTTTTTAAGGCACCTGAATATGGCGATTTTGGGTTTTTTACCTAATTTCGTATTACATGCTCGCGCGTATTTTGCGCAAATTTCTTAAAAACCTCCACATAACTATTTCTTATTCCTGTCATCTTTAACATTGAATTAGAATGTTTTGAACTTAAATATGCCTGCTGAACTACTTTCGATGAGTCTTAATGCCTGGAAAACAATAAAGGGGATATACTAGTATAGGGGGTAAATAGTATTGTGAATATAAGGGCGACGGTAATGCTTGCCAGCATTGTGATAAATAATAAATAGTTGTTGTTTGGTTTCCCAAAGAGAGTGCTCGACTGCAGTTAAGCAGAAGCATTATAATTCGAGCAATTTAAACAAATCAGATTGGCGGGCAAACGATCCGTTTCATGAACATGATATTATATGTATAAAACAATGATTGGTAATGGTATTGTTTTATACATATCATTATCATGAAACGGATCGTTTGCCCGCCAATTTGATTTGTTTCAATTGTTCGAATTATATCTATATATCTATTTGACCAAAACCAATAATCATGGGTAGAGTGGACCGCTGCCAGTGTCGTTCTTTCCCAAACAAAAGGAAATGATATTATTTGAATAACCGTCTGCAAATGCAAAATGATACCGAGAATGAAATCGGTCGCTCGCTTTTCCCATTCATTTACAATTACAATTGTTATAGATTAAGACGAACTACCTGACGGCAGCTGTACTCGGCAATAAATATTCAATAATGAATAAATATCAGCTAATTGGTCACTAACTATACCGCCCTTATCCCAAAATACTATAATGTATCGACCCGAAAGCAACCCAAAAAGATTTTTACAGCATGTGATTGATGCAATTATTCGAAAATTATTAATTTCTGAAAAGTTTGATTATGGACTTTGAGTTGAAAACTTTCTTATAGGTATAAAAATACTTATAGTTCGACAAAATAAAGGTTAACTGATAAAAACTTATAAACTTATAGCCAATCGTGCAATCCGCGCGTCGGTGACAAGTCATGGAAGTCACGAAAGCCACTTATCTTAACAATTAACCACATGACAGTGACCCCAGTCAAATATTCAATTTTGATTATATCACGTCGGCGACTTGCTATAGTAATGCTAATACGAATAGCTATTGTTTGAAAGTGACTAACAATTGAGCCGCGAGAGGAATTTCTAATTCTACAGCTGATCCTATTTTGACTTTTCAAAAGGTAACCTGTTCCATGTTCACCGCCGCGTTACCGAGTTTGTTTCAATCAAATTATTATGTTTTACTCGACTTAGTCTCAGCGTTTAGTTATTTATTTATTTAATTACATTTATACCCATTTAATCCCTATTGTACTAATTGAGAGCAACCCGCGATATTTGTACAATAATTAATGGTCAAGAAAAAGTTGTCAATGTAATTTAGATCTTGAGTAGTCAATTAGGTACCGCATATCTATGCAAATAATCCCAATAAATCTGTGGGTGTGTAATTTCCTAACGGTTTAATCAATGCAAGAAAACGGTTAGAGTTATGGGACTAATTTTTTTGGTCTAGTTTTGACAAAACTCTGACGAAGCCAATAAGCAAATTTAAAAAAATCTGCCGTTGGTATTAATGGTTTAATTAATGGTTTTTTACCCCAAATGTGATACTAAAGTGTTTCACTTTTTCCCCCTCTCTCTCTCTCTCTCTCTCTCTCTCTCTCTCTCTCTCTCTCTCTCTCTCTCTCTCTCTCTCTCTCTCTCTCTCTCTCTCTCTCTCTCTCTCTCTCTCTCTCTCTCTCTCTCTCTCTCTCTCTCTCTCTCTCTCTCTCTCTCTCTCTCTCTCTCTCTCTCTCTCTCTCTCTCTCTCTCTCTCTCTCTCTCTCTCTCTCTCTCTCTCTCTCTCTCTCTCTCTCTCTCTCTCTCTCTCTCTTTCTCTCTCTCTTTTTAAGGTAATTTGGCAGTGGAGCCTATTAAGTATTAGTATTGGATACGTATTGCGTAAATTTACTCTAATATGCGGCCGGTGTCAACTGAGCGAGTTTATACTTTTGCACAGGTTACAGTTACACTAGTTGACAAATAAAACTATTATATAAGGACTCAATAAATTAAAAATTAAAAATTAAAAATTATCAAAAATTTGTGGTTGTTCACGTCATTTTCTTTGAACTGACAGCTTTGAGCGAGTTTATACTTTTGCACAGGTTACAGTTACACTAGTTGACAAATAAAACTATTATATAAGGACTCAATAAATTAAAAATTAAAAATTAAAAATTATCAAAAATTTGTGGTTGTTCACGTCATTTTCTTTGAACTGACAGCTTTGAGCATCATTCAGTCATAAAATTTGATTTACTAGTATTCTTAGAATCTCGCCATCGAAGTTTGATGACGGGAATGGTCGTTAAAAAACAATAACATGTATGACCGTAAATCTGAACAATCTTAACTCTGTCTTTGTTATCAGGTTTTCAATTGATCCCACATAGACAGATTGGATCAACCTTTTAACCGATCATTGATAACAACTTGCTTACTTGCCAGTGTCTATTTAGCCCGAATTCGATAACATCGAGGCAAGAATTATAAGACCTTATATCCACGAGGTCTTCGATTTAGCTTAAACTTATATCCCAGATGATGAAGTAGTTGTCTACTAAAAGGCAACTCTGAATGAATTACAATTTCTGAGTAGTTGGAGATTTTGAAGTCTGATTCTGAAGTTTCGATGTGTGTCTGAAACGTAGCTCAACTTGTAATGGCGAAGTATATCTTGATAGCAATGGCGGCTATAATGTAACATAGGACCAGCAGCAGCTGAAATGTTATAGTGTGTCATTATGTAATATTATGTAATATTATGTAATATTATGTAATATTATGTAATATTATGTAATATTATGTAATATTATGTAATATTATGTAATATTATGTAATATTATGTAATATTATGTAATATTATAAAGCAATGAAAGGCATTAGTTTGGTCAAATCAAACGGAACATATGCTATCAGACTTTCAACTGACTAAGGCAGGGTTAAGACAATCTCGACGCTAGCAACGATCCCCTTTTACATAGTTCCACTAGAAGAAGCAGCAGCAGCAGTAGTAACCATAGACATCAAAACCATCAGAACCAAACCAAAGGACAGGAAGAGAAGCCAGACAACAATGAACCATCCAAATTAACAAACAAATACCAGTCTCCAGAGTTATGTAATATTATGTAATATTATGTAATATTATGTAATATTATGTAATATTATGTAATATTATGTAATATTATGTAATATTTTGTAATATTATGTAATATTATGTAATATTATGTAATATTATGTAATATTATGTAATATTATGTAATATTATGTAATATTATGTAATATTATGTAATATTATGTAATATTAGATAATAGTAGGTAAGTAGAACAATGGTACATACTATAGCAGAATAATGACAAATTTGATGACAAGTGACAAAATGGGATTGACCCAACCCAGAGGTTACAAGCTGTAACTGCAAAATTTAGTGCTACAGTATAATGTAACAAATTATGACAAACTGTGACAAACTTTAGTAACTATTTTAATAAAGCATGTAATGGACTTGAGTCTTGAACGTACCTGAACTTTAATTTTATAACTGCAAGTTTTCAGCTGTCGTTTAGCCCTGTTCTTGAGGACCCTCATCGTGTGGCGCTGTGCCCTTATGTGATCTGAATCAACTTGAGACTGAGCCATGATGGTTACCGGGGTAACTGGTTACTACTGGTTACTACTGGTTACCAGGGTTAATACTGGTTACTGGTCTGGATACCGGGTAACTGTCGCTACTTGAGCTGCACTGTACTCTCAATGTTATCAGTAATCTTTCGTGTTCCGGATCACTTCATTGAGCTTCAGTAACGCTACAAACTGGTGAATTTAGAATTAAACAACGAATACAGCTTTAAATTGTAAATTATTATCTGTTATCGAACATTTATCACCGTATCGGACCTTATTAGGGTGAAAATTACGTGGACTGAAATAATTTTGGGCGGACATAATTATGAACGAAAAACTTTCTTTGACCGTTTTGTTCGGTCACGTACTAATGTTTTAACTAAGTAAGGTATGTCACGATATCATGCATTAAACTTAAACTACTATTTGTGTCTCAGTTTAACACTTCTGACTCTAAGTTTAGCTTTGTTATTACGCATTAACTAACGCAACAACAACAAAATAGGAAGGAATCGTGTTCAACGGCAAAGAGATTCTGATTTAGCGTGACAGATAAATCCTTATTTCTGAAATAAAGCCAAAACAGTAATTGAATTATTGACTGTAATGCAATAGTGTATGGTATACTATCCTTCATGGAATAAGATTCTGTTCATTTTGTGACTGTACGGTTGAGAACGAAG
The DNA here is from genome assembly GCF_026151205.1 of Bolinopsis microptera. NCBI lineage: Eukaryota > Metazoa > Ctenophora > Tentaculata > Lobata > Bolinopsidae > Bolinopsis > Bolinopsis microptera. Next base: position 21,951,595 of record NC_087072.1, read on the forward strand.
GAAACAGACTACAGAAGGTGGTTAACTTAACAGCCCCAACAAAATGAAGGAGTAAGGAAGAATCTACAATCAACTTCCTTACAGTAGAAGAGAGTTGTATTGCCAGGTCTCGAGGTATACGATTACAGTTACTTTGTTAATTAAATACAACAGGCTATTATATGATCGAAATACTGTAAGTACATTTTTATGATGCATTTGTATACACAATTCTCTCGAGAAGCATCAAGCATGATGATAGAGCGCTGCATATGGTTCTTACAACTGTTGACACTGACAGGTGTTAAACATGAAATTGATAGTCACAGCTTTTTTTTAAAGCAGCTTTTTTAATCATTGATTTTCTGGTAAAACTTCTTGGTCTGGAACAATACAGTCTCAATTGAGGCACCCAGGTTACAGGACATAATCAGCAAACTGAAGTTTTACAGTAATCCAGGTCAAAACGACAAACTGATTAATTATAATCTAATCTATGATCCAGACTTTAATACAAATATTGTTGAATATTAGTGGTTGTAGGGGAAAAACAATTAATATAAGAAATTGGACACAAGTTTCAAGAGCATAGGGTTAAGAATATTTGGGATCTGATCTCACACTGTGAGCAGCACATAAAATGGCTGAAATAAAAATAAGGCCAAAGCGGCTAATATAATATAATATAAGGGATAATCTCAGAATTTCGTAACGTGGTGTCTATATATAAAGATCTATATATCAGTATCACGTTTTTGGAGAAAACCATAATTTGTCTCGGTCTCCGAAATCATCGATTCACCCTTGACAGATGACTTGAACTTTATAAAGAAAATGAGAGACGGGTAATCTAAAATCACTAATTGCTTCATTTAATGATCGGAGAGGTTATATAGCTGCCAGTCGCAAGAATCGAGTCATTACATGTTATAGATATAAGAGTCGATGTGAGCCCATTTTAAAAGTGCGAGAATTGGAATTTCAACATTACCAAGCTTGAGCAATGAGCACTATATATTTGATGTGAGCCCATTTTTACAGAGGATAGGAGATTTCAACATCACAGAACAGGGAGCACTAGGGCACCTATATATAATTATATACAGTTATAACTACTGTTCCTTAACCATCCTATATCTACTTAGTTAAACATCATAGTCCGTGCTCTCCGGAAACGCCAGAATCTGGCTTAACCCTTTTCTTGATTTTTATCAATGATATCGAACATTGTATCATGCACTCTATGATTTGATGTTTTGCTGATGACACTCGCATATCAATTGCTATCAAATCAGAGAATGACATCAAGCAGCAAGCTCCTCCAAAAATATCTGCAAAATGTCATTGATTGGTCTGAAAGAAATAATACGGCCCTTCACAAAGACAAATTTGAGTACATGTGCCACAAATTCAACCACCAATATGTACTATCTGAGCTTCCATTTATGGTTGAACATTATCAATACTCAGTTTCCAAAGACACTGCACTTGAGTACACTGTACATCAGCTCTGGATTTAGGCGTCCTAGTGTCAAGTGATCTCTCTTGGTCTCAGTGGCGTAACGTTGCCTGTTGGCACCCCCGCCCCCCAGAATATCAGGAATGCACGATTTCCACTACTGGGATCGCCTGGTCTATCTATCTCTGATGTCTCGTCAACGAAGGCAGGAGCGATCCATCATTCTCCATATGTGAAAAATCCTCCACGGAAAGACCAGCAATAATCTGAACGTTCTATTTTTTTCACGCCCAAGGCTTGGAAACTTCGCAATAATTCCATCAAAACGTAGAACCAGTTCAACAGCAAACCTGATCACCTTGTTTCATGACAACTCATTTGCAGTTCAGGGACTTAAACTGCAATCCCCTACCATCTGAATGTCATTCAAGATCTGGAGCACTTCAAAGATAAGCTTACAAAGTTCATGTTGTCTCTCCCTGATAAGCCGCCGATCAGGGGATATACTCCTCCAAATACGAACTCTCTGCTGTGCTGGCGCAACGAGCGAGACTTTACCTCGCTATGGGGTGGTCAGAAGATGTGATGGCCCCGTCAAGTCTTGACGAAACTCAGCATAGGTCACACAGGTAGTACATGATTATTATTGTACTACTAAATTGACTATAAATTAAGACAGAGAAAATGCGCTGCAATATGGTAATTAGTAACTTAGTAAGTATAAAGCATGTCTGAAAAATGATCCAGTGTGTTGTAATCACGGACTCGATGATGCTCGATACTTGAGGCATTCTAATAGTAATGTCACTAATTTAAGATTGTATAAGATTGTAGAAGATTGTATAATGTTTTAAAACATTATGAAAGTACATACTACATATAATATATATCGATAGACGATATCTTATTAATATTAACATGATTAAGGCAATTGTTATAAACCTCCTGGAAAATATTCATTATCGGTCATAGAATAAGCACATAAATGATGATTAATAAATGATAAATTATGATAAGGGCATAAACACGGTAACAAGAAAAATATAATTCTGCCGCAAACTTCGTAAATATTCACCACAACTTGTCATATAATTTTCTTTTTTTCGATAGTTGCGGCAATTAAATAAAAATCCTGTCACTGTTTTGAAACCCAGTTTATTTTGGTAGAAACTTTGGGAGAAATAAATCAACTGCAGGAGAAATAGAGCAATTACGTGTGAAATAATAATGAACGATAATTGGATGTAAGTGTACTGAATTAGAGACTCATCTCATTCATCAACAGCAAAAGACGACCTGTTAGTCATCACAAGTATACACACTAGACTGAACTTAAACATGTACTGTTAACATGTACTGTTAACATGTACTGGTTAAAGCAGAGTTAAAAAACGAAGTTAAAACGAATGCAGTAACTGTGTAACAGTCACAAATCACAAAAAAATATCACAAAACATGGTATGAATGTAATTAAAACGGATAAAGTGGCTACACAAGTGTACATTGTAAAACTACAAATTAGTCACGCACGGAATTATGCACTATGAGAAGAGGATATTTAACATGCCGTGAAACCATACATGTGTATACCTACTACCGCACTCTTACTACAGTGTACTGCACTTCTGCAACACTCATCACCACGTATAATGTCACACTTCTAATCTATCTTCTAGAATGTTCTTTTTATTGAAATGTCAGCACTTTCTTTGACCTGATGTGTTCAAGGGAGCACGTGAAAGTTAGGTTAATTTCTTTGAGCAGAAGTGAAATAGAATCGAATAAGAAAATGTACGCTACGTCATTAACCTTTTAACCCAGTACATAGTGGTTATAAATGACCTTATCGTTTAGGTGCAAACTCTATAATAGAGCTAATATTGCACTCAAACTTTTTTAGGGCATAGACCGATAACAAAAGGATAAAGTTACAACACCATTGCACCATTGCACCATTGCACCATTGCATAGATCTGTAAACTATTTATTTATCTTAACACATTGTATACTGTGCGCTTACAAGTTACAAAAAACAATAAATGTTTTAGTCCACCAACGACAAAAAGCAAAACACCTCGTAGGTTTTGAAATAGAGCCATTTATAAAATATGACACCCTTTTAGGAACCTTTGATTGACAAAGCCTCAGTCTTCATTTACGTCAGATATTCATAATGCTACAGTCTGGAGATATATTATATTCTCATAGATCCTTCCAGAACAGCGAAATAAATGGTACCAAATGAACGCATACCACTACACCAGCCATCAAATACGATTATCAGATCAAATGGTGATGCAGACACGTCATTACAGGATTGCCTACGTTGCATCAGGGGACTGTTAACTTACTGTACTGAGAGAACAGTAAAGTATAGGTGTTGGTATTTAAACTTTAAAAGAAATTACAGATAAGTGGCTTGCTGGGAGACGTAGCATTATAACTGAGCGAACAAATATAACAATAGTGGCACCGGTCAATGTCCAGCCAGGTGTCACTAAGTACTGATGTTTAGACCCTGCAGCTCGCTCTACATGTTGTATTACCTTATATATAAGTTTATACTTCAGTTAATAAATTTTAGGGCATGTCACGTGAATATAACGTACTATACCACTTATTCAATCATGGGGTCGTGTAATTACTCAATTAGTAACTGCTCAATTAGTAACTGCTCAATTAGTAACTACTAAATTAGTAACTACTCAATTAGTACCTAACTACTAAATTAGAAACTACCCAATTACCTATAGCACTTAAGATTAATACCTCAAGAATGAACATTGCACAATGGGCACATTTAGTCTCCTGAGGAGCCTAGTAGAGGATTTTGTTGGAATTTTTAAACTCATTCGTTGTCTGCAGTCTGACTGTGGGAACTATTGATTCTTGAGGAGCCTAGTATAGAGAGGATTGACTGTTGTAGGAATTAGGATATAGTTTAACGGAAACTTGATAAGGAAAGCACCAGCTATGATAACGGATTTCCAAGTTGTGATGGTATACGAGTCTCTCATCCGAACCAGAGGGACCAAGTTGGATACTAGATCCACTTACGATGCAACATTGCAACGAGCAAAAATTAAGAATGATAGGCAATATTCTGAATATTGCAGTTTGCACCAAATCAAGCTTTCTATGACATGATCAGACTCTAAATGGCGAACACTAGACAGTCACGTCCCACTATGGTATTGGTCACGGCGTGAGTGGACGGAGTTTAACCGATATGATAGGCTATAACTCAAAGCGAAACTTACGGTATATTCACTGAAATTGCTTTCGCGAGCATATTAAAGGCCATTACTCGTGCACTATAACAAAATGGTAAAGTGTGGCTTATTAGCGATAGGGTGAAGTCGACAGTAAGAAAATTACAACAGGTATATGTTAAGTTTAAACCATTACTTTTCTGAATACCGAACAAACCGATTACATAACCAGATGGCCACATGGCGAGTAAATGAAACCGACTCAAGTCAGTACAATATTCCAGATGATTCGCGATAATGAGATGAAAGTTCATACGACTGAAACTATTTGTCCAGCATAATTCACGCTTTTACATATATTATAATGGAATTAAAGTAAATGAGTAACTCACTAAAAGTCACTATAGAAGCTTTGCAATTAGTGACTCGCATACAACATTCTAACATATAATGACATGCATTTAACCCCACATGTTACCTTAAAGCCTTAATATGAAGGCCGGCTTTTTAGCGGATGAAAAGAGCAACTCGAGCAAACCTTGCCATTAGGGTGTAGGATTACAGGGTGCCTCCTGCGTTACCTTGACAACGTACTTTTAATTTCTGATTTCATAATCCTCGCGGATGGCAGTGCTGTCTTAGGACCGGGTATCGTACAGGTTGCTATGGTTTGCTTCGCTTTGTTTGTGCCACTGCTTCTTCAATAAGCCATGAACATCTGACGTTTTAAGCTTTATAGTATCTTTACAGTGTAATGGCTGTTGTCATCTTTAATCGTGCAGAGAAGTGATATCTCAGTATAATCACTGCACTGGTGAAACAGTACCACTCCCATGAGGTTGCTTCGGAGATCACAGAGAGTTGTAATGCCACCTGTGATTAGTAATCTAAACAGTGGGTAATCACTGATTACCCACTGTTATGTAATGCCACCTGTCATTACCCACTCAACCCACTGTTTAGTGTTTATAGATGTGTGTGGTAATAAAGGATAATTATTTGACGCTTAACTAATTCTAATATCAAATCCTGTCGACCTCAGGGAGGTTCAAACGATGGATATTTATTTGATTTGGCTATGAATTTTCCTGAACAGTTGATCCACGTTGTTAATTTCAAAGAACTCAAAACATAACTTGAATTAGGGGGGACAATGGTGGCGACAAGACGTTCTCATGAGTCAAAGAAAGGTAACCTAAACACGGTGGACCTCGTCCGGAAGGAAGTCAATGTCCAGGAAATGACGCTTGACGAGCTGCGAATAGAGGTGAATAACACAAATCCTCAAATAACACAGGCACATAATAACACAAATATGTCTACATCGGTCGATTGATTGAAGGTTGCAGTTTAAAGGGCGATATAATACGATTTGTGGATTCTCTCTAAGTTGACTTCTTTAAATGATTATTATCTATCTTGTGGGAGAATCAACAAAATGTATTTACTATTGTACTAATATGGCATTATTGGATTTTCAATCGATTAAGTAAAACATTTTTAAAGAACTGAAATGGGTAACGACCACAGCTGAAAAACGAATAATAATTGTCATAATCGGCAACCACACGGTAAATATCCAGGACCACACTGATCTATACACTACAGCTCACTACACAACAACACTAAAAAGCTCACTGCTGAAAGTAAACTTGGCTGATTAGTTTAAAGTTCACAAAGCTCTCCCACCGGCAGCCCTATACTACTCTATAATATACTTATATACATACGGCAGGTTATTGTATGTCAACGTTCCGGTAATTACAGGACAAATAATCCCTCATCAACAGCCGGGGCTAGGTTGGTTATGTATGTGGCCCCTTTATAACATATAAAAAGATAAATGGGGGTGGCGTATAATAATAGTGTGTATAATCTGTTAAATTGGTAATATGCGGGTCCTTTATAACCAGTACTCTGTGTGCAGAAAATTCAGCAATGATTTAAGCGATATCTTAGACCCTGTTGAGTGTTGATTAGTATTACTTATAGCCCTCATAACTAAACTGTACAGTGTATATACGCGAATACGTGCCACTGTCATTATATTGTGAGCAGCATTAACAGATACAAAACTTTTAATTTTGCGAGCATGAACTGGTTTGATGGAAACTATCGCTGTAATCTGAATCAGTCTAGTCTAATGTAGATTTAGTATAATTAGAGCTTTGGTTTTTATGTTTTACTTTGTAGTCTAACCGAGCTATCAATAATGTTTACATTAGTAACTAAAGACTGAGACTAAGAATTTTGATTAACTGTATTTAAGAAGTGAGAACTGAGAAGTACGAAACTAAGACAAACTGGCATTGCAGGTAGAGTTTGAACGAAAGAGACGGCAGCAGTGGAGGACCCTATACTAATACAAACCGGCATTGCAGGTAGAGTTTGAACGAAAGACACGGCAGCAGTGGAGGACCCTACTAAAACAAACTGGCATTGCAGGTAGAGTTTGAATGAAAGAGACGGCAGCAGTGGAGGACCCTACTAATACAAGTTGGCATTGCAGGTAGAGTTTGAACGGAAGAGACGGCAGCAGTGGAGGACCCTACTAAAACAAACTGGCATTGCAGGTAGAGTTTGAACGAAAGAGGCGGCAACAGTGGAGGACCCTACTAATAAAAACTGGTATTGCAGGTAGAGTTTGAACGAAAGAGACGGCAACAGTGGAGGACCCTACTAATAAAAACTGGTATTGCAGGTAGAGTTTGAACGAAAGAGACGGCAGCAGTGGAGGACCCTACTAAAGGAGTCAGCCCGTGATATCGGGAAGGAAGAAGAGATCTTGATAAGAGACGGAGAGGATGAGGAAGACGAGCGATGGCTCAACAAATACAAGATTCAGAGAACCAAAAATGCAGGTTTTTACCAGAGAAATTTAGATATATCCGGGAAAGTTTTCAACGAACCCGCGACACGAACATATCAACATAAGGTTAGAGATTCAGTCAACACAGCGTACACTATCAAATTACTGAATAGAACGTGGTGACAGACCGGACTGCAGCACAGCTGCTAAACTGTTACTTAAGGCTGTAGCACGGCTGCAAACTGTTATTTAAGACTGCAGCACGGCTGCCAAACTGTTACTTAAGGCTGCAGCACGGCTGCCAAACTGTTACTTAAGGCTGCAGCACGGCTGCCAAACTGTTACTCAAGCTACACACTGTTCAACACCCCATTCTTCAGAGCTGGAAGCTGAGCATGAAGACTTACTCGCTAAGATCAACATTACAAAACTAAAGCTGAAGGATGCTGAACGTTCTATGGCACTCAAAAACCCCCTAGGTACGACGATGTGTTAACAGCAAGTTTAATGTGTTAAAGGTGGGGTATTATAAGTTTGTCGGCAAATATAACTCGAGTCAAGCTGTGACTAGCAATTATTCTAGGTATTTTGCAGGGTATTATAAACACTAGCATGTAGTAGCAGCTGGAGAAAATTACCGCAGACAACTCTACATGTCATCAATCAGTAACCACCATGTGCCACGTGGTGAAAGTGTAATCGTATTTTGCAACCCATACATTATTTTACAAAGAAAGACAGGTGAAGTAACCCTAAACCGTGTCAGATTACTCTGACGCAGAAGTGAGGAAACTGCTCGTCACCACCAACAAAGCGAAGAATAGTCTGACGAGTGAGCTGAAGGATTATGAGTGGAGACTGGATAGTGAGTCCCAGGTTCGTCACCGGATCTGTTGTAGGAGAAAATCTAAGAATAGTCGAAAACTGCCTATCTTATAACTTAAACTATCAGCTTATCAGTGAGTGGCCAGTGCCATGTTGAATGTCAAAGCCTGGCATGGCGAATTCCAACCTAAAAATTGTATTCACAGTATCAATACAAAGTTTCAAATTCTATCAAAATGTTAACAAAACCATCCGCAACGCATAGAAGTTCTCGAAAGCCGAGGAACAGCGGAAGACCTTCATGGTGCAACTATACGGAGCAACGGAGGCGAACAGGATCCTTAACACCGAACACAGGTTGAAACACGAGCGAATGCAGAAGAGCAAATCACAGAACAAGTTAGTCGTATGATTTTAAGATTCGTGTCGATTTCAAAATTATGGTCGCACGTTCGAACTGTTAAATGCTCTTAATTTTGTAATTCACGCTTATCATAGCGTTATGCACCGTTATTCCGAGAAGAGCAACATAATCATGCTTCGTAGGTTAGTATAATATTATAGTTATCATCGGCACACTGAGTAAGTTCAATACTTCAAAATAGAAAATATGCTTTTGAGTAGCCTAGAGTGGTTAATTTAGCGAGCTATTTCACGATTCCCCGCTAGAATTACACACCAAGTACAAAAGTGCGCGTGCTCAAAAGCCATAAGAAATTAGAAAGTACAAGTTGCCGGGTGTTGAGATTGTGTGTCGATCGTGTGTCCCTGCAGAATACAAAATACACCGGCTAAAAGTAATGGTCGTTGGAAAGATTTCTGTCGTGTCACCAAGATTGTTTACAATTACATTCTGTGAATATTTTAGGCTCCTGGCATCCCAGAATTCGGAGAAGAAGTGAGTTTTAAATTATTTGCTAAGCTGCAGATCAACAATAATAAGACAAATATATCTTTAACAAGCTGTCGCTTTGTACGATTAATTGGGACGATCTCCGACCGAAACGGCCGTCATAGCTAATAACTTTCCAAAAAGTCAAGAGGAGGTTTAGTCCAGTAGGATGACTCTAAATGTTAATCAGGTCACGTTTTAATCGATCACTGTAATAGTGTAATTAAGTAAAAATCAGTGAACAGTGTTTAGTATAGACATGTAAAATATCTGGATCTGCAAAAGCTAATTTAATGACGGCCGGTAACATTGGTAAGAGATTGTCCCAATAACACTGTCCAGTTCATCGCCGTAATTCAGCTACAATTTGAGATGAAAAGGCGGGGCTAGCAACCCCTGCAATCTGCGATATTGTCAAGTTTATAGTGCAGGTGTGATTGATTAGCTGGAGCTGAGAACAATAAACGATCACCCCCACCGTATGAAATCAACATCACAGTAGGGGCGGGTCCAGGTGGGTGTGGGTGCTGGGCAATCTGTAGTTTCCATACAATGGAGACTTTCGTCACTGTTTCTCTGATATTGGACAGATCTTCGCACACCCTACAACCATCGGAGACCTAAGAAGGTTTCTTATAAAAGCTCATGAACGAAGATTCCCTGAAGCATCCTCTAAACAAATTCCTAACAATAACAGTATTGCCTAATGACAATGTAAGAATCGGAACACTTTTATTAGAGTTCATTTAAATTGTTAGAGAAATAAATCTCATTCTGAAGATTTGCGGGGATTATTTTTTTGTTTGTTATAGCGGTTGCAATTTTATTCTCATTATCTTGTTTATATATACTTTTTGACTTTTGGGTAAATTTATTTTTTGTATTGGGTCATACATTACCATTATAATTTGACTTTTGAATCGTTTAATCCGTTTAATCCGTTTAATACAATGACAGGGTCACCATATTTTATTGCTGCTAGGGAGTACTTAATAATCATGTTTATCCCGATCTGGAGACGGCTGTTAATCCTATGGCTATACAATGAACTCTGTGGAAAACTGCTTATGATTCTCATTTAACGCTACTTTCTAAACGATATTTCTGAAAATATATTAAATTGTTATATTGATCAATATTTTATATGGTAGTGGTACCATCTCTGATATTTCTTATTACAGGCTTAGTGAAAAGAAGATTACTCCTACCAAAAAGTAAGTTAAAGTTGTATTAAAGCCTTTGCCGAATGATATTTACCACAATTGAAACCTTTTTATTATCGATTATTTTACCAAAACCCATAATCATGGGTAGAGTGGACCGCTGCCAGTGTCTCTCTTTCCCAAACAAAAGGAAATGATATCAATTTGATTGACCGTTTTCAAATGCAAAATGATACCGAGAATGAAATCGGTCGCTCGCTTTTCCCATTCATTCACGGCTTATACGAATTGTAATAGGTTTCGATAAATTACATCGATCACATGCTGTAATAATCTCTTTGGGTTGCGTTCGGGTCGATACCTAGTATTTCAGGATAAGGGTGGTAGTTAGTGAATTAGCTGAAGTTTATTGAATCTTTATTGCCGAGTACAGCTGTCTTCGGGTATGGTAGTTCTTCTTTATCTATTACATTTGTAAATGAATGGGAAAAGCGAGCGACCGATTTCATTCTCGGTATCATTTTGCATTTGAAAACGGTCAATCAAATTAATATCATTTCCTTTTGTTTGGGAAAGAAAGACACTGGCAGCGGTCCACTCTACCCATGATTATGGGTTTTGGTAAAATATCATATATTTTTGATTAATGTCAGGGTACTTTATAAAGTCGAAATATAAACTGATATCTTCATTAATAAGGATCGGAAGTTTCAACGATTTCGAAATTTTTCCTTTGAACAAATTTCCTCGTGTTTGGGTAAGCATATCGGTCGATCACTGACTGAATTTGCCACTTTATACTCATTCAAGTTGGCATTAAATTTATATATGATGACATTGAACTGTCGTGGTAAAGCAGAATTTGTTCGAAATCACGAATGAGCAAAATTATCACCTTTCGCACGTGCAAACTATGAGCGGACGTTGCGTGCGCATCCAATATTGAACCGCCGTACATTTTTGCATGTTGGTGTTTTATATATAGTTTGATAAGCATGCAAAGTTTCAAAGTATTTCAAGAAGAACTGTAATCACAACGGCACACCAACGTTTACAGAAAATGGTAAAAACAGCAATTTTCAGTGATTTTAGCAATTTTTAATCAATTTGGGCGTGTCCCCACGTGTGCAACTTTTGAATTTTTAACTTTAGAACTAGCCTAATACACAATTTATACCTATAGAAAGCAGAACTGAGCTCCACAACTCAAGGGATAGCCCAACACCAGAGAATACTAAATCGCAAAATTGACGTTTTTATAAAATAATTCTTCAAAAAAGCACTAACTTCAATGGCAAATATCTTTATGAAGGAGCAAGGTAGGGAAACTTTCCGGTAAATTTTCAGAATACTTGAACAATTATCTAAGGTACAAAGGTCCTCAGATTTTGAATAAAATTTCTCCTTAATGGTGTAAAATCAGTTTGAAAAGTTGTTATTTTGTCAAAAATCAAGTTTTAAAAACACTTAATTTGATGACGTCATCAAGTGGTGATGATGACGTTAAATTATTTTTTGATATAATTGAAACGGAAGTGTAAACAATTATCTTTAAGACCTGTGGTCGGAAATTTCTGTATCTTTTATACTTTTGAATCTACGGACACTTAAATTCAGGCTACAATTGACTACATTTGACTGGCAAAGCGTCTATCCCTGAATATATATGTATCACGACAATCTATCGTAAAACAGGGGTTCCAGAAAACCCATTTCCCGATACTCCTGAAACCAGAGTTGAAAAATACGTGAGATAATTTTTTAAATACGCCGTATTTAACGTTTTTTTGCTTAGAAATAAAATACGTCAAAAATACGTTAAAATACGTTTGCCTATTTTTTTCGTAATTGCATTCAAAAACTTAATAAGTTATGTCTTTCGTTCGCAATTTTTTCAGACACATCGTCATTACGGTTCAATTTCATTTATTTTGTTCCCTTGAACGGGATTGGAATTTACTTTTGGAATTGAACGCAGAAAAATATTCATATTTGTGTAGAAAATCGTCCGTAAAAAAGTTTCAATAAATACACAATTAAGAACACAATTACTCAGATGAATCGTAATCATCATTGAAATCACATTTCTCCATGTTTTGGATAAGTCGAAGGTTGGCATTAATGCCTACTAGCTTTATGGCCTTATCCGTTGCTAGTCTATTTAGAATCTAATAATTCGTATTTGCACGCTTTGGTACGCTTTAGCACGTGCACAGTTCCCTTAAATCATACGCGAGGTGATAAATTACAGAGCTACGCGAGTTTTAATCAAACTTTTAACTTGTATAATTAGAAATAGTACTTATTATTTCATTGGAGCTCTTAATGCTACAAAATCACTTGTAACGTATTTTAACGAATTTTATTCAGCGAAAATAAAATACGCCGTATTTAACGTTTTTTTGATATTTTATAAAATACGTTAAATACGTATTTTTCAACTCTGCCTGAAACACGAATTTTTTTTACAGTCGATTTGGTCAACGTCTAGACGCCCTGCAAAGTTTCAGATCTCTAACTCAATTTTAACATGGTTTTTAAGGCACCTGAATATGGCAATTTTGGGTTTTTTACCGAATTTCGTATAACATGCTGGCGCGTATTTTGCGCAAATTTCTTAAAAACCTCCACATAACTATTTCTTGTTCCTGTCATCTTTAACATTGAATTAGAATGATTTGAACTTAAATATACCTGCTGAACTACTTTCGATGAGTCTTAATGCCCGAAAAACAATAAAGGGTTATAAAAGTAAAGGGGGTAAATAGTATTGTAAATATAAGAGGCACGGTCATGCTTGCCAGCATTGTGATAATCGCTTTGTAAGCGGCCCAGAGGCGCTTTTCTGAGAAATGCACCGTGTATAATCGATTACACATCGATTATGAGAGGTTTGAAAATTTTCGATTATAATCTATATTCAAAAACAGAAAATCGCCAATAATTTTCAAAATCAATAATTGTGGTAACTTGCCATGACACCGTAAAGCAATGATAAGTTGTAGATATTGTAGATATTGCTAGATAAACTACTAATTCAATTAAATTTTCTGTTTAATTTGACTCTCTTTCCACAGCATGACGCCTAGGAGATCGCCAGTTAAGATGCTGGACCCCAAGAAAGGTCCTGTGAAGAAGTCTGCTCTTGTGAAGAACTTGCCTAAACTTGAAGAGAGAAAAAGGAAAACGAACTATTGAAAAGAATGAAATGTATAAATTATCCCTCACAGAAATAGCAAATGACAGATTTTTTAGATGTTTGCACTTTGCTCAACAAATTTTCCCAGCAAAGTCTGTGATTCTTCTAAAACTAGAAAGCTTGCCATAGTGGACAAAAACTGTATCGACACTGTCATTTTTGAACTATTTATATGTAATGTCAGAGTGATCAGACCTAGCTTTCGCCTAAAAAGAAACGTTCTTGGTCGAGATCTCCAGATTTTTTCCACGTTTTACATCAACTCAGTTGACATCAACATTTTCTGTGACAGTCTCGTTAAAAGCTGGCTGAGTCTCGTTAAAAGCTGATCTCTTCTTTTTGGATGATCTGTATACAAGCTGAAGCAGGGTTGTGGCAATAGTAATTAATAGTACTATTTTAATTATTGGCAGTTATCTAACGATGATATTTATTGAGATTTTGATTTGAGGAAATGGATGTGAACCATATTTTGTCTTACACGTGAAAGCAAATAGTATTAACCAATGAAAACTTACCATGACTGGCGTGATTCAAAACAAATATGGTTCACTTCCCCACCAGTATTCATATCTATAAATCGCACCCTATAAATTGTCCTCATCCATACCAAGATATGTTACTAATTAGATGTAATTTTATGAGAGTTACCTGCTGTTTGACTGACTGCAAGGCTGAGTCCTGGTAGTAGAGTTTCTGAGAAAGTGTCTCCAGTGAGACAGAGTTAGCGTTGATCTTATCAGCTAGCCCGTAGTTGCTCTGCTTGTAGGAAGCGAACGAGCTGCTCAGGGTCTCCAACTCGTATTTCTGGCTTGTTATATCCGAGATCACAGTCTGAATCTCCCTTCCTAACAGTTTCATTTGTCAACATTCAATTTAATAAGATCATCATAAATGCTCAAAAAATTCATCGTAAATGTTTGTAAAATATTTTGACTCTTAACCTAGCTTGGAGACATCAGTTTTCTGCAAATAGACAGTGGTAGCCACTTCTTCTAACGTGTTACTGTCAGACATTCTGGCATTCTTCTCAGCTCTAAATTCAGCCCGAACAAACTCTGAAATGGAGAATGGCTGGGTTAGCGGACACTAATGCATGATAGTTGATACCAGTAATAGTACTCCAAAATACTTTCAATGAGTTATAAGGCATCCTTCATGATGTTACCACCATGCACTGAAGTCCGTAACTCAATCGGTACAAGATCGAATGGTTGCCTAAATAACTGATTTTGTCAGGATTCTTGAATAAGGAGACAGTAAGGCCGTTAAAATAAAAAGCCGGAAACATTTATTTCCAGAAGAATAAGGGTAGATAAAGCAAGCACTGACCTAGTTCAGATTTGACGTTGCTTAGCCCTGATTCCAGCTGAACGATCCGGTTCTCAATGTAAGCGGAAACAGCGCCACTGTCGCCACCACCATCACGATACACCACAGTTTGCCCTCCGGCTGAAGCTGCCTGTTGTCTCACTGTCTCCAACTCTCCCACTAATCCTCTCAACTGACCCTGGGAGATCAACATGAACAAGAGTGATTCTCGTGATACTTACTATTAGTTTCGACTTTAAAAAGTGCTATCTGAAATGCGACATTTAATTGTATTGTTTTACTGGGACCAGGGTTGCGACGAAACTTACCTCAAGAGATTCAATCTG
The DNA here is from genome assembly GCF_026151205.1 of Bolinopsis microptera. NCBI lineage: Eukaryota > Metazoa > Ctenophora > Tentaculata > Lobata > Bolinopsidae > Bolinopsis > Bolinopsis microptera. The sequence continues at coordinate 21,966,791 of NC_087072.1, forward strand.
AGTTTGCATTGCAGGGATATAGCTGAGGATTGTGGAGACCTTGCTAACATAGCTGTCGAACCCGTTGTATAGACCTCTCATTCTCTTCCTTATTATTAGTATCTGATCTAAAACAGATCTTATTTCATTTACATCCAAACACATTTTCATCCATTTCAATCAACAGTAACAATTTGGAAATTATGGAGAAGCTGCGTACTGCATAGTTAAATATCATGTTTGAACAGTGTTCTACTCACAACAAGACGGCTGCTTCTCATCAGACTGATCCCTACAGTCCAGGACCCCATCACATACCCTTTCTACTTCTATACAGGTCCTGTCTCCGCACTGGAAGGTATGGTTGGGACAGGGTGGGGGCCCGCAGGTCGCTGCTGACTCGTCACTCCCATCCTGACAATCCATCCTCTTATCACATGTCAGTGATTCTAGGATACACTTGCCATCACCACATTCGTGCCCATCACAGCAACCCTGCGATATCGGGGTTATATCAGTAACACTGTGGGGCTGGGGGCCACTAGAGCAATCATTTAAAGTTCACTAAAATACGAAATAAGAGCTAGGAGATAGATACTGACCTTTTCATCTTTGCCATTGTCGCAATCCTTCATGCCATTGCAGACGAGTGAAGGAGGGATACAGTTATCAGGGGAGCACTGGAACATGGAGGCGGGACACTCTTTACACTCCCCCTCATCCTCCGCCCCTAAACAATCCTGGTAACCATCACACACCCACGACTTGTGTAGGCACCACCCGTTCTTGCACTGGAACTCGTCCGCTTTGCAAAGCGGGTAATCACACTGGGGAGGTAGATTGGACAGGGAAAGTTATGTATCATTGCAACTGGGAAGAACACATGTTTTACCTTCTGCTAAAAATAGAAATTAAATTCAAATTATACCAATACAAGCCAAAACTAAAAGCTTTCACATTGTTATTTTGCAAATCTTCAGTACCATACTTAAAAGCGCCAAATCATCACTTAAAACATGAAGTAAACCTGAAGCTCGTCACCACCGTCAGGACAATCAAAGTCCCCATTACACTTGACGCTCTCATGAAGACACGTGGTCCCTCCCGGACACCTGAACTCGTTACTGGCACACGTGTCCACACAGTTCTTCTCGTCAGCACCGTCCTGGCAGTCCTGCCACCCGTCACACAGGAACCGTTTAGAGATACACCGACCTTCTTTGCACCTGTACTCGTTCCTACTGCAACCTAGTGCACCAGCAAATCAGGGATCACTGTCATCAGTGTGACTCGTAATTATTATTTTGAGCACGACGTTGCTTATTGAGCTGCTTTCTTAGGTAAACAAAGAGTCTTTGGTGATAATATTGCAGGTTCAAAGAGTATAATTAGTTTGTACCGTGCCCAATTTCAACATGGCAAATGTGCTACTTTATGAACGCTGCAAATTGATTAAAAACATGACCGAAACATTAACAAACATGCTTTAGTACTTACGGTCCTGAGTAAAAGCAACGGTAAAGACGAAAAAGCAGAGCGCAGCAAAGCTTGTCATGGCTAAGCTGGCCATCCGTGGTGATTCCGTATAAATGTATTCACGGCGTGTAACCCGTTTAAGATAAACAACTACAAGTAATATTAATAATGTCAAGTTACTATTGCAGCCCGCACATCACATCGTGGTATATTGTTGGCGGGTCACAAAACGGCCGGCGAGTAAACATTTCATAAATTCAGTGTCACGTGGTCACAACAGCCGTTAGTCGGTGGAGTTACCACGTGATACAACAGAAGTGACCACGTGGCAAGGGTACATCCGCCTTTCTGTATGTAACCTATCTGCTTCAAGTCAAGTCCGGGTGCAGGGCCAATCATTCAGATAGAAATACTCTGTTAATACCGTTCATCCTCAAAACACGGCCTACCAGAAAATTATAATTATAGATCATAAACTTTAATCAGAATGCAATTTACGATTTTGACTGGACACAATAAAGCCTAATTTGATCGGAGACGAGAAGTTTTTGGGTTTGGCAACACATTAAGATGGTGGAGCTGGTGTCCTGAACAGTTCCTTTTATTTGGAATAATAGCCTTCTGCCGTTAATGCCATTAACACTTTGATTAACACTTTTGACTTTTTGGCAGCAACCATGACACTAACTTATTGGGTATTATGGGGCGGTGCCGGGGAGAGCCATTAAGTAAGGAGAATTATTTTGGTAAAATACAAATTGAACGATTAACCTGAGTCTAACGACCAGCGATTAGAAATAGCATTCGCTGATATTTCAATCAAAATTTAACAAGAAAATCTATTTTCCATTTTATAATTAAAATTTACAACAAAAAAGCGGTAAAAATAAGCTAAACAATACACATTCGCGAAAGATGGTTTTCGTATTAGTAAACTTAATTTGCGATTCTCCAGTACATTAAAGTTTGTTCAAAATACTTGGAGTTTTCAGTAACTCGGACATCTGATTCCTCGTGGCATGCTGCTTCTGAGCTTCCGTTAGTTCTCTCGTAACTTTCCTCAAGTTTAAGCAGATATTCTTAACCACCCCAGTGTGGTTATACGACTGTAGGATATAGTTGTAGGATAGTTGTAGGATAATTGTAGGATATTTTATGGCAAAATGTAAAGCACATTACACAAACTAATCGTTTATTAATAACTAATGTTGTACTGTGTAAATCTTCCAATCAGAAGATCTAACTGATAATGGAGATTTATTTTTGGCAGAGGTGAGAGCCTCGCGGCTCGCAAGAAAATATTTTAATACAAAAAAATTAAAACCTTGAGATGTTTATGAAGAGATGAAGCGTGGACAAAAGACTTGTGACAAGTTCCACAGGAGAACTGTTTAATACCAAGGTGTGTTGGGTAGTGAGCTGTCAGGTTGCTGTGCACTGCAAACTTCCTGTCTGAAACAGAGACATGTTTGAAAAAGGAATCTATCAGGAGTGGCAAGTCTTTTTTATTTGATTTGAGAATTCCCTCTTGACCGAAGCTAAAAAGGTAGTGTGTTTGGTTTGTAAACCTTAATGAAATAATGATCACAATCAATACTCAATTGTTGTGTTGTGTTACGCACAGAATATATTTATTTCACCACAACTTCATCGCAATGACATCCTGGTGTCTATACGGCTTCAGCAGCTGTCTACAAAAACCATTTTGTCGGAAAAGTATCAAGGTTCACCTCACAGTTACTGCAATCTAAGCAACTAAATACTCACCACAGTAGGGGCAGTGGTAGGGACGCTCTCCGGTGTGTATTCTGTAGTGTCTCACCATGTTGCTGTGGTGAGCAAACTTCTTCCCACACACGGTGCACTCATACGGTCGTTCTCCTGAGCAGAGACGGTGGAACTAATCTCGACAACTCTAGATCTTGAGATCACCAACATTATGATAACTGTGTTAGTAACAGAAGGCAGTGGTCAGTGGTGTAATAATCAAATCAACGTAAACAACACTAAACTGCTTTTACCTGTATGAACTCGACTATGTTCCCGCAAGGTCCAAGCAGAAGCAAAACGTTTGCCACAAATCTGACAAGGACAATATTTTTGTACCGTAGGCTGGTCTTGATAAATCATATCGCTGCAGGGCAGAGGCACTATTGGTTGATTGATACCAGTAGTCGGTCTTGTAATATTACAGCCTTTTTCGTTATAAGTTTCGGGTAAAATAACATGTGATCCCCTGGAATTACTCGCTAATTCATGTCTCAGAGGAGCATTGCCGTTTAAACTTGTTTCGCTCTCCGTGTAACTGTGTGCATGCAACACTTTGTTTGTGCAACACTTTGTTTGGGCAGTTATCAGATTACACGAAAGTAACTCCAAGTCTCTATTCACGGACATGCCATCATGCTGTTCCATCTCATCGGTTAAGTTTTCTGGGCTGGTTCTATAACCGTCCTCGGAAGTATGTTTTGAGCCGTTAAAGCTGGATGTGTTGTCATGACAACACACGTTAAAGCTGGATGATGTATTTAAACTAGTGGAGTATGAGGAGGAAGAAGTATCTGTCCTATCAGGTCCAGACGAGAAGGGTGTTGTACCAGCAGTGTTATAAGCAGTGGAGGGTATCGTACTGTTCACAGACCCATCAAGATCCAGTCCTGTGTTCTGGAAAGAAGTGCAGTTTAGTTAAGGTTCTTATCTACAATATCTTATCTACAATATCTTATCTACAATATCTTATCTACAATATCTTATCTACAATATCTTATCTACAATATCTTATCTACAATATCTTATCTACAATATCTTATCTACAATATCTTATCTACAATATCTTATCTACAATATCTTATCTACAATATCTTATCTACAATATCTTATCTACAATATCTTATCTACAATATCTTATCTACAATATCTTATCTACAATATCTTATCTACAATATCTTATCTACAATATCTTATCTACAATATCTTATCTACAATATCTTATCTACAATATCTCATCTACAATATCTTATCTACAATATCTTATCTACAATATCTTATCTACAATATCTTATCTACAATATCTTATCTACAATATCTTATCTACAATATCTTATCTACAATATCTTATCTACAATATCTTATCTACAATATCTTATCTACAATATCTTATCTACAATATCTTATCTACAATATCTTATCTAAAATATCTTATCTACAATATCTTATGACATTAAAAGATAATGGGGGAAAATGTCAAAGATAATGAAAAATAACTCTCTCCACGCTTTGTATGTGTGTGATTACAGATTTCTACTACGAATCATTACTGATTTAAACAGATTATTACAATAATTATAAAGATTAAATAACCTTCATGAGAAGACGGAGTTGCATTTCAGTGTAGTGTTCCATTATGTGTATCTTCAACAGTCTCTGCTCTTGGAACTCGGCGCCACATCCATCGCAACTACTGAAGTTGTTTTTTGAAAATATTGATGTTCGACCGATAAATGGGCTGTGGATATGCCCAAACATTGAAACATGTGCATTTTGCATATGATCTCATTTTGGCTATATGTGGTTTCTAGGCTGTAGAGAGTAGAATAAAATCGTAGAATTCGAATTTCAAGTACCTATTCTTTAAAAAACGTGCAAACTACGATAGTAAAACTAAAGCTACAGGTTGCTGCACTACTTCTAAAATAACCTAAGCTTGATGAAACCCACTTGCCCTACTTACGAGTAAAGGAGTAATGGATGAGAAAACAAAACACTAAACTGTAACACTGTAACTTAGAAAAGTTGCTAACAATGTTTCGTGAGGTTGAGTATACCCCACATTTTAAATGTAGGTCACCACACCTTTGGTGAGTGAAAATGATAAAGTAGCTATATCTGGGTTATTATCTGGGTTATTATCTGGGTTATTATCTGGGTTATTATCTGGGTTATTATCTGGGTTATTATCTGGGTTATTATCTGGGTTATTATCTGGGTTATTATCTGGGTTATTATCTGGGTTATTATCTGGGTTATTATCTGGGTTGTTATCTGGGTTATCATCTGGGTTATTATCTGGTTTATTATCTGGGTTATTATCTGGGTTATAATCTGGGTTATTATCTGGGTTATTATCTGGGTTATTATCTGGGTTATTATCTGGGTTAGATAAAGGGACTGTTTGTTAGACTCACCACACTCCAACTTTAGGTTCGTAGTTTTTACATTCGGAGTTTTGCAACTTGTGCCACAGAAGAGAGTTTCGATACATGAAGGGGTGAAGACACTTCAAGCAGGTGTATAGCCCGCAATCTGAGATAATCATCTAATTAATCATTTAATTAGTTAATGTTACCTCTTTGTTATGTAGTTTATGGGGACATACACCAAAACCGTTTATGGTTATTCCCGCCAGATGACTTCATATTAGGAAAATATAGACAAAAACAATAAGTTTAGGCACATTAAACAATTTAATTACGTAATATTGAGCAACCAAAGATTAGAACCTTCACACTATCAACACACCATCTTTTGTAATGTCTCTGGTAGGATCAATTCCAAGAATAGCAGATAGAGATTCATCGTACCAGACCAACAGTTCATCATTGGCAGGAACATTCTTCACTGTCTGAAGACAAGAAAATTAGTTATCAGTGGTTGAACTAACTTAAAAGATATTATAAGCTTCCTTGTCAAATAGAATAACAAATCAGAGCAAATTTGAGCAGTTGCTATTCTTTATTCACCTGATAATAAATATGTCCATATCTTTGAATAGCAGTAAGATTCTGTTCTTCGTCACATCGAGCTCTCTTGATAAATCTCATCCAGTTTGTGGTATTCTTGCACTCCTTACTTGCCTGGATTCATGGGGAATACTTAGGTAGTAATGACCATACTCCATATTCAAATAGGATGAAAACAAATGATCAAGGAAAACTTGAAACGAAGTCGATAAAAGTAAAACTCGACCCTACCAACTGATGTTGCTCGTCAAAAGGTCCTGCATACAAAGTACCTGCGGGCACGGGTATTCTAGTCCAGACCCCGTGTCCAACCCTGGGAATCTTGCTTGGACTCAGAAATAGTCCATCAGGACATGGGATCTTCTCTCGGATGGAAATATTAGTCTTCTTGGAATCCTGCAGTTATTTTCTCGAAATAGTTCACGTAAATATTGATCAAACTATTTACTATATTCATAGCATAGGTATATTTTTGAATGCAGCCCAAAGGAGACAAAAACTAGTTGAGATTTAGCAGTGCTTATATTAGTTTAGTAACGTACCTTTTCCATTGATAAACCTGGACAAGTGCGCTTATTATTTAACAATGGTTAAAACGAACATAGATTACATGCAAAACAATGATTTGTCATTTCCTACTGATACTTGTCTCAGTACAAATGCTTTGTACTTGCATAACAGTCTCCAGGAAAGTATTGGTAAGATGTGTTATACTTTTGAAATTTTACATCACGTAATGACCTATATCATGATAAATTGGTTTAATTCCGAGTACATAAATGGCAATGAAATCTTCTTCTTTTGCTTTATTATGATAATTTCTAATTATTCTCAATCAATCACAGTTCCCAGAGGAAGGTGGAAAAGAAGTAATAAAATCTGTGCTTGCCAGGCTGCCAGGCTGGCAATGCCAGCGCTCCAATGTTGAAATTGCCAGATTGACGTTGATTTACAAAACACATAGCCTTTTCTGATTACATTTTTTAGAATCACGCGACGGGGACACCAATTGGTTTAACCTATGGTATAAATCAATTTCAATTAAATTCACAGTTCGGTGAATTTTTGAAGAAAAGATTTTATTACTTTTGTGATTGAAGTGTCAAACTAGAAAGGTGTTTAAAATTGCGTCCAAACTCGCTCTCGAAGTTGCGATTCTGAACATCTGTTTTTAATTTCACACTTCAAATTTTTTGACACGTCAAAATACGTCTAGCAAACTTAATTTAAGCGCGTTAATAAAATCAAACCTCACAAAGAAACATATTTGACAATTCTTATAAAAATCAACCTGCTGCCGCTGGCATACAAATTTCAGTTCTTACTAAAACAGAAATCATGATTTTCTTTGTGCTCCTAATTGGAGCTGCTTCAGCAGCAGCACCTGGACTTCTCCAGTCAGCCCTGAGTAACCCCGCTGTCTTCACCAAACTGTTCTCTGAATATGGAGTAGCCCAGGATAGACATTACCTTGCACAGGAGAGGAGACTCAGAGCAGGTCTCTTCAGACAGACCCTTAAAGAGGTGAGTATTAGGCACTGACTACCGCTCTTGCTGGTGAATCTTTTTCCTGGTTATCAAATAGTTAATTCTCAACTGAGCCATAGGAAGATGATTCTGAGTGCATGCATTATTTTTGTATCCTTCACTTTACTGTTTACTGTAGTTCATGGGTACATATTATACAGAAGTCCACTAATATAAACCAGCGTTTCACAACTGATCGTGTCCCACCACCAGGTTGTAGAGCATAACGGAGTGGGAGATCGAGAGGATTGGGTGATGGAACTTAACATGTTCGCTGACATGACTGAGGAGGAAAAGGCTGGTTACACTGGATTCAACGCTTCTCAGGCCCTTGAAAGTCTTGGTGATGTTGAGGAGGCAGTAGTTCCTCAATACCTCTCTAACCCTTCCTGTGAGTTATCGTCAATTTAATCATGAAGGCATCTTGGAGTCTTACTTTTAGAATTCCAACAAAGCATACGGTGTTAATTTTTACTTTGGTTTATAAATAAAACGTTCCGAATCTCAGCTAAGGACTGGAGAGGTGTAGCTGTGACTAAAGTAAAAGACCAAAAGAGCTGCGGTTCTTGCTGGATCTTCTCTGGAGTAAGTAATTTATATACATCCGCCAAAAAAAACCTTAAAAAGTCTCAAAGTTTACATCCTTTTATTTGTTCTAACTTGAGCTGATACCAGCCAGTTAATATATGTTTTTTACTCAGTTTGGAGCTCTCGAAGGACACTACAAGACTCAAGGTAGCATCCTGAAATCTTTCTCCGAGCAAGAAGGTTTGAACTGTATCCAGAGGAACGGCTGTAAAGGAGGCTTCATGGGAAAAGTTTTCGACTGGCTCAAAAAATCAAACAGGGTAGGAGCAATGAAAGATCTCCCCTACTCTGGAAGACAGGGAAGTTGCAGTGGCAATAGCCAAAACGCCCTCATAGCTTTCCGAGTAACTGGTTACTCTAACGCTAGAGGAGATTCCGGCCATGTTACTGCTCTGGCCACCAAGGGACCCCTCTCTGTCGGCTACAGTGTTGCCAGTGATTTCTTCAAGTACAAGGGTGGAGTCTACAGGAGGTCTTCCTGTTCAGGTAGGTGTTCTTCTTGAGAATAGTTTGAAGTGTCATTTAATATCCAAGTGCACATTCATTTGGTGGAGCTTTTGACATCCTGAGTTTAGCCATTCTAAATTCTAAATTTTGATCATCAATACTAATCATAGATTTAATCATCAAAATGTCATCATCTTGGAATATGTTTGTCACGTAACCACGAACTTCAGTATAAATATCCCAGGCGGAGGGCACGCTGTGACGAGTGTAGGTTACACTGCTGACTACTTCAGGATGAAGAACAGTTGGGGCGCTCGGTGGGGTGAGAGCGGTTACTTCAGGATCGGGCGTGGTAATGTGTGCGGAATCACCAACATGGGATTCGCTCCCACCTTCCAATCTACCGGTCAAACTGACAATGGCACTGATGAGGGAGGTAAGCCGGGAAGCCGATATAAGACTCGTTGTATACAATTGTCACTTGCTTAAGTTATTCGGATTGCGTCTAAGACGTGAATCCCATTACTAACAACTGATCACGATATCTTCTAATTCAGGTGATGACGGTGGTGATGACGGTGGTGATGACGACAACAACAAAACATGTACTGACAATCACAGCAGATGTTCCGAATGGGCTGGCCGAAACCCCTCAGAGTGTGCAGAGGTGACTGCAATTTCGAAAATGTTTTTTCACAATTTAGTAACTTTTGATTGAGATGAAACTCAACTAATCAATAAAATTTGAGCAGTGCCATTACTTACTGTTTAACAAAACAAACCCCTCAGAACTGGACCTACATGAAGTCAAACTGCCAGAAATCCTGCCAGCAGTGTGGATGTCAAGACATGAGCGCCAAGTGTGGAGGATGGAAAGCAAAGGGATATTGTGGATCCGGAGGTTATGTTGACTACATGAACTTCGTGTGCAGGAAGTCTTGTGACAAATGCGGTAAAGATGACGGTGGTGACGGTGGAGATTGCCAGGAAGGTTTTAAGAAGTGCCCTGATGGCAGCTGTAAACACGAGCACTGGGACTGTTAGGATTCACGGACTGGTTCAAATAAAGCGCGTAGTAATTAGAAAACTTGCAATTTAGTTTTATCTGAAAATATTTACTAAATATTTGTTTTATTTTTTCAATATTTAGCCTGAAATAATTGTAACAGTTGACACAAATATAATCTCAAACTATTTTAGGTCAGAGGATACTTTGATAGACGTTATTATTCTAACATAATTTAGAATTTAGTAATGACTTGTTAGCCTCATTTCCCCCTCAATTATAAGGCAAAAAGGGGTCGGCTTGGCCAGCCTTCGACCTAAAGCATCCATCTCATGTATTTTAGGTCAGATGATACTTTGATAGACGTTATTATTCAAATATAATTCATAACTTAGTAATAACTTGTTAGCCTCATTTCCCTCTATTAGCGAAAATATTCCTCTTATCTTCGGATTCTGAAAGAGTTCGATCTGATGAATCGATTGAAGTTGAACACGTCCAAACTTGTATTACATACTTGGAAGCTGTCATTAGAATACAAAATGTAAAATGACTCGTTAGCTTCAATTTTCCCTCGATTAAATGCTTCAAAAATTGTATTAATCGAAACTCAATTAGTTGAACTATCTTACTTACTTACTTACTTGTACTTGAAAAGGTCTCCTCCTAGTCGTTGGAGTGGCCTGCACCACATAGTAACTCCTTTCTCCGGTGTATTAGACCTCTCCAGTGAACCCTGTCTGTAGCTTGTTGTTCTGCATCTTCTATCGTGATGTTATCGACACCTGTGAAGATTGCTGCATCCTCCCGGACACATGACAACCAGTTTTTCCGAGGTAAACCTCTTGACCTTTTACCATGCTTTGGGATCCAGTGCAGAAGATAGTTGGGTATTCTTTCTTCTGGCATCCTCACCACCTGGCCAAACCATCGGAGTCTAGCTGCTCGTACGAAAGTATCAACAGGGGCGATGTTAACCCGCTTAAGTACATCAGCATTAGATACATAATAAAACCATTTGATTTTCAGGATTCTCCTCAGACATCTATGATGGAACACCTCAAATCTTTTCATCTGCGTCTGTGTGGTATTCCATACCTCACTTCCATAAAGCAGTATAGTGAGCACAGCCGCTTTGTAAATCCTGATTTTAGTTGGAGTCTTAATGCTGCGACTGTACCATATACTGCTAAGCTGATAGAATGCCCCAGAGGCCTTTTGAATTCGAGCTGATAGTTCTTTGTCAATTGTTCCATTCGCACTGATGATTGCACCCAAGTAAGTGAAATTGCTGACCTGCTGTATTGGGAGACCTTCCACATTGATGTCCATAGTGTCGTCTTTAGAATACGGCCTCTGCGATGCACTTTTGCTGACAACCATGCTCTGTGTTTTGCCAGCATTAATCTTCAGACCCGCATAGGCACTGTATTTGCAGAGAAGGTCAGTGGTTTCCTGCAGCCCCTCTTTTGAGTTATCTAACATGGCCATGTCATCAGCGTAATCAGTGTCCAAGAGATGTTTCTCTTCTACCCCGGGGGCTGGCAGCTGTAATAAAGCCCCCTTGCTAATGACTTTGTTTAGTTCCATAAGGTATGCCGAAAAATTCAAACAAAAGTTGAAGACTGGTGGTCCCTGTATATCACCTTGCCCAGTTCCCGAGTTGACATCAAACCAACCTGTAACCTCTCCATTGACCCTAACAGCACTAATTGTGTGAGTGAAGAAAACCTTTATAATTCTAATGTACTTGTCAGGTAAGCCGTAGTGCTGCATACTTCTCCAAATGAACTGCCTGTCAATCGAATCAAAAGCTGCTTTGAAATCAACAAAATTAATATACAGAGGAATATTATACTCAATGCATTGGTGTATAATACAGCGGAGTGAATAAACCTGGTCAATACATGAGCGATTCTGTCTAAAACCACTTTGATTCTCCCGGAGAAATTTTTCCATGCCATTGCTAAGTCTCTGCAGGAGTATCATCTGCAGGAGCTTCGGGGCTGTGGATCTTAATGTAATGCCTCTGTTGTTAGCGCAATGAGAGGTGTCACCTTTCTTTCCAACGATGATAATAACACCTTTGGACCAATCCTCAGGAATCTTCTCATCTTCCCACACTTTCTTGAACAACACAACTAGTTGATCAACCAACCCATCCTGTCCATACTTAAGTTGCTCGTTGGTGATACCATCCACTCCTGGACTTTTGTGATTCTTGAGTTTTTTGAGGGCATCAACAATCTCGTTTCTTGTAGGAGCTTCATCCGAATCGGAAAGGTCGTCAAAACTGGGTTGCGGAGGGATGTTGTCTAGGTCAGAAATATTGGCCTCTTGCGGGGGAGGGTTCAATAGCCTAGAGAAGTGCTCTTTCCACCTTTCTTTCTGGGCATGAGGGTCGGCAATCAACTGGCCAGATACGTCTCTAACTGCAGTTGACTGCTTCTTCTTCTTTCCAGATATGACATTGATCTTCTGCCATACCTCACGTTGCTGACCTTTTCTCGCAGCTTCTTCCAAGTCATTGGCCATTCTACGTGCCCAGTTGTTATCGTCCACCTTGCTACTTTTTTTAAAGAGCTTATTCAATCTAGAATACTCTGACCTGTTAGCGTTCGAATTAGGGTCTTTACGCTTAAATTCCTTACGGTTCTTCAATAATTCTTTTGTCTTCTGAGATTGGTGCCTGTCCTTCTTTTTTCGAGGTCTTTGCCCAAGAATTTCCATGGAAACTTGTTGGACAGTTGTCTTGAAGTTGTCCCACATTGATTCCAGGTCAACCTCAGGTTCCAAACAGTCAAATTTGTTTCTCAGAACAATATTGTATTCGGAAACAAGTGAATGATCACGCAGATGCTCAATAGCAGGAATCTCAAGCTTACGTTCCTGCTTCTTTTTCACTGACATAAGCTTCATTCTCAGTCGTGCTCTTACCAAATAGTGATCAGACCCAATGTCAGCCCCCCTACAAACTTTTACATTTAGCAGAGAGCCTCCAAACTTCTTACTGATACAGATGTGGTCTATTTGGTTTACAGTACGACCATTAGGTGATCTCCACGTACCTTTATGTATATCCTTTTGCTGAAACATAGTGCCACCGATGGTAAGTTGGTGGGCAATGCAAAAGTCCAACAATCGGGTACCATTGTCATTTGATGAGCTGTGAAGCGAGTGCCCACCAATGACACCTGACATAGAACTGCAGTCCGATGTGACCTTAGCATTAAGATCACCCCGTAGTAATTTTAGATCATGTCGGGGTAGCTCATCGAATGCACTTGACAACTGCTGGTAGAATTCATCCTTATCATCTGAAGCCCCCTCAGTTGGCGCATATGCCACAACAACAGAGATGTTCAGGTGTTGACTATGCAGCCTTGCACTCAACAAACGGTCAGATATTGGTAGATAGGAAATTAATGAATTTTTAATCTTCTTTGAAAGGGTAAGACCGACACCTCGCCTTCTTATACCGTCCGTCCTCCCTGAATAAATAAGTAAGGAGCCATTATCCAGTAGCTCTGATCCTGTACCAGGCATATGGGTCTCAGTTATACCCAGCAAGTCCAACTTATACTCAGAGATATTCTCTGATAGCTGGAACAACTGACTTGAACTACTTGTCAGAGATAATACATTCCATGTCCCAAATGTAAGACCTGTTTTAGAATAATTCGCTGGCTGTTTCTTATTAGAGTCGGAGTCCACATGGGTGATCTGTGGAAAAATAAATCTGCTACAATGACGTGTTCTCCCAACACTCATCTGGCCACGGGGGTCCCTTAGGCTTTGCCCCGCCACCTTCATACTGGTATCATCCGTCCTTGCATAGGGAGCCACACACCGTTTCTTGTTGTTACTTTGTGATGTTTCTGCAGCAAATTTTTAGAGAGGAGAAGTTGCTAGCATCTCGCACCCGGTTTTTTATCGACCTTTGCCTGTCTAGATCCATAGTGTTTAGTTGCACGTCATCTGTTTAAACTGGAGTCACCCAGGACAGATTACAATGCTTAATAGTAGCACCTCGAAAAGGATGTGATTCTTCATCACGCACTATGGTCATTGGAATAGGAGAGGTTATTGGCTTCACCGCCTTCACGATCACTATTCCCTGATATTATATAGTTGAACTATAGACATGTGAAATATCATATGCCTATATTAAAAGTTCTTGCTGTGACAATCTTCTAAAGTTAAATTGGAAAAAAAAGGTCCATCTCGTGCGAACTTTCCTAATAACCAGGGTCCAAACTAGAAAGGTGTCTAAAATTGCGTCTAAACTCGCTCTCGAAGTTGCGATTTTGAACATCTGTTTTTAATTTCACACTTCAAATTTTTTGACACGGTAAAACTCGTCTAGCAAACTTAATTTAAGCGCGTTAATAGAATCAAACCTCACAAACAAATACATTTGAAAATCCCTATAAAAATCAACCTGCTGCCGCTGGCATACAAATTTCAGTTCTTACTAAAACAGAAATCATGATTTTCTTTGTGCTCCTAATTGGAGCTGCTTCAGCAGCAGCACCCGGACTTCTCCAGTCAGCCCTGAGTAACCCCGCTGTCTTCACCAAACTGTTCTCTGAGTATGGAGTAGCCCAGGATAGACATTACCTTGCACAGGAGAGGCGACTCAGAGCAGGTCTCTTCAGACAGACCCTTAAAGAGGTGGGTATCAGTGGGCACTGGGTAGTAGGTATTAGTAGGTACCGAATACCGCTCTAGTTGGCGAATCTTTTTCCAGGTTATCAAATAGTTAATTCTCAACTGAGCCATAGGAAGATGATTCTGAGTGCATGCATTATTTTTGTATCCTTCACTTTACTGTTTACTTACTTACTTTGTTACTTTGTTGGGCTTCATAGAATCCTCTATCGGGCCATCGAAAAAGTCGACCCCCCGGACAGTATAGAAACTGTTTTATCACCACTCCAATCCAGCAAGGAGTTTCCATTCCGACGGCTGTATCCTGGAGCTGGAGGCTCGTCCGGAAATGACTTCACAAAGTTCGTTAAAGCTGCTTTGAATTGCATAGGATCCTCGATGGTGTGCATATGTGTTGGGATTACATTCCATAATCGAGGTCCAGTGACTGCAAATGAGTTGTCATGTAGTGCTTGATTACGTTGACTGCTGGATTTAGCTATACTGGGCGCAACTGCTTTTTGACTATGTCTGACAGTCACCGAGAACTGGATACCAATATCATTAGGGCACTTGCAATGCAGAACTTTCCACATGTTGATGATTAAATACTGTTCTCTTATTCTTTGCAATGATATCACTATCAGATCTAGGGCCTTTAATCTCTGCCAGTAGTTGAGGTGCTGGGTGCCATCTATTTTTGATGTAAACGTACGCTGAATCCCTTCTAGCTGTTGGATGTCCTTGTTCTTAGAGAAATTCCACAAAGGACAGCAATACTCCGTCTCCAGATGACTTCTAACGAGAGACTTGTATAGAGTCATCATGGTGGCTTTGTCTCTCGTTTTGAACGCACAGAACTCTATCCTTCATTACCTTGGCAGGAAACAAATTGCGGTGCTCCTACTGTTAGACTACTCCAAAGCTTTCGACCTACTTGAACACAAAATTTTGCTTAAAAAACTGGAACACTACGGAATTAGAGGTATAGCACTAAGCTGGTTCGACTCCTATCTTCACGATCGTCATCAGTTCGTCACAGTCAACGGGGTTGATTCCAGTCCCAAGACGATCAATTATGGTATTCCTCAAGGCTCTATTCTGGGCCCCCTACTCTTCGTCATCTATATAAACGACCTCCCCGGAATCTCAGACCTGGCCAAGTTCATACTTTACGCCGATGATGCAAATATTATAGTCACGGGCCATAACGAGGAAGAAATTCAAAGTAAGCTCTCCATGATTGCAACACTTCTAGTGAATTGGGTAAGTAGCAACGGGCTTTCTTTAAACCTGAAGAAGACCCACTATATGGTCTTCAGTAACCGTAAAGTAGATTATTCCAAAATAAGTCTCAACATATCTGGAACAAACATTGAACGGGTTACTGAGGCACGGTTTCTGGGTGTTATAATTGATGAGAAACTAACATGGTGTAAACATATCACAGCGGTAAGATTAAAAATGAGTAGGTACATAGGCATCATGTTCAAATTAAAACGACATCTGCCCCTAAAAGTGCGACTACAACTCTACCATAGTTTTATTGAGGCACATGTTAACTACTGCTCGTTAGCCTGGGGATTCGCGGCAAAATGTCACATTGAGACATTATTCCGTAGACAAAAGCAAGGAATGCGGATGGTTATGCCAGGATATGTAAATTACTTTTACAAAGACGGCAAATTGCCAGCTCACACCAGAGAAGCATTCTGCAAATTTGAGATTTTGACAATACACGGCATCATCGTAAAGAATGCGCTTACATTAATGCACCGCATGAAGCACTTTCCTAACACAGTACCTGTATCAATTAGAAATTTGTTTCCAGATAACATACCCACGCATGGTTCAAATCATGAGAACAGTAGCGAATGGCTAGATACGTACAATAACCGATGTTTCAAAGCATCCATCTTTTTAAAGGACCTTTACTAGCTCTAACAGACACCAACAAGAACATCACGTCCCTACCTAGCTTATTTTCAATAAATATTTACAAATCGAACGCAAAACGCGTGCTTCTTGAGCAACAGTCAACACTAGCTAACTCAGAGGACAGCTGGCCAGCATTTCTGCTACACAACGTACCTGGTTTGAGGAAGTCCAATAGATGAGGGATGATTGAGTAATACAGCGACCAATAATCGCTAAATCATGACATCATATCATAACATAACATAACATAGGACGACAGCAAACACACAATAAACGAGCAGTAATAAACAACGTTCGCTTAATGGACTGACATATTTCAGCATATTTTTCACTGCCAAAGCGCTGATAACAGCAAGCCTTACCCCACTCCGCGCGGCTTTTTAATGCACTAAATCTTAAAGATAATTCTCGCGATAAAATTTTCATCGTCACGCTTGAAAATTTCTAGAAATTAGAATAGCCGTATATTATAACAAACTATAGCAAGCAGAATTAAAAGATAAAAGGTTCTGGGACTTGAGTGGTACAAATAAAATGAAAGGCATGCTAATCATGCTCACGTACTGTAATGTGTCGAGAGTTTTTTTAATTTTTACTATTTGACAAAATAATTGATCTTTTTAGTGTGAGTGTGATTTCAACTTTGAGTTTGATAATATTTTGAAACGACTTTCGATATTATTGATTATTATATTTAATAAACTGTCTCAAAGCCCTTAGAGGTGGCTCTATACGGGTCTTTACAACAAGCACCCAAGAATTAGCAACTTTTCCTGCACGTTCAGCTATCCTGTTGACGTGTGGGGTCCAGGACAAATCAGCGGAAACTGTCACTCCTAGATCTTTCACCGTTTGAGTGGGGGTACAGCATGTTTTCGTTAGACACTTCATATGTTTGAGTTTGGATGGCGAATGGATGATCAGACAAGGAATTCTTTGGACAATGCCTGTGAACAAGAAGTTCGAACTTATCCTCATCAAGGGCCATGTTGTTGCACTTAGCGGTAGCCCAATTAACAACAGAGTTGAGATCATCCTGCAGGACATCTTTGTCGGCCAAACTGTAGATATGCTTAAGAATCCTAGTGTCATCAGCAAAGAATCTGATGACAGACCCTTTAACACATAGCTTCATATCATTTATGAACAGAATGAATAACAGTGGCCCAAGAACGGTGCCTTGTTGAACTCCGCTGAGGATTGCGGCAGGAAATGATGAGACACCATTTAACACATTACACAACACATTGCCTTCTTTCAGTCAGTAAGGATTTGATCCAGTTTACCACCTTCTCATGAAACCCCAATCTCTTCATTTTCAGAAGCAGTAACCGATGATCGAGCTTATTAAAGGCTTTGGCAAAATCCAAATATATAGCGTCAGTGTCTTCATTTCTAGTAAGACCCTGAACTATATCGTCTACGTGACATAACAGCTGGGTGATGCAGCTTCTTCCTGAGCGAAACCAGTGCTGGTTGTGGCAGAGTATCTGATTTTTCTCAATGAAGTCAACCATAACAGTCCACGAAGGATACGTTCATACACGTTGATGATGTGCGAAGTGAGAGCACATCATCAAAGTGTATGAACGTTTACTATAGTTCATGGGTACATATTATACAGAAGTCCACTAATATAAACCAGCGTTTCAGAACTGACCGTGTCCCACCCCAGGTTGTAGAACATAACGGTGTGGGAGATCGAGAGGATTGGGTGATGGAACTTAACATGTTCGCTGACATGACTGAGGAGGAAAAGGCTGGTTACACTGGATTCAACGCTTCTCAGGCCTTTGAAAGTCTTGGTGATGTTGAGGAGGCAGTAGTTCCTCAATACCTCTCTAACCCTTCCTGTGAGTTATCATCAATTTAATCATGAAGGCATCTTGATTCTTGGAGTCTTACTTTTAGAATTCCAACAAAGCACACGGTGTTTATATTTACTTTGGTTTATAAATAAAACATTCCGAATCTCAGCTAAGGACTGGAGAGGGGTAGCCGTAACCAAAGTAAAAGACCAAAAGAGCTGCGGTTCTTGCTGGATCTTCTCTGCAGTAAGTAATTTATATACATCCGCCAAAAAACCCTTAAAAGTCTCAAAGTTTAAATCCTTTTATTTGTTCTAACTTGAGCTGATACCGGCCAGTTAATTTATGTTTTTACTCAGTTTGGAGCTCTCGAAGGACACTACAAGACTCAAGGTAGCATCCTGAAATCTTTCTCCGAGCAAGAAGGTTTGAACTGTATCCAGTGGAACGGCTGTAATGGAGGCTTCATGGGAGACGTTTTCGACTGGCTCAAAGAATCAAACAGGGTAGGAGCAATGAAAGATCTCCCCTACCGTGGAAAACCGGGAAGTTGCAGTGGCAATCGCCATGAAAACGCTCTCATTGCTTTCCGTGTAACTGGTTACTCTAACGCTAGAGGAGATTCCGGCCATGTTACTGCTCTGGCCACCAAGGGACCCCTCTCTGTCGGCTACAGTGTTGCCAGTGATTTCTTCAAGTACAAGGGTGGAGTCTACAGGAAGTCTTCCTGTTCAGGTAGGTGTTCTTCTTGAGAATAGTTCGAAGTGTCATTTAATATCCAAGTACACATTCATTTGGTGGAGCTTTTGACATCCTGAGTTTAGCCATTCTAAATTATAAATTTTGATCATCAATACTAATCATATATTTAATCACCACTTCAGTATAAATATCCCAGGCGGAGGGCACGCTGTGACGAGTGTAGGTTACACTGCTGACTACTTCAGGATGAAGAACAGTTGGGGCGCTCGGTGGGGTGAGAGCGGTTACTTCAGGATCGGGCGTGGTAATGTGTGCGGAATCACCGACATGGGATTCGCTCCTACCTTCAAATCTACCGGTCAAACTGACAATGGCACTGATGAGGGAGGTAAGCCGGGAAGCCGATAAGACTCGTTGTATACAATTTTTCAGGCACCATAGCCATAGCAAGTGAATAATTAAGTCCTTATTAATTTTGTCACTTGCTTAAGTTATTCAGATTGCGTCTAGGACGTGAATCCCATGACTAACAACTGATCACGATATCTTCTAATTCAGGTGATGACGGTGGTGATGACGACAACAGTGGTGGTTACGGTGGAGATTGTCACGAAGGTTTTAGGAAGTGCCCTGATGGCAGCTGTAAACACGAGCACTGGGACTGTTAGGATTTTTGATGGAGTAGTTCAAATAAAGCGCGTAGAAATTAGAAAACTTGCAATTTAGTTTTATCTGAAAACATTGACCAAATAGTTGTTTTATTTGTTCAATCTTTAGTCTGAAATAATTGTAACAGTTGACACAAATATAATCTCAAACTGAAAATATATTTACGATTATTTGCATTACTAGAGTGATATCTGAAAAACAAGTACCAATTATATCGTTCGACTGTGTATTCACAGCATCTTCTACTATCGCTTTTAGTTTTATATCTCAAAGTACAAAAAGCTGAGAATTTAGTTTTTCAGAGTACGTCATACTATCTCGAACTAGTTTCTCGAATACATTACAACTCGCAAGGTTAACTGGGCGTTCAGTAAAAAGCCGGGCGTTATCTTTCTGAATCTGTTGCACTGTGGAGTGTGGAGAAAGTTGAACCAGCCGAACTCAGAGGCCGTTATTATCATCAGGAGGTTGTCTTGACCGTCCTGAGTTTGGAGTGAACGTTTTGTATTAAATTAAGTATACTTTTCGACAAGTTCTTCAGTTCAGCAGTGGACAATATTCTCTTCACCAAAGGAACAGTTTACGGAATATAGTCAGCAGATTTGGCACATGTAGCAAGGGGAATTTAACGCGGAAATCTGGAAAGATTATTTTGCGTTCTGTGCAAGACACAAATTTTCATTTCTGAAAAATTAAGAAATAATCGATTTTTGATATCAAGCTTAGACACTGATATGGCTCTCATAAGGTCCTCTGTATAGTTTAATAACGACAGGTTTCTTATTTTAACATACCTTATCTGACCTTATTTGGACGGACATTACTTGAACGCTGGAGGCCCTAGCGTTCATCTTAATGTCCGTTCAAATAAAGTTCGTTCAATTAATGTCCGTCCAAGTTAAAATCCGTTTAATTTTTTTCAAACATTTTTTCATTTCGAAATTTTTGTCCAGAATATGACAACTTTTTAAGTTCAGTCAATTTCAATAGCTATCATTAAACTAAACTATATTGTTGAATTAATAAAAACAAGGTATTATAAAATTTTAACAATCTGAATTGTAAATATCACATTATTGCATGATCACTATCTTGAAATTAAGTTGATCTTCGGCTTCTTCTACCTCCACATTTTCTCTTACAACTAGAATGCCTAAAGTACAGCTTAAGCTTTATCTCTAGCCCCCCACTTGGTATAGGCGACCTTCGGTGGCTTATGTCAGCTTCGATACCTTCTACCATACCACCCATCTCGATAAAGTAGAAGACAAACCGGGATATCTCCGGCCCTAGGTATGTGACCGACGGTATCTAATTTAGTCGTGTAGGTACCTTCGTACCTTATCTGCACAGCGCAGATAAGCTTACTGTATGAAAAATGGATTTGAAAATCGTTTGCTAAAATTAAAAAAACTTCAAAAAAAGATGAAAAAATTCGGAGTTTTGATAGTTTTGATTGCCTTCTAGCGTTCATATTAATGTCCGTTCATAATTATGTCCGTTCAAGTAATGTCCGTCCAAATAAGGTCCGATAAGGTAGTTCATAAATTATAAAACAAGTTTAATGCTCGAATTAATTAAAAAAATTACCTCCTTATGTTTTATTACTATGTCAAAAGAAAAATAGTGTGACTTAATAACCTCCCAGGGTTCAAAATATTTGAGGTCTGAAAACTTGCAATAATTTTTGCTGTTTACACTTTTCATGCTTTCTTTTTCAACATAGAAGACATTTCTTGAACTATTTTCATCTTAATTCTTCCAAATGCTCCTGCAGCAGTAGTTGCTGATGAAGAAGGTTGAGACACTACTACTGGAGCAGTGAAACATTGCGATGAAATAGTTTCCAAATTAGGTACTGTAGAGGCAGATACCAGTTGAGTAAGCACTGTAGAGGCAGGTACCACTTGAGTAGGTACTGTAGAGACAGGTACCAGTTGAGTAGGTATTGTAGAGGCAGGTACCATTTGAGTAGGAACTGTAGAGGCAGGTACCAGTTGAGAAGGCACTGTAGAGGCAGGTACTAGTTCAGTAGGTACTGTAGTCGTAGAGGCAGGTACCACTTGAGTAGGTACTGTAGAGGCAGGTACCAGTTGAGCAGGTACAGTAGAGGCAGGTACCAGTTGAGTAGGTTCTGTAGAGGCAGGTACCTGTTGAGTAGGTATTGTAGAGGCAGGTACCATTTGAGTAGGTACTGTAGATGCAGGCCCCAGTTGAGTAGGTACTGTAGAGGCAGGCACCACTTCAGTAGGTACTGTAGAGGCAGGTACCCCTTGAGAAGGTACTGTAAAGGCAGGTACCACTTGAGCAGGTACTGTGGAGGCAGGTACCAGTTCAGTAGGTACTGTAGAAGCAGGTACCAGTTGAATAGGTAACGTAGAGGCAGGTACCAGTTGAGTAGGTACAGTAGAGGCAGGTACCATTTGAGTAGGTACTGTAGATGCAAGTACCACTTGAGTAGGCATTGTAGAGACAGGTACTAGTTCAGTAGGTACTGTAGAGGCAGGTACCACTTGAGTAGGTACTGTAGAGGCAGATACCAGTTGAGTAGGTTCTGTAGAGGCAGGTACCAGTTGAGTAGGTATTGTATAGGCAGGTACCATTTGATTAGGTACTGTAGATGCAAGTACCACTTGAGTAGGTACTGTAGAGGCAGGTACTCCTTGAGAAGGTACTGTAGAGGCAGGTACTCCTTGAGAAGGTACTGTAGAGGCAGGTACCACTTCAGTAGGTACTGTAGAGGCAGGTACCCCTTGAGAAGGTACTGTAGAGGCAGATACCACTTGAGTAGGTACTGTAGAGGCAGGTACCACTTGAGTAGGTACTGTAGAGGCAGGTACCAGTTGATCAGGTACAGTAGAGGCAGGTACCAGTAGGGTAGGTTCTGTAGAGGCAGGTACCAGTTGAGTAGGTATTGTAGAGGCAGGTACCATTTGAGTAGGTACTGTAGAGGCAGGTACTCCTTGAGAAAGTACTGTAGAGGCAGGTACCACTTCAGTAGGTACTGTAGAGGCAGGTACCCCTTGAGAAGGTACTGTAAAGGCAGGTACCACTTGAGTAGGTACTGCGGAGGCAGGTACCAGTTCAGTAGGTACTGTAGAAGCAGGTAACAGTTCATTAAGTACTGTAGAGGCAGATACCACTTGAGTAGGTACTGTAGAGGCAGGTACCACTTGAGTAGGTACTGTAGAGGCAGGTACCAGTAGGGTAGGTTCTGTAGAGGCAGGTACCAGTTGAGTAGGTATTGTAGAGGCAGGTACCATTTGAGTAGGTACTGTAGATGCAAGTACCACTTGAGTAGGTACTGTAGAGACAGGTACCAGTTGAGTAGGTACTGTAGAGGCAGGTACCAGTTGAGTAGGTACTGTAGAGACAGATACCAGTTGAGCGGGTATTGTAGAGGCAGGTACCAGTTGAGTAGGTACTGTAGAGGCAGGCACCACTTCAGTAGGTACTGTAGAGGCAGGTATCACTTGAGCAGGTACTGTAGAGGCAGGAACCCTTTGAGAAGGTACTGTAGAGGCAGGTACCACTTGAGTAGGTACTGTAGAGGCAGGTACCAGTTGAGCAGGTACTGTAGAGGCAGTTACCAGTTGATTAGGTTCTGTAGAGGCAGGTACCATTTGAGTAGGTACTGCAGATGCAAGTACCACTTGAGTAGGTACTGCAGAGGCAGGTACCCCTTGAGAAGGTACTGTAGAGGCAGGTACCACTTCAGTAGGTACTGTAGAGGCAGGTACCCCTTGAGAATGTACTGTAAAGGCAGGTACCACTTGAGTAGGTACTGTAGAGGCAGGTACCAGTTGAGTAGGCACTGTAAAGGCAGGTACTAGTTCAGTAGGTACTGTAGAGGCAGGTACCAGTTGAGTAGGTATTGTAGAGGCAGGTACCAGTTGAGTAGGCACTGTAGAGGCAGGTACTAGTTCAGTAGGTACTGTAGAGGCAGGTACCAGTTGAGTAGGTATTGTAGAGGCAGGTACCATTTGAGTAGGTACTGTAGATGCAAGTACCACTTGAGTAGGTACTGTAGAGGCAGGTACCAGTTGAGTAGGTACTGTAGAGGCAGGTACCAGTTGAGCAGGTACAGTAGAGGCAGGTACCAGTTGAGTAGGTTCTGTAGAAACAGGTACCTGTTGAGTAGGTATTGTAGAGGCAGGTACCATTTGAGTAGGTACTGTAGATGCGGGCCCCAGTTGAGTAGGTACTGTAGAGGCAGGCACCACTTCAGTAGGTACTGTAGAGGCAGGTACCCCTTGAGAAGGTACTGTAAAGGCAGGTACCACTTGAGCAGGTACTGTGGAGGCAGGTACCAGTTCAGTAGGGACTGTAGAAGCAGGTACCAGTTGAATAGGTAACGTAGAGGCAGGTACCAGTTGAGTAGGTACAGCAGAGGCAGGTACCATTTGAGTAGGTACTGTAGATGCAAGTACCACTTGAGTAGGCATTGTAGAGACAGGTACTAGTTCAGTAGGTACTGTAGAGGCAGGTACCACTTGAGTAGGTACTGTAGAGGCAGGTACCAGTAGAATAGGTTCTGTAGAGGCAGGTACCAGTTGAGTAGGTATTGTAGAGGCAGGTACCATTTGAGTAGGTACTGTAGATGCAAGTACCACTTGAGTAGGTACTGTAGAGACAGGTACCAGTTGAGTAGGTACTGTAGAGGCAGGTACCAGTTGAGTAGGTACTGTAGAGACAGATACCAGTTGAGCGGGTACTGTAGAGGCAGGTACCAGTTGAGTAGGTACTGTAGAGGCAGGCACCACTTCAGTAGGTACTGTAGAGGCAGGTATCACTTGAGCAGGTACTGTAGAGGCAGGAACCCTTTGAGAAGGTACTGTAGAGGCAGGTACCACTTGAGTAGGTACTGTAGAGGCAGGTACCAGTTGAGCAGGTACTGTAGAGGCAGTTACCAGTTGATTAGGTTCTGTAGAGGCAGGTACCATTTGAGTAGGTACTGCAGATGCAAGTACCACTTGAGTAGGTACTGCAGAGGCAGGTACCCCTTGAGAAGGTACTGTAGAGGCAGGTACCACTTCAGTAGGTACTGTAGAGGCAGGTACCCCTTGAGAATGTACTGTAAAGGCAGGTACCACTTGAGTAGGTACTGTAGAGGCAGGTACCAGTTGAGTAGGCACTGTAAAGGCAGGTACTAGTTCAGTAGGTACTGTAGAGGCAGGTACCAGTTGAGTAGGTATTGTAGAGGCAGGTACCATTTGAGTAGGTACTGTAGATGCAAGTACCACTTGAGTAGGTACTGTAGAGGCAGGTACCAGTTGAGTAGGTACTGTAGAGGCAGGTACCAGTTGAGCAGGTACAGTAGAGGCAGGTACCAGTTGAGTAGGTTCTGTAGAAACAGGTACCTGTTGAGTAGGTATTGTAGAGGCAGGTACCATTTGAGTAGGTACTGTAGATGCGGGCCCCAGTTGAGTAGGTACTGTAGAGGCAGGCACCACTTCAGTAGGTACTGTAGAGGCAGGTACCCCTTGAGAAGGTACTGTAAAGGCAGGTACCACTTGAGCAGGTACTGTGGAGGCAGGTACCAGTTCAGTAGGGACTGTAGAAGCAGGTACCAGTTGAATAGGTAACGTAGAGGCAGGTACCAGTTGAGTAGGTACAGCAGAGGCAGGTACCATTTGAGTAGGTACTGTAGATGCAAGTACCACTTGAGTAGGCATTGTAGAGACAGGTACTAGTTCAGTAGGTACTGTAGAGGCAGGTACCACTTGAGTAGGTACTGTAGAGGCAGATACCAGTTGAGTAGGTTCTGTAGAGGCAGGTACCAGTTGAGTAGGTATTGTATAGGCAGGTACCATTTGATTAGGTACTGTAGATGCAAGTACCACTTGAGTAGGTACTGTAGAGGCAGGTACTCCTTGAGAAGGTACTGTAGAGGCAGGTACCACTTCAGTAGGTACTGTAGAGGCAGGTACCCCTTGAGAAGGTACTGTAGAGGCGGATACCACTTGAGTAGGTACTGTAGAGGCAGGTACCACTTGAGTAGGTACTGTAGAGGCAGGTACCAGTTGATCAGGTACAGTAGAGGCAGGTACCAGTAGGGTAGGTTCTGTAGAGGCAGGTACCAGTTGAGTAGGTATTGTAGAGGCAGGTACCATTTGAGTAGGTACTGTAGATGCAAGTACCAATTGAGTAGGTACTGTAGAGGCAGGTACCAGTTGAGTAGGTACTGTAGAGGCAGGTACCAGTTGAGTAGGTACTGTAGAGACAGATACCAGTTGAGCGGGTACTGTAGAGGCAGGTACCAGTTGAGTAGGTACTGTAGAGGCAGGAACCCCTTGAGAAGGTACTGTAGAGGCAGGTACCACTTGAGTAGGTACTGTAGAGGCAGGTACCAGTTGAGTAGGCACTGTAGAGGCAGGTACTAGTTCAGTAGGTACTCTAGAGGCAGGTACCAGTTGATTAGGTTCTGTAGAGGCAGGTACCATTTGAGTAGGTACTGCAGATGCAAGTACCACTTGAGTAGGTACTGCAGATGCAGGTACCCCTTGAGAAGGTACTGTAGAGGCAGGTTCCACTTCAGTAGGTACTGTAGAGGCAGGTACCCCTTGAGAAGGTACTGTAAAGGCAGGTACCACTTGAGTAGGTACTGTAGAGGCAGGTACCAGTTGAGTAGGCACTGTAGAGGCAGGTACTAGTTCAGTAGGTACTGTAGAGGCAGGTACCAGTTGAGTAGGTATTGTAGAGGCAGATACCATTTGAGTAGGTACTGTAGATGCGAGTACCACTTGAGTAGGTACTGTAGAGGCAGGTACCAGTTGAGTAGGTACTGTAGAGGCAGGTACCAGTTGAGTAGGTACAGTAGAGGCAGGTACCAGTTGAGTAGGTTCTGTAGAGGCAGGTACCAGTTGAGTAGGTATTGTAGAGGCAGGTACCATTTGAGTAGGTACTGTAGATGCAAGTACCACTTGAGTAGGTACTGTAGAGGCAGGTACCCCTTGAGAAGGTACTGTAGAGGCAGGTACCACTTCAGTAGGTACTGTAGAGGCAGGTACCAGTTCATTAGGTACTGTAGAGGCAGATACCATTTGAATAGGTACTGTAGAGGTCGGCCCGAGTTGAGTAGGTACTGTAGAGGCAGGTACCAGTTGAGTAGGTACTGTAGAGACAGATACCAGTTGAGCGGGTACTGTAGAGGCAGGTACCAGTTGAGTAGGTACTGTAGAGGCAGGCACCACTTCAGTAGGTACTGTAGAGGCAGGTATCACTTGAGCAGGTACTGTAGAGGCAGGAACCCCTTGAGAAGGTACTGTAGAGGCAGGTACCACTTGAGTAGGTACTGTAGAGGCAGGTACCAGTTGAGCAGGTACTGTAGAGGCAGTTACCAGTTGATTAGGTTCTGTAGAGGCAGGTACCATTTGAGTAGGTACTGCAGATGCAGGTACCACTTGAGTAGGTACTGTAGAGGCAGGTACCAGTTGAGTAGGCACTGTAGAGGCAGGTACTAGTTCAGTAGGTACTGTAGAGGCAGGTACCAGTTGAGTAGGTATTGTAGAGGCAGGTACCATTTGAGTAGGTACTGTAGATGCAAGTACCACTTGAGTAGGTACTGTAGAGGCAGGTACCAGTTGATTAGGGACTGTAGAGGCAGGTACCAGTTGAGTAGGTACAGTAGAGGCAGGTACCAGTTGAGTAGGTTCTGTAGAGGCAGGTACCAGTTGAGTAGGTATTGTAGAGGCAGGTACCAGTTGAGTAGGTATTGTAGAGGCAGGTACCATTTGAGTAGGTACTGTAGATGCAAGTACCACTTCAGTAGGTACTGTAGAGGCAGGTACCAGTTCATTAGGTACTGTAGAGGCAGATACCATTTGAATAGGTACTGTAGAGGTCGGTCCGAGTTGAGTAGGTACTGTAGAGGCAGGTACCAGTTCATTAGGTACTGTAGAGGCAGATACCACTTGAGTAGGTACTGTAGAGGCAGGTACTAGTTCAGTAGGTACTGTAGAGACAGGTACCTGTTCAGTAGGTACTGTAGAGGCATGTACCAGTTCATTAGGTACTGTAGAGGTAGGCCCGAGTTGAGTAGGTACTGTAGAGGCAGGTATCAGTTCATTAGGTACTGTAGAGGCAGATACCACTTGAGTAGGTACTGTAGAGGCAGGCACCAGTTGAGTAGTCTCTAACTTCTTTAATCTTGCATCGATTTCTTGCTTTATTGCGGTCAAGCCATTTTGAAATCTTTCAGTTTCTTCAAAATCAGAAAACATTCTGACTGCAAGCGTTCCACCAAGTGCCATCCCAACTGGGCCTTCCCAAACACCTGGACTCTTCATCCTTTCCTCCATGATAACTGGAATCATATTACCAGCGCCTTTCCGTCTCATTGCGTACTTAAACTCAAGTTTGCAATTGTCATTATCCTGTCCGGATTGAACTTTGTCCGCGTATCTCTTAGTTACGAACACAATAATAAGCTTGGTTTTATCAATGCCGTCACACATTTTGTCAACAATGTCACCCGTCATTCTATCACTGTCGAACCAAGTTTTATATCCGAGCTGCTTCAGAGCGTCGTTAACTGCAGACACTCTGTCGTGATTGTCCCGACCTTGTTCGTCTGTCGCCCAATCATGGGACAAAAACACATCGGTACTTTCCTCTGTCTCAACTGAACTCGTCATGTCTTAAGTGCAGAGGGTGAGAAGAAGAATACAAGAAAAAGGTTTAAGCAATATGCAAGGAGAAGTTTATGTATGGTGCAGATCCAGGCCAAGTTCTGCGACTTTACTTAAACGATTAAAGGATTAAGTAATTTGCTTATAATAATTACTTGCTTTGGATGAATATTTGTTGTTGTAAACTGATTTAAGAACAAACACCGAGCAGCGATATAACGAGTTCCAAAATCATAACCAAGTTGTTTATGTACTGCAAAATAACAAAGAGTCATTCTAAAAAGCTAAAAGTGATCTTGCATGTACCGTATTAAAATTTCCCAAGAAAAATCACCTATCCTCAATTTTCTACTCAAGAGTAAGTTTTGACCTTTAAGTCCGCATCATCGTGTCGCATTACGCACACGGCAGATGTTACCGAATTTATTTACGCGAGGTGGATGCTATACACTAAATGAGGGCTTGGAGACCGGGACGGAGATACTAATTCAGACTTCAATAATATAATACACTGAATAATGAATATTCAGTATAAAAATAGAAATCCTACGAAATTGAACTAGCTGAACGAGATGAAAGCTGCTTGCAGAGTATGAGTGATGCAGAGCAGCAGTAAGAGAAATATTATTATACAGCTAACCCCCCCCCCCCCCCCCCCAGCTAAGCACCACATTGATACCGGCATTAAACAATAGCGAAACCGCCTTTGATATACAACAATCAAGGATATCAAAATCATTTGTGACCATTAACAATCGGCTATTGACGCGAACTTTTGGTATTGAAATTACCTTTCTTAGAATCCTTGTAAGTTTTAGAAAAGGAGGACACAATGATGGTGAGAGGCATGGCGAGGAATATCATGGACAAGAAGGAGACCACAGTCCCCACAACTTGACCAGTAGGAGTTATCGGGTACACGTCTCCGTAGCCTACAGTCGACATTGTAGCCACTGCCCACCAGCTATAGTGGGGGATGAAGAACTTTAGTGATGCGGTTTTGTTTTTTATCAAACAGTACAAATATAGGACTAGAGGATGAAGAACTTTAGTGATGCGGTTTTGTTTTTTATCAAACAGTACAAATATAGGACTAGAGGATGAACAACTTTAGTGATGCGGTTTTGTTTTTTATCAAACAGTACAAATATAGGACTAGAGGATGAACAACTTTAGTGGTGCGGTTTTGTTTTTTATCAAACAGTGCAAATATAGTACTAGAGGATGTACAACTTTAGTGATGGTTTTGTTTTTATCAAACAGTGCAAATATAGGACTAGAGAATAATTTGGAGTGTGGATGTAATATTTTTCAGCAATATAGTTGGTTTATTTTATAAATAGTGACCTGCAATCTAAAATGGGAGTATCTAACCAAGTAGCGAGGATGCTGTCCATTTTAGGGTTTTGCTGGCCCTCAGCGTAGTACATAATAACACTGAATATTATTACTCCTAGACCCCACACCAGAACAAACAGTATTAACTCTGATGCTGAAATTTAAAAACTGTCAGAATTTGTAGCGATATTTTGAATCGCACAAATTATTCGACTTTTGAAGCGAAACACATTTAATTAAGTTTAATTTTAATAATTGAAGATATTGTCATTAGTGATATTGAAATACAAATAGATTGGTGCGAATAATCTCAGAAATTGATATCAAAATTCGAAATCATATTATTTTACCTGACCGCTTCAGACTGCATATTATTTTACCTGACCGCTTCAGACTGCATATTATTTTACCTGACCGCTTCAGGCTGAGGGCACTAAGGGCGACATATTATTTTACCTGACCGCTTCAGACTGAGGGCAATAAGTGCGACATATTATTTTACCTGACCGCTTCAGACTGAGGGCAATAAGTGCGACATATTATTTTACCTGGCCGCTTCAGACTGCATATTATTAACAGACTGTCGCAATAAGTGCGACATATTATTTTACCTGACTGCTTCAGACTGAGGGCAATAAGTGCGACATATTATTTTACCTGACCGCTTCAGACTGAGGGCAATAAGTGCGACATATTATTTTACCTGACCGCTTCAGACTGAGGGAAATAAGTGCGACATATTATTTTACCTGACCGCTTCAGACTGAGGGAAATAAGTGCGACATATTATTTTACCTGACCGCTTCAGACTGCATATTATTTTACCTGACCGCTTCAGACTGAGGGCAATAAGAGCGACATATTATATTACCTGACCACTTCAGACTGCATATTATTAACAGACTGTCACAATAAGTGCGACATATTATTTTACCTGACCGCTTCAGACTGAGGGCAATAAGTGCGACATATTATTTTACCTGACTGCTTCAGACTGCATATTATTTTACCTGACCGCTTCAGACTGAGGGCAATAAGTGCGAGCTTCTTGCTCCTCCTAAACAGTTTAAACATTCTGAAGACCCTTGCCAATCTGATCACTCGTAGGTATGATATATTGTTTTTTGAAATCTTTAGACAATTCTGAAATTCACTAATGTTCAGTTATGACTTTATGACATGAAAACAAAATTAGCGATATTCTGAATGTTTAAAATGACGAAAGGCTAAAATATTGAACAGGTAAAAGTCCGCACCAGGTACGCTGAAAACCATACAACATTTGACAGTTTACCTGAATGTAAAACGGCAGAACACTCATAATATCAATCCAAGTCATGATGGAAGAGATGAGTTTTCCAGGGTTTTCAGTTGTTGCGAACCTCATAACCACGTCAAGAGTGAAGAAACAAGTTGTACATAACTCAGCGTAAAATAGAGCTGCCCCTTCTGTCTGGGGAAAGATTAGTTACAGTAACGACTTAAAGAGGAAACGGTTATTTCATAGTAGCATAATCAAACCAGTGAGGATTACACAGGAACCTTCGTTACATTCAAGAAAATAGATTGTCCGTATAGTCGGAAAAAAAAAACAATTAACATATCAAATATCTTACAGATCCCAGGATATTCTCATCATCAACTTTACTCTTAACCCCCGGTATAGTCTCAATGATCATCCCGAGGATGGACACAAAGATGAAGAGTTGATCGCACCAGGCGTACACTGTAGCCAGTTTGTTGTACTTGGGTTCAGTGACGACTATCCACAGAAAGTGTCGGGTGCTGTCAACTTTACCTCGGAGTGTATCTGGGAATACCCGTCTCTCTGACTGGTCCCCCTGGAAGTGGTACCAATCATGATATTCCATATCAACAACAAGAAAGGGCAGCTTTCATAGAACACACTCGAGAATAAATGTGCAAGTATAAACGAAATTTCTTGAACCGCGAGCAGGTTATCACATAAACTTAATCAGAGGCTCAAAAGGTCTACAACTTTTAAAATCTTTCATAATCCTTACCTCCTCCTCATCGTCAATATGATCAAAAATATTTTCCAACCAGTAGAACCTGACCTCATCCATAATAACCTCGCTGGGCAGGTCGACTGGGAAGCACAGATCCCCGGTCCGGTAAAAGTTAAACACACATTCGAACATCTCTCTGTTACGGTCTATAAAATACTCGTTATACCTGGAACATGTTTTTGGTTGTAAAAACATTCACGAGCAGCCTCAAAATGCAGTTGATGTATGTATTATATCTTGAAATTGAATATAAACAATTATCTGACTATATAAAGTATTAATCTGGGACTGACCGGTCGTCCCAGTAAGCTTGGAAGTGGTTGGAGGCGAGTAGAGTTTCCGGCTGTAGCTTAACCACACTTTCCCATAACTCGTAATGTGTTCCTGAAACGTTGATCCGCAACTGAAACAAGGTCCTGTTCAGTTTATACCTTCAATCACAAGAACAAAAACTTTAATAATCTATTTCATGAGTTCATAGATGTAAGCTATTATGCCTGTCACCTTTTCTTTGCTACTTATTTCCCATTACCAGTCCAGGTAGACAAATACTTGTCAGAGCAGTATAGCAAGATATCCGACCTGTCAACTGATCATATGCGCATTAATGATATTAATTATGCGCATTGATGATATTGATCAATTACGTAACACTAAACGGAGTATCACTCTTAATCATACTAATTAATTACCCTGAGTCAAATGTCACTAATTGATCGTCACAAATTACGATTACAAGAGTGATAAACATTCGATCGGTTATCGATAAGAGTTCCAGGATATTATAATTATAATTAATTAATTGATACATTAACCCGACGAGATTATCATTAACGATGAACAGGGATCGGGATATAAAAGCAAGGGCACTTTCTCTCCAAAGTATCACTTCCAGTTTTCTACTTTGTAGTAGTTAAGTCAGTTTCACTTTCAATAACAATCGATTGTTAACGTTTGTCTCGTTTAATCCCTCTCTACTTTAGCTGAAGATTTAATTCCGTCAAAAGATGCCTGGACTCAACGAGCAAAACAACGAGAGCTACAGTTACCTGAGGAGTGTCGGAAACGGCTGGCAGTACAACGTTGAGGACGTTCACCCAAAGATGCTCCAACGACTCTACAAGAGATTCGACACCTTCGACCTCGACAGTGACGGCAAGATGATGATGGAAGAGATCCTCTACTGGCCCGACAGGATGAGGCAGTTGGTCAACGCTACTGACGAACAGGTCGAGAAGATGAGAGAGGCTGTCCACATTTTCTTCCTCAACAAAGGAGTACATCCAGAGACCGGCCTGACTCGAGAGGACTGGGTAGAGGCCAACAGGGTCTTCGCTGAGGCCGAGAGAGAAAGGGGACGACGTGGTGAACCCTCCATGATTGCCCTACTCTCCAACGCCTACTACGATGTCCTGGATGATGACGGTGATGGTACCGTCGATATTGCAGAGCTTAAGACCATGATGAAAGCCTTTGATGTGCCCCAAGAGGCTGCTTATACCTTCTTCGAGAAGGCTGACACTGACAAGAGTGGACGACTGGAACGATCAGAGCTGGTGCATCTTTTCAGAAAGTTCTGGATGGAGCCCTACGATCCCCAGTGGGATGGTGTTTACGGATACAAATACTGAACAATTACCCCAACTTCAACTTTACTTCTCATTCAGAGTACAATACATGTTACTTCCGATCAAACGACATGGTCATCTGACGACCGGTCGTACTTGCACACTACCCCATTTTTCATTACCCTTTTTGTTGCCCAATTTATTGATTTTATGATATTTTACTTTTGATGCCTTATTTCTGATGTCTCATTGATCTCTTCGGTTCATCTTTGTGCCGCTTCCCTATTCCTCAATATCATTGATACCTTATTTGTGATGCCAAATTTCTACTCATATTATATACCATTTGATTCAAGATATGAAAAGCACCACTTGCAGTTTTTTCCATTCTCTAATAATCCCTCTCTACTTTAGCTGAAGATTCAATTCCGTCAAAAGATGCCTGGACTCAACGAGCAAAACAACGAGAGCTACAGTTACCTGAGGAGTGTCGGAAACGACTGGCAGTACAACGTTGAGGACGTTCACCCAAAGATGCTCCAACGACTCTACAAGAGATTCGACACCTTCGACCTCGACAGTGACGGCAAGATGATGATGGAAGAGATCCTCTACTGGCCCGACAGGATGAGGCAGTTGGTCAACGCTACTGACGAACAGGTCGAGAATATGAGAGAGGCTGTCCACATTTTCTTCCTCAACAAAGGAGTACATCCAGAGACCGGCCTGACTCGAGAGGACTGGGTAGAGGCCAACAGGGTCTTCGCTGAGGCCGAGAGAGAAAGGGGACGACGTGGTGAACCCTCCATGATTGCCCTACTCTCCAACGCCTACTACGATGTCCTGGATGATGACGGTGATGGTACCGTCGATATTGCAGAGCTTAAGACCATGATGAAAGCCTTTGATGTGCCCCAAGAGGCTGCTTATACCTTCTTCGAGAAGGCTGACACTGACAAGAGTGGACGACTGGAACGATCAGAGCTGGTGCATCTTTTCAGAAAGTTCTGGATGGAGCCCTACGATCCCCAGTGGGATGGTGTTTACGGATACAAATACTGAACAATTACCCCAACTTCAACTTTATTTCTCATTCAGAGTACAATACATGTTACTTCCGATCAAACGACATGGTCATCTGACGACCGGTCGTACTTGCACACTACCCCATTTTTCATTACCCTTTTTGTTGCCCAATTTATTGATTTTATGATATTTTACTTTTGATGCCTTATTTCTGATGTCTCATTGATCTCTTCGGTTCATCTTTGTGCCGCTTCCCTATTCCTCAATATCATTGATACCTTATTTGTGATGCCAAATTTCTACTCATATTATATACCATTTGATTCAAGATATGAAAAGCACCACTTGCAGTTTTTTCCATTCTCTAATAATCCCTCTCTACTTTAGCTGAAGATTCAATTCCGTCAAAAGATGCCTGGACTCAACGAGCAAAACAACGAGAGCTACAGTTACCTGAGGAGTGTCGGAAACGACTGGCAGTACAACGTTGAGGACGTTCACCCAAAGATGCTCCAACGACTCTACAAGAGATTCGACACATTCGACCTCGACAGTGACGGCAAGATGATGATGGAAGAGATCCTCTACTGGCCCGACAGGATGAGGCAGTTGGTCAACGCTACTGACGAACAGGTCGAGAATATGAGAGAGGCTGTCCACATTTTCTTCCTCAACAAAGGAGTACATCCAGAGACCGGCCTGACTCGAGAGGACTGGGTAGAGGCCAACAGGGTCTT
This sequence comes from Bolinopsis microptera, assembly GCF_026151205.1. Taxonomy (NCBI): domain Eukaryota; kingdom Metazoa; phylum Ctenophora; class Tentaculata; order Lobata; family Bolinopsidae; genus Bolinopsis; species Bolinopsis microptera. Next base: position 22,001,649 of record NC_087072.1, read on the forward strand.
CGCTGAGGCCGAGAGAGAAAGGGGACGACGTGGTGAACCCTCCATGATTGCCCTACTCTCCAACGCCTACTACGATGTCCTGGATGATGACGGTGATGGTACCGTCGATATTGCAGAGCTTAAGACCATGATGAAAGCCTTTGATGTGCCCCAAGAGGCTGCTTATACCTTCTTCGAGAAGGCTGACACTGACAAGAGTGGACGACTGGAACGATCAGAGCTGGTGCATCTTTTCAGAAAGTTCTGGATGGAGCCCTACGATCCCCAGTGGGATGGTGTTTACGGATACAAATACTGAACAATTACCCCAACTTCAACTTTATTTCTCATTCAGAGTACAATACATGTTACTTCCGATCAAACGACATGGTCATCTGACGACCGGTCGTACTTGCACACTACCCCATTTTTCATTACCCTTTTTGTTGCCCAATTTATTGATTTTATGATATTTTACTTTTGATGCCTTATTTCTGATGTCTCATTGATCTCTTCGGTTCATCTTTGTGCCGCTTCCCTATTCCTCAATATCATTGATACCTTATTTGTGATGCCAAATTCCTACTCATATTATATACCATTTGATTCAAGATATGAAAAGCACCACTTGCAGTTTTTTCCATTCTCTAATAATCCCTCTCTACTTTAGCTGAAGATTCAATTCCGTCAAAAGATGCCTGGACTCAACGAGCAAAACAACGAGAGCTACAGTTACCTGAGGAGTGTCGGAAACGACTGGCAGTACAACGTTGAGGACGTTCACCCAAAGATGCTCCAACGACTCTACAAGAGATTCGACACCTTCGACCTCGACAGTGACGGCAAGATGATGATGGAAGAGATCCTCTACTGGCCCGACAGGATGAGGCAGTTGGTCAACGCTACTGACGAACAGGTCGAGAATATGAGAGAGGCTGTCCACATTTTCTTCCTCAACAAAGGAGTACATCCAGAGACCGGCCTGACTCGAGAGGACTGGGTAGAGGCCAACAGGGTCTTCGCTGAGGCCGAGAGAGAAAGGGGACGACGTGGTGAACCCTCCATGATTGCCCTACTCTCCAACGCCTACTACGATGTCCTGGATGATGACGGTGATGGTACCGTCGATATTGCAGAGCTTAAGACCATGATGAAAGCCTTTGATGTGCCCCAAGAGGCTGCTTATACCTTCTTCGAGAAGGCTGACACTGACAAGAGTGGACGACTGGAACGATCAGAGCTGGTGCATCTTTTCAGAAAGTTCTGGATGGAGCCCTACGATCCCCAGTGGGATGGTGTTTACGGATACAAATACTGAACAATTACCCCAACTTCAACTTTATTTCTCATTCAGAGTACAATACATGTTACTTCCGATCAAACGACATGGTCATCTGACGACCGGTCGTACTTGCACACTACCCCATTTTTCATTACCCTTTTTGTTGCCCAATTTATTGATTTTATGATATTTTACTTTTGATGCCTTATTTCTGATGTCTCATTGATCTCTTCGGTTCATCTTTGTGCCGCTTCCCTATTCCTCAATATCATTGATACCTTATTTGTGATGCCAAATTCCTACTCATATTATATACCATTTGATTCAAGATATGAAAAGCACCACTTGCAGTTTTTTCCATTCTCTAATAATCCCTCTCTACTTTAGCTGAAGATTCAATTCCGTCAAAAGATGCCTGGACTCAACGAGCAAAACAACGAGAGCTACAGTTACCTGAGGAGTGTCGGAAACGACTGGCAGTACAACGTTGAGGACGTTCACCCAAAGATGCTCCAACGACTCTACAAGAGATTCGACACCTTCGACCTCGACAGTGACGGCAAGATGATGATGGAAGAGATCCTCTACTGGCCCGACAGGATGAGGCAGTTGGTCAACGCTACTGACGAACAGGTCGAGAATATGAGAGAGGCTGTCCACATTTTCTTCCTCAACAAAGGAGTACATCCAGAGACCGGCCTGACTCGAGAGGACTGGGTAGAGGCCAACAGGGTCTTCGCTGAGGCCGAGAGAGAAAGGGGACGACGTGGTGAACCCTCCATGATTGCCCTACTCTCCAACGCCTACTACGATGTCCTGGATGATGACGGTGATGGTACCGTCGATATTGCAGAGCTTAAGACCATGATGAAAGCCTTTGATGTGCCCCAAGAGGCTGCTTATACCTTCTTCGAGAAGGCTGACACTGACAAGAGTGGACGACTGGAACGATCAGAGCTGGTGCATCTTTTCAGAAAGTTCTGGATGGAGCCCTACGATCCCCAGTGGGATGGTGTTTACGGATACAAATACTGAACAATTACCCCAACTTCAACTTTATTTCTCATTCAGAGTACAATACATGTTACTTCCGATCAAACGACATGGTCATCTGACGACCGGTCGTACTTGCACACTACCCCATTTTTCATTACCCTTTTTGTTGCCCAATTTATTGATTTTATGATATTTTACTTTTGATGCCTTATTTCTGATGTCTCATTGATCTCTTCGGTTCATCTTTGTGCCGCTTCCCTATTCCTCAATATCATTGATACCTTATTTGTGATGCCAAATTTCTACTCATATTATATACCATTTGATTCAAGATATGAAAAGCACCACTTGCAGTTTTTTCCATTCTCTAATAATCCCTCTCTACTTTAGCTGAAGATTCAATTCCGTCAAAAGATGCCTGGACTCAACGAGCAAAACAACGAGAGCTACAGTTACCTGAGGAGTGTCGGAAACGACTGGCAGTACAACGTTGAGGACGTTCACCCCAAGATGCTCCAACGACTCTACAAGAGATTCGACACCTTCGACCTCGACAGTGACGGCAAGATGATGATGGAAGAGATCCTCTACTGGCCCGACAGGATGAGGCAGTTGGTCAACGCTACTGACGAACAGGTCGAGAAGATGAGAGAGGCTGTCCACATTTTCTTCCTCAACAAAGGAGTACATCCAGAGACCGGCCTGACTCGAGAGGACTGGGTAGAGGCCAACAGGGTCTTCGCTGAGGCCGAGAGAGAAAGGGGACGACGTGGTGAACCCTCCATGATTGCCCTACTCTCCAACGCCTACTACGATGTCCTGGATGATGACGGTGATGGTACCGTCGATATTGCAGAGCTTAAGACCATGATGAAAGCCTTTGATGTGCCTCAAGAGGCTGCTTATACCTTCTTCGAGAAGGCTGACACTGACAAGAGTGGACGACTGGAACGATCAGAGCTGGTGCATCTTTTCAGAAAGTTCTGGATGGAGCCCTACGATCCCCAGTGGGATGGTGTTTACGGATACAAATGCTGAACAATTACCCCAACTTCAACTTTATTTCTCATTCAGAGTACAATACATGTTACTTCCGATCAAACGACATGGTCATCTGACGACCGGTCGTACTTGCACACTACCCCATTTTTCATTACCCTTTTTGTTGCCCAATTTATTGATTTTATGATATTTTACTTTTGATGCCTTATTTCTGATGTCTCATTGATCTCTTCGGTTCATCTTTGTGCCGCTTCCCTATTCCTCAATATCATTGATACCTTATTTGTGATGCCAAATTCCTACTCATATTATATACCATTTGATTCAAGATATGAAAAGCACCACTTGCAGTTTTTTCCATTCTCTAATAATCCCTCTCTACTTTAGCTGAAGATTCAATTCCGTCAAAAGATGCCTGGACTCAACGAGCAAAACAACGAGAGCTACAGTTACCTGAGGAGTGTCGGAAACGACTGGCAGTACAACGTTGAGGACGTTCACCCAAAGATGCTCCAACGACTCTACAAGAGATTCGACACCTTCGACCTCGACAGTGACGGCAAGATGATGATGGAAGAGATCCTCTACTGGCCCGACAGGATGAGGCAGTTGGTCAACGCTACTGACGAACAGGTCGAGAAGATGAGAGAGGCTGTCCACATTTTCTTCCTCAACAAAGGAGTACATCCAGAGACCGGCCTGACTCGAGAGGACTGGGTAGAGGCCAACAGGGTCTTCGCTGAGGCCGAGAGAGAAAGGGGACGACGTGGTGAACCCTCCATGATTGCCCTACTCTCCAACGCCTACTACGATGTCCTGGATGATGACGGTGATGGTACCGTCGATATTGCAGAGCTTAAGACCATGATGAAAGCCTTTGATGTGCCCCAAGAGGCTGCTTATACCTTCTTCGAGAAGGCTGACACTGACAAGAGTGGACGACTGGAACGATCAGAGCTGGTGCATCTTTTCAGAAAGTTCTGGATGGAGCCCTACGATCCCCAGTGGGATGGTGTTTACGGATACAAATACTGAACAATTACCCCAACTTCAACTTTACTTCTCATTCAGAGTACAATACATGTTACTTCCGATCAAACGACATGGTCATCTGACGACCGGTCGTACTTGCACACTACCCCATTTTTCATTACCCTTTTTGTTGCCCAATTTATTGATTTTATGATATTTTACTTTTGATGCCTTATTTCTGATGTCTCATTGATCTCTTCGGTTCATTTTTGTGCCGCTTCCCTATTCCTCAATATCATTGATACCTTATTTGTGATGCCAAATTTCTACTCATATTATATACCATTTGATTCAAGATATGAAAAGCACCACTTGCAGTTTTTTCCATTCTCTAATAATCCCTCTCTACTTTAGCTGAAGATTCAATTCCGTCAAAAGATGCCTGGACTCAACGAGCAAAACAACGAGAGCTACAGTTACCTGAGGAGTGTCGGAAACGGCTGGCAGTACAACGTTGAGGACGTTCACCCAAAGATGCTCCAACGACTCTACAAGAGATTCGACACCTTCGACCTCGACAGTGACGGCAAGATGATGATGGAAGAGATCCTCTACTGGCCCGACAGGATGAGGCAGTTGGTCAACGCTACTGACGAACAGGTCGAGAAGATGAGAGAGGCTGTCCACATTTTCTTCCTCAACAAAGGAGTACATCCAGAGACCGGCCTGACTCGAGAGGACTGGGTAGAGGCCAACAGGGTCTTCGCTGAGGCCGAGAGAGAAAGGGGACGACGTGGTGAACCCTCCATGATTGCCCTACTCTCCAACGCCTACTACGATGTCCTGGATGATGACGGTGATGGTACCGTCGATATTGCAGAGCTTAAGACCATGATGAAAGCCTTTGATGTGCCCCAAGAGGCTGCTTATACCTTCTTCGAGAAGGCTGACACTGACAAGAGTGGACGACTGGAACGATCAGAGCTGGTGCATCTTTTCAGAAAGTTCTGGATGGAGCCCTACGATCCCCAGTGGGATGGTGTTTACGGATACAAATACTGAACAATATTATCCGAAATTTATCTCTATTTATCAATCTGTACATGTAATTTATTATGAATATGATAGATTGTCCGAGACCTATCGAATTTGCAAAACTCGATTTACATTTTAATTAATAAATTTTCCCTAATTGAATGTTGTACAGTGTACACCTTATTTCTTTTTGAAAAAAAATTTGTATTCTCTGTTTATAACTTGCTAAGTGGGGCGCAGCATCATAAAATAACATGATTTAACAACAGGACAAACCCTTTTGTCGCCGTCTAGTCCCGCTGGAACCGTAGGTAGCACTGGAACTGACCCAGAACTCTTGGTCTTGCTGTAGCTCACTTTACCAGCTAGCGGCAGCTTCTTCTGAAATAGAGTCACAGAGGTCATTAGTTTCACATCATTGGGAGGAATGTAGCCAAAGTTTGATAAAACTTTGTGAAAGTTATTTGTGTGTTACCTGTGATGATAATCTGGCGGTGTCATCCTTAGGACTGTCCGTCAAATAAGACGAGGTCATCTACAGAGGAATTTTAATAAGAATATAAGAGCTTATTCAGATGGATGTTCAAGTAAAAAGACTACCTAACGTTTCAAAAGCCATCAAAAGCTCTCTTAGCTGATGCAACAAAAGTGAACGTTCGTAAGATATCGATTGTTTTGTTACCCGAATATTGGGTATAAAGAAGTCTAACTGGATAGAATTGTGGTTTTTGGATCATTGAGCTATAGTCGGCCCGGCTTTCATGCCCATAAGGTCATAGACCACTACTGTCGACTGAATTTATAGACCAAAATTCTGTATTTTTTACGATAATCTATGGCCTATAAACTGCATATAGAATTCTCCTTTGATGCACAAAAACCGCGACTGAAGATGCGGATTAACTGTATCTCCAACATACGGTAATACTGACTAGGCGGTATAATGTGCAACAACCCGGAGGGCTAAACGTTTATCGGCGGTTAACAAGAGAGGCCGATCCGATCAGTTAAAAGTTACTGCGCATTAGCCACTACCAGTGAATACCTATTAGATATCGGGTGTGTGCCTCAACAGGAACCCTAATTGTTATCGTTACAATACACAGATCCCTGATTATACTGACCGCATCCAATCAACGACATTACCTTAACTACAACACATATCAGACTCTTAACTACAACACATACCAGACTGCTAACTACAACACATACCATACTCTTAACTACAACACATACCAGACTCTTAATTACACCACATACCAGACTCCTTACTACAACACATACCAGACTCTTAATTACAACACATACCAGACTCTTAACTACAACACATACCATACTCTTAACTAGAACACATACCATACCTCTAACTACAACACATACCAGACTCCTAACTACAACACATACCAGACTCTTAATTACAACACATACCAGACTCTTAACTACAACACATACCAGACTCTTAACTACAACACATACCATACTCTTAACTACAACACATACCATACTCTTAACTAGAACACATACCATACCTCTAACTACAACACATACCAGAGTCCTAACTACAACACATACCAGACTCTTAATTACAACACATACCAGACTCTTTATTACAACACATACCAGACTCCTAACTGCAACACATACCAGACTCTTAACTAGAACACATACCATACCTCTAACTACAACACATACCAGACTCCTAACTACAACACATACCAGACTCCTTACTACAACACATACCAGACTCTTAATTACAACACATACCAGACTCTTAACTACAACACATACCATACTCTTAACTAGAACACATACCATACCTCTAACTACAACACATACCAGAGTCCTAACTACAACACATACCAGACTCTTAATTACAACACATACCAGACTCTTTATTACAACACATACCAGACTCCTAACTGCAACACATACCAGACTCTTAACTACAACACATACCAGACTCTTAACTACAACACATACCAGACTCTAACTACAACACATACCATACCTCTAACTACAACACATACCATACCTCTAACTGCAACACATACCAGACTCTTAACTACAACACATACCAGACTCTTAATTACAACACATACCATACTCTTAGCTAGAACACATACCATACCTCTAACTACAACACATACCAGAGTCCTAACTACAACACATACCAGACTCTTAATTACAACACATACCAGACTCTTTATTACAACACATACCAGACTCCTAACTGCAACACATACCAGACTCTTAACTACAACACATACCATACTCTTAACTACAACACATACCAGACTCTTAACTACAACACATACCATACCTCTAACTACAACACATACCATACCTCTAACTGCAACACATACCAGACTCTTAACTACAACACATACCAGACTCTTAATTACAACACATACCAGACTCTTAACTACAACACATACCAGACTCTTAATTACAACACATACCAGACTCTTAACTACAACACATACCAGACTCTTAACTACAACACATACCATACTCTTAACTAGAACACATACCATACCTCTAACTACAACACATACCAGACTCCTAACTACAACACATACCAGACTCTTAATTACAACACATACCAGACTCTTAACTACAACACATACCAGACTCTTACCTACAACACATACCATACTCTTAACTACAACACATACCATACTCTTAACTCTTACTGCTCCCCATATTATTATTATTTTTGTTTTATTCATTTTTTTATCTACCTTCCTATACTTTCAACATCATATCACACTTCACCCGCACTCCTTCTCACACATTAATGACCATATCAGACCTGTATCTAATGTATCTGAAATTTGACGTATTGAAATACCAATTTTGACTCTATATCCACAGTTATTCACCATGGATTTGTTTGTTATTAAATAGTTTTTCATAAATTTTTGGATTTAGATTAATTCGATGTAATGGGTCCAAGTTACTGCGACATAGTTCACTATGTGTTTACCGTGTTTGGGTGCCCATCATATTTTACAGATGGGGGCGATATTTTGAACGATTCTATTTTATATTCATCTATTGCTGTACTCTGTAAAATTTGAAAAGTATTTAATAAAAACTACATTATTATACAGACCACATCCAATCAACAAATTTACCTTAACTACAACACATACCAGACTCCTAACTACAACACATACCAGACTCTTAACTACAACACATACCATACTCCTAACTACAACACATCTCTTTGCCGGGGATAAAGAAGGTCCAGTACCCAGGCCAGCAAGCATGCAACTTCAGTGATCGCATGACGACGGACCAAGGGATGGAAACATTCTTACTTTTTCTTGGCTCACACTTTTATAGCTTCAGCTCCACGACTCGTGAAGTGGGACTAAAATATGCAAAAGATATTCATTTTAACTCCACTAGCCAGAAACAACTGAGCAAGTCTCTCCACAAGCATCACAGAGAGTACAATACAACATACCAACATTCTTCACGATGTCACATTTGACTTTTAAGATTTACAATTGCGAGCTATTGCAAATGGGAGCCATTTGCAAAACAGACAATCGCAATTAAAGTGAGACTAGCAATGAATTGCAATCGTTCGCGGTAAACACAGTCACAGCATGTGTAGTGTGCAACAAAACAACTTCCACAAATAAATAGAGGTCATATTCATGAATTCACATGTTACCAAATTACTAAATTACAAATTAGCTACGATTTAGATTTGAGATTGTGTCTAATCGCCAGAAATTCAGTACAGCGTAAAGTTTCCGTGGTTCGGTGTACCACTGTTATGTCCTCGGCATTGTTTGGTTCAATTAGCGGATAATCGTTTTAGAGATAAAGTCCTTAACAAAGTGTCGTAAATATTACTGGACTATAAAATGTTGCAAATTTTGAAGAATTGAAGGTAGAAATGAGAAATCTACAGTTGAATTTGCTGTGATCCAGGGGCAATGAACTGGGGAGCGGGAGACCTCATTTCATTAAATCTATCATTTGCAATCTCAAGATGGATTAATTTGAATCAGATGTTTGCGTTCTGCGGAGTAAGAGACAAATATAGTCCTGTCAGTCTGACAGACAGTCCTGTCAGTGTCAGTTCATAGCAGAGGCAGTATCATCAGTCAAATTGGTGTACTCGATAATCATTAATTTGGATGGCTGCCAGATAGTTGCGCTCTTTCTCACCCGATCGTATCCAAAGTACTTGGGTACTTTGAACAAGTAGCTAAGTACATATTGAGTCGCACTGGTCGACCTTTACAGACCTTGTAAAAAAACGTAATTTGACGCTTACGCTTTTTTGCGGGAGTCATACCACAGGCCAAGCTATCTACTTATCTAAATGGTAATCAGTAGTGACTTCTTAGTCTCGAATAGCCCTAAAGTACAAGTATTCTTGGTCGGGTGGCTTTATAGAGTTATAGGCCTGTTAACTTTGCATTTAAATTCTAAGTGGAAGCGAATGCTCAATACTAGACTTAGTGCCAGATCCAGTAAGCTCACCAGATCAGATAATGTTAAGCAGTGAACCTGGGGCGCACTGTCGTTTTGAGAATCTGATATTACGAATCAGATCATTTCACTGATTTGGAACCTGTGAATGTGTGGGAACTGGATCTCAAGGGGGCGCAACTCACGCAACTGTCGTTAGGCCATTTGGATGGTACAGGAAGATGGAAGAAGTAGAAACCACATGAAAAATGCCAATATTGGCTACATTTAATGTGGGTCTAGTCACTAGACCCACATTAAATGTAGCTAATATTGGCATCTTTTTCATGTGGTTTCTGAAAATTCCCAATTTATATCATGTTCTCTGCAGTGCTACCAGCTACATTTGTCATACGACCAAAATAAGAATGTCATCAAACATTTCATAGTTGGAAGGTAGAGTCACTGCTCCCAACTCACCTGAAGACTAGCTCTTGGATTGTGTAGATCAGGAATGTCCTGGATATTGTCATCCGAGTCTGCATTCCTTCCGGCAGCAAGGTTTAGCAGAGGACTGCGCACGTTCGGGTTGTGGACCATGCCCTTCAGCAGCCGTTTCAACCTGTGTTTATTATGTGATGGTTCATTATTTGGAAAAAACGCCCCAAAATTGCATACCATATAATGGAACGATTTAGAATTTGCGGTTGAGATCTCCGATAATAATAATGAAGGGCCTCATCACGTTATTACCACTCGAAACATTGAATGGTCTGGTAATGATCGGTTTGATTTTTATGGGTACTTTTATCGGCTGAACTTATTGACGATTTTCTAAAAAACCGCCGATTGAAATCGGTGCACTATAGTTATACTAGTAGGCCCATATACGTACCCATCAGGATATTCAATATTATTTTCTTATTGAAAATAATATTGGTCCTTACACCTATTGGATACTTTGCATTTGTACCTATCACCGTTAATGTAAAAGCAGGTACCTGGGCTCGTCTGAGATTGCTTGGACTGTCACCTTTTCAGATGGGCCCTGCAACTCCTGCTCCTCCATCAGAATCTGCACTGCCGCGTGCATCTTCACTTCTTTTCTTCAACTTTTAAAATACTCATTAGGTTTTAATTATCCTAGTTAGACCCCATTGAGGATCAATCATCAATTGTCATTTAAATATCAGATAATATTATAATTTGAGAACCCAGAAATTCAAGAAGAGCGGGTGAATACCAAATTGAAACGTTCGAACAACACTTCAAACTCTAAAGCAAACCATTAAATCGCAATAACCACAAATCAGGTGACTGAATTGACGTAATCGCAAATAACCCATATACTGACAATCCCACAATCGACACATCCGCTAGTTTATCACTCAACGACACTACCCCGGGTGTGAACTATGCCTCCTTCCCTCAAACTAGACCGATCAGTGTCACCGAGCTAGCAAACATATCCGGTATTATAGGTCCTTGCCTATCCTGACAGTCAGGTAGCCGATGTAATCGATTAAATAATTCATTAATCCCGTGAGTATGTTAACTAGATGGTAGCCCTTAACATTCGCAAGACTCCGTGTATAGTGAAATATGCATGATCTATCATGGTCCCGGTCCCGCATCAGACCGTATGATTTATTCAGTGTTGCTGTACTGAATGGTAAGGATGGTGGCTCGCTCTGTCTAACAGAAGTGTTGTTCAGAAAGAGGTTCTAACATAGGAAAGATTGGGTTTGGACTTTGGAACACAATTTTATATTTAAACTTTTAAAAGGCTACCTTTGGGAATTTTGGGTCAAATAATAACTACCTTTTCGAGATGGCCAGGCCTACTCTCATGCTGTCTATATGTGATGATTAACTCTGAAAAACTAGGGACAACTGGGGAATGATCCCAGAACCTCGAGATTTCGCGTCTCTTGCTCTACCAATTGAGCTACTGACCCTGATTCTCAGAGCGAAATCACCACTCATATACAGCACAATTTCATGCTTTGTGTGGAATATCATTTATCAGTTATTTTAGAATATATATTCGCATTTATCCACACTATATTTACATTACACGCACAACGTGATATCGTTATCAGTGCAGTGTGTACAACACCAACTACACCGATCAATTGCCAATCTGCGAAACATTTTAATTATTATTATCACTTCGAGATGGCCAGGCCTACTCTCATGCTGTCTATATGTGATGATTAACTCTGAAAAACTAGGGACAACTGGGGAATGATCCCAGAACCTCGAGATTTCGCGTCTCTTGCTCTACCAATTGAGCTACTGACCCTGATTCTCAGAGCGAAATCACCACTCATATACAGCACAATTTCATGCTTTGTGTGGAATATCATTTATCAGTTATTTTAGAATATATATTCGCATTTATCCACACTATATTTACATTACACGTACAACGTGATATCGTTATCAGTGCAGTGTGTACAACACCAACTACACCGATCAATTGCCAATCTGCGAAACATTTTAATTATTATTATCACTTCGAGATGGCCAGGCCTACTCTCATGCTGTCTATATGTGATGATTAACTCTGAAAAACTAGGGACAACTGGGGAATGATCCCAGAACCTCAATTGGTAGAGCAAGAGACGCGAAATCTCGAGGTTCTGGGATCATTCCCCAGTTGTCCCTAGTTTTTCAGAGTTAATCATCACATATAGACAGCATGAGAGTAGGCCTGGCCATCTCGAAGTGATAATAATAATTAAAATGTTTCGCAGATTGGCAATTGATCGGTGTAGTTGGTGTTGTACACACTGCACTGATAACGATATCACGTTGTACGTGTAATGTAAATATAGTGTGGATAAATGCGAATATATATTCTAAAATAACTGATAAATAACTACCTTATCGGACCTTATTTGGACGGACATTAATTGAACGCTGGAGGCCCTAGCATTCATCTTAATTTCCGTTCAAATAAACTCCGTTCATTTAAGGTCCGTCCAAGTTAAAGTCCGTTGAATTTTTTTCAAAACTTTTTCCATTTCGAACCCATTTGATGAAGTTTATATGTGATATTTGACCAAAACCCATAATCATGGGTAGAGTGAACCGCTGCCAGTGTCTCTCTTTTCCAAACAAAAGAAAATGATATTAATTTGAGGAACCGTCTGCAAATGCAAATTGATACCGAGAATGAAATCGGTCGCTCGCTTTTCCCATTCAATAAGCTTTATTACAATACGTAAGCCGTGAATGAATGGGAAAAGCGAGCGACCGATTTCATTCTCGGTATCAATTTGCATTTGCAGACGGTTCCTCAAATTAATATCATTTTCTTTTGTTTGGAAAAGAGAGACACTGGCAGCGGTTCACTCTACCCATGATTATGGGTTTTGGTCAAATATCATCTCTTTTTGATTATAATGTCAGGATAATTTACACAGTCGAAACTTAATAAGGAGGTAATTTCAACGATTTCGAAATTTTACCTTTGAAAACGTTTCCTTGTGTTTAGGTAGGCATATCTGTCAATAACATTAACAGACTGAATATAGCACTTTTTACTCATTCAAGTTGGCATTAAATTCATATATAATGCCATTTTAATATCGTGGGAAAGCAGAATATATTCGAAATCACGAATGAGCAAAATTCTCACCTTTCGCACGTGCAAACTTTGAGCGGACGTTGCGTGCGCATAAAATATTGAATCACCATAAATTTTTGCATAGTGTTATTTAATATATAGTTTGATAAGCATGACAAGTTTCAGAAGATTTCAAAAAGAACTTGGATCACAACGGGACTCCAAAGTTGGTAAAAATCGTGAAAATAACAATTTTTAGTGATTTTAGCTATTTTAAATGAATTTGGGCGTGTCCCCACGTGTGCAACTTTTCGATTTTCAACTTTAAAACTAGCCTATAACACAATTTAGACCTTTAGAAAGCAAAATTGAGCTCCACAACCCAAGGGATGGCCCAACAGTAGAGAATACTAATTCACAACTTTTGTGTTTTTATAAAATTATTCTTCAAAAAAGCACAAACTTCAATAGCGAATATCTTTATGAAGGAGCAAGGTAGGAAAACTTTCCGGTAGATTTTCAGAATGCTTGAACAATTATCTAAGATGAAAATGTCCTCAGATTTTGAATAAAATTACTCCTTAATGCTTTAAAATCGATTTGAAAAGTTGTTATTTTGTCAAAAATCAAGTTTTAAAAACACTTAAATTGATGACGTCATCAAGTGATGATGATGACGATAAATTATTTTTCGATATAATGTAAACTAAAGTATAAACAATTATCTTTAAAACCTGTGGTTCGAAATGACTGTATCTTTTATACTTTTGAATCTACGGACACTTAAATGTAGGCTACAATTTACTGCAAAAGCGTCTATATATATATAGCTTCACGACAATCTGTTGTAAAACAGGGGTTCCAGAAAACCCACTTCCCGATACTCCTGCAACATGAAATTTTTTTACAGTCGATTTGGACAAGGTCTAGACGCTCTGCAAAGTTTCAGATCTCTAACTCAATTTTAACATGGTTTTTAAGGCACCTGAATATGGCGATTTTGGGTTTTTTACCTAATTTCGTATAACATGCTGGCGCGTATTTTGCGCAAATTTCTTAAAAACCTCCACATAACTATTTCTTATTCCTGTCATCTTTAACATTGAATTAGAATGTTTTGAACTTAAATATACCTGCTGAACTACTTTCGATGAGTCTTAATGCCTGGAAAACAATAAAGGGGATATAATAGTATAGGGGGTACATAGTGTTGTGAATATAAGGGCAACGGTTATGCTTGCCAGCATTGTGATAAGACACTGATCATGTACACATATTTCAACAATTTTACTGCTCAACGACTGCTTTTATTGCTTACTGTATGAAAAATGGATTTAAAAATCATTTGCTAAAAATTTTTTTAAACGTCAAAAAAAGATGAAAAAATTCGGATTTTTGATGGTTTTGAATGCCTTCTAGCGTTCATATTAATGTCTGTTCATTTAATGTCCGTCCAAACAAAGTCCGGTAAGGTAAGTGAAAGTAAGGTCAGGTTCGATTTCTAAGCTAGTTATAGTATTAGTAATGTTGATTATAACCTATCATAACGAAATTAGTGAGTGATTAGGTGATTTTATGAAATATAATGACTTAAAGTGATTATAAGTATTGGTTTATTTACCTCACTTGCATTCATAACATCCATTTCTATAGTTTCCACAGTAGCATCCTGACCCTGCCTTCCCCTTCGGACAAGTACGCTTACAGAATGTAAGGTTTTATTACAAGTTTTTTTAATTTTTTCAACCGCTTCGTGAAGCGACGAATTTATAGTCTCGTTGTAAAGCACCGGATTGATGGCAGAGTTTATGGGCAAAACAAGTATTGAAAAGTAAGAGTACAATGGAGTGGCATCTAGAACTTCAAAGGAATGTAGAATGCAGATAGCTAAGAAAGGACACCAGCACACAAGATCAGTCGTTATTAATATTGCAATCTTCCTCTGCATTTTCCGGTGTTGTTTGCGCAGACGCTTCTTGGACCTATCATCGGCAACTAGGTTTGAAGAGGGTGCAGTTATTAAGTTTATCAGAACATAAGAGGAGGTTATTATGAAGATGCAAATAAAGTTCACTAATAAAACTGACCATACAAAGACTCGCTGAGGATCCTCGTTAGTTACGAAATATTTGAACAGACAGACTGGGTCATTACCGTAGAATCTTAGGGGATGTCGCCTTATCCCACCATGATCTCGTGAGAACATTGTGTCTACTAGCTCGTTTATCACAGACCATTTTAATACCTTCTTCTTCATCCGACCAAAGTATTCCTGGAAGATACTGAAATGGGCGCTTTTACTTTTACTTCCAACAAAAAGTCGGATGTGTTGGTCATACACCAGTCCATTCACAAAGAAATCCTCCATGACTGGGAGAAGAGGCAGGACCGCCATGGCTACTGATGCCAAAAATATAACCGCACAGATCAGAGACATCTTAACCCAGAATCTACAACTCACATCTCTGGGAGCTGTAAAAGAGTTAACAGAGCGGTAGCGGATGATACTCAATGCTGTCATGGAGAGAATTGAAATCTGGGAACCTATAGTGCTGCCCACCCCTATCAGGCTGCAGACTTTGCTGGTCAACCACTCTACCTGAAATATGCAGAACGTCTTGCCGTAATAAATGTCAAGTCCAGACAAAACAACCAAGTACACCCCTGTCAGGAGGTCTCCCAATCCTATCAGCACAATAAAAACCTTGTTCGTCACTGAATTTACATGTTTACTCTCCCATTTTCCAAACAGTGACTGTGACATAGCAAAAAAGTTTAGAGCCATGGCTAGTATTCCGATGACCGCTGCGGTGATCTTTAAATAAATCGTGTTGATGATCTGTCTCCCACACTCATCATTACACTCGTCAGACGTGTCCGGACAGTCGATACTACCGTCACATTTCTGGGACAGAGCAAGATAGTCCTGAGAGACGCAGAGGAAATTGTTGGTACATTGTCTCTCATCCGAACCATCTCCGCAGTTGTCGACCAGGTTACATACATGTTCAAAAGGAACGCAGTAGCTGTTATCACACACAAAGAAGTCGTTGTGGTAGAGATGGTCTCTGGATCTAACTGCGAAGGTGATCTCTGAATTGTTCCTGATAGAGTATATCCTACCGGGGAACTGGTTGGCACAGGAGCTGTGCTGCACTGGTTTAGTAAGAGGACAGCTAGAGTTGATACACTGACTTGTACAGCTCAGATAAACATACGCTTCGCCAAACATATAGTCACAGCTGAGCCGTCTCGCGGGAGCTACTACTTCTGTTGAACTAGTTTTACCCAAGAACTCATAGTTCTTAAGCTTGAATGGTACTCTTCTACAAAGTGAGTTTTGGAACCTTTCGATTTCTATGAGACCTTCCAGGCAACTTGGGAAGATAACAACTTTAGGAGTGGTGATGGATCCTTCAATTGAGACCACTCTGTTGGAAGTGCTAACCGTGTTACTGGAGATCTGACACACCCTGATCTCGTTACCACACGTCTCCACTTTGTCGCACAAACTTGGTAACTCTACAAATGAGCCTGAAGCACAGAGATACACTTCACTGCACATCTCTTCCATCCCCCTGTACCTCATGGTGATGCCGGTTCCACAAGTAGGCCACTGTTCATTCTCGTCCTCACTACTCTGACAGTCTTCCACACCATCATTAACCCACGCCAGAGGAAAGTTCACTACATTTATTGAGCTAGTATTCAAACTGAAGGGTCTGTTGCAGGTGCAGACAGTTCTCTTTAGACAAGGAGCTCCCAATTCATCAGTATTATCAGGACAGTCCACCCTTCCGTCACACAGCTGGTGTTTGTGTAGCAAACAGGAAATACTCGTCTCCACACATAGCTTGTCTAGTCCATTATCACAGAGTTGAGGGAGAAACTTACTCTGTTTGGTACACACCGCAGTTCTGGATACTGTGGAAATGTAGCCGTTAATTTCACAACTGAGGACTACTCTGGAGGGGTCTGAACAGTTGGTCTGATCCAGCCCGTTATCACACATTGGTGGGTCTGATAAGGTAAAGCAGCGAGTTGAGTTGAGAAGGGGAACCACCAAATCTCCCCTAGTACAGGCTGTAACGTTCTCTTGATCGCACAGACTCACCCCAGTACTCTCTTCATCACAGGACAACTGATTACATCTCATGTCCATGGGTGAAATATACCTGGTATCGGCATCACAATAAATTCCGTACGTGAATCCGTTACAATAAGCCTCATCTTCACAGTAGTCAATGTTATCAAAGAACGTGAATCTTTCACACTCGCCGTCACAGATCTTACTCGCCTCAAGCACTCCGCCCGTCCTCACAGTATACATGTCGCTAAAACAGCCTTCCTCGTCAATTTCAGTGTTTTTGCAGTCCTCCGTTCCATCGCAGAACTTTAACCAGCTCGCTCTAATATCCATTGTGTCTGAGTGCATGCCATACTTCCCTGAATTTGGGATGTACCAGATGTTACCAGGCGCCAGTATGTCCTGCTTCATTGTATCACACACGAACCCGCAGAAGGTCCTGCGTTCTTCCTGATAGAACGAGTCGGTGGTTTTCCGGAAGTTAAGGAAATCAGAGTATCCCCTCAGTCCACAAGCCTGGTAGGAGATGGGGTCATTGGAGCAGGTTCCATTAACTGTCACCTGCCTCAACCGTCCCAGGTACGTGGTTCTGAGGAAGTAGGTCTCGCTGGAGAACGGGCATTTCATCACCAAGGAGGAAGTGTTTTTACATGACAGCTGCAGGAAGTTGTAGAACTCTATTACCTCAGTCTCACATGTGGTACCCCTCTCAAGGAGGAGTTGCAGGAGGAAACACAGTCGTAACACTCGTATCATCTCTCCTAACACTCCCTTTGTCATTAAGTAAGATCGCAAAATATGAATATATCATTTCAAACAATTTTAGCTTTAAATATTCGTAGTAAATAGTCGTATATAAAATGCGGTGCAGAAGCATTTAACCTCTTTGTACTTAGTCTGGTAACACCATATAGTGCGGACCTTTGGTTTCGCAACTTTAAGAATAAGTCTGACATGTTCTAAATGTTGAGGAACACCGCGAAGTCGCGACGTTGGTCTGTAAAACCAATTAAACGCTGCGGGCTTCATCATTTTGGAGACATTTGAAATAAGTACAAAGTTCGGCTTTCATTGTTTTGTAGAATATATTGGTGCATATATCTTTCTTTTTATGAAAAATAGGTTTTTTGAATAGGATAAATTCTAGCTTTAAAATGGCTTTGCTCGAAATCGATTAGGGGCCATCTACTTAGGACGTCCGCCAAAATCGCAGATTTTTAGACCACCCCCTCCCCTTTCCGGGTGTGTCCGAATTTTCAAAACCACCCGGCCCCTCCCCCGGACGTCCGGATTTCCAGCTACTTTTAAGAGTAAAAATAAAACCAACTCAAATTCATTGTTTATCAAATTTCAAGAGTTGAAATAAAATTCAAAGAGTTGAAATAAATGGAACTTTTTTGTTAATTTTGTCAAAATTTCCGGACGTCCGGATTTCAGAAACCACCCCTCCCCCTCCCCTTGTCCGGATTTGTCCGAAATTCCAAAACTTCCCCCCCCCCTCACTATTTGCCGGACGTCCTAAGTAGATGGCCCCTTATTTGAGACTCTTACCAACCGGCAACCATGTTTGGCAAGAGTCTCAAATAAGGGGCCAACAAAAAATTTTATGTAAACATTTTGAAAAAGAGAACAAAGCTTTCAGATTTATCAAAATCTAGAGATTGTCTGATTCGAATCAAACACAAAGGACCAAAAAAATTTAATTGTTTTCTAATGGCTTGAATCGGTATTTTCTTCGGATGATGATACAGGATGGGCCAAGAGTCAGTGTACATACGTTGGCCTTAGGCTTAATAGCTCCGCCGTGTTTTATATTTGAGAGCTGTTGCTTTGCAGATGGCATACTGTAATTGCTAATTCATGGATTCCGTCGTCAAAATTTGAAAATTCGAATATTTTAGACCACGCCCATTCAATATTAAAACACCTATATTGTTTTTTCTGAACATGCTGAACGCCTACTATTTTCAGATACGATAGAGTATTAACTGTTGCATTATGCATATGATCTGAAAACATGAGGCAAAGCCAAAACGGATTAGAAATGACGATGTTATCAAGCATCTTCTGTATCTCGTTAACAAAATTGACTGGGTGATTATGTGACACCGTGACACGACACCTTAATTGGACACCCTTAACAATTCCCATAATGTTCAACGGGGTGGTTAACGGGGTCACCTAATCACGTGATTAGGTGAACCGATCACCTGATCACACGTAATGAATAAACTCGTTATGCCTTATATCTCGGTCATCTGAGAAGCTAGTACAGTTCTAATTTTTTTCAGGACAATCTTAATTCGAATGGCCAAACACAAGTCAATAAAATTTAGCTCGATCCGACTATCCAAACTATCAAATAAATGCAAAAATGAAAGTTCATTTGTGAAAATTGGCATGCAACGTATATCAAATATCTCGCCAGGGGAGCATTATTATAAACATATGTCATGTGGGGTGATTCGGAATCAGCATTCATTTTCAAAAATACAAAGTGCTTTCAACTGTCAGAGGGGGGTGTAGAGTGATTTACTTTTAGCACGGCAGCACGCTCGCTGTTCTTCCTCGTTCAAAAAAGCTGCACCGGATGCAGGATGAAACTATTTTCGCGCGCGAAAAGAGGTACAAATCGTGGATCAAACTATCAAGTTTCTTTTTGAATGCTCAACGGCCATTTAAAGTCATACTTTTACTGGTTTGAAATTATCAAACCAGTAAAAGTTTTTTAAAAACTTGAAGTGAAGAAGGATGATTAACATTCAACGATTACCTTCCTTAGGCCTTATAGTTATACGACCATATTTGATAAGGTATAAGCTATTAACTATAAGATATCTTAAATTTATTCATATTGTTCGTTCTAGTAGCTGCTACTAATACTATACTTGACTTATACTATACCACTAATACTATACTACTATTAGTATATACTAATACTGCCCCCCCCCCCCCCCCCCCCCCCCCCCGCGTGCATTATATATATCCTATAATCTACGCTATAATTGCCACAGCTTCCATCCGCATCCACATTCCACAGTTTCCGCATTTTTACGATGCAGGCCGTGATTTAGGGAGAAACCATGTTGCATGTTTAAGTTTTATGTGTTCGAAAATACTTGAAGCGTTATTATCGACACTGTATTGGAATTTGAATAGTGATAGTCGACTATGATGCATTAAAGCGTTAAATTTGGATACAAGAATACTTCATCGAGATCTATCAGGTATCGTTCCCATATTATGTAAGCCAGCCTAGGGGAAGAAAAAAAAGCTTACGCTAAAATAATTTCGACGCAATAGCCCATGTGTAACAGTAATATAAAGTGGCTGTAGAGGAGAATTTTGAAAATGCCAAAATCTGGATTTGACGTAATATGAAAACGGTCACTTGTTGTTCCCTAAAATTATTTTACCAGTGCAGCTGTCCTTTGTTCTTCCTACTTTGCTTTTTGTCTTTTTAATGAATTTTTTACTTTCGCATGACCCGAGCGTGCTAAATCACTTTACAGTCGATTTTCGAGATTGTATTTGTAGCGCGATGTACTGGCCACTGGACCTCGCCGAGCTGCGAAGAATTGACATCGTCAATATAATGAATTAATCTTCGAGATTGTTCTAAAAGGGCCCCCGAAAGTCATGGAACCAAATAGAATCGATGTATTTTCGGACGCTGATTCTGAATCACCCCCATGACATACAATAGGGTTAAAATGCTCCCCTGGCGAGATATTGGCCAAAAACTGTCTCGATCACGTGATATGACCGTATAAGAAAGTTAATCCATAGTTGGTTCGTGCGTTACTTTTCCAGGAAAAGTGCGTTTAGTTCGTGAAGATTTTTTCGTGCGTTTAAGTGCGGTAAAGTGCGTTACGTGCGTCTGCCTTCACATTACGAGGTTTTTTGGAAACAATTAAAAATCTTTTATGACTGTTAAATATCAGTTATCACATAATTAGAAATAAATGTTTAAAAATTCTTCATTCCTACATGAACTATCACGTGCAGACCAGTCTTTTCAGATGCACTGATCATGATATAATTGCGCAGATAACCGTTTAAGACTTTAGTTCGCACACGTGCAGTATTCTGGCAAGCCCCGGTACTGATTTGTTAGAAACAGATTTAAAAGTGCGTTTAATAAAAAAATGTTCGTGCGTTAAGTGCGTTCGGTTTTACTTTTAAAAGTGCGTTTAGTGCGCACGAACCAACTATGAGTTAATGACAATGTAATTTCTCGTTAGGGTTAGGGTTTCAGCATATGCTTTTGTTTAGTTAGTTAGTTTAGTTAAACTTAAGGATTGGGTTAGGGTTAGGGTTGGGATCCCGGATCAAATTAATAAAGGGTTAGGGTTTTGAATAGTCGTTCAGGGCCAGCTAGAGAACGGGTTGAAAAGTCACGTGACACTGACAGTGACAGTCGAGTGCATGTAGGTAGAGTGATTAATCAATTCATGACTATACATGGAATGATGACCTTCTGAAGAAGTGAAACCATTACTGTTTTTGGATGATGATTAATAACAGTCTACACTCGACTGTCACGTGAAGTAGTAAATATACATACACCTGACCGGCGGACACCTAGGTGTGAACTGCCCCCGGGGCCTCCCCGGGCTGAGCTGCCCCCGGGAGCGGCCCCGGGGAGCTGGGGAACTGCCCCGGGGAGCTTGGGAACTGCCCCGGGGAGCTGGGGAACTGCCCCGGGAACCAGGGGCAAATAATCGCAACAACAATCACCACAGCAACGGGCACTCCCCTGGAACGGGCTCTCTGTGAGCCAGGTGTGAAATATCCTCGTAACGGGCTCCGGGGACCCTCGAGAGATCGTTCATTTGTTGTAGCGCGATGCACTACTGGGTCGCGCGCGCATCAAATAATGCTTCTCGCAACCTTCGGTAGATCGGCGAGATGCACCACTGTGCCTCACCGAGCTGCGAAGGATTGACATCGTGAATCAAGTTCATTTGTTGTTGAGTTCGATTGTTTAGTTTCACACCTGACTCTCGGACTGGAACAAGACATCTCAGATGTAAGTATATTTTTATTTTGTAGCGAATATTCTGTTCACGGGGCACACAAAACTGTCCCGAGCAGTTGATGTGTGTGATCTTTTTTATAGTAGAGGCTCTTACGGGCATTGTCTGCTCGATACGCTAGGGACCCCAGATACACCTTACTAGACGTATTTTTGACCGTAGAATCGATTAAAAGTAGTTTAAAAATGATTGGACTGAGTTAGCACCGTTAAAATTGCAAAAAAACCGATTTTGGGGCCAAAAATAGGCCAAAAAAGCATGTTTTTTGATAATTTGAGCAAGTTAATTTTGTTGGCATGTCGGCAAAATTTGCATAAAGGTAGCTAAAAGACAGCCGCACAAGATGGTTAAAAAATTTTAAAAATCCCTCTATTTTAGTGCAGGCGAAAACCCAAAAAAAAGTGGTAAAAATTTTGACTTTTTTGCTTGAAGTTTGAATATTTTTTTGCAGTTGTATTAAATCAACCCAAAAATAGTCACATCGTGTTTGCCTAAATTTTTCCTTTCCGAGAAGTATCCACTTCATATACTTTATCGAAGTTTGAATATTGTCACTCCGCAAGCGTTTTTGCCAAATTTTCGACGCGCACTACGCGCAAAAGCATTTAGTTGTTATCAATTGGCACCCGCGCGTTCATCATAAATTTCAAACAGCTATAACTCAGCGATATTATGTCTGTTCTAGCTCATATTTTCACACCAAATAGAAAATAATGTGATCTTATTGCTGACAAAATATGAATATAATTTCTCTATTTGCCTTAGAGTAATAGACTGTCAAAGTTTAAAACGCGCATTGGTATAGCACGTGACTAATAAGGCCAAATTTATACTTCTTAACATATTATCGATCCTTAGACATCATACTATTGTGTCCAATTAGCGGTTAGGTCTCTAAACTCGTAGCAGAAAACACGTCTTTTTGCCCGTAAGAGCCTCTACTATTAGAGCACGAGGACTTTTATTGCAATAAATCCCTCGGTGTGAACCCGACCTGACGGCGACTAGGCAAAGCCGAAAGGACCCTAGTAGCTTGATGTCTGTTTGCAACTTCCGTAAGAGCCGACGTAAACACTGTAAATACAGAATTCCTTCATCAGATTTGTCATTTGTAAACAGACAGTCAAGTATGTCTAATCCTGTAAATATTGTAAAGAATCCTCTCTGTATCAGTACATGGAATGTTACTTCTCTTGTCAGTAATTCCAGTAAGATGTATCAATTAGGAAAAGGTGTTGATGATTATGGACTAGAGCTCCTTGGGGTAACTGAAACACATATGGCTGGATCAGACTTTGAGCAATGGGGCTGTTTTGGTTTATTCTGGCAGGAGCGATGGAGTACGGAGAGAAGGAGTTGGTGTTGTTCTTTCCAAAAAGATGAAGAATACTCTCATATCATACACCCCTGTATCAGGACGGGTTATGACTGCCCGTTTACATAGCAAACACATCAACATTAGTGTTACAGTTGTGTATGCTCCAACTGAGGATGCAGAAATCAGTTTAAAAGACTCATTCTACAAGGAATTGAATGATGTTCAATCGGGACTACCTGCTCATGATATAAAAATAGTTTTAGGAGATTTTAATGCTCGTGTTGGAAGGGATACTGATGCTCACCCTGGTGTTATAGGAAAACACTCATATCACACAGAATCAAATGATAACGGAAAACGGATGCTAGATTTCTGTACTATGCACCAGCTGACGATTGGAGGCACACTCTTTGAACACAAGGATATCCACAAGACAACATGGAGATCCCCAAATGGTAACACCGTCACTCAAATTGACCATATGTGTATTTCGACGAGATGGAGCCATTCTTTGCTTGATGTCAGGAGCATGAGAGGAGCAGATATAAATACTACTCACTATCTGGTTAGAGGATATGTATCTATTAAACTTAAGTGTCCTCAGAAAAGAAAGAAGCGTGTAAGACAGCCTGCTTTAGAGCACCTGCGTGATAGATCTAAGAGCCAGGAATATAGTAACAGAATAGCTGAAGAGTACTATAACAACGATCAGGAGCATGGAAACTCTCCTTTAGAAGAACAGTAGCAAAATTTAAGAGATATAATAACTGATATTTCATTTGAAGTTCTGGGTGAAAGGGGCCGGAAAAAGAGAACAGAACATCTCTCAAGGGATACTAAGAATCTCCTAAAAGAACGAGGGGAGATTAAAAAGAAACCCAGTACTGCTGAGAACCGTGCTAAGTACTCGCGGATTAACGGTCTTGTTAGGCAGAACTGTAAAAGAGATGATAATGCTTGGGCTGTTAGAATAGCTGAGGAATTAGAAGATGCTGCCAAGCAGGGTCAACAAAGAGATGTTTGGCAGAAAATAAAATCCCTAACAAACAAGAGAGTAAACAGATCTGCGGCAGTGCGGGATAAGAATGGGACGCTTATATCAGATCCCGAAGCTCAATCACATCGCTGGGCCGAATATTTTGAAGAACTCTTGACGCCAGCAGCAAATGCGGTGGATTTCTCTATATTGGATCAGGATGAAAAGTTACTTTCTTTTGAATACCTTAGTAATGATGATGAACCACCGTCCTTGTTTGAAATTGAGGAAGCTATCAAGAAGTTGAAGAACTGCAAGAGTGCTTGAATTGATGAAATTTCAAATGAGCAGTTAAAGTACGGTTCTCCTGGACTTCTGCCTTGGTTAAAGGATCTTTTTGAAACTGTGTGGAAAAGTGAGGATATTCCTAATGATTGGAGAAAAGGAATAATCACCATCATCCCAAAGAAAGGGGACCTCACATATTGCAACAATAACAGAGGTATAACTTTACGCTCAACTATATCAAAGTTATTCCAAATTGTGTTGTTAAAAAGACTGAGTAATGGGCTTGAAAAATTACTCAGAGAGAATCAGTGTGGTTTCAGGAGAAACCGTTCTTGTATAGATCAGCTGTACTCACTTCATTGTATAATACACAATTGTATAGAATTCAACGTCCCTTTGTACATAAACTTTATTGATTTTAAAGCTGCTTTTGATTCAATCAATCGTGACTTTATTTGGAAAGCTTTTGAACATTATGGTCTTCCGACAAAATATATCAATGTTTTCAAAGCGTTCTTTAGAGCAACTGAAAGTGCAGTTCGTGTCAATGGAGAATTGACAAGATGGTTTGATGTCGATTCGGGGACTGGACAAGGTGATGTGCAAGGGCCCCCTATTTTTAATCTAGTACTTAACTGGGGATTAGAACTTGCAGAGAAGTTTAAGAATATATCCCGTGGTTTTACACTTCAGTACAGACAAAGTTCCAGACAACCGGAAAAATGTGTCATTGATCTTGACTATGCTGATGACATCGCAGGAATGGATGACACTGTTGAAGGACTGCAAGAAACTACGGACAATATTGCGAAATACTGTGGACTTGGGGGTTTAAATATGAACGCAAAGAAAACAGAGATCATGGTCATTGGGAAAGATACATCTCAGCACCCACTCCCAGAGAATAGGACCATAGATATAACTGTCGATGGAAACTCTGCAAAGCAGGTCACTCAATTCACTTATTTGGGAGCCAAAATTACATCAGATGGCAAGATTGATAAAGAAATAAGTGTCAGGATTGGAAAAGCAACCGGAGCTTTTAACCAACTCAACAACATTTGGAAGAATAAGAACATAAGCATTAACAACAAAGTGCGAATCTACATCGCAGCTGTTCTTACCATTCTGACCTATGGATGTGAGATATGGTACACGACTCAAGTGCAGACAAGAAGATTGGAGTCTTTCCATCAGTACTGCTTAAGAAGAATCCTGAGAGTGAGGTGGTTCCATCGAGTAAGTAATGAGGATGTTTTAAGAAGGGCATCAATAACTGCCCTTGCTGACATAATAACAACAAAACGGCTGCGTTGGTTTGGACATGTCAGTAGAATGCCTGAAGATCGGTTGCCCAACTATTTACTTGAATGGAAACCCAAGCATGGGAAGAGATCAAGAGGCAGGCCTAGGAAGAGCTTAAATGATGTATTCATTGAGGATGCTGAGCAGAGATTGGATCGTAATGGACTCACGATTGATTGTATGAGAAGATTAGCTGCAGACCGAAAGGGATGGAGAAATGTTACCCGCCGAAGTTGTATAATACAAAGTAATGACGCAGTCGACGCAGACTAATCCTTTTGGATGGAGATCTCGCCATGTAACATGTATGTATGAACCCGACCCTCCCAGAGCAATAGGTCCCACAATTTGCAGCAAGTACTTGCTATATCAAAATCTACACAATCATATTTCAACTTACCCTCCCGATCTCCGCGTGATCACTCCCGGAATTATTATGTTTATCATAATTTCATATGTGTTATCTTTGAAACAGCAATCTACGACACGGCGAGATCTTGACCAATTTTTGTTTACACTTGATGTCTAGTAATGCTACATAGTATTTCACAAGTCCGTTTTTAATTTTCAACTTGAACTCAAGCTCCGGACACACAGAACTAGTAGCAACAATTGACGCTGCATTATTATTTTGAGGTGCGACAATTGTTTGAAGAGAGGATTTCATAAATGTATCATGAGACCGTGATATGTTGAATATTGTCAAACCTGCTCCCCCGTATTACGCCTGATTTACTTGAAATTCGTTTACCAATTTTGTAAATATGATTATTTGTTGTTATTTCGAAGAGAAGTGACTGAAAAGGTGCCAATTTTTCAATTCTGGGACTTGCAACAAAACGTTAGTTTGTCAGGTGAGTCAGTCATAATGTTAAACTGGAAGAGTAGCGCGGTTGAAACATGTATATAAAATTTTCAATTGTTGAGTATTCTACGTATTCCAACAACATCTTGTTTTTCTTCATTTTGCTAATTCCGGAAGCATTAATTTTACGCTTCCATCATATTGTAAGATTTAAAATTGAGTAATTATAGGACTGTCAAATATTGCAACTAAATTTACAGGGGTCAATAACAGATAGTGATCCAATCACGTGACCGTTAATCCTTTCACGATACAGTATTACTCCTTACGGACATAAACCATGTAGTGGAACTCACAGCTAGGAGCTCTACGTTTGAGACTCTGGCTAGGGAGAACTATGATATCCACCTTCACGAGATGCATGCCACACCAGGTAATTACAGATTGAAGCAAATCCCAGTTACAGTTTTCAGTTTATTCAACCGAATCCGTTTTCCCTTTTGAATTATATGATGATCATTTTGTAACAGTGCTAATTTTCATAAAACATCACGCAAAACATTCCAGGGTCTAGAACTGGTGACGATGCAACAAGACTGAACAATATCAAAACAAAATTCAAGCAAAATTGAGCGATGTTTGAGTAAATTGCTGAGCAGTCCCCAAGTATATAAAGAGAACAAGGTTGGAAATTCATTTCAATCAGAGATGTCGGTGTTTTGTCCTCTCTGCGATAAACAATTCGCAAACAAGCAAAGTCTGTCCTCACACAAAAGTCGGTATCATCGGAAAAAGGGAGAATCACACACAAGTTCTATCAACCACCCACCGTCAAAAGCTTATGTGACTGATCAAATAAGGGATAATTCCGACCCACTCCATACCCTCCACGGTGAACTTTTTGACACTTGGGTCGAAGGTAAGACAAGAGGCTTCATTACACCTGAAGAAGCAAAGTCTGTGATGGGTATTTCAGACAACACAAATAAGGCAGGCACAGGCCCGACCAACAGGCCAAGTACAGCTCCCCACCATAAACCGGGAAAGAGCTACTTTTACCCCTCCTTGAAAGTCCACAAACTGAGGAAAGACCAACTTATCCCAGGAGTTGAACCGCCGGTGAGACTTATTACAGCACTTCAAGAAGGTATCAGTAAAAAGAGTGATGTGTTTGTAGCCACGAAATACTTAAGACCCCTGGAAAAAGACTTCTGCCAAGACCTCCTTACAGACACAACAGATGCATTAATTTGGCTCGACGAAATCAACTCTAATAAACCCCAAGTTGAAAAGAAAACATATAAACCGTTTACTTTTGACTTCAAGGGCCTTTACGACTCACTCAGCCCCTCCCTTGTCATCGTAGCTCTTGAATTTGCCATGGACCAATTAAGACCCGACTGGTCTATGAACTTCAAAGCTTGGCTAATTTACTTGGTGAACCACAGCCTAAAATCATCTATAGGTTTTTTCGAGAATGCTTGGTACAAACAAATACACGGTGTACCTACTGGAGGTTCTCTATGTGTTCAACTGGCAAACATCGCTGTGTTTTATGTCCTTAACAAGGAAGTCTACTCAAACCCCACACTAATGGACCAAGTAGCATCTGTTAAGAGATACATTGACGACGGAGCAGGTCAGTTTACATGTACTACCAGACAGTTTTCAGCATGGATAAAGAAGGTCAACGAAAACATCGCTCCCGATGGCCTTGAAATAGATGAATTCCAAGCAGAAAATACAGCTGAATATGTCAGTTTTCTAGATGTACAGTTTACTTTCGACCATCAAGGAGAGCTTCAAACTGATCTATAAGTATACGTAAAAGAAACAGACTCCAGGTCCTACCTACATTTCAGCAGTAGTCACCCCAATCACATATTCTCAGGAATTGTATACTCCCAGTGTTTACGCCTCAGGAGGATAATCAATTCAAAGGAGAGATTAGAGACCCAGCTTAACATTCTCAAACGGGCGTTTCATGAATCAGTATACCCTAGTAAAATGGCTGACAACATAGCTAACAAATGGAAAGAGTGTTAGTCAGGAAGAGTACGGTCGCGCCTAATGAACAATCCCCGCTATCAGCCATACCAATCAGAGTCATCTCCAGTTATGGAAGTGACAATGACTTGGTGAATGTTGTCCAGAAATACGAAGGTCACTTGAGACGAACTCGTAGTTTTAGTGAAAGTGAGAGTCAGCAAGCCACAAACTCCACCACAGCACCGAAAGGAAAAGATAAACTGTTTCAGTTTGTAAAGAAAACGGGATCTACGCTTAGATCTCGCCTCGTTACATCTAAACAGCTTGCCTTAGGTGCTAAACATGGTAAAACTGAACCCTGTCACAGAAGAAACTGCAAGTGTTGTAAAATGATCATGAATAAGGACTCCATCACATCAAATGGCAAAAAGATCAAATCAGCCCCTGGTTGTTGCAAGACCTATAACATCATCTATCTTGTACAGTGTTCGATTTGTAAGAAAAACTATGTGGGTAGGACTATTAATAGCTTGCATAAAAGGATGGACGGACACAGGTCCAAATTTTATGAAATCGTTGATGGTAGAGCATTTGATATTACTAGTGATGAGTATAGCCTAGGAGTTCACTTGATTGACCACGGTTTAGGAGTACATACAGATTTTAATGAAACTTTTAGAACTTTTATTTTAGAGAATTGCAGTCCCAGTACACTTGAAGTAAAAGAAAATAACTACATACATTTGCTTAATTCTCTTAGACCTTTTGGCCTTAATACTGTCAATCCCTTTGGATTACCTATATTCCATAAACCTTAATATGATCTTTTTACCTTTTTCGGATTATTAATTTTGTAACGGTTTGAGTTTCACTAACCTTTTAACATTTTTTAGGTTCAATGTCACTGGAGATGACTACAATCGAAATATATTTGGCAAGAATCTGAATGTTTTCAGTGTTGAAAGTTTAGTTTCTTAAATCCTGGAGTAGTCATTCGTGTCCCTGATATTTGGGTTAATTCTAACTCTCCTAGGGATAATCCTGAATATTCAGACGCTGATACAACAATATCTGAAGAAGATTATCAAGACAGTTCTAACTCTGAAGTAGCAAGTGTTGATGATGAGTCAAACACAGAATCTGATCATATGACAAGTAGAGATAAGCTAGACTCTGACTCCCTGTGGCAACAAAAATGTAAGCGGAAAGAAGTACCAATCAAACAAATAAACAAAAAGGTGAAGATGTCGAAATTTATCAAAACTTTAGACGTTCTGTCACAAAGAAAGTTATGTAAGGAGGAAGACAAACGTTTTGACTTTTTATCCTCTTACATAATGAAAAATGAAGTGTTTGAGACATTGAAGCAGCGACTCAATAACTCTAGGCAAGACATCGCCACCGTTTTAAGTTTGGAAGAACGAGCTCTATTGGATGCAGTAATTACAACTACAAGTCTATCTGATGTCAACAAGCTAATGAACGAGAATAAAAAAATCGTCAGTAAGATTCTTGAACTTTAACCGTTGTTAACTATTGTTCAGTTTAATAACGAACATATAGTTGTTGAATATTTTGGATCAAATTGACACTGTGTTGAATATTACAGTACACCTGTTACTGCTTGTTGTTGAAATTATAATTATATTTCTGGATTTAAAAGTATAATTGATATTGTACACAAGGTTGTACACAATTTTAAATAAACTGGTGGTGTTTTTGCGTTGATCTTTAATAATTAATCCAGCACAAGAGCTGTAGTACCATCCGCAGGCCATCCACCTCTTTTGGGGTCAATCTCTTTTCATAGTTAGGTTTCGACTCTAGTAAACAAACCTATCCACTGATGATACAGACAAAGTTACTAACCTGTTTAACAGCCCTAGGCCTACCCTACTGCCAGCTCAATACTGTATCTTTTTGGTGTAGGGTAATTGTATAGAACCATAGACAGTAACTTTTTGGTGTTGATCCAGCATGAGAGCTTAGTGAACAATGAGGAGGTTCATGTAACCCTCTTCTTGTGATGACCACCGATGTAGTGTTGATGATCTCCTTTGTATGGTGATGATTCAAGAGGATCAGGTGTTCAATGTAATGAAATCTCTGTATACTACCCAGTACCCAACTGTTGGCGATCACTGCTTCTTGTGTGATCCTCATTCACACGACTGTTACAACTCCAAGTGACATGCAACAACAAATTTGTAGGATGCTCTCAAGACACATGCTACTGCACTGTTAAATTGCTGATAGGCGATTGTAAGGACGATTGTTCACGTAAATACGACGTATGGGATGAAAGAAGAAGAGTGGACCCCTGTAGATCCATTTGGGGACCGTCATTGCTGTGGTGATTGTTGTTGTGATTATTTGTGAAGATGTGATCCTCCGATATGTAGTCCCTGCTCGCTCCTGCCTCTTGATACTGGTTGTGATACCCCCCTGATCAGATTGGCAAGCTTTTTATTCCTTTGGTATCATTAATTGCACGGTTTTTCATTGCTACCTTTGGAAATGCTTATGGCCTCCAGAAATTTAAACATACTCATGATTTTTATACAACAGTGGAATTATGAGTTTGGGTATTTTACTCCAAAAGGATAGATTATCAAGGATTTTCATAGATTTTCAGGATTATCAAGGATATCAAGATTATCAAGGATATCAAGATTATCAAGGATTTTCATAGATTTAAAGATATATCACAATCGAAAGAGTCATCAGAGATGACAGACTTTTCTGAGAAAGCAGTGTTTTGAAAATTTAGTTCAGGACTTCCCTGACTTCCCAGGCTTCCACTGGCGGGCCCTGCGCGGAGAATGAGGGGGCGCAGAGGGGAAATCACGGGATGTCTGGGAAGTCTACTGTCATGCCTATCATTATTATCATTTGCCTATCATTATTATAATTCACCTATAATTATTATCATTTGTCTATCATTATTTGAAATTTTCAACCCATTTACAATAACCAGGGATTCAATTAAACTTGTTCGGGATATGTTTACTTTATATGACACCGTTCCATTTAAAGGGTATAAAAGCAATGAAGTATTACCCCCTCCCCCATTCAAACAT
The DNA here is from genome assembly GCF_026151205.1 of Bolinopsis microptera. NCBI lineage: Eukaryota > Metazoa > Ctenophora > Tentaculata > Lobata > Bolinopsidae > Bolinopsis > Bolinopsis microptera. The sequence goes on from NC_087072.1 coordinate 22,033,810, forward strand.
GAACTTTAATTTTTATTTAGCGTAGTTTCTACACTGGCCTTCGTCATTGAATTTCCAGTTAATTCAAACAAAACACAAGACTACTTCTTCTTTGAGGAGGTCAACAAAACAGCACACCTGTACCGTGAAGACAAAACATTGCTTTTACATTTGAATCGCGATCATGGGAAGATGTTTTCACTTTTTAACGCGACTATAGAGAGGGATAGCTTTCTATTCTCCTGGAAAGGATTCAAAATTGATGAAGTTGATATGTTGTTACAAAGATATGATGGAGAAATTCAACAAACTGAATTTGAACACTTCACATTTATTTCTCCAATAATCACTGCTATAGACATTGAACCTCCTGTCACTCCTGTTTACAATTTGGAGTCAGATGTAAATTATTTCTATTTTTTTATTTTAACGTTTACAGCAGGAGTATTGCTTGAATCTAAAACTAAGGGATTTAGCATATTAAAACAGCTTATTCAGTCATCCAATAATAATGTGTATGTTAGTACAGAACTTGATTGTAAGCAGGTTCTCGAGATAAAAGAGGATAATCCTTAAACTGAAATATTGACATTTTTCATACGATCACCTAATTTTAAATAATTTTATTGATTTGAAAATGTAGTTTTGGATACACTACATCATGAAAAGTATTTGTCGGATATCACAACCATAATTAACGACAACAAATATATGCGGACACTGGACAGGGTCTTAAAGTGTTTACCAGTAACTTACCTAAAGAATAAGTATAACTCTATAACTATAAGCTCGATACAACAATGTTGGAACTCATTTCTTGTTTTACATCGGCAACTACGTTTCAAAATGGCTTTCTTCGACTGTTACGGGTTTATATCAGAAGTTCGACCAGTAGAAAGAGGGTACGTATACGAGGTTAACAGTTACTACAAATATACCGTTTAAAACAAAACATTTAAAGTTCAACGTTTGGGATTCATTACTTCTTAAGAAAGCAACGATGGAACCTTTCAAGATAGGCGAGGAGGTTGAAGTACAGTATTCCTTCAAGAATAACTTCCCTCAACTCATCAACATGATACCTGCTGAAATAGACAATTGTCCAGTGTGCTACTCTTCATTGGAAGCTATGAATGCACAGAGAATTGAGAGTTTGTGGTGTAGTGCTATATCAGAAGCTGAACATTCGAAGAGAGTTAATGCACAAATGAAACTTGTATCGTATACTTTAAAGAAGTACGAGAGCTCAAAGGGTTATAGACTTGAATTATATTTTGCTGATGGACATAAAACTTTTACACCAATTATTTTTGAAAGCAACTTAGTGTTCAAAATCATCCCTGAATTAAAAGTTGGTGATAGTTACTTTGTTATTGGTTGGATAGCCAGTAATGGTCGTTTTCTAAATGTAGTTGATATTTATTAGTTTCCTTCCCTAGAGGGATAACAGAGTTTAAAGTAATTTTCACATATTATAATTTATATAAGTAACAGTTCGTTTTAATTGTTTATTCACTAAATATTAAATAAGTGGTAATAATGATAAAAAATTTCAAATAATGATAGACAAATGATAATAATTATAGGTGAATTATAATAATGATAGGCAAATGATAATAATGATAGGCATGACAGTAGACTTCCCAGACATCCCGTGATTTCCCCTCTGCGCCCCCTCATTCTCCGCGCAGGGCCCGCCAGTGGAAGCCTGGGAAGTCAGGGAAGTCCTGAACTAAATTTTCAAAACACTGCTTTCTCAGAAAAGTCTGTCATCTCTGATGACTCTTTCGATTGTGATATATCTTTAAATCTATGAAAATCCTTGATAATCTTGATATCCTTGATAATCTTGATATCCTTGATAATCCTGAAAATCTATGAAAATCCTTGATAATCTATCCTTTTGGAGTAAAATACCCAAACTCATAATTCCACTGTTGTATAAAAATCATGAGTATGTTTAAATTTCTGGAGGCCATAAGCATTTCCAAAGGTAGCAATGAAAAACCGTGCAATTAATGATACCAAAGGAATAAAAAGCTTGCCAATCTGATCAGGGGGGTATCACAACCAGTATCAAGAGGCAGGAGCGAGCAGGGACTACATATCGGAGGATCACATCTTCACAAATAATCACAACAACAATCACCACAGCAATGACGGTCCCCAAATGGATCTACAGGGGTCCACTCTTCTTCTTTCATCCCATACGTCGTATTTACGTGAACAATCGTCCTTACAATCGCCTATCAGCAATTTAACAGTGCAGTAGCATGTGTCTTGAGAGCATCCTACAAATTTGTTGTTGCATGTCACTTGGAGTTGTAACAGTCGTGTGAATGAGGATCACACAAGAAGCAGTGATCGCCACAGTTGGGTACTGGGTAGTATACAGAGATTTCATTACATTGAACACCTGATCCTCTTGAATCATCACCATACAAAGGAGATCATCAACACTACATCGGTGGTCATCACAAGAAGAGGGTTACATGAACCTCCTCATTGTTCACTTAAGCTCTCATGCTGGATCAACACCAAAAAGTTACTGTCTATGGTTCTATACAATTACCCTACACCAAAAAGATACAGTATTGAGCTGGCAGTAGGGTAGGCCTAGGGCTGTTAAACAGGTTAGTAACTTTGTCTGTATCATCATTAGTGGATAGGTTTGTTTACTAGAGTCGAAACCTAACTATGAAAAGAGATTGACCCCAAAAGAGGTGGATGGCCTGCGGATGGTACTACAGCTCTTGTGCTGGATTAATTATTAAAGATCAACGCAAAAACACCACCAGTTTATTTAAAATTGTGTACAACCTTGTGTACAATATCAATTATACTTTTAAATCCAGAAATATAATTATAATTTCAACAACAAGCAGTAACAGGTGTACTGTAATATTCAACACAGTGTCAATTTGATCCAAAATATTCAACAACTATATGTTCGTTATTAAACTGAACAATAGTTAACAACGGTTAAAGTTCAAGAATCTTACTGACGATTTTTTTATTCTCGTTCATTAGCTTGTTGACATCAGATAGACTTGTAGTTGTAATTACTGCATCCAATAGAGCTCGTTCTTCCAAACTTAAAACGGTGGCGATGTCTTGCCTAGAGTTATTGAGTCGCTGCTTCAATGTCTCAAACACTTCATTTTTCATTATGTAAGAGGATAAAAAGTCAAAACGTTTGTCTTCCTCCTTACATAACTTTCTTTGTGACAGAACGTCTAAAGTTTTGATAAATTTCGACATCTTCACCTTTTTGTTTATTTGTTTGATTGGTACTTCTTTCCGCTTACATTTTTGTTGCCACAGGGAGTCAGAGTCTAGCTTATCTCTACTTGTCATATGATCAGATTCTGTTTTTGACTCATCATCAACACTTGCTACTTCAGAGTTAGAACTGTCTTGATAATCTTCTTCAGATATTGTTGTATCAGCGTCTGAGTATTCAGGATTATCCCTAGGAGAGTTAGAATTAACCCAAATATCAGGGACACGAATGACTACTCCAGGATTTAAGAAACTAAACTTTCAACACTGAAAACATTCAGATTCTTGCCAAATATATTTCGATTGTAGTCATCTCCAGTGACATTGAACCTAAAAAATGTTAAAAGGTTAGTGAAACTCAAACCGTTACAAAATTAATAATCCGAAAAAGGTAAAAAGATCATATTAAGGTTTATGGAATATAGGTAATCCAAAGGGATTGACAGTATTAAGGCCAAAAGGTCTAAGAGAATTAAGCAAATGTATGTAGTTATTTTCTTTTACTTCAAGTGTACTGGGACTGCAATTCTCTAAAATAAAAGTTCTAAAAGTTTCATTAAAATCTGTATGTACTCCTAAACCGTGGTCAATCAAGTGAACTCCTAGGCTATACTCATCACTAGTAATATCAAATGCTCTACCATCAACGATTTCATAAAATTTGGACCTGTGTCCGTCCATCCTTTTATGCAAGCTATTAATAGTCCTACCCACATAGTTTTTCTTACAAATCGAACACTGTACAAGATAGATGATGTTATAGGTCTTGCAACAACCAGGGGCTGATTTGATCTTTTTGCCATTTGATGTGATGGAGTCCTTATTCATGATCATTTTACAACACTTGCAGTTTCTTCTGTGACAGGGTTCAGTTTTACCATGTTTAGCACCTAAGGCAAGCTGTTTAGATGTAACGAGGCGAGATCTAAGCGTAGATCCCGTTTTCTTTACAAACTGAAACAGTTTATCTTTTCCTTTCGGTGCTGTGGTGGAGTTTGTGGCTTGCTGACTCTCACTTTCACTAAAACTACGAGTTCGTCTCAAGTGACCTTCGTATTTCTGGACAACATTCACCAAGTCATTGTCACTTCCATAACTGGAGATGACTCTGATTGGTATGGCTGATAGCGGGGATTGTTCATTAGGCTCGACCGTACTCTTCCTGACTAACACTCTTTCCATGCCAAGGACTTTGTTAGCTATGTTGTCAGCCATTTTACTAGGGTATCCTGATTCATGAAACGCCCGTTTGAGAATGTTAAGCTGGGTCTCTAATCTCTCCTTTGAATTGATTATCCTCCTGAGGCGTAAACACTGGGAGTATACAATTCCTGAGAATATGTGATTGGGGTGACTACTGCTGAAATGTAGGTAGGACCTGGAGTCTGTTTCTTTTACGTATACTTATAGATCAGTTTGAAGCTCTCCTTGATGGTCGAAAGTAAACTGTACATCTAGAAAACTGACATATTCAGCTGTATTTTCTGCTTGGAATTCATCTATTTCAAGGCCATCGGGAGCGATGTTTTCGTTGACCTTCTTTATCCATGCTGAAAACTGTCTGGTAGTACCTGTAAACTGACCTGCTCCGTCGTCAATGTATCTCTTAACAGATGCTACTTGGTCCATTAGTGTGGGGTTTGAGTAGATAACAGCGATGTTTGCCAGTTGAACACATAGAGAACCTCCAGTAGGTACACCGTGTATTTGTTTGTACCAAGCATTCTCGAAAAAACCTATAGATGATTTTAGGCTGTGGTTCACCAAGTAAATTAGCCAAGCTTTGAAGTTCATAGACCAGTCGGGTCTTAATTGGTCCATGGCAAATTCAAGAGCTACGATGACAAGGGAGGGGCTGAGTGAGTCGTAAAGGCCCTTGAAGTCAAAAGTAAACGGTTTATATGTTTTCTTTTCAACTTGGGGTTTATTAGAGTTGATTTCGTCGAGCCAAATTAATGCATCTGTTGTGTCTGTAAGGAGGTCTTGGCAGAAGTCTTTTTCCAGGGGTCTTAAGTATTTCGTGGCTACAAACACATCACTCTTTTTACTGATACCTTCTTGAAGTGCTGTAATAAGTCTCACTGGCGGTTCAACTCCTGGGATAAGTTGGTCTTTCCTCAGTTTGTGGACTTTCAAGGAGGGGTAAAAGTAGCTCTTTCCCGGTTTATGGTGGGGAGCTGTACTTGGCCTGTTGGTCGGGCCTGTGCCTGCCTTATTTGTGTTGTCTGAAATACCCATCACAGACTTTGCTTCTTCAGGTGTAATGAAGCCTCTTGTCTTACCTTCGACCCAAGTGTCAAAAAGTTCACCGTGGAGGGTATGGAGTGGGTCGGAATTATCCCTTATTTGATCAGTCACATAAGCTTTTGACGGTGGGTGGTTGATAGAACTTGTGTGTGATTCTCCCTTTTTCCGATGATACCGACTTTTGTGTGAGGACAGACTTTGCTTGTTTGCGAATTGTTTATCGCAGAGAGGACAAAACACCGACATCTCTGATTGAAATGAATTTCCAACCTTGTTCTCTTTATATACTTGGTGACTGCTCAGCAATTTACTCAAACATCGCTCAATTTTGCTTGAATGTTGTTTTGATATTGTTCAGTCTTGTTGCATCGTCACCAGTTCTAGACCCTGGAATGTTTTGCGTGATGTTTTATGAAAATTAGCACTGTTACAAAATGATCATCATATAATTCAAAAGGGAAAACGGATTCGGTTGAATAAACTGAAAACTGTAACTGGGATTTGCTTCAATCTGTAATTACCTGGTGTGGCATGCATCTCGTGAAGGTGGATATCATAGTTCTCCCTAGCCAGAGTCTCAAACGTAGAGCTCCTAGCTGTGAGTTCCACTACATGGTTTATGTCCGTAAGGAGTAATACTGTATCGTGAAAGGATTAACGGTCACGTGATTGGATCACTATCTGTTATTGACCCCTGTAAATTTAGTTGCAATATTTGACAGTCCTATAATTACTCAATTTTAAATCTTACAATATGATGGAAGCGTAAAATTAATGCTTCCGGAATTAGCAAAATGAAGAAAAACAAGATGTTGTTGGAATACGTAGAATACTCAACAATTGAAAATTTTATATACATGTTTCAACCGCGCTACTCTTCCAGTTTAACATTATGACTGACTCACCTGACAAACTAACGTTTTGTTGCAAGTCCCAGAATTGAAAAATTGGCACCTTTTCAGTCACTTCTCTTCGAAATAACAACAAATAATCATATTTACAAAATTGGTAAACGAATTTCAAGTAAATCAGGCGTAATACGGGGGAGCAGGTTTGACAATATTCAACATATCACGGTCTCATGATACATTTATGAAATCCTCTCTTCAAACAATTGTCGCACCTCAAAATAATAATGCAGCGTCAATTGTTGCTACTAGTTCTGTGTGTCCGGAGCTTGAGTTCAAGTTGAAAATTAAAAACGGACTTGTGAAATACTATGTAGCATTACTAGACATCAAGTGTAAACAAAAATTGGTCAAGATCTCGCCGTGTCGTAGATTGCTGTTTCAAAGATAACACATATGAAATTATGATAAACATAATAATTCCGGGAGTGATCACGCGGAGATCGGGAGGGTAAGTTGAAATATGATAGTGTAGATTTTGATATAGCAAGTACTTGCTGCAAATTGTGGGACCTATTGCTCTGGGAGGGTCGGGTTCACACCGAGGGATTTATTGCAATAAAAGTCCTCGTGCTCTAAGAAAGATCACACCGGACTTGCGGATCTTAGGAACAAGGGCCCGGGACAGTTTTGTGTGCCCCGTGAACAGAATATTCGCTACAAAATAAAAATATACTTACATCTGAGATGTCTTGTTCCAGTCCGAGAGTAAGGTGTGAAACTAAACAATCGAACTCAACAACAAATGAACGATCTCTCGAGGGTCCCCGGAGCCCGTTACGAGGATATTTCACACCTGGCTCACAGAGAGCCCGTTCCGGGGGAGTGCCCGTTGCTGTGGTGATTGTTGTTGCGATTATTTGCCCCTGGTTCCCGGGGCAGCTCCCCAGCTCCCCGGGGCAGTTCCCAAGCTCCCCGGGGCAGTTCCCAAGCTCCCCGGGGCAGTTCCCCAGCTCCCCGGGGCCGCTCCCGGGGGCAGCTCAGCCCGGGGAGGCCCCGGGGGCAGTTCACACCTAGGTGTCCGCCGGTCAGGTGTATGTATATTTACTACTACGTGACTTTTTCAACCCGTTCTCTAGCTGGTCCTGAACGACTACTCGAAACCTTAACCCTTTTATAATCTGATCCCAACCCTAACCCTAACCCAATCCTTAACAAAAGCATATGCTGAAACTCTAACCCTAATAACGAGAAATTAGACTAACTTCCTTATAATACGGTCATATCTATTACGTGATCGAGACAGTTTTTCGCCAATATCTCGTCAGGGGAGCATTTTAACCATATATGTCATGAGGGGTGATTCGGAATCAGCGTCCGAAAATACATCTATTGAAGTTGGATTCAACTGTCGGGGGCCCCTAAAGAACAATATCGAAGATCGACTGTAGAGTGATTTAGCACGCTCGACTGTTTCTCAAAAGTATGTTGTTTCTGATTTTTCAAACATTGGCTGTAAAGCATTGCTCAAAACGTGAACCCACTGTTAATTATTAAACAATGGGTATGTTAATGTATTATACTATTATACGCTATTAGTATTTATATTGGCTATATAATATACATTTTCTATACAATATAATTATATATATTATCTCTACTATAAGTATAATTCAAAGAATTATTTATGTCTGTCTGTAGAATGTAAAAGTTAATACTGAAATGCAGGACCAGGGTAGTTTGATAAAAAAGGTTTCCATAAAGCTAGAAATCACTGATGCTATGAGCATGGACTATTTCATGCACGAAAACCCATTCGATGAAGATGATATGTAATATTGGTCGGCACAAATGTAATTATGGTTTTACCACCGTGTTTTGGTTCAGCCGAAATAAATTTTACTTTGATGTTTACATAATGTTTCTCACTCCAGCTGCAGTCTTGTAGTGTTAAGTTTCATGAATATTTTTCTAGCTCTCTAGAGAGACACTGATCATGTACACATATTTTAACATTTTTACTGCTTAACGACTGCTTTTCTTACTTACTGTATATAAAATGGATTTTAAAATCATTTGCTGAAATAAAAACGTTTTTAAAAATGAAAAACATTCGGATTTTTGATGGTTTTGAATGCCTTCTAGCGTTCATATTAATGTCCGTTCATAATTATGTCCGTTCATTTAATGTCCGTCCAAACAAGGTCCGATAAGGTATAAGAGACGGAGCAGATTTGATTAAGCAGTGATTACAAAAGTAAATGAAAATGTATCTGCACAATGGCTGAATAGAAAAATGAAATGTTAAAAGTTTATGATAAACTCTTTACTTTACACCAATTTCACAAGCTGAAAATAAAACAAAACTACTCTTCTTGAAGGCTGAAGCTAATATTAATAAAACTGTATCAGCATCTTTCTGTTAGTCCAGTCATTTAAACACATCATTGGCATACAACCTAAAGATTTCCAAATTCTCTAGAAACTTTGCTAATGGGTTAACATATCGAAACATTTCGATAAGTTAAACCACTAGAAAGGTTTGTCAAAGTTTCCGGAAAAAATGAAGATTTGCAGGTATATGTGCATAAATGAAGGGCCATATAATATTATGTACGATGAGGCTTCAACTCTGTAATTTTATCTACATGCGAACCAAAATAGCAACCAAGATCCAATCCTCTCCAACACTATGTTTCCATTGTCAATTATCTTCGTGATCCTTTTCGTAAGTGTCCTTGTTGGTATACCCTACTACATAACCATCATCTTCAATGACGTCCTCCCTTCCCTCCAGACCTTTACCTTTTCCGTCCGTTCCGAATCTTTCCTTGTGGCTTCCTGGATGTAGGCGGCGTTAGTGACAATTTGTATAAAAAATATGTTAAAAATTGTTTCATATCTTCAAATTGAAAATGGCTCCTCAGAGAATAATTTTACGATTGTAATTTTAGTGGACTTGCCGAACTCGAACTTAGCATGATCTTGTCAAAAACTAACTAACCAATCAGAACACAGAAAACTAACCTGTATATTTGCTGGTATCAGTTAGACGATCTGTTCCTCCCTTCTTGCTGACCTTCTGCAAAAGAAACATCGTTAAAAACTAAAGTCATTATTGTGGTTGACACACGCTGTATACCTATTTTCGCGCGGAAACCGCGCCTTATCTAAGAAAAGATTTAACGGCCAGGTAGCGTAGTTGATTAGAACGCCAGCTTTGCAATCGTGAGGTTGCGAGTTCGAATCCCACTGTCTGCCTGGTCGTGGGGTGAGCGTCGTTGACGTTCAGCTAAGGATCCTGAGTGGTCTATGCAGCCCCCGGTCTACTCAGCCGAATACTCGAGAAATCAGGTGTGAGGGTTAAATGAGGAGCTGCACATTGCAGCAAAGTCTCGGGCGAAGAAAGTATGGTACACACTACCTTTACTGTCGGTGGCCAAAATAAATCCTTCAGCTTCCTGTAAGTGTAATTGGCTGGTTGTACTTGTGTAACAATGTTGCTGTTGGAATACTCCGAAGTAAAATTAGTGTCTCGATTAAAAAAAAGAGGTATACAACGTGTAGCAAGATTGTGGCCGGGGGCAAAACAAATTCGATACATTCGCAGTTTTCCTTGTATATGTAATTGTGTCCAAGTACGTTCAGCTGACAAAAATTCTCGAAAGTCTTAGCGTATTAATATAAATAATAGATTCAATTATGACTGCGCTAAGGTACTCATAATTCTACATTGTTAATTAATCTGACCAGATTGCATTATATAAGAATATATAAGACTAATTCCAAACTTTAACTAGCAGATCGTCAAAAGAGAAACTAAGGTATAGTTACTAGACTAGAAATTAGACTAACCGTTGTTCCTTTAGTCTTTGGTCCCTTTCCAGCGATAAGAGTCCTGATAGCTCCCTTCTTCTCATCTAGTGTTTCCTTTTTAGGAAACCTTTTTACGCACAGCTCGTCCAGTATCAAGTTAAACTCTTTCAGGGTTATCGTTCTACCTCCTTTCCTGAGATGTAGTTATTTTAAATCGCTACCAGCAAAGGAATTGAGATGAACGAGTGTCATATTTTATTGTGTTAACATTAACTCGTACGAGGTTTATATGTAAAATCTCCGCGCGATACTATATGAGCTAAATTGACAAGCGCGATAAAAAATTAGTTCTCTTACGGTTTATATTTGGAGAAGATGATGTCGACATCTGTAGAAGTGACAAGTTTTCCCATAATCCCGGAGTCTTTACACAGCTTGCTGAATTTCTTGTTATCTAATTCCTTTCCGGTTGACTTAGAGTCTCCAAACTTTGAAAAGTTCGCAAATGTTTCCTCCATTTTCTGGTGACCGGACTAGAAGTTTCTATAAATGTTATAAATATCATGTTTCCGATCATGTTATGTTTGCTAAATACTTACATTTTATGAAATTTTCGAATTTTATTTTCATCACCACGGTGTGCATATTTAAATTTAATATTGGCATTTGTGAAATTTTATGGATATAAACAACTAAGACAAAAAATTGGCATAAACAACTTAACAAAGCGTTAAAAACTCAGCAAATGATATTCAGAACTAATCTATACTTATAGCATATGATATTTTTCACAACTATAGGCATAGCATATGATATTTTTCCATTTTCAATATATTAGACAAAGTTAACGCCTAGCCTATATCTTACGTGAGCAGATGATCTTAGATGCGAATAAGTGATTTAATATAGACGATCGAGATGAACGAAGCAAATTATATTAATAAGATGCGACTGAAAATTTGGAACGACGAACAAAATGAACGTCATTCTCATGAGTGGACCGTAAAAAATTTCAAGCATAACATATATGCGTTTGAGTTTTAAAATTCTTATGTACTTAAAAATCTTAATAAAAGCGTCGTGCACGCGATCAAATCTGGAGCATAATTACTATTCAATATCGAGTACAATAACCATTTTTAATTATATTCAATGGACCAAAACTTTATTTGTAAATTCCATGAGTTTCTTTGTTCAAAATTCACACCCTTAATTAAACTATATTTGGCCACAATAGCTTGGTAACCATGAAAACATTTTCATATTCCTTACGATGTAACGAATAACTTGTAAGTTATTATACATATCTATATATACTATTAGTGCATACTATTTCATCAATGTTAGTGCATAATACTATTATATGAAAGCGATTCACGCCCTATTAAAGTTAAATCTTTTTTAATAGAAATGAAACCAAATAAATCCTATGCCGAACGTTGCTATACATTAATAAGTATCGACAGAAATTCTATTCACTATGAAATTGTAAATTGTATAATTTATTGGTGACAATTCGAAATGACAAAAAATTATTTAATGAAAATTTATAAATTGATAATCTGCAGAAAATATAAATGTTACAGACACTACGATACTGAATGGTAAGGATGGTGGCTCGCTGTGTCTAACAGAAGTGTTGGCATAAGAAATGTTGGGCTTGGAAATTTTATATCTAAACTTTTAAAAGGCATTTTGGGTCAAATAATAACTATGAGAGACGGAACAGATTTAATCAAGCAGTAATTATAAAAGTAAGTGAAAGCATATCTACACAATAATTAAATCGAAAAATAAAATGTTAAAAGTTCATGTTTAACTCTTTACTTTATGCCATACTTTCACAAGCTGGAAATAGAATAAAACTACTCTTCTCAAAGCTAATATTAACAAAACTATATCCGTACCTTTCTGTTAGTCCAGTCATTTAAACACATCAAATTGGCCTGAACATTTTCAGATTCTCTTAAAACTTTTCTAATGGGTTAACTTATCGAAACACGCTCGGAGACAAACAAGTTATCATGGGAATAACCACGCCCATATTGGCCCAACGATACAACTGCCTTTTTGCGTCTGAAAGTTGTAGAGACTTCGGAATCAGCTTAATATGCTTGTTTATATAACACAAGTTACTGACAAACATATTACCTTAACCCTTTACTTTTCATAACAAACGAGACAAAAATGGCAAAATGTTCTCCGAACGTGTTTCGATAAGTTAATAAGGAAGGCCTGTGCAAAGTTTCCGGAATTAATGAAGATTTTGCACCAAAACTAAAAGAGCGACCAAAATCCAATTTAACGGGTGATACTCGTAAAATATTTGTTTCAAATATTGTTTCAAGACCGTCGACGAATCCAACTCGGCGCGCGTCTTGGTAGGTTATAAACTTAAAAAGATCCAATCCTCTCCAAGATTTTATTCCATTGTCAATTATCTTAGTGAGCCTCACCGTAAGTGTCCTTGTTTTTATACCCTACAACGTAGCCATCATATTCAAGGGTGTCCTCCCTAGTTCCTTTCAGACCTTTACCTTTTCCGTCCGTTCCGAATCTTTCCTTGTGGCTTCCTGGATGTAGGCGGTTTTACTGGTAGTGGTATTTGTATTAACCATATTATGTTGAAAATGGTTTTATATCTTCAAAGTAAAAATAAAAACACTCCTCAAAAAATAATCTTACGATTGTAATTGTAGTAGACTTGTCGAAGTTAGCATGATCTTGCCAAAAACTAACTAACCAATCAGAACACAGAAAACTAACCTGTATATCTGCTGGTATCAGTTAGACGATCAGTTACTCCCTTCGTGCTGACCTTCTACAAAAGAAACATCATTTAAAACTTACGCCATGGTTGTATTGTGGCCCGTGAACAAAACAAATTCGATGAATTTGCAAAATTACTTGTAATTGTGTGCCTAAAAATTCTCGAAAATGTTAGCGTATCAATAGAAATATCAAATAATAGATTCGAAATATGACTTGCGCTAATCTACAATCTACATTCTGCATTGTTAACTATTTGAACAGATTACATAAAACTAATCCTAAACTAGCATCTGTCAAAACAGAATCTAGAAATTAGACTAACCGTTGTTCCTTTAGTTGTTGGTCCCTTTCCAGCGATAAGAGTCCTGATAGCTTCCTTCTTCTCATCTAGTGTTTCCTTTTTAGGAAACCTCTTTACGCACAGGTCGTCCAGTATCAGGTTAAACTCTTTCAGGGTTATCGTTCTACCTCCTTTCCTGATATTTACATATTTTAGATCGCCACCAGCAAGGAATTGAGAGGGGGGGGGGCCAATGGCATAAAATGGAGACTTTTTCTATGGAGAAAATGGAAAAACCCATGAGTAATTCTCCATTTTCTCCATTTTATGCCATGAATTTTGTCTTCGAAATTTCATCTTTAACAACATTTAACACCTAAATTGGACATCCTAACATGCTTATTTACGCTTACTAGGGGCGTAACAAGCTTATAAAAAGCTCATAATAGGCTACTAGATGCTTATACTAGGTTAGTAGAGGCACACTTCAGGCAAACTCATAATTACTCAAGCCTAGTGTAAAGTTATTTCTACAGGCTACAGCAGGGGTGAGTAATAGGGGAGAGTAATAGGCACTGAGAAGTGAGACCTACATCCTCGAAAGTCTAAACCAGCTCGCACTGCAAAGGGGAGGCCTGCCTTCCGAGATGCATTACCAGGGGGAAGCCTCGAGTCCAAATTTGTGTATCGAGGGGTAGGTGCAGACTTCGTTGACCCGAAAAACCAAAAAAATATTTTCGGCTAATAATGAAGAGGGTAGCATGAAACGTGGAGAAAAGTGGTTTTTAGAAAAACTTTGAAAAATTTTGACTTAGAAAATTTTCGGCCCGAGTCATTCACGATACGTACCACTCGCATCGAGAGCTCCCGATTCCGAGCTCGTGTTGCAAAGGGGAGGCCTGCCTTCCGAGATCGCATTACCAGGGGGAAGCCTCGAGTCCAAAATTGTGTACCGAGGGGTAATTTTCTAAGTCAAAATTTTTCAAAGTTTTTCTGAAAAACACTTTTCTCCACGTTTCATGCTACCTTGTTGGTTATAAGCCAAAAAAATATTTTCGGCTAATAATGAAGAGGGTAGCATGAAACGTGGAGAAAAGTGGTTTTTAGAAAAACTTTGAAAAATTTTGACTTAGAAAATTTTCGGCCCGAGTCATTCTCGAAACGTACCTCTCGTATCGAGAGCTCCCGATTCCGAGCTTGTGTTGCAAAGGGGAGGCATGCCTTCCGAGATCGTATTACCAGGGGGAAGCCTCGAGTCCAAAATTGTGTACCGAGGGGTAATTTTCTAAGTCAAAATTTTTTAAAGTTTTTCTGAAAAACACTTTTCTCCACGTTTCATGCTACCTTGTTCGTTATAAGCCAAAAAAATATTTTCAGCTAATAATGAAGAGGGTAGCATGAAACGTGGAGAAAAGTGGTTTTAAGAAAAACTTTGAAAAATTTTGACTTAGAAAATTTTCGGCCCGAGTCATTCTCGATACGTACCTCTCGCAACGAAAGCTCCCGATTCCGAGCTCGTGTTGCAAAGGGGAGGCCTGCCTTCCGAGATCGCATTACCAGGGGAGGCCTCGAGTCCAAAATTGTGTACCGAGGCCGAGGGGTAATTTTCTAAGTCAAAATTTTTCAGTTTTTCTGAAAACCGCTTTTCTCCACGTTTCATGCTACCCTCTTCATTATTACCCGAAAATATTTTTTCGGTTTTTCGAAATTACACAATTTTGGACTCGAGGTAATGCGATCTCGGAAGGCAGGCCTCCCCATTGCAACACGAGCTCGGAATCGGGAGCTCTCGATACGGGAGGTACGTATCGAAAATGACTCGGACCGAACATTTTCTAAGTCAACATTTTTCAAAGTTTTTCTGAAAACCACTTTTCTCCATGTTTCAAGATACCCTGTTCATTATTGGCCGAAAATATCTTTTTTTAAATAATTTTTCTCGAAATTCTAAATTTTTCAGGTTTTCAATGGCATAAAATGGCATAAAATGGCATAAAATGGCATAAAATGGAGACTATTTCTATGGAGAAAATGGAAAAACCCATGAGTAATTCTCCATTTTCTCCATTTATGCCATTGGCCCCCCCCCCCCCCCCCCAATTGAGATGAACGAGTGTCATATTTTATTGTGTTAACATTAACTCGTACGAGGTTTATATGTAAAATCTCCGTGCGGTAAAACTATATGAGCTAAATTGACAAGCACGATAAAAAATTAGTTCTCTTACGGTTTATATTTGGAGAAGATGATGTCGACATCTGTAGAAGTGACAAGTTTTCCCATAATCCCGGAGTCTTTACACAGCTTGCTGAATTTCTGGTTATCTAATTCCTTTCCGGTTGACTTAGTGTCTCCAAACTTTGAAAAGTTCGCAAATGTTTCCTCCATTTTTTGGTGATCGGACTTAAAAGTTTCTATGAATTTTATGAATAACATGTTTCCAAACATGTTGTTTTCTAAATATGGACAACTAAAACAAACAATTGGCATAAACAGCTTAATAAAGCGTTGGAAACTCAGCAAACGATATTCACAATAGCATTATAGGATATATTTAAATTTTCAATATATATTCACACACGTAATTAAAATGTATTTGGCCACAATAGCTTGGTCACCATGAAAATATTCTCATATTCCTTACCATGTAACGAATAACTTATAAGTTATATCATATTTACACTATTAGTGCATAATACTATTATATGAAAGTGATTTACGCTCTTATAGCTAACCTTTTTTAATCGAATTAGATGAAACCAAAAATCCTATGCCGAGCTTTAATATGTATTAACAAGTATCGGCGGAAACTCTATTCACTATGAAATTGCAAATTCATGCCTACAAAGGCATTATAATTTATTGGTGAAAATTCGAAATGACAAAAAAGATAATGAAAATTTATAAATTGATAATCTGTAAAAAATATAAATATGTTACAGACACTATGTAACTTCTCCTATGTTAAATTCAAATGTTTACAGTATCATTTCGCTAAATTTTACTACGACAACTAATTATTATTATTCTGCTCATAAATTAATATTAAAATCCTAAATTCGACTAATAAATATTCATAAATTACTGCAAACGTAGATTAAGAAGACACGACGATCAAACGTTCAAAAAACTGTGCAAAGTAAATTAACAGTTGACACTGATAATAACTTTCTGGAAAACAGGACACCTAGTTTTAAGGTTATGACATAAAGTTAATTTTCACTGCAATTTCGGTATTTCATTACCGTTTTAAAAGGCTACCAAACTTCCTTTAAAGGTCAAATTTCTTAAAAAGTGTACAAGTATCATATAACAATGTTCTGAGATAATTCGCATTCGACTCGAGAGAGATATCAGACAGGACGACTTTTTCAGAGTGGTTAATTCTAACAAATTGGAGTAATTAAGTTCAAGTCAGGCTCATTAAATAGAGAGACAGGGCCCTACGATAACAGTTTGATCTAGAATATAAAACAAGCGTCACACAAAACAACACACAGTAGTTCAGTTTAAATAGCTTTAAGGTAAATGTGAGTAATTTGCTGTGTTCATTGTAGCAGGTTACAAGCCAACATTCCACATTCCACTTGGTAAAAACAAAGCAAATAAGTCGCATTGTCTATACGTACAAATCATCATCAGCAGGACACAGGATCAATTAAAACTAACGAACGCACGAAAAGGACACAGTAAAAAGCTAGAGTATCAGCTCAGGACAAAAACACGCAAATTCTGATAAAACATATGGTAGTTTCTGAGAATGTTATTGACACAAGGTAAACAGATATGCACAAGGTTAAATTTTCAATAAAAACAGCCAGTCCATCGAATTTGTTTTTCAAGTTAAGGTGATGTTAAGGTGATGTTAAGGTGATGTTTCATATTGGTGTGAGGAGAATGTTTAAAAAAGCCTAGTTTCACAGATAGGTGCCCATCCTGTACCACCACAGATTAGTAGAAACCAGTGTTGCTCGCCAGACCCAGGACTCGTCTCTGTCTTGAAGTCTGTCTCCAGCACCGCTGTATCGTCTTCGCTGCTACCTCCTTGGTTTTCATGTGGTCTCTGTAGGACTGCTGGATGATAACCACTGCTCGCCTCATCTGCTCAAATGTACACTGCTGTTTGTATGTTCTGAATCTGAGGGTAAAAAAAGAGTGAGACGAGAGCTGGAGGGGGCGGGGGGGGGGGACAAGAGTAAACAGATAAACAGAAATATACCATGCCTGTACGATGCTTGAATTAACTTATTATTTTGGTATTTATATTTTTATTTGTTATTATTTGTACAGCAAACAGACCTGGTTTGAATCCTAATAGCAGCGTCGTTTAGTTTCTTCTGTTTGTAAGTCCTGTAGTGCAGCTGTATAGTCCGAGCAGCAGTCTCCCCCTTCTTGTTACCCAGACTAGTTTCATAGACCTCCCTGATGGGACGACCCCAGCCGTCCCTGGTACCCCTCAGTCGGGGGCAGCATCTCAGCAGGATGTAGATAGTGGGGGTGTGGCCCCCCACACAGGCCCACACCAAAGCGTTGTTCCCCATGTCGTCTAAAGAGCAGGGGTTACACTCCTGGAGCGAGGAGAACTTCAGGAGAAGGAGGAGGAGACGGGAGTAGCCGACAGCAGCTGCCAGGTGGACCAGTCTCAGACCTCGAGGAGCTCGGGGTAGCTTATCTGTTCTGGAGAGTTTTTTTAGGATGGTCTGGGAGATGGAGCACATCCTGGTTTGTAGGTCCCCGGTGAATTGGGTCGAGGACAGCATTCGAACCTGGAAAAACAAATAATTCGTGAAACAAATTCATAACCTGAGAAACTAGAGTAGGTAAATAATGAAACGTAAAATTCTATCGAAAATAGAATAAACTAAACTAAAAAATAAACTATCAGCTTGAAGTTGTGGGTTCAAAAAAACTATTGACTGAGCCTTCAATGTCGGAATG
Organism: Bolinopsis microptera; assembly: GCF_026151205.1. Lineage (NCBI taxonomy): Eukaryota > Metazoa > Ctenophora > Tentaculata > Lobata > Bolinopsidae > Bolinopsis > Bolinopsis microptera. Next base: position 22,051,973 of record NC_087072.1, read on the forward strand.
AAGTCTGCTGTGTCAGTTATAACTGTGTAATAATACCTGTGATTCTAGCGCCTCCAGCCGGTTGATAAGAGAATACTTGAAGTTAGAGTCCACAACATTGAGCCACTGACTCGGACTGTGTTGTTCTCTGTATGTAAACTTGGTCTGTGAGTCTGTGATGATTACACCCTGCCCTACAATGTGGACAGTAACCACACCCGGGTGGGGTGAGGCGGGGCATACGACTTGTAACACACCTGGGACAGAGAGGGGGAGTGTGATGTTGAGGGTTATTGTAATTACAACACAACAAATCTATTACATTTATTGAGGAAGTTACAGAAGGAATTGATTTAGTGTAGTTGGAGGAGTTCTAACTCTCCTCACGTCCATAAATGGAGTTTTCTTTGTATCATATATGAAGTCTCGATAAGTATTGAATTAGTACTTTAGTATCAAAACAGGATGATAATTCTGTGCCCAAAAGATAAAGATCCTTTTCAAGTATCTTACCATTTCGAAGGGGCTGAGCTGGTACCATTGTGTTACCAAAAACAACACAACATGGTCCCTGTATCCGTTCCCAATCCCCAACCAAAACTACCTGAAGTTGAGCTTGATGTTAATTGTTACTGAAGATTGCGCCTTTATAAATAATACAGATTCTTGAGTAAAATAATATCTAAACCAAGTAAGGAAGGAAGATAGTTGTGTTATTAATGCAGTTCAATTAATTAAGTTCATCTCAATATGCCATGTTCATAATTAAAATTGCGAGTCTACTTTGGAAATCAGTGACAGACTCACAGGTACATTAGTCAACTAGTTAGTCATCAGATGACATAGAGACGATGAACTAACCTTCTCTCCCCCAGCGAGGAAGGCCCACTCCGGGCTGATGGTTGTGATTGAGATACGGTACTCCGAAGTAGGAAGGACAGGGCTCGCCTCCGCTGATGACACAGGCTCCCTGGTGTACGAGTAACCATTCTCTGAGGGAGAGCTCTGAGCGACAGTGGTGATGCTCTGAGCGACAGTGGTGGTGCAAGGTGATATGGTGGTGATGTTGGGTGATATGGTGGTGATATGAGGAGAAACCGACGCGTCTAGCTCCATGGTATTGTTCTCAGTGTTACTGCTGTACTTCCTCTTTTGTCCAACTGGAACGTTCTCCTGCTCCCTTACATCAACCACTGAAATAACGGTGGATATTAATTTGGAGAGGTGCTTCATGTATCAGATGTGTGGTTTTTATTGAATATTATCTTAATTAACAAAACTATGTAGCACCTCACCAGTAGTGTGCAGAGATGCAGTGGGATCGTGTTGAAACGGAATATCTGGGCAACCAAACGACTCATGATTGGATGCCATATCAGCTTCTTCAAACAGTTCAAACAATTTCGAATCCTGCAATGCAATTCATCAAGGAGGAAGGAGGAGGAAGATTGTAGAATTTAGTTCAATTGTAATATATGCTACAACAGTAAGGCGAAACGGTCAAACGGAGCAGGTTCACTGATGACTTCAATGTCCACAGCTCTCATAACTTGAATCAGAATTTCCAAATTAAATGTAAATCGGGTGATGATAACCCCTGTGTTCCTGTGATGGATACTATACATCTCTCATCTCAGTACAGAGTGGTCTGCAATGTCTGTAATTGCCTGTTGTTTACGATACTTTGTCTTTTTTAAATTATTCGGTTTATCAACTTAGTAATTAATAAAAAAGGACCCAAACCTTGTCCTTGAGGGACGCCAGATCGTACTTCAGTAAATCTGGGTTGTTAAAGAACATGTCACATTCGTTCTTATTGTAAGAACTGGAGCCGGCGTCATCATGGCCCTGACAAAACAATGATATCATTCATCGACAATCGCTACGAATATATAAACAACAACACACAACAAACAACACACAACAAACGCCCGTACAAAAGTAGAAATAATAATCACAAAATATAACTCACCAAGTCACGGGGGGGGGGGGGGGGGGGGGGGGGGGATGGGGGTCACATAATGAATAACAGTCGAGGTACTTATTTTACAACGGTTTATCCAACAGCCTTATGGCTATGCATGGTTATGTAACCGCCAATTATAGGAACCGGAAGAACAATTAGGTTAGCGACGGTTGAGGAAGTGTTACTCCCCCGAGGCTTCTCTGCAATGGGCAGCTACTCATTTACCCTCAATCAGAGTTGCCCGATCATTCGGCTGAGTCAACCGAGGAGAGTTACACATATTTTTAACGTTGAATAGATCCAACGGAATCCTTAGCTTACTCCCTAGACTAAGCCGGTATTCGAACCGCCTACGCTCGGATTGAAAGTTGGGAATGCTAACCACTCGGCCACCTAGCCACTAAAAATGTTATAAAATCAAAAAAGGCTCAAAATTCGAAGCACATACATTGCTAAGAGAAGGAAGGATAGGATCAAGGAAAGGGTTGAGATCATCACTGCTAGAGTTGCTGAGGAGAGGGTTGTGTTTGCTGACCAGTAAAGAGTTTTGTTCCAGGTCCTCCTCCTGATTGTTGTGGACACTTTCCGTGTCCATCCGCTCGCTCTCTTTGCTTGTAGAGGGTACCGGACTCAAGGAGCTGTTACTGTGCATCACGCTGTCGTGCATCGTGCACGTGCTGTTAGACGTGCCGTTTTGAGTCGCGCATGCACCATTTCCTTCACAGCAGGAGTGATGTACGCTGGTACTTTGTATACATTTATCTGTCTGCGTATCTTTATCCTCCACCAAATTACCATTTTTACTGTCCTGAATTAATCAATTAATAATCACTTAGTCTTAATCATCTTCTAGACAAGATTGATAATCCTAAATTGAAAATGATTAATACCATCATTATAAAGTGAAGCAAAAAGTGAGAATTGAAACTGCTCACAAAGTAAAGACCTGGTAAATGAGCTGTTTGAGCTGATGACCCTGTTTCCTCAAGATTAGAAGGAGTTGTGAAGCCCGAGTTGAGTCCACCTCCGGAGAGGGTTGATCCTGATTTTCTTGTATCTCAGATGTGGGCGGTGAGCCGTTTTGGGAGGAAGTCACTGATCTCAACAGCTCATCCTCTGGTACGTTAACTGAAGGGGACAATGTTACACATTTACACGCTATTGCAAGAAACACGCAGTGTATAAAATATCAAAGTGGAACAAGCAAAGAGGTTGAATGTTAACATGGTCTAACATTATATGTTAAATGTTAGCATGGACTAACATATATGTTAAATGTTAACATGGACTAACATATTTTAAATGTTAACATGGACTAACATATGTTAAATGTTAACATGGACTAACATATGTAAACACTAACATATGTTAACATGGACTTACATATGTTAACATGGACTAACAAATGTTAAATATTAACATGGACTAAATGTTAAAATGGACTGACATATTTTAAATGTTAACATGGACTAACATATTTTAAATGTTAACATGGACTAACATAATATGTTAAATATTAACATGGACTAAATGTTAACAAGGACTAACATATGTTAAATGTTAACATGGACTAACATATGTAAACACTAACATATGTTAACATGGACTAACATATGTTAACATGGACTAACATGTGTTAACATGGACTAACATATGTTAACATGGACTAACAAATGTTAAATATTAACATGGACTAAATGTTAAAATGGACTGACATATGTTAAATATTAACATGGACTAAATGTTAACAAGGACTAACATATGTTCTGAAGTTGGGAGATAGCGTTATGAAGCTGTGAGATAGGTGGCGGTCCAGTCTGCACCTCCTCTGCTACGTACAGATAGTGTACTAGTACCACTTTAGGAGTCTGCAGGGGAACATAGTGTTAGTACAGTTAAGAGGACAATTTAGATGAGTTAGATAATAATATGTCTGAGAGCACCTGAAGCCTTACTCGGCAACCTCTCCCAACATTAACAACTAATTGTAACTTCTTAAACAACCAATTTGTTGCTGCAGATTTTGGATACTTGTGTATCGGTCGTGATGAGCCCAATTCACTATTAAAGAGGTTGTTAACTGTTAAGTCCGCTAATTTGGATGATACTACTACTAAGCCTGCTCAATGGTAATGTTCAGATCAAATGGTCAGGTCTGCAGCTGATGTCACATATTTTCTATTGAAGTATTACAGGATACACGCCAACTACTCCAACAAGCATGAATCTAAATCAGCACTAAAAAGCAAAAGTAAACGTTTCCTCGTATGCTTGTTAACTGTTCATGATGATCACATCCCCCGGGTCAGGGCTTTGTATTCTTGTGTCTTGGTACTATATGTTCGACGTTGCATATTGCATAAACATAATATAATATTGCATAAAGTGTATATCGAGTTACATGGCTCTACGCACGGTTTCGCCCGATGTGTCAAGACACGCATTAAGTCATAGCACATTGTAGTGGTCTGAATACATGGTTAATTTTCAAGTTTCGACTACGGTATAATCGATACCCCTCTTGCAGTTAAATAGATAGTGAGATAGTGGTTAAATTGAACTTGTTTTGTGTTAACAATTGAACTCTTCACTTCTTATTTGTGACAGAAGGAGCAGAGTTTTCATTAGTTCATGTTATGAGGAAACAGGGAGGAGGAAACAGGGAGGAGGAAACAGGGAGGAGAAAATAGGGAGGAGGAAACAGGGGGAGGAAACAGGGAGGATGAAACAGGGAGGAGGAAACAGGGAGGAGGAAACAGGGAGGAGGAAACAGGGAGGAGGAATCAGGGAGGAGGAAACAGGGAGGAGGAAACAGGGAAGAGGAAACAGGGAGGAGGAAACAGGGAGGAGGAATCAGGGAGGAGGAAACAGGGAGGAGGAAACAGGGAGGAGGAAACAGGGAAACATGTTATGCATGTTGAGGGATCAGGGCTCAGATAACTGATAAGGTATATGAATACTTCTAGTGAAACAGTAAGTTCAAGAGACATCATGCAACTACTACAGTACTAAGTACACACTACCAAATAGAATACTGTACAGGTGCAGTTTGTTTGTTTCTGTCTGAAAACCGGTCCCCTGCAAGAATCTAAAAATAGTATTGATATGCAGTATTTAAACGATGACGTCATAATGAAGGTGGGAACTCGTGATGCGAACGTAATCTTATCCCTTCTTTCCTTGTAGCACTTCCATGCGCCTAATTTCGCTTTACTCGATATTTCAATTTGATTATGCCTAAGTTATAAACATTATATTTACCGGTATAACGTTTCTCTCGCTTAGCCATTTGTCTTTGTGAGCGTTCACTTTGTATGTACATTTTGTGTACAATTCTTTGTCTTTAATTCGCATCACACTTTAATCTTTCAAGATGACTTTCCTATTTTAGTATTATATTTTAGTTCCTACTATTAGTAATCTTTTAGGATTTCAACTTGTCTTGATTATTCTACTTTCTAAATATCCCTACTCTTCTCAAGATGCAAACACTCTGATTCTGATTTGAATAGTAGAATTAAATAGAAGGTGGAGGCCTGGAGGGGATATTTAAAACATATAAGTGATACGAAAGGATTTTATTAGCAGGAGCTTTCAAATTACTTGTGTAAATCGTCTTCAGAAGGTGGGGGATTTATTAACTTTAAACCTGGTGGCACAGATTCATCAAACTTTATAGGAGTTTTAGTTTTTAGTCAGCTTGGGTATACTACAACTTGCTACTTAATAATAACACCAATGTTTATATAATAGTCAATGTGTACGAATACGAGGGACTATTTGGAGACAGTACTGAAGGATCAGAAAGCGAACATAACAGTGAGACCGGAGGATGTTTCATTTTGGGTGGTTGTCACTGACAGAGACCTATTTAGCTGTCTTCCTGTTGAACGTCAGCGATACTTGATATCGACCCCTTCTCAAGAGCTGGTAATTAACAATAGTTTAACTGATTTCGTTGATAAGCGAGTCTTTAATGATTACTACGACATCCTCACGGAAGAAAGTCAGAGGGAAATAGTATTCGATGACACAGTACTCAGTATAGGGGACAGTGAATACAGACTACTTGATAATAGAGTATCTGTGCATCTCTCCCTGCTGAGGACGCTAACAGACAAATCAGTATTGGTTGATGTCCTGGATTGTACTGTCTGGTTTCTCAGCAGTCCAGATAGGCTATTTAAGTATCTTGTTCAGCGTTATGGCAACTCAATCATTCACACTTTAGTCGACCATCAGAAAAAACGACTTTACATCCGATCCACATTGGACATAGTTCGCAATTTAACAGTTTTGAATGCTATGAAGATGAGGTTGAACAACAAGAACACCTTAGAACTGATGGAAAAGCACGAAGGCTGGATCTCCGATCTTCAGAATGAACTAGAAGGTACTATCTCAAACAAGGACTCTATCCACGTCATCGGATTTATCTCGGAGTTGTGTTTTGTGCTGCGGCTCTATAGAGACACAGTTACGTACGACAGGTATTTACACGACGATCAGGTGCAACTCATAAACCGGTCCATTTACAGACTCAACTCAACAACCATTTCCGCTGTGTTAAAACAGACTTTTATTTGTGTTAAAAAGATGTGGCTTGACTCGCCGGAAGACAAGGATATTGTTATAGAACTTCTGGTTTACATCAAGAAAATAGTCCGCAGAGTAAGGATGTCTTTGGGAGACGCAGATGATTTCAGTACTGTCATCAAAAAGACTTCAGCCGGGGATGGTACGTTTATGATTGATGATCTGTTGGATCTCATCAATTCTTCGTCACGCTCACAGAGTTCCATACAAAAGGAGGATTTGCATATTCTTATTTTGTCGTTTGACATCCTCCAGATCGTTACTTACGTCCCTAGAAGCCAAGAAATGGGCAACGAAATAGTTGCAAATTGGGCCCGTTATCTTCAGAAGTGGCGAAATCAGATAATTTACAGTACAACCACGGTACTCGCTAAAGTCAGATCAATACTACTTGTTGAACAGTGTTCAAAGATATTTAGCAACGTGCTTCTCCGGATACCAGAAGTTCAGGAGTATTCCCATGATTTTAATAGCCGGCATCTTACCGATGAACAGATTTCAGATGAGCTGATCAATTGTATGATAACTTTAATCAAAGAAATATCAGCAAATCTGATAGAGTGTCCTCTAGAAAGCTATGATAGACTACTATTTTCCTATTCTGTACCTTCTTCAGAAGGCAGATCATCCTTCTCCCTGGATACAAGATCAGAAGACTTGAGCTCAGATTGGATGAGAATATCCTGGCTATTTAACAACAATAAAGACGAATATGTGAAAGAGCTGAAGAAAAGGTTGCTTAAATGTGTAAAAGTGTGCACCAGTTTTGATGAACAAAACTTGGGGCGACTAACACGAATGATATTGCAGAAAATAATTCGTGAGGTCAGGCAACCAGCATTAGAATGTATCTTAAATATTTCGTCTGAGATATTGGACAAAAATGCCGTGACTGAGATGACACGGTTAACGTTCACCCTGTTGATCAGAATACCAAAATATCTCTCAAGCTTTTCGGGTACTGACGAAAATACTGGTGTTGGTGAGATGGACGCTCAAATGAAGCCGCTTATACCTAGACTATTGGAGTTTGCGATAAAACACAACCATCATGCAATGGCCTATCTGACCATGTGGTACACCTCCAACTACTTCAAGATAAACGTGGCCAACTTACATCAGTCTGTGTACCTGTCTAATGATTATCTCAAAGACGTTGACTCCCAAAACGTTATACACTCCATCGAAGATTTCAAACAAGAGGCTGGGGCCATAGTTACATTTTTAGAAAAATGTGCCAACTTTGAACCAAGTCAACACAACCTGGCCATGGAAAAACTCTTTGCCCACACTAAAGTTGTGCTCAACTCTATCAAGTGTCCCAGGGCACAATGTGAGGCTTTGGTCCACTGCCAAGATTTGTGGGGGAAACTTTCACAGATATTTCTAAAAGTGCCGTTTGGAAGCCACGCCGTGGGCATCTTCTTCGACATAGTTCATGAAATCTGCCGCAATCGAGACAAAAATATAACCAGTTCTAGATGGAGAAATAAGGCGATTAGCATTATTTTACAAGTTTCAAGCAGCAATGGTCTTCAACTTACAGATATAATTAGAAACTCGTTGCACGTCCACAGGATTTCAGATCGGAACAAAGTGTGCTACCTATCAGTTGTAAAGATGCTCAGTTCCCTAGTTAGCGGACCCCCTTATTTCTACCCTCTTTTCATCGACAAACAGATTTGTTTAGCATTATTGGGTGGCCTTAAATTCATAAAGGAGTCCGGGCAATCGTTTAAAAATGGAGAGTTTGACGATGTGGTAGCAGGTACAGCCAGAATCCTCAGCGCATGGGGATGCAACTATCCAGAAGATTGTTCGAAAGCATTCGACAAAACAACAAGAATCTTGATTTTGAAGCTGGACGCTTTGGAGATAAAAGAGTTTTACAAACGGTACTTGGAGGAGCGGGAACACAAATGCTATACCATGACGTCCAAGAAGGAATACCTTATGAGACTTTTCCAAGTTTCACACTACGGAGACTGTATTCAGCAGTGGTACATGATATTCTTCGGTTTGCTCTATCTGAGCCATGATGTACGTTCCAAACAATTTGATTTGGAAGATTTTCTACTCAATTTGATGATATTCCTGCTGTCATTTCTTTCTATGATCTACACTAACTATCTGTCGTTTGAGGCTCGTGTGCGACACAATAGAGATACGTTTACTTCGGATACTGTTATATGGGAGGGGGAGCAGCCTGATGATGGATCTACAATTTTAAGGAACAGAATACGGTATTATCTTATACCTTTCTCAAACAGCTTTTCTTATAATAACGTTTTAACTTTCCTGCAGATGCGACTGATTTTGGACGTGAAAGAGATTTTGAACCACAAGCCACAACTTATTCGGGTTCTTGAAAGAAAGATTAAAAACTTGTCCACACTCAAGCTTTACTTGAAACTTTGTGGTATTGTCAGTATGATTTTGCATTCGTTAGTGATCGCAAAAGTCATTCTCGCAACGGAGACATTCGGCGACTTGTTGCCAAACAAACAGGATGCAAATGAAACAATCCATGAAATCACAGATGCACGTGACATATTTCATTTCTTCTCCGTCATCTCTAACTCACCAATAACCTTGAAGATAGAACTCGCAATAGTGTTGCTATCAATGATTTGGAGTGCCTACAGCACTGGAGATAGTTTAGCTACATACGAAACAAATAGTAGCAGTTCCAACGACCGGCAGTTCCTCATTCTAACAGTACATCACTTCGTTGCGATACTCTGCCGTCTGATACTAGTGAACTTGATCTATTTTGTAAGTGGTACTTTTGCCCTCTTCTTTGTCGGTGTGCACACTTCCATATCCTTCCTACTAAACCTTCTTACCTCCCACAAATACCACGATCCAGCCTTAGATGAAGAGAAACAGAAAAGTGCTCTTCAGAGGCCTATCTTGCTCGCTCTCAGACGATCCACAACATGGGTTCAGGCTACCAGTCTCCTATTGAGGCTCCTGGCCTTCTCTGTTTCCGAAACCTTGATCGTCTCTGTGAGACATCCGATAGACATGCTAGATGCAATATACCACGAGTGGCACGAGAAGGCTGAATTTGACCTAGCTCCTACTTTTATATTACACATTGTGGAAATACTACTAGCCGCGGTCATTTTACAGAACTCTCCTGTTTTCATTATTATATGCATTTTAAACATTTCATCTTGGATCGTCCTGGTGGTCTATCTTAAAGCACGAACCAAAAAGGGGAACGAATGGGAATCAGAACAGAACACGTTTTGCGATGAGACCGTTGCCGTATGTAATGTTGAGACCTATGGTATTTGATTAGTTTTTTTAAAGTACCGTGTGTAAATGTTTGCCAATGAGATGGAGCTGTAAACTTTAGCTAGTAATCTGCAGTTACATTTCAGATAACATAAGTAATTACCATATTGGTGTGAATGAAGAAATTTGAGCTTAACCAGCTTACTACGTGGTTAAATATTTTATAGTGATTATATTTACAGTTATTATGATTTTACACCACGTAATTATGTGTTGGGTTTTGAGTTTGATGGTTCAGAATTCTGTATTATTTTGAGATAAAAATTATACAAATAAGTACTCAAATTAAAGATTGAATACTCATTTTGAAGACATTGAACGATAAGTAAATTGTAAAGTCCCTATTTTGCCATACGTACCTTTAATTTCCAGTAGCAACGGCGATGAAAGTTGGGCACTGCTTCATTGTGTACATACGCCCCGTAGAGACACTGTAAGTAGAAGTACTAGTGTAAATTGTGCTAGTGTTGCATACAATAGCACTTCTAATTATGAAAATTACTAATACAGCTCCGAGCTTAATTTGCCAAATGTATTGTACACATGTTTATGACAAACGCGCGCACTTCGAGCGATCAATTCCGTTGCACTAAGTTTTGGCACCAGAGTACTTTAAGTAATAATTGAGCTCTAAAACTAGCAATAGAAGGGCCGCGCGATGGTGGTATCATAGGCAATATCTATTATACGTTGCACCTTAAAGAAGCTACAGTAAAAATGATCATGCGAAAAAATCTATCATTGGCTTAATACGATAACTTAAATTTTTGAATCAAACTCAACATCAAGAAATACGATATGACAGAGAGTAGGACGACAGTCTCAGTGAATAGACTGCAGCAGTCAAAACAGATATTGTCAGGTTTCTTAGTGCGATAAAGTTAGTGCACAAGCTGTGATAATGACATAACAAGCCTTAAACTCTGTCTATATTTTCATGGCTGGCTAATTTAAAGAGCAGAGAAGAGTAAAGTTCCACGAAACAGTAGGGAGGTGGTACTAGACGCAAGTTTAGTGTACATTTTGAAATGCACGTGACTACTAATCAGCTTGCAGCAACCGTTCAAATTCCAGGATCGCTGTCAGCTGCATGTTAAAACAAACTTGTACTAAATGTTGCCATCTATTAGCTCAGTGTTAGAGCTATGTCAAACTATTTATTAGGAAATAAAGTACCGAAGTGTTGTTACCTCGACTCCGTTAACCTTTAGTTTCATGTGATCCTCTCTAACATTTTTACCGTCTTTTCTTTTCTTCCACTCATATCCATCTGTCTTGTAACGCACCTAAGATAAATTTCAAATTAGTAGGATACAAAATCAAGGGATGATTCAATGTATAGACTAGAAACTATAGTTCATGATTAAGACCAGTAGATGGGGGTGATGCAACGTCAATAAATGTCAATTAATGTCAATTAATGTCAATTAATGTCAATTAATGTCAATTAATGTCAATGTCAGTTTTGCAAAATTTTGGAATACTGACATTAATTGACACGATATTTTTCGACCAGAGATTATGTAGTTCTACCATATTTTTAGCACTTTAGAACGTTTATATCATCAATTTATTCACTACTATCACATATGGAAATGTGAAATGTGAAAAAAATTCAGATCATTAAACAATAAAACTAATATAATACGGTTTTCCTAAATTTAATTTTCTTAAATGGGCGTGGCCATCCAAGGGCGTGGTTCTCAACATCATCAGAACTTAAAACCCACATTAAACGAAATGCCTTCATGACATTTATATTTGAATAACGAATCTTAAACAGCTAACATTACTCCTTCATACTAAAAAAGCCGATTCTAGATATTTTACCTGTATAAGAAACCAATAAAATATGGGCGTGGCCGGTGGGGACCGAAGATGGAAGAGTTGGAAGCTGAAATTTTTTTTTGTGGTCTTTGAACCTCAGGATCAACAGATAAGAACATACTCATAATTATTCAAGGACATTTTGTTTTTTTGAACCGGTCTAACTTACATAGACGTGAATATCTGGAATATTTATCGAATAATGATAATCTCAAATTTCAAGACAAATTAATGTCAAATTAATGTTTTACAAACTATATCCTTATGTCCCTAGAAGGGTGTTCTGCTAACAGTTTTCGACTGACTTGAATGTCCTGCACAGCAGATTGAAGCTTCTTAAATTATTTTTTATTCTTATTGTATTACTGTGTAAATTTGATTCTAATTCTAATTCTAATTCTAATTAATGTCAATTAATGTCAATTAATGTCAATTAATGTCAATTAATGTCAATTAATGTCAATTAATGTCAATTAATGTCAATGTCAGTTTGGGGTTTTTATGAAATACTGACATTAATTGACGTTGCATCACCCCCCAGTAGATTAGCTGAAAGCCTTGATAGTTGATAAAGAATCTTTTTATAAGTTCCATGTAATTACACGACATTTTCGTCAAAGATCTGCACCTTAATTACACTCTATATGCCGTACACTAATAAGTAATAATAGAGTTGTATGTGTTACGTCACAATACAATTATTCTAGAATCGAAAGGAAATTCCATTCGAATAGCTAGACAGCTCTGTTATGAAATTGTATTTTAGTATTTGACGAAGGAGAGCTGTTTACCTTGACATATTTAGCGATCAAAATATTTAACGTATGCAACGATCCTAAGTCAAATAACCTAATTACATGACGACGAAAACAAAATTTTAAACATTTTAGCAAGGGTATCATGGTATGGCTAACTTGATATTTAAGCACTATTATCATCAGCTGTATAATTATCATTTCTTCAGGACAAATATCGTAGTTAGGTATTTATATACTGCATCCTAGCACAATGCACATTCAGACAGATTTATACTATTTTCCATGCCAAGTGGTCTTGAGGTATTTTAATTTGATGTGAAATAGTTTGGAGCTTAGACGAAGTGAGCCTTATCGCAACTTTTCTTTTTGATAAAATAAAATTAGAACTCGAGTTCATTGCCAAAATGAGGCTGGGAAATGAGAAAGAAGTATTTCTGACACCGCTATGAATATAATAATGCTGTTCTAATTATTAGTGCACAGTATAAAATGAATAGCAAAATGGGAGTGAGCGGTTACGTTACTTACGGTGTCCTTTCGGTGATAGTTTATGGTATTAATTAATGTTATGTCACAACTAATCAACTTATCAATAGGAAAGAGTATGAGAAGAGGGGCAACTACACAATCCAATTTTTTGGTTTGTAAAAACATAATATATTCGCCTCACGACATGTTCTTGGTAACCTTAAATACCCCTTAAAGGTCCCTAGAGTAACATTCCGGTCAGGAAAATTTCTGTGGAATATTCAAGAATGTGACGCAGCTCTACAGTTTTGTGCACATAAAATACCATTAATTATGCCTTTAAAGGTTTATGATTTGGTTGAATCACCTGCTCCGCTAATATAACACTTAAATTTAGAGGCTCCGTGTCCTGTTACAAACTTCATAAAATATATCGTTGCCATTTTCAGATTCAATTTCTCGATTTGAAAGTTTATGATATTACTTATGTTATAAAAGTATAATTATTTAAAGTATGATGTATCTAAGATGAGGTTACCTTGGTTCTGTCGAACAGTAGCATAGCTCCATTCTTGGCACGTACTATGTGTTTCTTCTTTAACACGTGAAAGTTCAGGCAAGCGTAGTTCAAGTATTGCAATATCTCCTGATAATGAGATAGTTTATTAACATTCAAGGCCACAGGGGGGGTCCAAGACCAAACAAATTTTTCCCCCCAGTTGGCAGACCACGTACTACCTGACGCTCGCGTACCTCCCCTAGCCCCCCAGAGCGCCTAGTTTGTCGTAAAATTGAGGTTAACATTGCCTATTTTATTAGTTAACATCACAAATAACCAGTTCTTAACATTTTGTTGCTCTCATCATAAGTTAAACTTATTCATGGGTACCAATTGGCCGTCCAACGTCAACAAAACTATTATATGCCCTTTATTTTGACGTTAACATATTTTCTTAAAAATCAGTCTTTTGGCTCTCCTGAAAACACCTTTAAAATCTATCTTCTCCTAGAGCTTTCATCCGTTTCAGCTCAAATTTGGAACACATGTTCCTAAGATAGTCACAGTTAGGAAGTATGGGGCGATTTTTAAAATTTTGCTTCTAACTCTTTTTATGAGGTTGACTGTCGAAAATTGTCGAAAATATCGTGACGCATACTTATTGTTAACCTCATATCTCAGCTTAGGGGCAAAATATCAAAAACCGCCTCATATTTCCGTTGGACAAGACCTTGAAAAACACTTTTGCCAAGTTACAAGGCCCATGATGTAAACTGTAAAAGATGATAGATTTCTGCCAAAACCTTAAGTTTTCATTTACAATAGAATTACAGGTAAACCTAAAACTTTGACACGCGATATCTACAGATGGGAAACTTTTTTTTCGTTGAGGACAAAAGCATTTGAAAATTTAGATCGAGCTCTACAACATATCTCAAAATCTCAGAAATGACCTCGGACCCCCCCCCCCCCCCCCCCCGCCCCCCGCCCCCCCCCCCCTCCTGTGGCCTTAAGTGTTGAGGTGATGCTGAAAATGAGGAATATATAAATAGGCTGACTATAATTCTTCAGCTAGGCTTGGTGTGATATGCTTCGAAACGAATTAAAGAGTTTACAGTTGCTTAATTTAAAATTACCTGATCCAACTTCTTATAGTTCATAGAACCAATCTTTATAATTACAATCAAGATAATCAAGATAAGATAGAATTAGGATAGAAGATACACAATTAAGTAGGTAGAAAACAAATTAAATTTAACGTTTCAAGAGAATACAAATCTAACATTTCAGGAGAATACAAATCTAACGTTTCAGGAGAATACAAATCTAACTTGAAATCAACTGACCTCGTTAGTATTCCAACGGTACTTGCATTCTGGAACTGCAAGATGAAATCATTTGACTGAATTGAATCCCAGAAATCAAGAGTTAGAGACCGTTGAAATTAAGAAGTGACACAAAAGAAATTGAAGATTATTTAGACAGGATCCCTAAAATCATGCAAAATCGAGGAGAAACTCTTGGACGAGAAGAGGATTATTTAACCCAATTTACGGATTTAAATGAATAATCTTATTTATACTTACTTTTCTCAATTCCCACCATTGAAAGAGAAAATATGTTTTATGCTTTCATTCTGGTAGTTGTTCAACATTTTCCATCTGGAAGATAGTTAAGGTTACAATTTTCTTTATTGTACATTATTCTACACTTTTGAAACAACATGTATAGTACTACAAATAAAAGACGAAATTAAATAAAAAGATTTACGTAATCTTTTCTTATTTTTTACTCGCTGACATCGTTTACCATGGGTGTCAAGCACGTCAGCTTTGTGACATCCCACTAAAATAACGACTACATTGATTTTACATTTAATTATCCATTATCAAGCTTGATGCAAGTGTTACATTAACCACATGAAGATAACAACAATAATCCTCATGGCTTTAGTCTGGTAATCTCTCAAAGGTAGCGGCTTACACTCGAATAAGATACTACTATCTGTAGTATCTATAGTATATCTTTCATTATTATTATTTAATCTCTATTATAATTTAGAGTTGTCTTTGTGTCTGACTACCCACCGTACATTACATTCAGGATTGTCATGGTTTACTGTACAACAACTAAGAAATTGCACAAAATATTGCACCAAATATTGACTGCCCACTTACAGATTAGGTAACAATTTTGCAGCTGTACATTAACAATAATAATAGGGCGTAAGTAGACATGTGCACAGATTTTTGGAGCGTCATTAGTCAGGAATTCTATTGTTAGAGATAAAACAGTTATGTTAGAAATTTACAAATCTTTGATAAGACCACACTTTGAATATTATGTACAGTTGTGGAACCTGCTACTCATGGTAGTTGGCAAATCATCCTTGAGTTGAAAGGTTTAAAGGGTTGAAAGGGTTAAAGGTTGAAAGGGTATTGGTATACAGCATGCAGCTTGGAAATTCGGAATTTAACTACATTGGTGAAAGGAGAATTCGCAGAGATCTCATAGAAATCTTCAGTGGTTTAGTAGAATACAGTTAAGATATTTTTAATATTAGTAGATCAAGTATGAATATTGTGCAATATTAAAAGGGGGGGGGGGGGGGGGGGGGGGGGGGGGGGGGGCCAATGGGTATTTTTTTGTGAAACTTGATTTCGAGATAGCAGTTGACCAACAAACTAGGACCAAACTGCATAGTCTGTTTAAATGTGGATACTAAGGCGTAAATACCCCAAAAAATGAACAAAACTGCCCGTATCTTCGTTCGCAATATTCGCAGAATTGATTTCATTTATTTTGAAATAACTCAATCAGTTTTTAAAATTTTTGTATGAAATTTTCGGAGTCGACTCTAAATCGCATTTCCACTTTATTGTAGGAAGCTGATTTTTAATTTAGGCCTCCAAAAAATTTGGCGGCCAAATTCTTAAATTTTCCCGGCAAAATTCAGAATTTGCCGGGAAAGTTAAGGAACTTCATAAAGTCTTTCTTTCCGAGAAATTTTAAGATTTAAAATCTAGAGTGTTTTAAAAAGAATTGTATCCTAAATGAAATTTATTATGTCTTTATCATTGGAAAGTGTCAGATTAGGTGAATGGTGATAAGTACTAAGTAGGAAAAGAAGGTGTCATTATTATTTGAGTTGATTCGATTAGGGCTGTTGAGCCTGATAGCTCATAATTTGAAATGTCTGATTTATTAAAATTAACTTTGTAGATGATCTTATTATTGATGATCTTATGTATCGATCATTATTTTGTTCCTGCTGGGAAAAGAAAAGCAGGTACAGACGACCGGAAGGAGAGTCGTGGTTTTGGGATCCTGAGTGGGTATCGGGATTGGATAGTGCTGTCAGACCTTGAGGGGCAGCTTAAGTTTCCCAGTGAGATTGTGGAAACACGGCTGAGGCCGGACCTTGTGATATTCTCAAGGTCGGCAAAGACAGTTATTTGGTGGGAGCTAACAGTACCATCTGAAGAGCGGATCGCTGAATCGCACGAGTACAAGCTCGACCGATACAGCGGTCTGCAGGCTGAGATTCAGGCGAAAGGTTGGTGCTGTTATAATGCCGCAGTCGAAGTTGGAGCTAGGGGAGTGGTTGCGCAGAGTTTGGAGAGAGCTGCGAGGAGGATTGGTTTTAGGGGAAGAGAGCTGAAGAAGCTGGTACGGGACAGCGGGAAAGAAGCAGCCCACTGTTCCAGATGGATTTACTTGTTATCGAGAAAGAGGGAATGGGAGTTCAGGAAGGTTGGAGCTTGAGAGTTCACTATAACATCTAGAGGTACCATAAACGTTATCTCGTCGCCAATTGCGAGCTCTAACGGGTCTCCTCAAGTGACTCTCGGATCAGATGGTGGTTCAAGGGTGGACTGCTGGGGCGCCTGACAGGAAACCGTATTGCGATTTAAGCCCCGAAACGGTGTCAGGTTGGTAACTGATGATTCTGATCCATGCTCCTGTGAGTTTGCTGTTGTATCTCAACTCGCTAAACTGAGGCATCTCCGCATCTTGGGTGAATATGAGTACATCTTCATACTAAACCCAGGTGTGGCATGTGTCAGTGAATACGGGCGAGCGGATGCAATAGCGAAGGTGGTGTGGCAAGGCCTAAAAGACACAGTCAGATAGTTGTCAGCTCGCTGACTGTAAGGGAGAAGGTATATCCGTATTTCGCTGCTACTGATGCAGTCCTTGATCTGGCAATCAAGGCTTCTCTGTTTTTCGTCTAACTATGTACCGTTGGGCTTGTGGAACCCTTAGGGGGGACATACATAGGTTAGAATGGTTTTGTGCACCAAGAGGAGTGAGGGAATGAGGGTTGAAGAGAGAGAGCTAGAGAGTTGTTAGGGTGGTTAGGATCAGTAGGTGGAGTGTTTGGTTGGAGCGTTCTGTTTTTGCTGTATAGCATTTTAGTCACTCCGCAGTTTATTAACTGTGTCTCAACTCTGATTATTGATGATCTTATGTATCGATCATTATGTATTTTTTATTGAAATTAACTTTATAGATGATCTTATTATTGATGATCTTATGTATCATTATGTTTTGATTTTATTTGATTTCTAACAATTAGACATTTTCACTTCTGAGGGTGTCAATATTCGATATTAACAAATTGTATTACATATGTTTCGATCTCATCCTTAACTACCGATCTTTGGTTTATAAACTCAGTGTCTTACTCTGCAACTGTAATAACGAGACTAAGTATGTAGTAGATAATGCTGTTAAGTGTTAATCTGGACACTGAAGCAGTAACAGTAAGAAGTCCTTTTGATAAGGCCTGGTTCAAACTTCAATTTCAAGTTAAATGCAAAAGACTGTGTTGGGAAGGTCAAAGGTGTTACATTATTGGGGACCATCTGTAATGATTCTTATTTATCTATTTACTTCAGTTTATGTTAATATTTACTGGTGTTCTAAATTGTTCAAGAATGCTATCTTTACCTCAGTGACTTTAAGTCATCCTGAATAAGGTTGCTTTACTTCTACTTCACCATCTCAAACACCTGCTCTAAAGACAAATGTACTTGAATTTCTAAAAGTTAAGTGTATAGCGAGCATATTTAACAATTTTTATGCAATAATGTGTTGCGAGCAGCTGTGACTTAAATATCGCAAAATCATATAACTCAAAACTAAAATTTTACTGGAATACGATGCAAACTAATACAAAATTAATGTCAGACCCGTCGCCACTCTCAGCAGTCATAAAAGCTTAACAGCGCCTGGTATGGGTCCTTTCACCAACTGTGCTAATGTGAGTGGCGGTGTGGTAAGACCCTTTTTAACAGCGTGTATACTGATTAAATACAAGCGCGCTAGCTGCTAGCATACTTGTATCATTTAATTTTAAATCAAATTTATTCGGATAAATATTTATTGATTGGTGATAAATAATAAAATTGTCTTTTCTCAAAAATTATATTTTCTTAGTAAGAGCTGTATGTATTAAATGGTGCCTTAGAGTATACTATGAGAATGGCAGAGCCCCAGTAATAATAATAATAATAAATTAATGTTATTTTTATACAGTTTAAATAATTTAAACTTAACCCTTATGCTCAGCTGTAAATGATACCTAATTGACAGTGGAGATTTTGCATCTCGCCTTGGACGGGGTGAAACTATTAGAAAAACAGACGTTTATAACTGCAAATTAAATCCTGACTAAATAAGGCAGATGCACCTAACAAGGAGTAATAATATCCCTCCAGGTTTACAGGTTATTTATTATTATATCGGATCTCAATAAGAGGTCTCGACTGCCTAGGCATCAAACCTTGGCAATCGGTAAATTTCCTCTGGCCCGGAGTCAGCAGACCCTAGGGACCAGAGGATAAAGACGTAGAGACTGTGTGTATCTACAAAAGTGGTCCTTTTTACAAGAGACAGGGCTTACAATGCAAGAAAAGAAAAATGGGAGAAACAATCACAAAGTGCATATTATATGCTTACTTACTTACTTACTAAAGAAAATATCGCCGAATGACCTTACATGTCTTGACAAGTGACAGAGTGTAAACAAAATTAGGGACACCGAAACACCAGTTGACTAGTAAACTGATCATAACAATTACATCGGGCCCTATATGCACCTATAAGTGAATCGATGCTGCAACCAAGGCATGCTAGGTTTATTTCATTGAACTAATAAGGTTACAGCCTAAAATATAAATATGGTAAATAACAATGTACCATAGATCATAATTATAAACACACTTTATGATGGTAACAACACTAATTGATGGTCATTATTGAACAAAAATGGTTTATCGACACATAGTTTAATTTGACTATTGTTAATGATTTGGCCCGGCGCGCGCTACTTCGTAGCACTTGCCATCGGGCCATTTCGAGAAGAAAGCGGCGCGCGCTACTTTGAAGAAATTTAGACGCGTAACATCCGTCAAAGTTGAAGAAGGATAGTTAAAATTTTAATAAATGTGGTCTGTGGAATGGTTTATATGTTTGACGGATGTTACGCGTCTAAATTTCTTCGAAGTAGTATAGCGCGCGCCGGGCCAAATCATTAACAATGGTCAATTTATATGTTTATGTTATAGTGTACGCGTGCGCGTACTTAACCATCTGTAGGCCAACATATTTAGTTTATGCTTAATTTCTTTATATATTATGTAACCACCATGGTGCCCAATACTTTTAGTGAAGGTCTGATGTAGAACTGTCAACCACCAACTGTGGTATATCAAAAAAACCATGTTTGTACGCGTGCGCGCGCGTACTTAACCACCTGGTATGGCACAGCATCGAGATATCACCATAATTCCAAAAGCAGAATACACCACTTAGGTGCCCAAAACTTTTGGCTATGGTCCCAATGCAATACCATAAAACCTTAAATGTGGCCTCAATGTGGTTAAAACAGTACATGTTTATATTTTGGACCTTTAGTCAACAGAAGCCATCACAAATTAATTATTATTCAGCAACCACCGAACTTTTGGTGCCTTATTTGTTTTGATATTTGATTATGAGAGATAGCTGAAGGATAATTAATAAATGATTTTAAAGATAATGCACCAGAATTTGTGGCCGTATGGCGGTTAAAACGTCCAAAAACACTGATTTAGGTCAATTTTAGACCTTGCTTGACGATGTCAACCCATTGAGCATTGAGATCGTTGCTCTGCTTCGCAGAGCAACGATCGACGATGCGAAGCAAGAATGCTAGTTCGCGCGGCGCGTCGAAGCTTGCTCTAACCAGAGCCCTCTCGCTTGCAGTAGCGCGCGACCGCCGGAGGCACATGGCTATGTGAAGACCTTTATTAACCATGCTGGATGCAACAAAGGACTCAGCAATGTTTCTGTGTATATAAATGAGCTGTTAGTTATATCTAAATAATGCAGCATGGCCAGCTATAGCTTTACAAAGTTAATATATGCTCTAAAAATGGTTAATTAGTGCAAATATAGTGTATTTTCAAGACATTTTAACCACCTTAGCTTTGACGGATGTTATTCGTCTAAATTTCTTCGAAGTAGCGCGCGCCGATTTCTTCTCGATGGCAAGTGCTACGAAGTAGCGCGCGCCGGGCCAGATCATTAACAATGGTCAACCTTAGCTGCACATTGATCGGAATGCATAAACTTCGAGTCAATTGTGCATTTGCAAACTCTCTCTCTCTCTCTCTGTTTCTGGCCTCTTACTAAAATGATGGAGGCCTTATCACCGTGCCCACAGAACGCAACTCCTGCTAGCTGCACGCCAGGACTCCCAAAGTATATACGAAATCATAAAATAATATATATCAATGCAACAGACCCCTGGAGTCTTGAAGCTGTCACTACCTGTCTCAGAGCAAACCCACTTCCGTTGTAATACTTCTGCGGGCAGACAAGGGACTTCCGAGCAAGGTCAAAGCCTGGGAGATATGTCTCTATGGGCCTAGGTTGAGTTCCTAGTATGGGATTTAGCGAAAGTTCCTGGTGAAGAATCCTAGGAGGTTACCCAAAAGGGTTTTCCCTATCCAGTCTTGTCGACTGTTCCACAAATTTGAAGATATGATTGTAGTTTACTGTTGTTAAGGTAGAGTTTACCAATTATCCTCATTCTGAACGTCATGATCTGGATGCACTGGCAGAGGAGGTCCTGGGATGTTTCTGCTTATCCTGAAAAGTGTTCACAATCTTGCGTCTCGAATTTGACGTTGTTTACCACGTTCTGAAAATAAACTAGTGGGCTGTGACCTATCCTGAAAGCGACCATGTTAGCCATCTGATGTGAGTTCCAGAAAAATTAAAGTTCCTGTATTTATATTTGTTGAGGAACATCTCAAGTGGAATGTTCCTCTGTCACTGAGTGTGGCCTAATTGGGAGGAAGGGTTCTGGTCCTATGGGGATGTTGTTGCATTGATCTTTCATTGTTCTTTACCGTGTACTCCTTCATGTCCTGGAACGAAGTTCTACTCGATGAGAATACCTAGTGAGTTGAGTTGGTCTGAGATGTTCAGATCGAACCTGGAGTTAAAACTGGTGCTGTTAAGCGCTTTAAATGCAGCCTGGGAATCTGAGAGGAATTTATGATTGATGGAGATCCTAAGATATCATTTGTCCAGATACTTGCCATGTGTAACGCAAATAGCGGGTACGATTTCCTCAATGAACCTGAAGAAGGAATATCTGTCCTGAATTGATACCATGTAACGTCGAGCTAAAAAATGAATCAAAAGTTCGAGTAAATCGTTAAACGTTGTATGTCCTATTTGCATCCCCTAAGCATTGCATTGATGTTTATTCCTGGCCCAGTTAGCTTTGCTTCTCAGAACTAAAGAGGTCCACTATGCTTTGGTGAGCTATGCTGTCCACCAGGGTACTGTAGATCTAAGGGTTCCCCGTGTAATGGGGCAGGCTGTGATAAAGCATCTCTGCAGGATGTCCGAGATGAACTGTTTTCGAGTGTTGAGAACTTCCGCTGTAGAAACTGAATAGAACCAGTAAGAGTGTCAGTCAAACTCTGCTGCTACTAGATGATTGTAGAGCGTCCAGTCACACTTCAATAAAGAGTGTGCCAAAGCTAACCCGGTCCCCTGAAAAGTGGTTACTGGAGGAAGAAGTGCCAGGAATTCTCGCTATCAGTGTGTCCTCGTAGTCAGAGTTGAAATACCTAATTCTGTCTTATCACGAGCCTGTGTCTAGCGTGTGTCAGCCCTTACGCATTAGCTGTCTTAACTGAAAAGACCTGAAAAGTGGTTACTGGAGGGAGAAGTGCCAAGACTACTCATTATCAGTGTGTCCTTGTAGTCAGGATGAGCGAATTAAAATCCCTAGCTCTGTGGTGGGTGACTTCGATGGGACCTGAAAGCTGAAATAGAATTTCCTGGTGATTTAATAGCTCTTAGAGCTAGGTATCTGTGTCTAACATATCGTCATTTGTGTGTGTACTATCTTGTAACCTGATATCTGAAAGAGAAATTTCCTGGTGCTTGGTAGCTGTTAGTGTTGACTTCCTGGTTCCTTTGGGAACTGTGAGTTGGCAAGTCCCAACCTTTGTACTCAACAAGAGAGCACACCACCCGTTAGTGCCAACCAGGCCACACTACGTGGAGGTTCGGAGAGGATTTTACTTTAATAGATCTATGCCTTGTTCAACAGCCTAGCAAGTCATATAGCCCTTTTAACCACTTTTATGACAACATTTCTTGATAACTTTTATCAAAACCCTTCAAATGTCCTTTGTTGACCAGAAAAATTTGACTAAAATCATTAATATTGTTTTGATTGGTGGTTAACAAAATATTTTGATGTTTTAACCATCTTTTTACCACTTTTTACGAATATTAACCACTTAAAATTAACCATACTATTAAATTGCACATTTGTGATGAAAAATTATCATCCATGTACAAATGAACAACCACCACTATACATCTATAACCAGAGCAATATTTATTGCTCATTCTCATCTTCCATTTAACCACCATTAGGACCACAAAATGCCCCCAATGAGGGTTTTAAACTTTTGTTAATAGTTGCACCATGGGATGATCTACTCAGTTCATAATATCATATCTCAAAATGGTGGTTAAACCTAAAACTGGTATTTTAACCACCATAGTGGCCACATAGAGGATTCATTAACCTCAATTATTAAACATAACTGTACTGCAGTGTTTTGTGCACCAGAAAAACATCACTCCAACATTGAGATTAACCACAATAATCTGCAATATCATGTTGAAGTCAACATACACAAATTTTGTGAAAAAAGTCAATGTCCACCAAGTTTCCCCAGATTTGCTGCTATTGCTGGAGTCTAACAAGTTACATATAAATGCAGGGAAAAGTTGTTATATGCATTTTCAGCCAGGTTTGTCAAGAGCAACACAGACCTGTGCTAGAACACGGCCCTTTAACAGGAATCTAACGATTTCAATAGATGGCAAAAAGCTATAAAAAGTTCAATGTACAAAGTTTCTTGGGGTGATAATAGACGAACAGCTAAGTTGGGAACCACATCTTAATCATTTATCTTTAAAGCTGAACTCCAGTATTGTATTGATTAAGAGAATTTGCAAATTCATTCCCAAATCTGAATATTTGAAACTAAACTTTTTATGTCACATCTTAGCTATTGTATAATAAAACAAATATTTAATAAAACAAATATTTATTTTTACGGCACAATCAAACAATTATATCAATAATAAATAAATCAGGGGAGATTTGAAGAGGTTTCAAGTGCCGAAGGCCACTGCTTATCTTTAGGATTTGAGAGTGACCTGTGCTTGAAACCCCCTTAACCATTTACTACGTCAATATACTTATTATACAAATATAGAAAAATATAATTATCTAAAATTGCTTATTGGTCTAGTTTGGTGACACAGGAGAGCCCAGTTGAGTTTTAGTTTCGGTTTAGGTTTTAAATCATAGTTTAAAAGGTTAGCCATGTTTCATGGCAGAGAGAGATATCATGTGTGCAGAGCCGTACCGGATGTAGAATTTGAGATACAATATAGATTAGTTACCATGTATTAGGGTCATCTCGATGTTGAAGGGATAGCAAGTGCTTTTTAAGGTTAGATTTAATAATACCTGACGAGGCTGATAAGTCTGAATTTTTGGAAGAACCCGGGATTATTATCCCATCTTTATTAGCATCACATATTTCGAATACATAGGGGATGAGATCGTTCCAAATTTTTGTAGAGGTGTACAAAAAGTTCTGTTGGGAGATATCTAACCTCAGTAATGGGACAATCAGACGAAGTTTTTCATTTCTAGGACAGAACTTGAAAAGATCTTTAATCGAATGGGGGACTCAAATTTTTAGAAGTAATACCGATATTTCAGTCATTTTAAACGTTTTTTTTGCTGATTTTTTTACTGAACATTATTTACAATCCGTACAAGTAATCCTTTAAAGGATTTGTAATTCAACAATAAATGACGAAGTTACAGACCAAACAAGGTCGAGAGAGGCAATATTGAAATTTTTGCAAAAAATCAAAGTTGTTTATTTATACTAAGTCGTTTGAGGCCACATTTCATACCTTAAAACTCATAATTGAGAGAAATCCTGTTCAAAAAGTTGGATATGATTATCAGCTACACTCACAAGAATTTTTGAAGCGATATCTTATGACCTGGGTGATTGGTAAAATATACCCAGTTATAAAATCCTTTTAAGGATTACTTGTACGGATTGTAAATAATGTTCAGTAAAAAAATCAGCCAAAAAACGTTTAAAATGACTGAAATATTGGTATTACAGTGACAGACTTCTCAAAATTTCCAAAACTTTCGAAAAAGAAAATAATTTTTTTTCAAATGTGCGTACTCTCAAAAAAATTTTTCAATGCCTCAAATCTTACAGTCGTTATCTATACTTTCATAATATGAAGTCAAATCCCGGGTCCCAGAAAAAAAGGTTTTGGTGTATGTCCCCTTAAATCCCACAAGCTCACGGTCCCACACTATGTAGCTAGAGAGATGTGTGATATGACAGAAGACGATTTTGAGGTTCCTATCAAGGGTGTTATTGTAGGAAATGGAGCTGTCGGCAAAAGCTCTATGATTCAGGTAAAGCTATATGATTCAGGTAAAGCTCTATGATTCAGGTAAAGCTCTATGATTCAGGTAAAGCTCTAAGATTCAGCCTTCAGGTAAAGCTCTATGATTCAGGTAAAGCTCTATGATTCAGGTAAAGCTCTATGATTCAGGTAAAGCTCTATGATTCAGGTAAAGCTCTATGATGCAGGTAAAGCTCTATGATTCAGGTAAAGCTCTATGATTCAGGTAAAGCTCTATGATTCAGGTAAAGCTCTATGATTCAGGTAAAGCTCTATGATTCAGGTAAAGCTCTATGATTCAGGTAAAGCTCTAAGATTCAGGTAAAGCTCTATGATTCAGGTAAAGCTCTATGATTCAGGTAAAGCTCTATGATTCAGGTAAAGCTCTATGATTCAGGTAAAGCTCTATGATGCAGGTAAAGCTCTATGATTCAGGTAAAGCTCTATGATTCAGGTAAAGCTCTATGATTCAGGTAAAGCTCTATGATTCAGGTAAAGCTCTATGATTCAGGTAAAGCTCTATGATTCAGGTAAAGCTCTATGATGCAGGTAAAGCTCTATGATTCAGGTAAAGCTCTATGATTCAGGTAAAGCTCTATGATTCAGGTAAGGCAATCAGGAAATGTCGTTTTAAACTGCTCAAACCAACTTTTCTATATCTTCATCAAGTGAGGCCTTGACATGAATTAAAATTTGCCACTTCTGAATCGGACTTCCTCGTTGGAAAGAAAAGTTTAGCTCTAATCAGGATCACATGATGTATTATTATTTTTATTTTATTGTAATGTACTCCTTCAGCGATACTGCAAAGGAATTTTCACATCAGAATATAAAAAGACGATCGGGGTAGACTTTTTAGAACGACAATTAAGGTAATTTCATATTTTTCTTTTAATGATTTCGAAACAACAATAACTGTTGTGAAAAAGTGGAATTTCTAGACTAATTTACTGTCCTGTACTTTCATATTCTCCACTGTTATACTGCACTCAGCACTGTTACACTTCACTGTTACACTTCACTGTTACACTTCACTGTTACACTGCACTGTTACACTGCACTGTTATACTTCACTGTTATACTTCACTGTTACACTTCACTGTTACACTGCACTGTTACACTGCACTGTTACACTGCACTGTTAAACTGCACTTTTACACTACACTGTTACACTGCACTGTTACACTGCACTGTTATACTTCACTGTTATACTTCACTGATATACTGCACTTTTACACTACACTGTTACACTGCACTGTTACACTGCAGTGTAACACTGCACTGTTACACTGCACTGTTACACTGCACTGTTACACTGCACTGTTACACTGCATTGTTACACTGTACTGTTACACTGCACTGTTACTCTGTACTGTTACACTGCACTGTTACACTGCACTGTTACACTGCACTGTTACACTGCACTGTTACACTGCACTGTTACACTGCACTGTTACACTGCAATGTTACACTGCACTGTTATACTGCACTGTTATACTGCACTGTTACACTGCACTGTTACACTGCACTGTTACGCCGCACTGTTACACTGCAATGTTACACTGCACTGTTATATTGCACTGTTACACTGCACTGTTACACTGCACTGTTACACTGCACTGTTACACTGCACTGTTACACTGCACTGTTACACTGCACTGTTACACTGCACTGTTACACTGCAATGTTACACTGCACTGTTATACTGCACTGTTATACTGCACTGTTACACTGCACTGTTACACTGCACTGTTACACCGCACTGTTACACTGCAATGTTACACTGCACTGTTATATTGCACTGTTACACTGCACTGTTACACTGCACTGTTACACTGCACTGTTACACTGCACTGTTACACTGCACTGTTACACTGCACTGTTACACTGCACTGTTATATTGCACTGTTACACTGCACTGTTACACTGCACTGTTACACTGCACTGTTACACTGCACTGTTACACTGCACTGTTACACTGCACTGTTACACTGCACTGTTACACCGCACTGTTACACTGCACTGTTACACTGCACTGTTACACTGCACTGTTACACTGCACTGTTACACTGCACTGTTACACTGCACTGTTACACTACACTGTCACACTGTACTGTTACACTGCACTGTTACACTGCACTGTTACACTGCACTGTTACACTACACTGTCACACTGCACTGTTACACTGCAGTGTTACACTGCACTGTTACACTGTACTGTTACACTGTACTGTTACACTGCACTGTTACACTGCACTGTTACACTGCACTGTTACACTGCACTGTTACACTGCAATGTTACACTGCACTGTTATACTGCACTGTTATACTGCACTGTTACACTGCACTGTTACACTGCACTGTTACACCGCACTGTTACACTGCAATGTTACACTGCACTGTTATATTGCACTGTTACACTGCACTGTTACACTGCACTGTTACACTGCACTGTTACACTGCACTGTTACACTGCACTGTTACACTGCACTGTTACACTGCAATGTTACACTGCACTGTTATACTGCACTGTTACACTGCACTGTTACACTGCAATGTTACACTGCACTGTTATATTGCACTGTTACACTGCACTGTTACACTGCACTGTTACACTGCACTGTTACACTGCACTGTTATACTGCACTGTTATACTGCACTGTTACACTGCACTGTTACACTGCACTGTTACACTGCACTGTTACACTGCACTGTTACACTTCACTGTTACACTGCACTGTTACACTGCACTGTTACACTGCACTGTTACACTGCAATGTTACACTGCACTGTTATATTGCACTGTTACACTGCACTGTTACACTGCACTGTTACACTGCACTGTTACACTGCACTGTTACACTGCAATGTTACACTGCACTGTTATATTGCACTGTTACACTGCACTGTTACACTGCACTGTTACACTGCAATGTTACACTGCACTGTTACACTGCACTGTTACACTTCACTGTTACACTGCACTGTTACACTGCACTGTTACACTGCACTGTTACACTGCAATGTTACACTGCACTGTTATATTGCACTGTTACACTGCACTGTTACACTGCACTGTTACACTGCACTGTTACACTGCAATGTTACACTGCACTGTTATACTGCACTGTTACACTGCACTGTTACACTGCAATGTTACACTGCACTGTTATATTGCACTGTTACACTGCACTGTTACACTGCACTGTTACACTGCACTGTTACACTGCACTGTTATACTGCACTGTTATACTGCACTGTTACACTGCACTGTTACACTGCACTGTTACACTGCACTGTTACACTGCACTGTTACACTGCACTGTTACACTGCACTGTTACACTGCACTGTTACAGTATAGAAGAAAACGACGTGAGGCTGATGTTATGGGACACAGCTGGACAGGAAGAGTTTGATGCTATAACCAGAACCTATTACCGAGGTGACTTTAATTACAGAGATATTAGTATTCCTTTTTACCTATATAAGCTGTCAGTTATAAACTTTAACTAAATAAGAGATATTAACAAGGATGTAGGCAACATACGTGGTAACCATGGTTACCAATGTATATTTAGGTGGTCAAATAGCCGTCTTAGCATTTTCAACCACTGACAGAGATTCATTTGACGCCATACCTTCTTGGAAAACGAAGGTAATATTATTTTCTCCATCTTTATACATGCCTTTTTATACATACCTACAATATTCTAAATTTCTAAAATCTTAATTTCCTACTTTGTTGCACGTAATAGTGACTCGTACAATCAGTGAACGAATATTCGTGTTGTAAAGTTGATGACGTCACATTGTAAAGCTGATGACGTCACATAATCAAATTGTAACTTTTATCAGGTAGAAGATGAAGTTGGTGATATAGTTATGGCTTTGGTTCAGAATAAAGTGGATCTTATTGATGAGGCCCAGATGACTGTGTGAGTTGGTTATTTACGGTTATTAGATTTAGGTTGTTAAAGTGATAGCTACATCTTTTCATTACTTACAATTAGATTGGGATTTAGTAAATGAACATCTCGACTTTCACAACGTTGGAAATCCTGCTGAATCCTGATCTTGTCGCTTTGTTTAAATTTAATTTGATCAGATTTTTCATCTTGCTGCTTTTTCAGGGAGGAGGTTGAAGAAATGGCAAAAAGGCTAAAAGTAAAGCTATTTAGGGCCTCAGTTAAGGAGGATTTCAATATAGAAGAATGTGAGTATCTGGTGACATTTAATACTCGACTGATATTAAATTATAGGATTACTGTCCTATTACATACCATTGATCTAACACTAAGCATTATTAGAAGGGATCTTCATTTCAAATTTAAGATACTTATTTAATTTCTTAAAGCCAGCCGTTCACTTGATGTTGCAGATGGCATACTTTAATTTGATTATGGGGACACCGATTGATTCTCTTATTATTAGTTATTACGATTGAGAAGTTTGGAAATGGTTTGATTGCCGAGTTCAATTCTTACAGTAGATTAATTGCTGTGGTCAAAATGTAGACAAACTCAAAAGTTACTTTTGATTGGGTTCCAAGCGATATCTAATAGTTGGATATGTGAATTGTCTGCTTAACAATGGTGTCTGGTATTATGTTCACCCAAATCTACAGTTTTTGCGTCAATTTGTTACTTGACCCAAGCGCCGTAGTCTGCATAAAATTTTTGCTACGAATGCATATT
This sequence comes from Bolinopsis microptera, assembly GCF_026151205.1. Taxonomy (NCBI): domain Eukaryota; kingdom Metazoa; phylum Ctenophora; class Tentaculata; order Lobata; family Bolinopsidae; genus Bolinopsis; species Bolinopsis microptera. The sequence goes on from NC_087072.1 coordinate 22,082,106, forward strand.
TTAACGTCGGGCGCAATATTAATTTTACATGGCAAACAAAAATTGTTTGTCTGCAGTATAGCATTTTGTGCGTCGCGCAATAGCGTGCATGACGTGCGCGTGGCTCTCTGTCTTAACTTACCGATTAACCTCCTTTTCAATTTCGAGGTTGTTTTCACTGACCTAAACTTATTTTCAGTATTCAAATATTTAGTCTCCTCCTACTTATCAACGCGAGATAACGTAGTACAATTAACCGTTCCCGAACACAAGCGTCCAGCAAATCCAGTCACAGGTACTCGTCACGCTCAGCTTGTTTGACAGCCTGCCTAGCAACAGCGTGTGGATCATATCGTTCACTAATTAGTGCTTGATATTGTTGCATCACTGAACTTATAATATAGTTTACTTATCATAGACTTTAGACACTACTCTCTGTCTCAACGACATAATTGGTTATCGATCCACCGTGTTGCTATGTTACCGCAGAGCTGTAAATTGACCTACTAAACTTTCTTGTTTCAGATAATCATAGCAGTAAGCCTAGTCAACCAGATAATAACCCCACTATAAGACTTCCTGTTGCGTCTGGAGGGCCGGAATCAGCATTTGAACTGAAACCTAGTAGGGGGAACTCTAGCAAGAAAGTGAAAGCCCCCGCATGTACTCTTTTGTAGCTTTATAGTGAGATTAAAGAATATTTATGATGTTGTAAAATATTCAATTTGGTACAATGATGAGTGAAGTTTTGAGTTAATGTGATCAGTGAATTTGGCAGTATTATTAGACTTTTGTGTTCTTCTGTAAATAGGTAAAAAGATAAAGCACCTCTCTCAAGTTATGTTTGACGGAAATTTATTGCCGGGTATAAGATTTTTATGCGGGAGGGAATTAATCCCATCGATGTAAACTGTTGGGGGAGGTGAATCATATTTTTTTCTGACACTTAACAGCGATAAAATATTTAGCTTCCAGCGTTTACTAATAAAAACCAAGAATCACTGTCACGTGTCAAAACAAATATAGTTTAATAGTTAGCCTACCCGTCAGTATCCTGATCTGTTTTTGTTCCTTCGAATTTGTTTATTGGCAATAACATCGAGTGAGTCGATGATGATTTCATTCAATCATTCCCGTGGATCAATTATTGCGCTGTCGATAGCAGTGGCGTAGCCGTAACGTTGCCTGTTGCCCCCCCCCCCCCCCCCCCCCCCCCCCCCCCGCCGAAAAAGCGCCCCACTGTTGGCGCCCCCTCCCCTTTTGGCGCCCCTCCCTTAAATTGAACAAATTAGGTGATTTTAGAGGATACGCCGGTAAAATCTCTAAAAAAGTGTGTTACTAAAGCAAAACGCACAGTTTTGCTGGTACCTCAGTTAAGTTTTTCAAAATTGTCCCACATTCAAACGACGATTTGGTGCCCCCGGGGCCCTTCGTTACGCCACTGGTCGATAGTATTTAAGAGCTGTCGCAGCTGTCATCGAATACCTCTAATTGAAACCATGAGTAATCTGAATCAGAGTACTGGAATGTCAGTATTTTGAAACTCAGACTTCCATGTCTTGAAGTTGATTTTGGTAAAATCTGCAATCGTGAATTACTCAAATACGTCTTTAAATGTCAAAACTCCACGGTTTATTTCTCATGGCAGACGAAAAAATGAGGTAATGACGTCGTTATGGGAATCGACGAGCATAAATCGATTTTATTACAAGTCGTAAAATCTTACGTTTACCTTCAAACGTCATCTTATATTTTGTATATTTGTCTAAAAATCTTGAATGATGCAATCATTCTCAAAATTCGAAAGTATGTATTTCTTTGAAAGATTTATAATTGAAACCGACAGTTATCAAGACGTTTTATTGGTTCACATAAATTTATTGATTCATTGTAACCATCCAATGGATGGGAAGTTTGAAGAGCAAATTTAAGTATAACAATAATTAATATTCAATGTTCTTAATGGTCATAATGGTATTCTGATACAATAGATGTGTGGGGGAAATGCTCACACTATAGACTGAAGTTATCTAAATTCTGAATAATCACAAATTAAATTTCTATCTTGATGCTTCCAAACAAATTCCAATTAAGTAATACACTATTGTACAAACATAAAATTATCGCATCAAAAAATGTGTACATTATTCTACATTCTACAAGGCTACAGCATTCACATGACGCTATCCTAGGCTAGATCAAAATGGATAGACATAGCCTACTTAGTTTTCTACGATATCATGCCGTTGTTAATGATGCTAACTGCCAGTTTTATCAACATCCAAGACTCTGAATACTCAATACTGCTATCAAATGGACAGGAGATATTTCTCATAGTTAAACAAGGGTCAGTTATAAGATCGTGAAATGTGAATTAAAGAACGCATCATTAGTATATTAATAATAACAGTGAATAGTAACAAGTTTTAATAAGATAAAGTGAAATGTTCACTAGGGATAGTGAATTTCGTTTCAGTCGTCTGAAAATGGGGTTCATTCATCCTCTGTCTGAGAGCTAGTATAACTAAGCTGATCACTGTGTACATACCCACTGGTACAAGACACCGGAGACATCCTGCCCAGGGCACGCTCCGCCAGCCGCTCAACATCAAGACAGTCTGACACAAAGTAGAACCTCCCCCGGGTGAACTCTAAGATCCCCTCTGCTACTGATATATCTCTCTTGAACTGAGTGTATTTTGAAGATTTGCGAGGGGCTCTTAAAACGTGTTCCTCTAGCCGTGTGCTCGACCTTCTAACTCCAGTAATGCAGCTTTCTGAGAGAACTCTGTGGTCTTCAGACCCGATGTGGTCTAGTCTGAGCCAGGCTGTACCCGCTCGTAAGGTTTTTCCCGTTGTTAGAACGTAAAATTTGGTGTCCTGTTCCACTCGGATGGGAGGATCGAACAGGGCCCCGCAATATGGTTTAGGACGGAGCATAGCAGTTGGAGTTACAATAAAAGCAGTGGGGGTTGTCGTAACCAGCAGAGTAGACACCACAAGGACAAAGAAAACGAACTGGTGTACTTTCCAGAAGCTCCAGCCCCTGAGGATCAGGGTGAGAAGGGAGCGAGCCAGGGCCACAAGAACTGCACAACCGACAGGAAAGCAGTAGATCATGGTAACAACATTGTCTCGGGTCTGGGAAGCGGTTATCAAGTTGAGGACACTGTCGAGGTACTCCTCTCTGTTGCTCATCTTCTTCTTGGTTGAAGACCAACTCGATTCTCTGCCCTAGGTTAGAAGGTGTGCTTTTGTCGGTTGTTTCTTTGTGTAGCAATTTGGTGTAGAGATTTGTTAGACTTAACAGATTTGGAATAGACTGTTTATTTTTACTATCAAATACAATCGCTCCTATTCATAGCAATCTGTGGTTAAAGCCAGTGCACGGTCGATGTATGAAACCATTTCACATTGCCCTGTGATATCATTATAGTTACATTAATTTTCAATATTTGAATACTAGGTATACACGGCAGCATAACATCTTAACACTAAGGTTAAGAAACGACACCACCCACAAAATATAAAACCTTCTCTCTTAATACAGCGAAATTGAAGTGAAATAGAATCTATTGTGCATCTATTATTACTAAACAGCCAAAATTAATAAAGTCGCAAGGACCAATATTGAATATTTATTAGACAAATGGGGCTACTACTAGTGCTACTAGTGGCCATGTGACACACTAACATATTGCTTTACATTAGGACTGCTTTGAAGCACCTAATAGTAATAATATAGCTACTTCGACGGCATCGACAAATGCTAAGAAAGGTCCATTATAACTGTACGACGTACAGTACAGTAATGTAATTTTAGGCTTAAGCTCTGCTTTTTAGCACTGGAGCGTCAATTCGCTCTCTAAAAAGTTAAAATAAGCCGCTAATTGATTGTTTCGTCTAATGTAAGCATGCGGCAAAATACGTATCTAAAGACCTTCTAGTCTTCACTGTTAAAGTACAAAGTAATCATCGTTTAAGGAAGCGTAAAGGTTTGTTCGATCATTAAGCAGTTAAAATCGCAATAAATCTTGGTAAAATTCACAAAGAGAAATGGAGACAGCGGTTATTGCCTGCTAACAACCTAGCTCAAACGACCTTTTCAATTATCTACTGGAAATGACGATAACAAAATAATAGTTAGTCTCCTAGGATGCAGCTGAATAGTACATTACTTGAACCTTGGTCCCAGAGCCGGATATGGGCTCAAGCTAAACGGACCATCTAAACGCACGCTTCTGTAATAGTTAGCATGGCTCATTATAACTCTTACTCGCTTATATCTTATACAGTACATCATGTACTTGTTTTCTTATTGTATAAATGAGGATAATGTACCGTAAATTTGTATAGAGGAATTTTAGGCAAATTTGTGATTAGGCGTTGAATCGTTGATAGCACAAAAACTAAAAGAAACAATTTACATTTTGTTAAAAATTGAAAAGTTATCGAAATCAAAAATACATATTACAGTCATATTTACAAATTCTCAATTCAATATGTTCATAAGAAAAAACAGTCAGCAAACAATCATTGTAACTTTAAAATATGAATTCTTCAAAATACTCATCTGCAATTTCAAATTAAATCAATAAAATCTTTAAATGTTCCGTTTTTATTAACAAAAATAATCAATTATTCAATTATCAAAAAATTTTCAGAAACGCTTGCTTATAATTCAAAAGACATCTTGATTTATATAAAACACTAACAGTCTGTTTTTAGAAGGATTGTTCACAGCTCCTTACTGAGCTCACTAACCAAACCGAACATTGCAGCATATAATTAGCATCCAAACTTCTGACTTATCTCCAACTAGCCAGCTCTCAAGTGTTCATGTAGTCTGACCTGGTGATCTCTGCCATGCCTCTCTCGTCAACAAATCCGACGTTGACCTGTATGGTGGATTATTTTTATTAGCGCGAGGATCATGCTAACAAATTGTGCCATACAATGTGCAGTGATGTGAAAGGTTCCAACAGCTAGATCAATACTTAACAGACTGCTAGACTCTTTTACAAACCGGTTGAATCTCTGCTGGAGCCTCAGAATTAGGTCTCACCATCTCCACTTGAGCGTACTCGGTACCCAGAGGATCACCAACTATCGTATCCTCCGGCTGGAGACATGGCTTTAACTCTGCGGGTGATTTGTGTTCCTTGTAGTCGTTCTTGAAGACCACACTGTCCCCTTTGAAAGCCACGTTTTTGTACTGGAGTCCCGGCACCTCTCCCCCGTTGCTTGGACCCGGTGGATCGGGGGTAATTTCTACCTGTCAGACACAATATTGGGCTTCGTTGTTGCAAAATTTAGCATTTTAAAAATTATTAATATCAGATAACAGAAAACCAGGGGCAAAATATATGAAATTTTGGGTGGAGGGACATAACATACCACTTGAGCGACGGAGGGGCTATCAGCAGGATCTTCTATCTGCAATATAGTTTCGTTGTCTACGGGTACGTACTCCGATGCTGTTTTCTCCTGTTTACAAGATTATTTGATTTTATATTCTTTAAAATTTGCAAAAATTGTATTGTGCAAGTTAGAATCATCAAAGAGTTAATATATAAAAACTTCCTACCTTGAAATCCAGGAAAGCTTGGTAGTGATTGATTTGTCCTTCTATGAAACTTTTGATTTCAGTGAAGCTCGGCCTATCCGCTGACTTGAACTCCCAACACTGAATAGAGACGGAGTATCATATTATGTTGATATTATGTTATGTCGATCAATAAAAAGTCGGTACCTTTTGGTTTGTTTCATGATAGCGGGAATTATTTTAAGTGAGACCGAGTACCTACAAAGCTACAAGTTCCATGTACCTGAAGCATAATGGAGTAAATGAAGTCAGGGGTACCATTAGGAGCTGACATCCGGAACCCGTTAACAAGTCTATCCCTAAGAAGAGAAGGGTCTATACCCGGATACGGGCTCCCACCTGTCAGGGATTAGTTGGGGATTAGCTGGCATTAGTTAAGGGTTGACTGGTTACTGATTAGTTTCTATATTTTGAGATCAGGGTATAGCAAAAGAGATTTGACGATCAGCTCATTACTAAATCTCTAAATAAGCTAACTACATGATATGGGAGCGCTTAAATTATCAGAGACAAGTTTACTCGGATCTTCAAATCTACCGCTTAACACTTACCCCATGAGAAAAGCTCGTACATGAGCACACCAAACGACCACACATCACTCTCTGTGGTGAACTTGAGCTCGAATATGGCTTCAGGGCTCATCCACTTTATCGGGAGTCGACCACCCTCGCTTTGGTATTCGTCGTAATTATAAAGGTCTCGTGCCAGCCCGAAGTCGGTTACTTTGCACTGTTTGTTCGTGCTGATCAGGATGTTACGAGCTGCCAAGTCCCGGTGAACGAAGTTTTTCTTGCTAACATACTCCTGGAATCATTGTGTCAGGTTTTGATATGTAGCATAATGCATATAATATGAGGAATTATAAAGAGAGACTTTTCTCACATGAAAGACCGAGTTCAATAATCCCTGGTATTACCATGCCATTAGAGATCTGCCATGCGAAGAAGACTTGATCCTCTTGAGAAATGCAAGCCTGGTTTTTCTCTTTATTCTTCTGCAGGAAGTTCATCAGGTCACCCCCATCCACATACTCCAAAATCAGGCAGTACGGCTGATACACGACAATAGAGCCAACGATTCCAACAATATTGGGGTGGTTTCCTAGCTTCTTGCTCAGCCTTATTTCTTCCAGGAACATTATTCCGTCCCGTTCAGTAGCTACATCTGATGGTTGTGTTTGGCTTTAAGTTTCAGAACATTCTTAAAAATATGCCTTAAAATTGTCCACATCTCACAGCGAGATGCCAATATTACAGTAATCTGAGTAATCAAGCGATCAAAAATAAAATTGACAAAATATAAAATAGCCACAGATTTAGTCATCATTATACAAAATAATCACATAGAAGCTGATCTAGAAAAAATGAAATCGCCAAATAATTAAAGCACAGTTCCGGGAATCATAGCCATCGGACAACATTAATTAATTAATTAATTAATCCCGTCACTTTCTAGTTTGTTAGGATGGCGTAAAATAAATTTACCATAAAAGCGTTATAACCCCGATAAAAATGGTTTACTTACTGGAAAGTTCCTTTACAGCCACAACAATTGAGGAATCGTATTTAGGTTTAGTCAGAAGACTTCCCTTGAACACCATTCCGAAAGCTCCCTCGCCCAACTTGTCTTGCAGTTCCAGATGCTCCCTCTTTACCTGATATATAGACATGTCAACTGACAGTTACAAAGAGAGTCGAAAGAAATGGAGATGATTTCCATAGAAAAACGGCTTCATACCTACCAAAAACCAGTATATACATTCAGTAAGTGTAGCGAATAGCGATGGTAATGGTATTCGGATCGTTTTTCAACAACAAAACATTCTTGATGATACAATAAGTTATTTATACTTTTACCGAACTGAACGTTCGACTTCGGTAAGAGTTCGATCGCGGTGATTGCTTTTTAAAGTTTTTGGAGTTTGGCACCTTTTAAAGTTCATTGAGTGCGTTTTCTCGACTATGCATCCTGGTATTTGCTGTTGTGTTTTCAAGTGTCCATCTAGAACAGGACACTAATGGATGGGAACAACACTACAGATACAAACCTCGCTCTAAACACGTAGTTCCTCAATTACTGGGCCGAGAATCTGGAGAGAACGGAGTATAAATCTGATATTCCTTACGGCTTACACTGCTACAGTTAATTAATAATTATTTTATCGCCTGATCCTCAAATATATTCCTGATTAGGCCAGGGTATCGGTTCTAAAAATGATATCCTTTAATTCAAGATATCTATCGAACAGCCTTGGAAATATAAATAACAATGATTAAGCAATGGTTATAATGCTCTCCAACTTAAAATAAAACAGGCAAACTGTGAAAGTTCGCCGATTAAAATGATGCCCTTAAATTCAAGTTATCAATTGCTCAAAACTGACACAGTTAATCGAATACATAAAGCTTCATTTCTTCGTTTATTGATATTTCCTTGTGTGTAACGTGATATTGAGAAAGTTTTCGCTTAAAATTAATCGTTATGCCTACCATCTTTATTGTCTATATATATAATATATATTATAAATAATACCTATTATAAATAAAGAACATGAGGTCCGGATTTTAAAAGTTTGTTTAATAAGCAAAACCGTTTGATAGTCCTCGAGTAAAATTGTTGAGCTCAAATCAGTTCTAATTCTCAAAGTCAAGCCATGATAGCCCTCATGCTACATAAATTTAATAGCTAAGAACTAGTTAATCGCATATTTTGTTATAAAATAAGTGAAATAGTAACTTCAACCCCTACTTGTAGATCATCCGAGACAAAATCTATTAAAAATAGTAACCTGCAGCTGCGGACCCATTTAAATAGCACAGCATTTGCGCGCTTATATATCAGTCTGAGTGCACAAGGGCGGGATGATATTTCCTCTGATCAATGTCAGTGTCAGCCAAGCCAATGGCGTAAAGCTGTATTTCAGTACATGGTTCGGCACAGTCAAACTCAAACAGTTCGGCTGATATGTGCGCAGCCGCGGACCAAATATTCAACTTATGTGTCTGTCTGTGTCAACTTTAAACCACACATAAACTTATACCGAAAGCGTCGCGTTTCAGCTACTTCCGGTCGCGTGGGTAAACTATTCGGCTTTTACAGCATAGTGGGCAGTGGCGACAGTAATAGCGCTGTTACGTACTCCTTCGTTACCTTGGTTACTGCATGCAGATATTGCAAGGTCTCTGAATCTGATTGTGTGCAGCCAATTTACGATTTACAATCTCCACTGATTATAAATCTGCACAGTCAGCTAAATGAATCTTCTTGAAGAATTCTCACAATACACACCTCTAGTACGATAAAGAATAATATATTATTATAGTCCTACCTCCCAATCATCAGTAAGACGCTTAACTCTGAGCATTTCAGCGCGTGTAGCTTTAGCTTTCTTGAGGAAACAAGCAGCGGGGAGCACGAACACAATGATAGCTGCAAGGATCCCAATCACAATCCAATGTGTGTCTGAGAAGCAGATTAATTGTTATTATCTTCATATTTTGCAACAGAATTGTGTTATATGCTATAGTATCTCAAATGCAATATATCGTTGCATTCTTCAGAATTTTTCTGTGGTAGGTTCAAGGTTGAATTGCGCTGCAATTTATTATATTATTAAATCAAGTTTGTTATACCGCTAAAGATATAGATAAGCATTAACAGTTTAAGGAGACAGCTCCTCTGTCGTCTGGATGCATTTTTAGATATTATAGAAAAATTTATTTATTTTGATCGTTCAGGTTGAAAATTCGGAATGAATTTAAGTGAAGAGAGAAATCGGGTTTTTATATTAATGTTTAAATTCTATCGTGTTGAAGATGTATGCCTGCCTATATTCAATAAGTCAATACCAGGCATGTTGTCATGGTAACAGGCACTTGTAACATCTCTATTTAGTGAACTTGTCAGCGTTAATTACTTGTCAGCGAATTATTGGTATAATGTTCAAGATGAAGCCACGCTATTTCTACCCCGCTCTAACGATTTAAGTGTGGCATTATTACCAAAATGTCATAAGTCAAAGTGACCTATACTTTATCAAAGTAGCGAAGTTTTATTCAATAATTTAAATATTAAAATATTTGATGCCATTAAATATCTCATTACTTTAGTCATTCGTATTTGATATAAGATAGAAATCAGCTCATCTCTAAGAATTAATAGTTAAATTTAAAATCGCGATAGGGTGAAATTTGAATGTTAGGTTAACTTAAGTTGTCCATTTCAATAAACCATGAAATTTAAGATCGAGCAGACACAATCATCTCAAATTGCACGATTGTCGTAATAATTAGATAACCATACAAATACAAATATTTATTAAATTATACTCGAACAGATTTGGTAACCACTCCACTTGCCACTAGAGCTCGGTTCTTGAGGGGGATTGACAACTTTGCACACTTATGTTGTTAATCTTCTAAAACATATCGGTGATAATATGACAAATCCAACCAACGCAATGCAGCTGAGTTGTAAAAATTCGGTAAACGTTTGAAAAAAATCACCCGAACTTTAGATCATTTGAAGTAAATTTTCAGTTAATTGACATTTTTTAACTTTAACAGTTTTTTTATAATTTTCGTCCGATTGCTCAAAATTTCTAACTTGATGAAGAAAATCCATTCTTTAAAAATTCATCATTCTACACATCGGTTATATATGGGTATATTGAATACATGTTATGTGTTGTTGCTTTCAACATAAGTTACCTACGACGAAAAATGTGAGCTAAGATATCTCGTCTAATCTTATTCTTTGTGATTAGGTTACTTCGCTAGCACGTTTAAATCTTCCAATCAGTCTCATTAAAGTTAAACTTAAATATCCTGCAAAAACTTTAATCTCAGAATATCTGAACCAGGTCGTTCCCGTCAAACCAATTTTATAAATTTGATGACCCAGTTCAATGTCTGTAACTAGCATCAGAACACTCTTCACTACCGACTACACTTCACTACCGGCGAGAAATTTACCAATCTTTTCTTGACATGTATCAGACATAACCTGACACAAAATATCTGACACGAAATCTTAATGTGAACGAAAGTAATTCCGTGGAAGATCGCTATTGGAACGTACCGGTTTGACACAACTGTACTTGTAGCTGACATGATAGTTGGGTACATCTGACATGTGACTAATGGATATCGGACGCTGGTTATAGACTACCACAGTACCCCATACCTAGCAACTCAGACAGCTGGCAGCCGGACGGGAGCTGCTGCAGGGAGCTGCTGTTACTGGCCTCACGTCACACTATAATATTATCTCTTATACTGAGAGATGCCGCATTTTTCCAGTACCCTTGTCTTGCACTCTTTCTGTCTGGGGTTGTCGGACAAGAATTGTAATTCCTCTGTAGCTGGTCGGCTGCTTGATCTTCCGTAACATCTGCATACCTCGTACGCTCAACTAATGATTTGGATAGCTGCTTTGTGACCGAGTGTAAAGGACAGTGCTGGACAGTGAAGGCAGGTGGTAGATTGCGTGTTACAAATCTGTAGTGCTAGTTCACCTCAGGTACCGGATTATCTGTACAAGTATGAAAACTTTTTAACAGCGCATTCCGCCCGTTAAAGCGGCAATTTAAATAATTGACGCACTAAAAAGGCTCGGATCGGTAAAATTACGACTGCTAGAGCTTGTTTAACACTAACTTCACCTAACGGATCCGGCAGCTGAGGAATGTGACTAGTTGACTGCTTTGATGGCTCGTTAGGCGCCTCTTCCTTTTGATTGGTCGTATACAAATCCTTAAACTAGTCACTCTTACATATTGTTAATTAGTTTATACGTAGTAATATAATTATGTATAGAGTGCCACGAAGTTGTATTCTGTTGTTGTATTTTGCTTGGACAGTGTTGATTTAATCTCGTAAAAATTGAAGTCAATTTTTAAATTCTGATGCTATTTAAGTTGTGATAAACATAACATTTTACTTCAAACGGGTTCACAAAGTTGACCGCGTGAGCTCAAACAGGGTCTTCCTCCCGTGTGAGTTTTATCAGTTTTATGAGTTTTTAAGGAACTTGTTGAAATTCCAAATATCTTGATTGAGCATGCTATAAATTTTCATCCATTATTAGGATTAAATTGGACTATTTATCACTTTGTTTCATGCTGACGTACGTTTAACTGAATTTGATTGCTTATATTAAGATTTGTGTGGAGGGGTCATTATATAGAGCAGTGGCACCTGCTCCGGAGAAAACAGACACTCCTTCAACCTTCTTCTACATGTCTTTTGATTTTAGGTTCTTTACTAGTTTTCAGTCGCAAACCCTTTGACAAGTTCATTTTGACATGATATTTTATAATGAAACTGAATGTCTCAGCCAGGCTTTTCCGCCGCCGCCTGGTCTCAGCATTCCCGAAACAGTTTTTTCTCAAGGGTCGACTGAGTCCTCGGCCTCGGCCTCGGTTTAACCGAGGAATAGCGATTTTTCCTCGGCCTCGGCCTCGGTTATATCAAAGCAAAATTTCCTCGGCGTTGGCCTCGGTCGCAAATCCTGCCCTCGGTCGACCCTTGTTTTTTCTACTTCAACAACCTTGATAGATTCCTTTGTTTCTTATGCAAAACCTCGACACGTTATTAATTTTTTGAAATAATCTTGCTTATTATCCTATTAAATTAAATTTATCCAGCTGTAAAATATTTAAAAACCAGACTTACTTGTCCCCGGACACTTTTCCTCATCGAGTCCGTCCGCACAGTCCTCGTTACCATCACAAACCAGTTCCGTGTTAATGCACTTCTCCGGGCACTCAAACATGTCATGTTCAACACACGCTGGTTGGAGGAGGTACCTTCATATTACGCTCAACTTGATTAATCAGTACACATGATAACTTCTGTATAATAAAAAGCTCCTGTTTAAAAATAGAGGCCCCCCTACTTTGTATGTGATTTTATGATATTAGCGAGCAGAATCCGAGTAATAGAGTGGGTTGTGGCTCAGATAAACACATACTGATTGATCATACCACTGTTATACTTTATAGTAGTAACCAGACTAAGCAAAGTGTCGAGCAAACCACTCATTATCACTTCGCTGTATTTGAGTACATACAATATACATATTTATTACATATGTATAATGTATATCTTGAATAACTTGGGATATGGTCCCAGAAATAGTGGTCCACCATGCAGAGCCGTTAAAACTGTTAGCTGACTCACCTTGACATACTACTTCGCCCGCCGGCTCCCACTCTTGCAACTTGTTCTGAGGGGTGCATGTTTTAGTAGCGTTACTATCCACAGAGAGAACGGTAGCTCCCACACAATTGTAAGTTATCTTGTCTCCAGCCTCGTACAGTGTAGAATTGATCTGACCCTCTGTCTTGGTAAACGTCCCGGAGTCGACCAGGGGTGGCGCTGGACAGATCTCAACTGAGGGGTTTATAATGTCACGTGATACGATCAGAATCAGTTGTGCTGGACAGATCTCAACTGAGGGGTTTATAATGTCACGTGATACGATCAGAATCAGTTGTGCTGGACAGATCTCAACTGAGGGGTTTATAATGTCACGTGATACGATCAGAATCAGTTGTGCTGGACAGATCTCAACTGAGGATCAGAATCATAAATTAGTTGCTTCATTTTTTATTCATGTCTTCCGACCTAATCGAGTTATAAAAGGTCGATATTAATATAATATGTAGGTTCTTTTGCGATAGTCAAAACGCGACAACTAGCGCTGGATGGCGACAACTAGCGCTATCCAGCGCTAGTTGTCGCTATCCAGCGCTAGTTGTCGCGTTTTGACTATCGCAAAAGAACCAATATGTATATTAATATAATATGTATATTAATATAATATGTATGTATATTAATATAATATGTATATTAATATAATATGTATATTAATATAATATGTATATTAATATAATATGTATATTAATATAATATGTATATTAATATAACATGTATATAAATATATATATTATATAATATACATCATAAAATATGAACGACTCTCTCCGCTGTAGATACAGCTGGCCAATGTGTCACGGTTTATTAAAGTTGTTGAACATAGCTAGTCCCAGTTATTGGTTGCACCTTTCACTCCAGCTAATTTCATAGATTAGCCCTAGAGGGTCTGGGAGTTGGGTGCTGGACCTTATACGTAGCTCTATGTTGTGGGTTACCTGGGTAACCAGTAATGTTGTGGGCTGACAAATTGTTTATCGGCTAACATCGCTTAGCAAAACCTATAACGCGAACGACATTTAAGCGATATTGAACTTTAACTGAATGTAGTGAAAATATAATGATCTGAATTAGCCATCTCCTGAAATTTTCGAAGTCCAATTTTAGAATTCTAGAAACATTTCACCACTATTACCATTCAGATGAGCAGATTTGATTGCTAGGAAGTCGGGAAATATTTTTCGTAATTTTCTTCATTCAGGCAACTAAATGTAAACCGAAAATGGCGTACATTGTATCTATTTCCATGTTTCGCTGTTTTCCTCATTTGCCCAAAAAGTCTGTCGATGGAGAAAAAAGTCTTGCTCTGTCATAGCTACAATGTCACGCCCAGTGCAGCTGATGATGACGCTTTCAATGGATCTCGAACATTGTATTAACAAGTTGCGCGATATAAAGGCGATTATTTGTTTACCGATTCTTTATTTACCGCATAGAATATATTTATTATAATTATAACTTCTAACAGCATATTGTATAACTATAATCTATATAGGCTGTCCGCCTTTTCGTATTATTTGTCGATAAGATTCTTGGTGTGTCCCTGTTTAAATGCAGCTGAGCCGTCACATAAAATTAAAGTAGCGGCTTTAATTCATGTTGATGTTCTGTCAAAATCGTGGAGCTGATATTTGACGGACTATTGCTTAGAATCCCCAGATAATATACACATCACGTTAACTGGTGATGTGTTCTCGAAACTTCGGATAATTTGCTTCTTGAACGTTTGGAATTTGGCTAGGAATATACGCTTGATATTTTCCTTACCCACGACGATTTTAGTTTCTGAGAAATCTAGGTCAGATGCTCGGAAAGTCGATTTGTTAACCTTTTCATTTAACGTTTGTTACCTTAAACTGTTACTGTTAAAGCTAAATTACACTCTTTACTCTTTAGTGGAGCTACTTAGGGGGACTTACATCAATCATCGGATTTTACTGAATGGGAAAATTCAAGTAATTTTATATTTCTTGCAGCAGTTTTGACTTTGTCACCCAGCAATAGTCTGGCTACACGTTTAGTGGACTCATTCATGAACCTATTTCTAATGAACATCAATTCAACTATATCATTTCATCTTATCTCAAAATAGCTTAACTTCACAGGTCGCATGATATCTGTTTGGACCAAGACGCCTGCTCAAAACCAATCGTGTTATCATTATCCGGGCCGGTTTGTGATAAGAAATGAGTTTTGTAACACGCGAACACGGGCCGGTAGTTAAGATCAGTGCAATCTCTTATTATGTTTACTGAGCGAGAGAAGGGGGGTACATATAATCAGGACATGGTCGCTACACTACTGTTCTAAATACAGAACAGCCATGGGGAGAGAGAGTGAGAGAGAGAAAGAGGGAAGGTTGTTGTGGACGAGCTACTGCGATTCAATCATCTTGATTGCCTCTTGTAAAATAGCTGTTTTGGTGAAGCTCACAAGTAACATATCGTAACTATCTACACAGTATCACCATTGGTATTCCCTTTAGTTTAACAGTTCATCAACGGATTGGTAATGCCCGAAAATACAAGGGTTCTGTTAATCACATGGAAATTTGTAATAATAATTTGTTAGATAATTCCCACTCTTGTTCCATTGCGAGGGTTCGACATCATCTGTTTGTTTGTTGTTAACTTTCATGTGATACAAGGCAGTCAGAAACGTCCATTAGATTATTTTAGGTATTTTCGATGGTTACAATTGGGTCGCGTAGTAGATTATATTGACAGAGATGTTTGTAATTGTATAATTATTATTTACAAAATGACAAATCTTCAGCATCATGTGAAATGTATTGTAGGCTTCGGAGGACAACCAGTTCCATGTGATTTCGTCATTTAAAATTTATCAAATCTTCTTGGATTTTGAATATTTTCTTGGATTTTAAAATTTCATTTGGATTTTAAATATTATCTCCGAAATTTCAAATCTTCCACAGATAAAGTACTTATGCGCAAACCATGGCACATACATTATACAATTACAGCATTTCTTACGGTTGTCATAAGAAGAATTTACCATTGTGGTAAATAGGACCACCTTGTCAGTACTTGTCCCCTACCCCAAATTATTCTAGCAACACCAACCTTTAACCACTGAGTGTTTTGTGTCTTTCTACTAACTTACTTCACAGCTAATTACTACTATTCTGTGAGTCAGGAGTCTTCTTTATTGTTAGTACAAGACCCATTATATGTCTTTATTGTTACCCTGGCCTTAAAGACTTGGCCTGACGTCATTAGGCCAAGTCTTTAAGGCCAGGGTAGTCCCACGACCCACACGTTTAGTCTTGGTATCGACCTTGTTCATAACTTTTTAACTTTCCGCTTAACCGTTACGGATAGGTTGATCAAGGGGGATTGAAGACTGCAGATTTAATTCCGACTTGAAGGTATTTTTCTTATTCAGTAGTCTGACTCTTAGTCAGTACTTACTTGATTGCACTGTTATGTCTCCTCGCTTGTTCTCTAGGATAGTCCCCCAATTAACCAGAAGATCGTCCTCATGAACTTCGTTCCTGTTAGAAAGATTTATTATTTAATTCATTTTCATATACGGTTGTATGTATAGACTATAGTTATATATAGTTAGTCCAGAGTTGTTAATATTTTTTAATTTAAGTTGAGTAATTATGATGAATATTCATTTTATGCATTATGACGGCACGAGTTTCAATGATCAAGGGTATTAATTTTATCATTAAAACGTCGAGTCATTTGTTCCGCTGCTAAAAATATAATAAGTTTACGTCATATTTTATGCGGTTAATTGACAGTATTTAACATAAATATTAATAGAGGTTGTTGGTATATCTTGATGCGTTATTTAACTTTTTTATTTTGTTGAAGTTTAAAATTTTGAATTATTACTTTTACTTAAAGTTTTGTTAGTTCTTATTGAAAAATTAAATATTTAGTTAAGGTAGCCGCCCTGAACCGAAAATTTGCATTTTATAATATCTATCCTCGATACGAGCGAGATTTAATACCCTGTTTAGCTTCATTTAATTCAGTAGTCTGGAACCGCCCAGTGACCCGATAAAATGGTGAAATGTTTTACGTCGAAAACTGCTGAGTTATTGTGTTCAACAAGTTAATGGTTATAGTATAACGGAACCAGTATAACTTATACTGGTTCGTCCACAACTGGTGTGGCTTGATTATTGCTGTTATACTGGTTCCGTCCACAACTGGTGTGGCTTGATTATTGCTGTTATACTGGTTCCGTCCACAACTGGTGTGGCTTGATTATTGCTGGTTCCGTCCACAACTGGTGTGGCTTGATTATTGCTGTTATATCGACTGATCAAAATAAATGAAGAAATATTTCGACCCGTTTCGAACAGGTATGGCCGATATTTCTACGGTAATTTGATTACTAATCAAATTAAAGTCAGGCTCCAGCTCAAAATATGGGTAATCAAACTCGAAAGACTTAATCCTGACATTATCAACTGACACTTACCACATTCCCGACAAGACACCGCACAGGTGTCATTAACATATGTTCCCGAATTTCCCTAATTGTATTAACTCGTCTCACCTATCGACCATGCTTTTGATCTGTTGTGCTGTGAGTGCTTTTCCCCAGAGATTAAGTTCGGTGATATCACCCCCGAATCCCCGGTATCCTCGGAACGAGTTGAAGCTCTTCATGATCCCCAAATAGACCGTTCCACCACCAGATATTGTCTTCCCCTTCGTTAGAGTCAGCAGCCCTGAGCAATGTATAGTTTTTCTTAAATATCTTGAATTTTAGTTTTTCTTAAATATCTTGACTTTTAGTTTTTCTTAAATACCTTGACTTTTAGTTTTTCTTAAATACCTTGACTTTTAGTTTTTCTTAAATACCTTGACTTTTAGTTTTTCTTAAATACCTTGACTTTTAGTTTTTCTTAAATACCTTGACTTTTAGTTTCAGCAGCCCTGAGCAATGTACAGTTTTTCTTAAATACCTTGACTTTTAGTTTTTCTTAAATACCTTGACTTTTAGTTTTTGTTGATCGCTCTACTCAGATATAAGAATATTTAACTCGTTTACACTATTTTAGGAATAGAGCAGTAGGTATATTAGTACTAGTAGAGCAGTAGGTACTAAAGCAGTAGATATATTAGTACTAGTAGAGCAGTAGGTATTTAGGCTAGATTTTAAGTTTTTAAGTCTACAAAAACCTCTTGCTGTACTTTTATTTATTTTTGCAGAACATTTATTTTGGCCAAAGTAAGATAATATGCCCTCCATCATTCAGCCATTAATCTTTGCTAGTGAAACTAAAACATCTCTTAACCGTACAGTTAACATCTCCACAGCTTATGAACTACCGACTGGAGATATCAATATTAAATTAAATAGCCGTCAAAAAATTGTTGCACTCTACAGCTTTTAGTCGGGAAGTGCAGTAAATAGGTGACAAGTAGGAAATGTGCATAAAGCTGATCATTTGGAGCGTCGTTTAGAGTTCAAAGTGTCTCAATAACTGTGCTTATCCGCTCCTAATATCGATTATCTCGTATTTGTCATCACTTCCAAACATATTTCTCGGACTATGACACTTTCTACGCCCGTTGCCCCACCTTGTGCTCACGAGGAAAATAACATGACATAAGAAGTTGAGGAAGTGATAGCAGGTAATATTAGTTCAAACCTGTCTGGTTGTTGGTGACCTCCTGTCCGTCCCGGTACCCCCTCCAGCGTCCCGTATTGTCCCACGTGAAGCAGGTGGTGTACCACCTGTCCGTTGCTATAGCGATGGAGGGAACTGCTCCAACTTGTTGGTCGATCCCAGCCATGTAGAAATGCATGTGTGTCTGGGTGTTTAATAAAGGGGATTACAGCAAAGCACCACCATGCGGAGTTATTGTGCCTAAAATCTGGTTACTCGCTCCCAATCATGGAGAGGTTAGACCTTTTAACGTGATCATTTCCAGGAATTTTAAAGTAAATTTTTGACTGGAAAAGTGGTCTACACTATTTGAAAAGTCATTGAGATCTCATGTTGCTTAAAAATCTGGTTGATAGCTCAATTCTGTAATCCTGTAATCTTAGGTGCTAAAAGCTTAAATGTGACCATTATGTCAACGTTTACATACGTAATCAAAATTGCTCGAATTATCTACCACAAACAGAATGAATCCGCTCTTCCAGTGACTCTCTTACCGATTATATTACGTTACCTTACTTAAAACACTGAAAGGCGGAAGAATCTGATTGTATAAATGGAGCTGCAATATCAGAAGACCACGTGATAAGGACCAGCTCTTGACTGTTTCATTTCAAATTAGATCAAAGCTCCCAAGTTGGATTGTGGGCAATATTAATTGAAAAGCCACGTGTTGCTTAAAAATCTGGTTCATAGCTCTCAATCATGGAGAGGTAAGGAATTACAACGTGACCATTTCCAAGAATTGCGTTTGACTCGAAAAGCATTACCAATAATTATTATATATTATAATGTTAGAACAAATATTTGCTCTCATGAACTTTATAATAAACATTGCCAGACAGTGAGGGGACCATAAAAAACTTAGCTCCTAAGATTATATAACTCCGTAATCTTAGGTGCTAAAAGCGACCACTATGTCAACTTTTACTATGTATTCAAAATTTCTCGAATAATCACCATAAATAGAATATGTCCGCTCTTAAAGGCGACCCTGGCCTTTATATTACCTTTCTTTATTGAGGTATTAAAACACTGAAAGCTAGTTACGCGATCGCGAGTAATTTCAATTCTGCTCGTGCCGAAATGAGAGAGTACAACGTGAGGAATAGCTGTTAACTGTTTCATTTCGTTTTTCAGCTGATATTTTCTTTAATTATGTCTCAAGCTGTCAAGCCATTATTTGATAGTGTCATTGATTTCTGATCCACTATCGTTTATTTCATATTCTATGTTCATGCTGTAAGCATTTTGTTCAACATTACCGGTTACCTTATGTTTCTCAAGGACGATCTCTTCTTTGAACCCATCCACTGTTGTCACGTAAGAAAATATCGTTCCGATTTTCACGTCTGATTTGATGATTGCACACATCGTAAATTCTGAGGGATAATGTTTGGTAATTATGTCAATGTGCATGCAACCTGGTGAAGTTATTAATTATTTATCAGACTTATAGCACTGAGCAAATATTCCAGAAATGAAATTGACAAGTTACCGTGAAACTGCCATCATTTGAAATATTCGTAAAGTCGAAAAAGTGAAAATCAAACTGACACCCCACCACTCACCAGTTATTTGGTACAATCTGTCAAAATTGATATTTTCCCGGTCAACCGCGTCACCGTGATGGCATAACTGCAGTCTCGACTACCAGCTAACTGCTTAGTCGGACTTTAAAACGCATGATGAAGCTTGCTCACATAATCTTGACCCTTGCCAGGGTCGCAGTTCAGCAGTTACATCCTTACTGGCCTTAGCTAAAGATTGCCAAGCTACAATTGTGGCCTGTCGCGGTCTGTATATTTTATGAGCACTAGCAGGAACCCGTCTAACCATAAAGTGGTGTCAAGACTCAGGAGACTAAAATAATTATTACCTATTTAATTCGCGTTTTTGATACCACTTGGGGGTCCAAATTTTGGGCACTAAAATTCTTATTCCTTGGCCAATTTTTTTTAATGCTGATTTGAAGGCCATTAAAGCATTTGAACTTTTCAAAAAAGTTTAAGTTGTATATCTTTTACGGTTTTTGCGGAAAGTCGTGTTAAAGTTGATGCCGTGGTGTCAGTAAAATGGTACGGATATATATAGGATTAAACAGGATTAAACAGGATTAAACATAAATTTGTCAATGAGAGCCCTAACACTCACGTCTTGACTATACATCAATATAATAGAAATAAATAAATAAATAATGTGCAAGAGTGTTCTTAAAATACAAATTTAAAAATCATAAAAATTTAACTTCGTCA
This sequence comes from Bolinopsis microptera, assembly GCF_026151205.1. Lineage (NCBI taxonomy): Eukaryota > Metazoa > Ctenophora > Tentaculata > Lobata > Bolinopsidae > Bolinopsis > Bolinopsis microptera. The sequence continues at coordinate 22,102,818 of NC_087072.1, forward strand.
CATCTTTTGTTGAAAGAGAAACAAGTGCAAATAAAATAATTTAATTCCCATGAACATGTTCCAAAATGATATTATATGGTGATCGTGATATGAAATGAAGCTCGACTTGACCGTCACGTATCCGCCGAGGAGTTCTGTTGAGGACTGAGGACTGAGGTGTAGCGGGGACTTTACAGCTGGACTTCAGCAGATCCTTCTTAGTGACTTCCTTCTTCGGGAAACGCCTGTTGTTTGCTCTCACCAAGAACCTCGCTGTCTCTCTTATGAGGCTGGCATCTGTGAATAGCCCCTCTAAGTTAGCGAAAAGACAGGTTTTGGCTCTCTGACTAAAGCGGTGTCGGTAGTCTTCATACAGGGAGCAGGTCCGGAGGACGTGTACCTCATCTTCGATGATGGGGTCGAAGAATGGCATTTCTGCGAAACTTTCGAGCATGTCCATGTCCTCTGTTGAGCAAGCTTTACATATCCGAGGTACGATCTGGTTTCTTTTGTGGGTTCCATGACGTCCTGTCTCAATATTGAAATTGTGTGAGCTTGATCTGAATTGAGCCAGCTTTTTGGATTCAGCGTGCGACAGGTTCATATTGAGGTACTGCTCATAGCCAAAACTCATCTTTATGGTGTTGTAGAACGTTAGTTTCTTGTTATCTCTCAGTGTTCCATATCTGTCTGAAGTTGGAACGCATCGCTTCTTTGATTTGTGAAGGTGAGAGTTTTAGATGATGTCCATTGGGTTGGTTTAGAACCGACCGTGCAGTCTCGATGTTGGTGTTCCAAGAAAGACTGAGGCTGCGTTGCTCTTTGAAGGCATGTCGCACAAGACTGTTAGATCCAGCTTTCTCCATTTTATCTAATCTTTCCCAGTAGTTATACACTTGGGATGATAGCTCTATCGCCAAAGGGTAGCGTCCTGTGTCACCCCAAATTGCCGCATTTGATGTTTGTTTATTGACGTTGAGAGTCCACTTGAGAAACGAGATGTGAAGTTTTTCTAGTGGATCTTGCCTGATCTGTTTTAAGTTGGGAAAGTTACCCGATGAGAAGGTACCCATGAAGTATGTCTGAGGGAGCCAAATCTGGCATCCATAAGAGACTACTGGATATATACATATATATATATCGTCTCGCTTTATAGTTTATATATAGTAAGATATTCATGTTATTAAGTTAATGAAATTACGTTATACTGATACCAAGTTTGTTTCATTAGTCACCTTAGAGTATTTGATAGAATGATCACAGATTACAATTTAAACAATAAAGCGAGACGATAGTTTTCCGTGCCATTTTACTGACAACACGGCATCAACTTTAACGCGAATTTCCACAAAAACCATAAAAGATATACAACTGAAACCTTTTTGACTGGGTCAAATGCTTTAATGGCCTCCAAATCAGCATAAAAAAATAAAAATAGGCCAAGAAATAGGAGTTTTAGAGCCCAAAATTTGGTACCCCAAGTGGTGTCAAAAACGCGAATTAAATAGGTAATAATTATTTTAGCCTCTTGAGTCTTGACACCATTTTAAGGTTATACGGGTTCCTGCTAGTTTAAACAACTAAGTGCACTTTGCAGAAACTGCAGGGGGTTTCTTTAGAACCCCCCCCCCCCCTCTATTTTATGAGCATCTCTCTTAAAGTCAACATCAAGTTCAAAATAGCTGGCAATGTTAATTACCTGTCCACTACTTTTGACGTAGATCGCCTGTGATGACGCTGATTCATTATTTGTTTATGCTACGAAATCTATCAGATATCTACCTAACGCGAATTTGGACCTCACTGGGTCTTTACGAGCTGATAAGAACATGGAAACAAAATCATTGGAATTAATCACAACTACGTTACTGATCAGGCTCCAAGGGTGTACACAAATATAATGCTCTAATTCTGACGACCAAGTAGTTTCATTTGAGAATTTGGGTAATCAGCTATCTAATGCACATAACAGTGTGTTGTCGCATGTCCTCCTTTTTAAAAAGTCCTCCCCTATAACTTTACTATACTTTACTCTGTAATCGCCCAACAATTTTTAAAGTTATTTCCTCTAATAAGTGTTTCTTGACACATTTTGATAGTTTATGAAGAACAACCTACACATCCTACACATCCTACACATCCTACACACTACACATCCTACACATCCTACACATCCTACACATCCTACACATCCTACACATCCTACACATCCTACACATCCTACACATTCTACACATCCTACACATCATACACATCCTACACATCCTACACGACTATCATTTCTTTACACAGATCAGATAATCCTGTCTGAACACTAACCTCGTGATTACTGTTAAAATTGTTGCCAACTAGAAGGCCCTGCAAGTCTCATTTGTAAGTATCATCTTTCATTTAGAGACTGTGTCAAAATGTAGCAATGAGCTGTGTACATCAAGTTATGTCGTACACTTTGTAGACTCGATTTGAACGCTTCTCCGATATAATAGTTTGGCCAGTTGGTAGATCACCGACCGGCTATAAGCCGGCTACTAACCGGCTATAAGCCGGCTTATAGCCGGCTACAATTTTTATAGCCGGCTATAAGCCGGCTTATAGCCGGTTAGTAGCCGCTTACATTTGTTGTTGAGCGACGGCTATTAGCCGGTTATAAGCCTGCTATTAGCCGTTTTGGTATTAAAAGTGGTTATAAGCCGGCTATAAGCCGGTTATAAGATATTAACTCAACTACATCGTACTGAACGATAGTCAGGAGCCGGCTATAAGAAATTCAGTGAAAACGGCTATAAGCCGGCTATTAGCCGTTTAGGTATCGAAAGTGGTTATAAGCCGGCTATAATAAGCCGGTTATAAGATATTAACTCAGTTCAGTACGATGAAGTTAAGTTAATATCTTATAGCCGGCTTATAGCCGGCTTATAACCACTTTCGATACCTAAACGGCTAATAGCCGGCTTATAACCGGCTAATAGCCGTTTTCGCTGAATTTCTTATAGCCGGCTCCTGACTATCGTTCAGTACGATGAAGTTGAGTTAATATCTTATAACCGGCTTATAGCCGGCTTATAACCACTTTCGATACCTAAACGGCTAATAGCCGGCTTATAACCGGCTAATAGCCGTTTTCACTGAATTTCTTATAGCCGATACCTAAACGGCTAATAGCCGGCTTATAACCGGCTAATAGCCGTCGCTCAACAACAAATGTAAGCGGCTACTAACCGGCTATAAGCCGGCTTATAGCCGGCTATAAAAATTGTAGCCGGCTATAAGCCGGTTTATAGCCGGCTTATAGCCGGTCGGTGATCTACCAATTTCCCAATAATTATTTATTTTCAACTCTCAAGTTTGTTTTGACTAATAAGTTTGAGAACAAGAAAGGTCGAAATCGATTTAATTTAGCTAACCTGTTGATATCTGACATTAATTTCAGAAACTAAAGTTTCAGAAATGTTCAATATCTTTTCAAGCTTGGCGATTTGAACGGAAATAATTTACGAACACTTTTAATTACTTAGGTGACTCGTTAGTTTGACTAGCGGGATTAGTTTTAATTCTCTCCTAAAAGTTTATAGAGTGCAGAGCAAACATATTATTCATTCATCATCGTGCAATGGTGCTAGTAATTAGTAATAAGCCGCTTCTGATATTGTGATCACGTTTTTCTACTTGGGTGGCGCTGATGCGTTAGTTTTACAAGTGAAACTTTTTAAAGTTCATGTCACTTGTCGTGGTTTAATATATTTCTAAAGAGGTAAATGTCTTTACGCTGAGACTGGATTTTACTTTGATTGCGCTTTTGAATAACCTATTCGGTTTCGCACCGAAATGCATAACGTTAATGAAATACTTGCCATTTCAGTATTAAATCGGGGCGCTTTATAAGGGACACCAAAACCATTTTAAGTATGGTACTTTTAAATACCTGACAGATCAATACTGAAAGCGTTTTCGATTTTTGCGTAATTCTGGACTTGGTTACTAAGGTTGAGATCCTCGTTGTATGAGAACTCCAGGGACGTCCCACCGTAAGTGTAGCCCTCGCCTGCGAGTTAATATATTTTATGGGAAGTGGGGGATCAATGTTTTGCATTGTACAATGTACAATGTACAATGTACAATGTACAATGTACAATGTACAATGTACATGTTATATAAATACTGTGGTTCGTATTCTTGATCACTGAATGATTACTGGAATTTGGGATTTTATAATTTATGCTTCCCATCGCTTTCAAAATTAGTCATAAATAGGATTCTCTATTTGTCTCACAAATCTTAAGTTTGACGATTTTATCTTTGATACATGTAAAAATGACCCTTCGATTTTTTTCGGATATTAGCGCGGTAAACCTTATTGGATTTTACTGGATAACGTTTTAAAACTTGTTTCTGATAGCTTGAGGTAGCCAGTTCAGAGGAATTATTTAAATCTTTAATGAAACTTACTGCAGACTTGCTGTCCAAATGTTGCTGAGACTTTGAGGTCGCTTTTCTTAGGATCCAATAAATCTTTCCAGGAAAGAACAACTTTCGATTGATCTGAAAACGGAATTTTCAAACTCAAAGTACTCATTTAGAAGCCATTCATTTAGTATTCTTGTGGCGTTACATTTTTATTTAAATGGCAAGGGTTTAGGCCCTTGAGGTTTTGTTCGGCCGCCAAGCGACCGAACAAAATAGCCGTACCTACGTTCCACCTGCATTCTGAGGTGACCACCACGCAAGTTATAATATATATTCTAGCTTGAGAAGATAACTAACTAAAATCATTAGTCATTTCTGGCTCATTTAAGGAGTTAAGCGGGTGTTCTGGTTCTTTTGCGATAGTCAAAACGCGACAACTAGCGCTGGATGGCGACAACTAGCGCTATCCAGCGCTAGTTGTCGCCATCCAGCGCTAGTTGTCGCTATCCAGCGCTGGATAACGCTGGCCAGCGCAAAATATAAATGTTCGATAATTGTCGCTATCCAGCGCTAGTTGTCGCCATCCAGCGCTAGTTGTCGCCATCCAGCGCTAGTTGTCGCTATCCAGCGCTAGTTGTCGCTGGCTATGCGACACTGTCGCACGCGATAGTTTGCGATGGCCAGCGCAACTGGCCATCGCAGAAAACAGTTCGATAACTAGCGCTGGATAGCGCTACTCGTCAGCTATAGCGCTGGCCAGCGCTGGCCAGCGCTAGCCAGCGCTAGCCAGCGTTAGCCAGCGTTAGTCAGCGCTAGCCAGCGCTAGCCAGCGCTAGCCAGCGCTAGCCAGCGCTAGCCAGCGCTAGCCAGCGCTAGCCAGCGCTAGCCAGCGCAATGTATCAAAATCATATACTTGCCATATTACTAATACTCGGATGATGATTAATCACTTTACACTCGACTGTCACGTGACTTTTTTAACCCATTCTCTGACTCTAGCTGGTTCTGAACGACTTTTCGAAACCCTAAGGCTACCTAACCCTCTAATCTGATCCCAACCCTAACCCTAACCCAATCCTTAACAAAAACATATGCTGAAAGTGAAACCCTAACCCTAACGAGAAATTAGACTAACTTCCTTATACGGTCATATCACGTGATCGATACAGTTTTTCGCCAATATCTCGTCAGGAGAGCATTTTAACCCTATGTCATGGGGGTTGATTCGGAATTAGCGTTCGAAAATACATTGCATCAATTGAAGTTGGTTACAACCATCGGGGGCCATTTTAGAACAATCTCGAAGATCGACTGTAGAGTGATTTAGCACGCTCGATATTAGTATTACTCGTCAGCCAGCGCTAGCCAGCGCAATATAGTTGCGATATTACTCGTCAGCTAGCGATGGCCAGCGCTGGCTAGCGCTGGCTAGCGCTGGCTAGCGCTGGTTAGCGCTGGTTAGCGCTGGTTAGCGCTGGTTAGCGCTGGTTAGCGCTGGCTAGCGCTGGCCAGCGCTAGCTGACGAGTAATAGCGCAAAAATTTTGCGCTGGATATCGATGGCCAGCGCTACTGCTAGTTGTCGCTTTCCAGCGCTAGTTGTCGCTATCCAGCGCTAGTTATCGAACTGTTTTCTGCGATGGCCAGTTGCGCTGGCCATCGCAAACTATCGCGTGCGACAGTGTCGCATAGCCAGCGACAACTAGCGCTGGATAGCGACAACTAGCGCTGGATGGCGACAACTAGCGCTGGATGGCGACAACTAGCGCTGGATAGCGACAATTATCGAACATATATATTTTGCACTGGCCAGCGTTATCCAGCGCTGGATAGCGACAACTAGCGCTGGATGGCGACAACTAGCGCTGGATAGCGCTAGTTGTCGCCATCCAGCGCTAGTTGTCGCGTTTTGACTATCGCAAAAGAACCGGTGTTCTAACATCTGTTTTATTAAACATTATGTGAATATTAATAAAATTCCTCCAGAGAACTCCCTATACTATTGATTGACGGATTATACGCGTTAAAATTGGTTCGTTGTGAGCGGACAACCAACCTATTGAGGAATCCAGAACAATTCAAAATTATGTTAAAACTTGATATATATTCAATACTTAGGGTTGGAAAAACAAAAGTATGGTAGCCACGTATGCTGGCATATATTATACAGTTTATATTATATATTTGACCAAAACCCATAATCATGGGTAGAGTGAACCGCTGCCAGTGTCTCTCTTTTCCAAACAAAAGAAAATGATATTAATTTGAGGAACCGTCCGCAAATGCAAATTGATACCGAGAATGAAATCGGTCGCTCGCTTTTCCCATTCAATAAGCTTTATTACAATACGTAAGCCGTGAATGAATGGGAAAAGCGAGCGACCGATTTCATTCTCGGTATCAATTTGCATTTGCGGACGGTTCCTCAATTTAATATCATTTTCTTTTGTTTGGAAAAGAGAGACACTGGCAGCGGTTCACTCTACCCATGATTATGGGTTTTGGTCAAATATCATCTCTTTTTGATTATAATGTCAGGATAATTTACACAGTCGAAACTTAATAAGGAGGTAATTTCAACGATTTCGAAATTTTACCTTTGAAAATGTTTCCTTGTGTTTAGGTAGGCTTATCTGTCAATAACAGACTGAATATAGCACTTTTTACTCATTCAAGTTGGCATTAAATTCATATATAATGCCATTTTAATATCGTGGGAAAGCAGAATATATTCGAAATCACGAATGAGCAAAATTCTCACCTTTCGCACGTGCAAACTTTGAGCGGACGTTGCGTGCGCATAAAATATTGAATCACCATAAATTTTTGCATAGTGTTATTTAATATATAGTTTGATAAGCATGAAAAGTTTCAGAAGATTTCAAAAAGAACCTGGATCACAACGGGACTCCAAAGTTGGTAAAAATCGTGAAAATAACAATTTTTAGTGATTTTAGCTATTTTAAATGAATTTGGGCGTGTCCCCACGTGTGCAACTTTTCGATTTTCAACTTTAAAACTAGCCTATAACACAATTTAGACCTTTAGGAAGCAAAATTGAGCTCCACAACCCAAGGGATGGCCCAACACCAGAGAATACTAATTCACAACTTTTGTGTTTTTATAAAATTATTCTTCAAAAAAGCACAAACTTCAATAGCGAATATCTTTATGAAGGAGCAAAGTAGGAAAACTTTCCGGTAGATTTTCAGAATGCTTGAACAATTATCTAAGGTGAAAATGTCCTCAGATTTTGAATAAAATTACTCCTTAATGCTTTAAAATCGATTTGAAAAGTTATTATTTTGTCAAAAATCAAGTTTTAAAAACACTTAAATTGATGACGTCATCAAGTGATGATGATGACGATAAATTATTTTTCGATATAATGTAAACTAAAGTATAAACAATTATCTTTAAAACCTGTGTTTCGAAATGACTGTATCTTTTAAACTTTTGAATCTACGGACACTTAAATGTAGGCTACAATTTACTGCAAAAGCGTCTATACATATCACAGTGCTGGCAAGCACGAGCGGTGTCTTTATTGGGGGTATACTATGTACCCCCTTTACTATTCCATCCCCTTTACTATTATACCCCCTTTGGTACACGTCGGAAGCCTCTTTCGTGCACGCGAAGCGTGCACTCCGGCTGGAGGCGGCGGCCGAAGGCCGACGCCTCCGGCAGGAGTTTTTCAGGCATTAAGACTCATCGGAAGTCGTTCAGCAGATTTATTTTTAGTTCAAAATATTCTAATTTGATGTCAAAGATGTCAGAAATAAGAAATAGTTATGTTGAGAAATTTAAAAAATTTGCATAAAATACTCGCCAGCACTGTTATACGAAATTCGGTAAAAAACCCGAAATCGCCATATTCAGGTGCCTTAAAAACCATGTTAAAATTGAGTTAGAGATCTGAAACTTTGCAGGGCGTCTAGACGTTGACCTAATCGACTGTAAAAAAAGTTTCAAGTTTCAGGAGCATCGGGAAATTGGTTTTCTAGAACCCCTGTTTTACGACAGATTGTCGTGATATATACATACATATATATATACATATATACATATTTAACCAAAACCCATAATCATGGGTAGAGTGGACCGCTGTCAGTGTCTCTCTTTCCCAAACAAAAGGAAATGATATTACTTTGATTGACCGTTCTCAAATGCAAAATGATACCGAGAATGAAATCGGTCGCTCGCTTTTCCCATTCATTCACGGCTTACGAATTGTAATAAGTTTCGATTGATTACATCAATCAGATGCTGTAAAAATCTCTTTGGGTTGCGTTCGGGTCGATACCTAGTATTTCGGGGTAAGGGTGGTAGTTATTAGTATTACTTATTGAATTAGCTGAAGTTTATTGAATCTTCATTGCCGAGTACAGCTGCCTTTGGGTAGTTCTTCTTAATCTATTACAATTGTAAATGAATGGGAAAAGCGAGCGACCGATTTCATTCTCGGTATCATTTTGCATTTGAGAACGGTCAATCAAAGTAATATCATTTCTTTTGTTTGGGAAAGAGAGACACTGACAGCGGTCCACTCTACCCATGATTATGGGTTTTGGTTAAATATCATCTCTTTTTGATTATAATGTCAGGGTACTTTATAAAGTCGAAATATAAACTGATATCTTCATTAATAAGGAGGAAGTTTCAACGATTTCGAAATCTATCCTTTAAAAACATTTCCTTGTGTTTAGGGAAGCATATCGGTCGATCACTGACTGAATATGCCACTTAATACTCATTCAAGTTGGCATTAAATTCATATATAATGACATTAAACTGTCGTGGCAAAGCAGAATTTGTTGGAAATAACGAATGAGCAAAATTCTCACCTTTCGCACGTGCAAACTTTGAGCAGACGTTGCGTGCGCATCCAATATTGAATCGCCGTAAATTTTTGCATGTAATTGTTTTATATATAGATTGATAAGCATGCAAAGTTTCAAAGTATTTTAAGAAGAACTGTAATCACAACGGCACTCTAAAGTTGACAGAAAATGACGAAAACAGCAATTTTCAGTGATTTTAGCGATTTTCTATCAATTTGGGCGTGTCCCAACGTGTGCAACTTTTCGATTTTCAACTTTAAAACTAGCCTATGACACAATTTATACCTATAGGAAGCAGAACTGAGCTCCACAACCCAAGGCATGGCCCAACACCAGAGAATACTAAATCGCAAAATTGACGTTTTTATAAAATAATTCTTCAAAAAAGCACAAACTTCAATGACGAATATCTTTATGAAGGAGCAAGCTAGAAAAACTTTCTGGTAGATTTTCAGAATGCTTGAACAATTATCTAAGATAAAAATTTCCTCAGATTTTGAATAAAATTACTCCTTAATGGTTTAAAATTAATTTTAAAAGTTATTACTTTGTCAAAAATCAAGTTTTAAAAACGGTTAACTTGATGACGTCATCAAGGGGTGTTTATGACGTCATATAATTTTTTATACAATGTAAACTAAAGTATAAACAATTATTTGCAAGACCTGTGGTCGGAAATGGCTGTATCTTTTATACTTTTGAATCTATGGACAATTAAATACAGGCTACAATTGACTGGCAAAGCGTCTATCCCTGAATATATATATATATGTATATAATATGTATCACGACAATCTATCGTAAAACAGGGGTTCTAGAAAACCCACTTCCCGATGCTCCTGAAACCTGAAACTTTTTTTGCAGTCGATTTGGTCAACGTCTAGACGCCCTGAAAAATTTCAGATCTCTAACTCAATTTTAACATGGTTTTTAAGGCACCTGAATATGGCGATTTTGGGTTTTTTACCGAATTTCGTATAACAGTGCTGGCGAGTATTTTATGCAAATTTCTTAAAAATCTCAACATAACTATTTTTATTCCTGTCATCTTTGACATCAAATTAGAATGTTTTGAACTAAAAATAAATCTGCTGAACGACTTCCGATGAGTCTTAATGCCTGAAAAACTCCTGCCGGAGGCGGCGGCCTTCGGCCGCCGCCTCCGGCCGGAGTGCACGCTTCGCGTGCACGAAAGAGGCTTCCGACGAGTACCAAAGGGGTTATAATAGTAAAGGGGGTATAATAGTAAAGGGGGTACAATAGTAAAGGGGGTACATAGTATACCCCCAATAAAGACACCGCTCGTGCTTGCCAGCACTGTGATATATATTCAGGGATAGACGCTTTGCCAGTGAATTATAGCCTGTATTTAAGTGTCCGTAGATTCTAAAGCTTTAAAGATACAGCCATTTCGGACCACAGGTCTTGAAGATAATTGTTTAGACTTTAGTTTACATTATGTTAAAAAGTAATTCAACGTCATCATCACCACTTGATGACGTCATCAAGTTAACCATTTTTAAAACTTGATTTTTCACAAAGTAATCATTTTTCAAATCGATTTTACGCCATTAAGGAGTAATTTTATTCAAAATTTGAGGACATATTGAAGTTAGATAATTGTTTAAGCATTCTGAAAATCTACCGGAAAGTTTTTCTAGCTTGCTCCTTCATAAAGATATTCGCTATTGAAGTTAGTGCTTTTTTAAAGAATAATTTTATAAAAACGCTAATTTTACGTTCTAGTATTCTCTGGTGTTGCACCATCCCTTGGGTTGTGGAGCTCAATTTTGCTTCCTAAAGGCTCTAAATTGTGTCATAGGCTAGTTTTAAAGTTGAAAATCGAAAAGTTGCACACGTGGGGCCACGCCCAAATTGATAGAAAATTGCTAAAATCACTGAAAATTGCTGTTTTCACCAATTTCCGTCAACTTTGGAGTGCCGTTGTGATTACAGTTCTTCTTGAAATACTTTGAAACTTTGCATGCTTATCAAACTATATATAAAACACCATCATGCAAAAATTTACGGTGATTCAATATTGGATGCGCACGCAACTTCCGCTCAAGGTTTGCACGTGCGAAAGGTTAAAATTTTGCTCATTCGTGATTTTGAACAAATTCTGCTTTGCCACGACAGTTCAATGTCATTATATATGAATTTAATGCCAACTTCAATGAGTATAAAGTGGCATATTCAGTCAGTGATCGACCGATATGCTTACCTAAACACAAGGAAATGTTTTCAACGGAAAAATTTCGAAATCGTTGAAATAACCTCCTTATTAATATTAATGAAGTTATGAGTTTAAATTTCGGCTTTGTAAAGTACCCTGACATTATAATAAAAAAGAGATGATATTTTACCAAAACCCATAATCATGGGTAGAGTGGAGCGCTGCCAGTATCTCTCTTTCCCAAACAAAAGGCAATGATATCAATTTGAATGACCGTTATCAAATGCAAAATGATACCGAGAATGAAATCGGTCGCTCGCTTTTCCCATTCATTTACAATTGAAATAGATTACATGTTATAAATCGAAACTTATTACAATTCGTAAGCCATGAATGAGTGGGAAAAGCGAGCGACCGATTTCATTCTCGGTATCATTTTGCATTTGATAACGGTCATTCAAATTGATATCATTGCCTTTTGTTTGGGAAAGAGAGATACTGGCAGCGCTCCACTCTACCCATGATTATGGGTTTTGGTAAAATATATAATATATATATAGCTTCACGACAATCTGTTGTAAAACAGGGGTTCCAGAAAACCCACTTCCCGATACTCCTGCAACATGAAATTTTTTTTACAGTCGATTTGGACAAGGTCTAGACGCTCTGCAAAGTTTCAGATCTCTTACTCGATTTTAACATGGTTTTTAAGGCACCTGAATATGGCGATTTTGGGTTTTTTACCTAATTTCGTATAACATGCTGGCGCGTATTTTGCGCAAATTTCTTCAAAACCTCCACATAACTATTTCTTATTCCTGTCATCTTTAACATTGAATTAGAATGTTTTGAACTTAAATATACCTGCTGAACTACTTTCGATGAGTCTTAATGCCTGGAAAACAATAAAGGGGATATAATAGTATAGGGGGTACATAGTGTTGTGAATATGAGGGCAACGGTTATGCTTGCCAGCATTGTGATTATACGGAAGTTGTAAAATGTATTATTTAAGACATGCGTTAAAATAGGATACATTTTATTCCTCATCCTTGATATTACCTAATACAGTTGAGCATCCGTTATACATTTTGTTGAAGGTCACTTCGTCGACGTTTTCATTGAATAGTGTTAGCCCCATTACATCTCCCTGTAATAATCAGAGTGTAATTTTGCTTATGTCACTACTCACTAGAATATGCAATCATGAACTTGACTCTGTTGCTTGGCTAGTCTTAATGATTTATGATGGAAGATGTGATCTTCAGCTGTGTTCGCTCACTGATAATCCAAATATAAATTTGCTTATGTCACTATTAGTAGACGTAACTACAGTTGTGATCACAATTCGGTTCGTGATCACAACTTAAATGCAGTGTTACTGTTAATAGTACAGTCTTAATGCGGAGTAGTTATAAGGTTTTGTAACTACATACTATGGAAAATGTGTGTTTCTGATCGGTAAACTTAGCGTTTGTGATCCATTCTCTTTTATAAAAAAATTGTTGTACATTTTTCCAGCATTTAGCTGAAGTTTACAGATTTATGACATATGAATAGTTGGGGGGGGGGGGGGGGGGCGGGGTGGTACACGTTTGTTATGACACGTGAGTCGTGACCTCCGTACTATTGTTAAAGACGGTTAAAGACGTTTGAAAAGGTATGATTTGTCATAAAGGTGGCACGGCCAGAAATGTTCAACCCGAGGCTATAGTAACCATAGTAACCGTAGTAACCGTAGTAACCATAGTAACCATAGTAACCATAGTAACCATAGTAACCATAGTAACCATAGTAACCATAGTAACCATAGTAACCATAGTAACCATAGTAACCATAGTAACCATGGTAACCATAGTAACCATGGTAACCATAGTAACCATAGTAACCATAGTAACCATGGTAACCATAGTAACCATGGTAACCATAGTAACCATAGTAACCATAGTAACCATAGTAACCATAGTAACCATAGTAACCATAGTAACCATAGTAACCATAGTAACCATAGTAACCATAGTAACCATAGTAACCATAGTAACCATAGTAACCATAGTAACCATATTAACCATAGTAACCATAGTAACCATAGTAACCATAGTAACCATAGTAACCATAGTAACCATAGTAACCATAGTAACCATAGTAACCATAGTAACCATAGTAACCATAGTAACCATAGTAACCATAGTAACCATAGTAACCATAGTAACCATAGTAACCATAGTAACCATAGTAACCATAGTAACCATAGTAACCATAGAGTCCCGATACGTCTGATCATAGACTGTCATATTATATTAGTGTCCCTCCAGATAATTGCAAAGGAGTTATCGTTTGTTTTATTCCAGCTAAACATGCCTTACTCCACATTTTCACCTTACCGAGAAAGATGGGGGAAATTGCTGGTTAATGATTCAGTCTACCTACTCAAAAGGGGGAATCTGAATTGGAGTTGCTGACAGCAATCGAAATTTCAGGTAATTAAATCCAAATTGCTGCGTAGATCTGTAAACGAAATTTGATATCAGCATTATAACAATGTCACTTTTGAGCACTAAAATCGACATGATTGGTTGGGATCGTACTTTTGTATAGTTTCCTTGGTTATACTTAAAGCAATTTTTGCACGATACAAGCGATGACTTACGAGGGATATCTAAATAAAATCGCCAATTTTCAGGTATTTAAATCCAAATTGCTGCGTAGTATTAGACGCTTTTGCGTAAAATATATATATATATATTTTTTAATTTTGGAAGCGATTTTACAAATAAGGTGAAGGGATTGTTAATTTTAAACTTCCTTTGTGTTACTAATACTACCCCTTTGTGAAAGAACCCTTACATCTTTCCTCAGAATTGTTAACCCTCTCTCACCTTGTGAAAGGAAGCTCCTTCACTATTTGCCATTTATACAGGGATCTGAAAGCTTGGTAGTTTACCGTTTGTATAGTTATTTTGCCATAGTAATTGTTTCTAGTTCTCGGTAGTTCGTCAGCTTAGACACAATGCCGTCTCTAACTACATACATTCTTGGCTTATATCCCTTCAACTCTAGTACCTTCTTGCCTAATATCCCGGCAACTTTCCAACGAATCTTCTGGGGCTTCGCTGATATAAACGCAGCTGAACAATTTAATCGAATATTTTGTGGTCTTTGATCTCATGGACCATCTCTTTGAGGGATTGTTTTTGAGATTGAGTATTCTGAAGAATAGAGATTTAAAAAGTTCTAGAGATTCGTTGTACAACTAACGGTTCTGGGGAATAACATAAATTTGAGTTGCTCAATATTGAAACAAGATCCCACAACACACCAAATGTGCGGGTTTGCACCAAATGTGCGGGCTTGCACCGCCGATCCAGTAAGAGTAAGTCGCATTGTTGAGTTAGATACTATGGTTACTATGGTTACTATGGTTACTATGGTTACTATATTAACTGAGTGCGAGATAGATGCATGTCTCCTCTTATGACTGCAAGGATTTGGTGTTTCCCTGAGTTACGTAGAAACAAAACGTATTCGTCTCATTTTAAGACAGATTTGTGGTGAATTCGTTCTATAGCTTGAAATTTTGTGAGTGTGACAGATCTGTATTCAGTAACAGCTATTTGATATCAGCATTTGATAAGTATATTCAAGCGAAATAACAGTGTCGCTTTTGAGCACTAGAATCGACATGATTGGTTGGGATCGTACTTTTGTATAGTTTCCTTGGTTATAATACTTAAAGCAATTTTGCACGATACAAGCGACATCTTACGAGCGACTAATTAAATTTGCAAATTTAAATATTTGCTGTTTGTGCAACCGAAAATATCCGTATTAAAGTAACCTAATCGTGTTGATATACTTTATTTACGGTGACAAATTTATTAATCATACATAATGATAAATTACCAGGTACGGTACGTGTTATTTCTAATAATTTCCAGATAGGAAGCTCCAAATATTACTATGCAAGTAATACTCAGCCGAAGCTAATTCATCTATTTGTAGGAGTTCTTGAAGTTGAACGTAATACATGTTTAATCTACTATCCGATGATTGGAAAATGATTCTGTGCGAGAGTCGTGGCTTAGTTCTAACCGCGTGGAAGTCTCTAAAATTGGTTGATATTTGACCAGATGGCTGATAATGAGATAGGATTGCACGACGTTTTTTCACCATGTGAAACTACCACCTTATTTGGTGAATACGAAACTTACCAAGATTTGCATTGACACCCACTTAAATCTTAAATCCTATCAAGATTATTCCCCGCATCAAATATTGACTATAGTATTTGAATAATCGTACTTGATCTTGTCAATATCTCAAATCTGGTGATCTATTACCTTCAGTAATACATTGTCAGCAACTCAATTGATTTAGAACCTCTAAAGTTTATACTAGATGACGTGATCGTACCTCTAGTGATCCGATGTCGTTGAAGCCCATCTCAACCACGTCTTCCTTCCACAAGTTACCGAGTGCCAGCTTCCCCCCTGTTGCTCTAACCTTTAAACCTTTCGATAGCGGCAAAATCTCTGAGAGGAATAAACGATTGAAATTGATTTTCAGAAGGACGTAATTGACCTTTTAAAAACAAATCAATTTTATTTGTCTCAGTCTGAAACCGTTCTTTATGACACCCAACATTTAAGTGGACCGGGGATTATTAACAAAAAACAGCTGAAAAATTCTAATCTAGCGATTTTCAATGTTCGGCTTACCGGTAAAAACTTCATGTTGTTCGTCTCCTTTCTTTCTTAGGATGACCTTGGCTTCTCCTGTCTCACTGTTCCAGTTGGCACAGAAGAATCTCCAACTGTCGTCCTTTAGAGCGATCTTTGGGACAAGTCCATGGTCGGTGTGGAGTCCAGCCATTGTGAAGTGAATGTGACTCTGAAGCAGATAAACATGATACAACTAGAATAGCTCCTTGCAGTAAGGGCATTTTCCCTTTATTTTTCTGGCGGTTGGCATTTCTTCTCTGGTGTGGCAAGGTTTATAAATATAAATGTGGTGATTGTGGTTTGGCCCTACCGTGTGTGTATCGAATCTGAGAGCGTTCCAATGATCTTCATTAGCCATACTGAAAATAGACCCGACGGCATCCTTAGTCCTCAGCCAGAAGCATAGAGCTAGTTCTGTCAACTCTGTGATATTTGAACGTTTTAGTTGCTCTACTTACGGTACATTTTTAATAAATTAATAGTAACAATCATTGCTGAGTCACAGATCAGTCAATAACTAATGGTTGTGAACGCTGACAATGTAGCTCTCTCTAATATTCTATCATTCAATAGTATCAGTATCTGATGTACCTTCGGCAAACGGCTCGTCTACAATAACGTAGCTTGAGAGCGTACCCTCAAAATGAGCAACTTTGTTGTCGAATTCCTTCAACTTTTCTTCCGTCTGAAAAGATTTATGATCTTGAAACGAGCATTTTTTTTCATTGATATCAGTAACTCAATGACACTATAAGCGTATTATTTGAGTAATGTCCTGGAACATGTTTATTATTTTGTGAGGATGCTGAAAGAGTGGACTAAGGTTCTCTTTACGTTTGTGTCTTGTATGTTAATACATTGACTGACATTTCCCGGTTAAGATATATGATGTAATGAAACCATGGTGTTGATGCATTACCATATCGAGGTATAGTGATGCAAATGGTTCATTAGTATCTCAACTATTAAATAAATGAGCCAGAGATCTCAAAGGCCAAGGAAGCAATATGTGTCAAATTTTCCTTCTAATATATCAAAATAATGTTATTTTATGGCAGCTTTGGTGACTTATAACGCTTTTTGTTAATTTGTAATTCGTGCTTGCTGAGGTGACGCATAGATCATACTTCATATTCCAAAATAGCAAAATGATGCAATGTACGCCACTTTATAGAACACGTTTCTTGGGGCATAGTGGATTCATTTTATGTGTGATTTTGTACTGAGAATATATCTACATTAATCTGTATCTGTAAACCTACCAGATTATTGTAAAGAAAACTGACTTATTTCCTTGGCAACTATATGCAGAATGATAAAACTGTAAACCCAAACCTGGGTAACACTAAAAGCACAAATACTCATATCAAAGGAATGTAGCTACCTGGCAGCTGTAACTAGCAAGATCTGTTTCAGTCTGACACGTGACATCCTTTGTCTTGCTGTGATCAGGAAAGAACGTATCAGTGACGTCACTGATACACCTCAAAGTGATAACCTGAAGTTTTGATTAGTTTCATTTGTCATTTTTATAACATATCAATACCAGAGTCTTGTAGTTGTTTGATCTTCACGAGCCAATATTATGTAAAATAATGATAAACTAAGATCGTAGGTGGCCGATATAACGAGATTGGTGCGTATGACGCACAGATTGCTTCATGAATCAAGTTAAACGGATATATAACATATATTATATAAGTTTAGTATATATAAGTTTAGTATATATAACATATATTATATAAGTTTAGTATATATAAGTTTAGTATATATAAGTTTAGTATATATAATATATATTATACAAGTTAACATTATAATAACCTCTGAGGGTGAGACGTGCTCATTTGCAGATCTGTTCACGTACTCGACGTTTAGTGACGCAGTAAAATCGTTTAAGTAGCAGCCTGCAGAAATATTTGCGATCCTTTGACGCATCAAACGGCAGTTTCCAGTAATGGGTTAGCAGATCAAATGGAATAGTTTAGATTATTCCACCATAAAGATGCTTTTACAGATCAATTATCTAGTGCTGAGTTCATAAATCCTTGGGCTTGGTGCTATCTAGAATAAAACCAATCTCTCAGTATAAACTGGTACTATTCCCTACGTATTTTCAATAATGAAGATCAATTTTGTTCTGATAAAACCAGTTTATGTTTTGAACATTAATTAACAGAAGTGCTTGTCTAACAATAACATACCACATATCTCCCCGCTCCACTTCAATATTCCCTGACATTCCACCTCCGAGGTGGTCACCTGTGTGATCATCTGTCGTATCAAATCAAATTATTTGTCATTATGTTAATAAATCATGATATGCAAGTTTTAATTTTTAAAGTTTTGAAACCGTTTTAAACCCGGTCCCCAAACAAAACAAACAAACCTCCTCCCGGCCCGTCAGAGTTAGTCTGTAGTGAACTGTAACGCTTGTTTCATTACTTGTAGTGGCATTTCCGATGAAGTCTATCGGACCGTACTGCTTGTCCGGCTCGCTTTCAGCTTCACATCTGTTTAGGGAATCGTGTTTAAAGTTTAGATAAACCTTGATCGTGAGCACATAACTAGTGTTTTGAAGGCTTGTATTTGTTCTAGAACAAGTATTACCGGACATAAAGTTCACTTCTTTGTCCTATGTTCATACACGTGTATTCCAAATAAGAGCAACTGTACTCAGTGTCAATAGCTGCTTCCAACTCCTGAAAAACAGAGAAGATGATGAATCTATTTTCCAGAACATGTGCATGTCTTTTTTTAATGATAAATATATTAAATAAATATATATATTAAATCTGATTATATTATTAAATCATTTCAAAACTGTATCTACAGCTGGCAAGGTTTTAAGTTTATATCATATCGTTAATCGTCAGCTCGCTTGTTATGAATCAATGCGAAGAGAACCAGGGAAGAAATTATCATTTCCTGGTGTGTTTCAAAACAACTCACATCAAAGTGCTGGTATCCCTCGTTGCAGATACGCTGTTTTTCTTCCCCCACTGTACCCTCAACTTTGAGACGTAGAAGATAGGTGCAGCTTGATATGGTGACAAGGACTGAAATTAAGAAGCTTTAGTGAAGTTTACCCAGTAATATAAGTGAAGTGTGATCAGATTGTTTGATCGAGTGTTAGTGTAACAGAAAATTAATGGGGAGACTGCAATTTTGAATTTATAAATTTACGACCTACAAAATGTAAGAACATTAAAAACATTAGATACTGGCTGGACGAGTATATCGCCCTTTTTCGCTATTACTGTAATCAGTTCTTACCTGATATAGCGATTAAATGCAGTGGGTTGGGTACCATACTGTGTAACCACAGAGACTATTTCAATCCCTTATTAGCCTTGGATGAAGCTGATAGTGGATATGATAATTTATTTGCTATGCTTATCGTCAATTTAAAGGGCTTGATTTCAAATCTTTTTTGCGTCCCTCAAATCAGCATTCACACTATGACTATAAAGAAGAATTAAATCCAAAAATTGTACACCAATACACAATGTCCAATGTTCATATAGTATCCCAGATACTATCCCAGATAACAGCAAAGCCTGATTTAATCAGATCAACATTTAGAACAATAAAAAGTTCTAAACAGAATCTAAGAGCAAGGTTTATCGAATGGCGCATCTTTTCAATGACAGAATATTGGACCGCTTCTTAAACAAATGGTAAGTATGAAATCAAAATATATGTCAGGGACGGACTAGATATAATAAAAAGCACTTGTTAAGATATTGACTTTTGTATTAGCTGTTTCGGACAATTCTTCATGTGCTTATGCGGGTGGCGGCCAATGATTCATGATTAATCGAAAGACGAAACTATGATTTCGCTTTTCAAACCTGAGCAACGGTAATCAATCAACTCTCGCAGACTTGAAAATTGATAAAAATGCAACAAAATGAAATAAACTTTACAGTTTAGGGCCACATTCTGTAGAATAGCATTTGTTGTCTCATTTTGCTACTCAAGACATGATTTGCAGCATTTTCTCTAAAGCACTGGTCGATTCTTCGCATAAGGTTCTAGGCGGCTTACCAAATGTATCCTGTGATCTGTTCTGTAGGAATGTTTTCACGTTATTTTTACAGTTATATCAATGACAATATGGTGCCGACTAGTACTACCAGTCGTCTTTATGCTACATTAAAGTACTCATCGGGAGATTTGTGGTAATCTCAAGGGCCGTACTATACAAATACAACTTTTACAATCCTGTAGAATGGCAGATTGTAGCAGCTTTATTCGGTAGAACTGGAATATCAAAAGAAAGAGGCTATTTGCTCTGATAAGCTCATTTTCTTCTGTGGCAAAAGTCTTCGTTGCATGTTTTCTGAGCATTAGCTTAACTTATATTAACTTATTAGCTTATACAGGGTGGCCCATAAGTGACTACCCACACGCAACCTCTTAATAACTCACGTAATTCGTCTCCAAATTGCACCAAAATTTCAGAGATTATAGATATGGGTCAAACTTAGATTTCCTGAAAGTTTCGTAAGCCACGCCCAATTACAGTGGGCGTGGCGTGACACTCCCTCTTTTTCACTATTGTCTTCATAAAATGAGAACGCTTTAAGCTAAGAACTCAAATTTTTTTGCACACATTTGGCTTGATAATTGAAAACTTTTCCCAAAGTTTCAAGTTCATTGGTTAAAATATGGCTAAGTTATGAGCATTTCAAAACTCATCAGATACGTGATCCGAGCACTCAGTCAGTGATCTCGTCACTTGGTTAATGGCCTGTTTGGCTCACATGCACCGCTTGATTGGTTGCAGCCTGCTTATGGGCCGGCCTATACAGCTGACAGCACCTATAGGTGGAATCCTAGGACCTTACTTTTACGAAGAAAACGGAAGTAGAGTGACAGTCAACGGAGTTCGCTATATGGATCTGCTGGAGAACAAGTTTTATCCTGATCTGTCGCAGTTCTCCTTCAACAACCCCTACCTCACCACGGACTTCTTCCTGTGGGGGTGGGTGAAGGACCAACTCTATAAGAGATATCCTATTGCAAACATCACGCAGCTAAAGCACCACCTGATCGACATCATCCATAATATGGACCCAGCGTTTGCTACGAACGCTTGTCGGAGTGTGAAGAAGCGGTGCCTCAAGGTGATTGCAGCTGGGGGACGACAATTTGAACATCTTAATTGAAATTATTGAATTGTGTGGGAATTTTTATTAGTTGATTTCATTTATTGATTTATCCTAAAAATTTGTGTTTTCCTTTCTAGCAAAGTCATCATCGGTATCCAATCAAAGCCTAATGAACCTCATTAATACACGCTAACGCCTTACTCTTGATCAGATTGGGTGACGAGATCACTAATTGAGTGCAAATATCACTGACTGAGTGCTCGGATCACATATCCGATGGATTTTAAGATGGTCATAACTCAGCCATATTTTAACCAATGAACTTGAAACTTTTGGAAAAGTTTTCAATTATCAAGCCAAATGTGTGCAAAAAATTTTGAGTTCTTAGCTTAAAGCGTTCTCATTTTATGAAGACAATAGTGAAAAAGAGGGAGTGTCACGCCACGCCCACTGTAATTGGGCGTGGCTTACGAAACTTTCAGGAAATCTAAGTTTGACCCATATCTATAATCTCTGAAATTTTGGTGCAATTTGGAGACGAATTACGTGAGTTATTAAGAGGTTGCGTGTGGGTAGTCACTTATGGGCCACCCTGTATGTGTGCGGAATTATAAGCATCACATGACTGACGTTATAATAGAAATAGTAAGAATTAATAGAAGGTACAATGAGATGTTTGATTCTAGATAGTGAATAATAGAAGCGATCACCAAGAATCAAGATTCAAAATACAATCTGTAACTTGAAAGTGGACTCGAAAATTTGGACCAAAATCTGTTCTGACAATGTCACTACTTTTCTTGCCGAATTTTTACTGAGAAGGTGCATCATTACAGTTTATCATAAAATTTGAGTATAAGAAATACTCTCGAACACACTAGATCAAATTAAAATCGGGCTCTAACAATGTATTATGTCATACCTACAGCACAGTCACCATCTAAGAATTTTGGAAGAGCACCAAAAATGATATTTTTTTTCGGATCATAAAAAATTCCAACCCTTGAAGTGGTGATCTTATTCCTCTATGGAAGATGATGTAATTTTACTGGTGACCAGTGTGTGACCAGTGTGTGACCAGTGTGTGACCAGTGTGTGACCAGTTGGTGACAACCTTTTACTTCTCTCGTACCAAGCCATTTAAGAAAAGTACCAAAACCCAAAAACGCAAACAACTGAAATATATTAGCGGAGATAATTATTTTCGCAACAATTATGCAGCAATTATACATACAGTAGCAGATGGTTCCCCAGTGAATCCTCTTTGAAGTGCCCTATTCCACAATCTTACATCAAACGCCTGATCGACGACAAAGTCACCAGACTAAATCAGGAAACCTGGTTAACTGATGGTCCCAGACACACTAAACTGACACTCGGTCACAAACACATCAACATCATCAAAAATCTTAACACTACACTCAGCAACAACAGACAAATTACAGAACTGCAGTGCACTTCATCACGGGACATTGTGGCCTTAACAAACACCTCCATACCATTCGCAAATCAGACACAAGTGCTTGTCCTATGTGCAGCTTTCAAGTCCACTTTCTAGGACAGTATCCGGCTATTGCCCAAATAAGAGGTCAATATTTCCAGGAATATTACCTCTCCGTCAATGACATATTCGACAATCAACATATCTCCACTATTACCAACTTGGCAAACCGCACCAAACGCTTAATTGTGCCAGAGGAGCTGGACCAGTCACCAGACCGGTGTGACATAGCGACTACTCACACGTTGTCTTAGTTCACATTTCTCTTCCACACTAAGCTGCCACTTAAGCGTTCATTTATGACACATCTCTTAACATTTACCATCAACTTACACTACACATTCTGATTTCTCCGGCATCCTCCCATAGGACTGCCATACCCCAGAGGTAGGCAAAGCATCCATATGCTATCCTATCGTTGGCCACCCAGGCCCAGCCTCTCTTAAAAAAGAAACAAAAATATGGTTCTCCACCATGGCGCGTGCTCGCTACTATGGTAGAGCAGTTACCAGGTGCAATTTCCAGGTGCAGTAGATTTCAGCTTATAAAGTTATAACAGGGTGTGTGCATTGTAGACTTGCATTGAGATGTTAATCACAGTTCAGAGCGATAACAGATCCACCTGGCTGGTCCTTGGTCTTTAACAGCTCATTTTAGGTTGTTCGTTGAATTTTAAAGTCTGAACAAAAAAGAATATATAATATATATCCTCATGGTATCATCTTATCCAACACAAATTACGACTTGACTAATGCAACTCAGGAATATTGATATAATGTTATCGTTTCCAGTAAAATTAAATAATAAGACCATGTTTGGTTTATTACGGAAAGAAGCTTATAAGTGCTTTTAAACAGTTCAGTTGATTCGGTTGGGATTTTGGAAAGAGAAAGAGAAAGTTCATCAATGGACAAATTATATAAACATAGCAAATAGTGTTTTATTCGTTTATGTTGGTATCTTTCTTTAGCTTCATTTCGGAACATGACAGATAATTTTACTACTGCTAACAACGGTCTACGACTCTTCGCACTCTTCATTCTGCAGGAGTTTTACAATTTAACACGTGTCTTATTCCGCAAAACTATAAGCGTAACACTGTCCCCGGCTGATAAAAAACCTGTGTTCCATTTGATAATGTCCTAAGGATTCCTGTTACTTCCCGGAGAAAGACTTAAATACAGGTCGGAAAAACACACAATTGGGAAATAGTAGATGAGACAAGGAGGAGAATGTTCGGCTGTAGACAGGAAATAGTAGATGAGACAAGGAGGAGAATGTTCGGCTGTAGACATGAAATAGTAGATGAGACAAGGAGGAGAATGTTGGACTGTAGACAGGAAATAGTATATGAGACAAGGAGGAGAATGTTCGGCTGTAGACAGGAAATAGTAGATGAGACAAGGAGGAGAATGTTCGGTTGTAGACAGGAAATAGTAGATGAGACAAGGAGGAGAATGTTCGGCTGTAGACAGGAAATAGTAGATGAGACAAGGAGGAGAATGTTCGGCTGTATACAGGAAATAGTAGATGAGACAAGGAGGAGAATGTTCGGCTGTAGACATGAAATAGTAGATGAGACAAGGAGGAGAATGTTGGACTGTAGACAGGAAATAGTATATGAGACAAGGAGGAGAATGTTCGGCTGTAGACAGGAAATAGTAGATGAGACAAGGAGGAGAATGTTCGGTTGTAGACAGGAAATAGTAGATGAGACAAGGAGGAGAATGTTCGGCTGTAGACAGGAAATAGTAGATGAGACAAGGAGGAGAATGTTCGGCTGTATACAGGAAATAGTAGATGAGACAAGGAGGAGAATGTTCGGTTGTAGACAGGAAATAGTAGATGAGACAAGGAGGAGAATGTTGGACTGTAGACAGGAAATAGTATATGAGACAAGGAGGAGAATGTTCGGCTGTAGACAGGAAATAGTAGATGAGACAAGGAGGAGAATGTTCGGTTGTAGACAGGAAATAGTAGATGAGACAAGGAGGAGAATGTTCGGCTGTAGACAGGAAATAGTAGATGAGACAAGGAGGAGAATGTTCGGCTGTATACAGGAAATAGTAGATGAGACAAGTAGGAGAATATTCGGTTGTAGACAGGAAATAGTAGATGAGACAAGGAGGAGAATGTTCGACTGTAGACAGGAAATAGTAGATGAGACAAGGAGAGAACGTTCGGCTGTAGACAGGAAATAGTAGATGAGACAAGGAGGAGAATTTTCGGCTGTAGACAGGAAATAATAGATGAGACAAGGAGAAGAATGTTCGGCTGTTGACAGGAAATAGTAGATGAGACAAGGAGGAGAATGTTCGGCTGTAGACAGGAAATAGTAGATGAGACAAGGAGGAGAATGTTCGACTGTAGACAGGAAATAGTAGATGAGACAAGGAGGAGAATGTTCGACTGTAGACAGGAAATAGTAGATGAGACAAGGAGGATAATGTTCGGCTGTAGACAGGAGATAGTAGATGAGACAAGGAGGAGAATGTTCGGCTGTAGACAGGAAATAGTAGATGAGACAAGGAGGAGAATTTTCGGCTGTATACAGGAATTAGTAGATGAGACAAGGAGGAGAATGTTCGGCTGTAGACAGGAAATAGTAGATGAGACAAGGAGGAGAATGTTCGGCTGTAGACAGGAAACAGTAGATGAGACAAGGAGGAGAATGTTCGGCTGTAGACAGGAAATAGTAGATGAGACAAGGAGGAGAATGTTCGGCTGTAGACAGGAAACAGTAGATGAGAAAAGGAGGAGAATGTTCGACTGTAGACAGGAAATAGTAGATGAGAAAAGGAGGAGAATGTTCGACTGTAGACAGGAAATAGTAGATGAGACAAGGAGGAGAATGTTCGACTGTAGACAGGAAATAGTAGATGAGACAAGGAGGAGAATGTTCGGCTGTAGACAGGAAATAGTAAATGAGACAAGGAGGAGAATGTTCGACTGTAGACAGGAAATAGTAGATGAGACAAGGAGGAGAATGTTCGGCTGTAGACAGGAAATAGTAGATGAGACAAGGAGGAGAATGTTGGGCTGTAGACAGGAAATAGTAGATGAGACAAGGAGGAGAACAGGGGGATGAGTTTTTGAAGAGGAAAGAAGAGGAAAGAAAGGGACCCACAAATTTCCAAAAAATTGTGAAAATTGTTGGTGATTTTTTAATAAGTGTTTTACTCTTTTTCTGAACTCTAGAATGTGAATGAGGAGTGATTATATTTGTCCTAGTATACTAATAAGCTAATATAGTAATCGGCTACACACAAATCTACGCATATGTAGGGACACGCACACTAAAATTAATGGAAATAATTACCGGACTTTATTATTCACGGACCTTAATACCACAGACATTATTTTCACGGACATAATTATTCACGCTAAGGTCTTCAGCGTGAAAGTAATGTCCGTGATAATTATGACCGATATGATAAAATATTAAGACAACATTAAGACAACATTAATACAACATTAATACAACATTAAGACAACATTAAGACAACAAACTCATTTAAGACAACATTAAGACAAGGAATTTGTTGCTTTAATGTTGCCTTAATGTTGCCTTAATGTTGTCTTAATGTTGTCTTATCGTTTGTTGTCTTATTGGTGTTTGTTGCGTTAACGTTGTCTTAATATTGTCTTATTGTTGTCTTAATGTTGTCTTATTGTTGTCTTATTGTTGTCTTAATGTTGTCTTAATGTCCCATCGGTGTTCGTTCAAGTGGCCCAAGTTAGTCGTATAGTAGAGGTTCCACTCAGTACCAAGAGTCCTATAATCACTCTGTCTCTATCCCCTCCAACTATCTATATCTCACACAGTTACTCTCTCTCTCTCTCTCTCTCTCTCTCTCTCTCTCTCTCTCTCTCTCTCTCTCTCTCTCTCTCTCTCTCTCTCTCTCTCTCTCTCTCTCTCTCTCTCTCTCTCTCTCTCTCTCTCTCTCTCTCTCTCTCTCTCTCTCTCTCTCTCTCTCTCTCTCTCTCTCTCTCTCTCTCTCTCTCTCTCTCTCTCTCTCTCTCTCTCTCTCTCTCTCTCTCTCTCTCTCTCTCTCTCTCTCTCTCTCTCTCTCTCTCTCTCTCTCTCTCTCTCTCTCTCTCTCTCTCTCTCTCTCTCTCTCTCTCTCTCTCTCTCTCTCTCTCTCTCTCTCTCTCTCTCTCTCTCTCTCTCTCTATGTCTCTATCTCTCTCCCCTCTAAGTATCCCCATCTAAGATTGAACCACAGAACACCTCGCTTAATTCATTAAACATATCCGTGGTCGCCGCTCCAGTTGTCCGACTACTATACTGCACTAGTTTGCAGTAACTTCTCATCCAAGGTTGGTATATCTATATTATCTTATAATGCGACCCTTAGTGGGGCTCTTCGTATGGGGTTGGTTTAATCATTATAATGGATTGGCTATATTCTGCTCAGGTGTTATTATGACCATTTTATAACCGATCTGATCCGCCCGTAAACTAGAGCGGTTGTAATATCGATTTCTTTTCCGATGGTGTACGTGACTCTTTTAACAACGTCTAAGGTTCGTCATAACTCATCTCATTACTTATTTTTCGACAGAATGTGCCTGAAATATTTATTTAAGTAAGGACTCGTTTTTTTAATGGTTGTTCGAATAACCGTCACAATACATTTGTTTCCCTAGTCAATGTACGATGTTCCATCAAAACAGCAGAGGAGTTTTAATTTTCTTTATCGCGTGTGGATTAAAGTTCCGTCCACGTCCCCTAAAATACAATTAACATCAAATTCCTGTTATAATCATCGGTTATTGCGGAAATATGGTAACATCCAACCCTTATAACCATATGATCAATTTCTTACTTACATTTATTTGTAGCGGCAGGTCTATTTAACCAATCTACCACGTTTAAGAAAACATTTAAACTTAAAACTTTCTAATTTATTTTGCTTGGTCTAATTTCTCTGCCTCGTATAAAAAATATGCTTTTAGTTACGCATCATCCTTGGACGCATGTACAGCGGCATATATTATGTAGTCCACATCTTACGGTGTAGAGAATTCAAGTCAATTTTCTAAATTGGGTTTTCCTCTTGGTTAGCTCTTAACATCTTCTGTTAAAAAGTGAACTGCTCAGCACACACGGCGGTTATGAATACGGGATCTAATAAATGAAATGCCCACCTTCAGGCTTCTAATCATTCTCTGACCAAAGTAAAGGTGATCACGCTCATTCCATTAATCACTCTCGGGGAGTAGGATGGTTTGTGTTCACGTGATCGGAGATTAATACGGGGGGTAAAATGGAGAGAAAGCATTGCTTTCTTACTGTGTGCTCTTACTGTGTGCTCTTACTGTGTGCTCTTACTGTGTGCTCTTACTGTGTGCTCTTACTGTGTGCTCTTACTATGTGCTCTTACTGTGTGCTATTACTCTTTGCTCTTACTGTGTGCTCTTACTGTGTGCTCTTACTGTGTGCTCTTACTGTTTGCTCTTACTGTGTGCTCTTACTGTGTGCTCTTACTGCGTGCTCTTACTGTTTGCTCTTACTGTGTGCTCTTACTGTGTGCTATTACTGTGTGCTCTTACTGTTTGCTCTTACTGTGTGCTCTTACTGTTTGCTCTTACTGTGTGCTCTTACTGCGCGCTCTTACTGTGTGCTCTTACTGTGTGCTCTTACTGTGTGCTCTTACTGTGTGCTCTTACTGTGTGCTCTTACTGTGTGCTCTTACTGTGTGCTCTTACTATGTGCTCTTACTGCGCGCTCTTACTGTGTGCTCTTACTGTGTGCTCTTACTGTGTGCTCTTACTGTGTGCTCTTACTGTTTGCTCTTACTGTGTGCTCTTACTGTGTGCTCTTACTGTGTGCTCTTACTGTGTGCTCTTACTGTGTGCTCTTACTGTGTGCTCTTACTGTGTGCTCTTACTGTGTACTCTTACTGTGTGCTCTTACTGTGTGCTCTTACTATGTGCTCTTACTGTGTGCTCTTACTGTGTGCTCTTACTGTGTGCTCTTACTGCGTGCTCTTACTGTGTGCTCTAACGCACGGGTGCTGGCCAGGTTTAATAAGCTTTCAGCTCATCTAATATATAATACATCTAATGCCCTGTGAATTTCAGTTTCTTTTTATCGGTTCGGAGTATGATATGTGACATATTTGTATGATATGTATATAAATATTACTTTGGCCACGTTACATATTCACTCTGGCCACACGGGCCTTTTAGTAAAAGAGCTTTTAAAAATACGTTCATGACGTCATTATTGACGTCATTATCACCATTTCGTCGATTTATTTTGACATAACTTTTTCACGAAAAGCATAACTTATACTGTTAGTGTTGTTAATAGAGTATTGGAGATGTGCCTGTACAGCTGTTGTCTATACATTTGACTATAACACTACAACATATATTCGATTATTATCTGTTTTTTTTTCCAGTCTGTTTTTAGGATTTACATCAATTTTAAGTGAGCTATCATACGTACACCTATAGGAAATGCTGGACCCATAGTGGTACAATACAAGCCGTATTTTTCACATGATTCAATGGCATGTCCATATTGTAATATTCAACCTCATTTGTTATATATATTTGACAATTCTGTTGAGAGACCAGGTGTTCTTGATTTAGATTTGGTAGGTGGTTAGATAGCAGTTAGCGTTGTTAGGCGTTATAAGCAAACTATCTTGCAAACAGCTGAGTTAACAGACTACTTCGAAATGATAATATGATACCTCCTCAAATCTTATAGACATCGCCAAATCTGTTAGATTTCGTAAAAATTCTATAAACATCTGAACTCTGAACCTCGATGAACCATGAATTTGCTATGTAGTATTCGTCAGGTGATCAATAACCAGGTCACGTGAGACTGTATCAAGGTCACGCGTGACCAGTTGGATACTCAGCGTCACCTTTTGATCGGGCCACGTGACCACTTCAGTCCTTTATTCGGGGAGTCTGGCAGGTGGAGATGTGCACTGTCAGAAAGTCCAGTTTACCAGCTCCCACTTCATTGTGCTATATTTACCTGCTCTATCGCTGGTACTCGGGTGTTTTGTAATTTCACCTGATTCTCCTGCAGTATCTAATACCGGGGACAGCAGGTGTGCCACTCACTCCCTCGACTCATGCCGGCAATTCCGATCAGTCCGGGACACCTTGCCTGATATTTGTGATTTGTCACTTCTCTCTCGTGCTCTCTTATTGTTATCGATTATATAGGCCGATAGGCGGAGTTACCAGAAGGTGTAGTGCTGAGTATTATATTTTGGGAGATTATCATAAAGCTATGTTCAAAAGGTGTTAGAATATCCCCTTATTAGCTTTAATGTGTTAGGGTTAATGATTGTTGCAAATTAAACGGGTTTATTCTGCCCTTTCCTTTATATAGTTGATAGGATAACCTTAAAAATGTTTAGATTTCATAAAGTTTGAATCAATTTTTAAAAGGTTGCATCACCTTCAAACCTTAAAATGTTTGTCGTCTGGCTAAAAATCGCATACCGAGACATTTTAATTGTTTTATGGCTACGTATCCGTTGGCTGTTATCATATTATTCATTTATGTTTCTATTCGTCTAACTAACTACGCATATAATGCCTTATAATAAAGTTATAACGAGCCTATACCAATGCTAAGTTTCAAATATTAGGTTATATTGCACGAGTCATAATCTTTTTATTGAATCTCAAGTATTGTAAGATGCATTAGCCATATGGTCACCTACCAGCTATCTGGCTGTATGCCGAAACCTCTTAATTATCCATCTTCTACGTCTACTTAAATTAGAGCGAGCTTGAAAATGTTTATCCGTTATGTGAAACCCAAACCACTGTTCTAGGGCACCCTCAGCTGCCCCAACACTTGCAATTTACTAATTTCGTAATCAAACTCAATGTCAGCTACTCGGCTGACAGTTGAAATAATGGTATGCCATATTGACGCACACTACGAACAGGTTCGACGCCATTTGTTGCGGTAATTTCCCTTTTTGAGACAGTGCATGGAGATACTCGTTAGACAATGGAACAGCTGGTGCAGGTACCTATTGAACCTATTGCAGGGGCAGGTTTTGTGGTAATAAAGTAATAATAATAATAATAAAATTTACGGCACATGCGCCAGTCATTCTGCTGAATCATTTGTTGATAATCGTGTATTTTGTTTCAATTTATAGTAGTCTTATATCAAGAACAGACTTCCAGACACATCTTTAACGGCGTGGATAAATCATAGAGCGCCCATGGTATGAGTAGGATAGATAATTCAGTAGAATACCTGACAAATCAGAAAGCAGATATCAAAGTATTCGATTTAAAGGGTTCTGGAATCATAAGAACATGTAACGCTCATCAATATTTCCGAGGAATAAATAATCTTTCAGTCGATTGCACTGCTTTGATCTTAAATGTTCGTTAGATTGTTCTGAAAAACGTTTATTTCTGGAGTCGCATGTTGAGATTTTTATTTACCACTATTCAGCAGTGTTGTAAATAGTTGTTATCCCTAATACTCTGCGTCTCGATCTCACTCGATTCCAGAAAACTCTGTAAAAATCTGTTACTTTTGTTAAGTACCACATCCTACTACATCCTACATCCTACCACATATCCTACTTGTACCAAGATGCCTTAACCCTTATCATACTGGGGTGCTTGGAGCTCATTCATTACTGGGGGTGGGTTGAAAGGACCCATCCCTAATAACTTTGGTTCTAGACGGTATTCAGCCACCACAAAAAGTGGAATGCTCTAGTTATACTTAGTTCTACAAGACTCATTATGTTCTAAAGGGCCAGATAGTGCACAAGTGCACAAGATAGTCTCCTGCGTTAATTGAGAAATCACGTGGGATATCACAAGTTTATCACATGATACAGGCCTCAAAGTGATCCATGATCTCCATATAAGGAGCGGTTGTTGATCTAATTAATCCTCAGGTTACTGGGGGTGGGTTGAATCAACCCATCCCTAAGAAACGATTGTTGATTCGATTTACTCCTAGAATACTGGGGGTGGGTTGAATCAACCCATCCCTAAGAAACGACTGTTTATCCGATTTACTCCTAGAATACTGGGGATGGGTTGAATCAACCCATCCCAAATCAGCCCGTATAAGGAGTGCTTGTTTTATAAATTGAGTTAAATTTTGCAGAACGCTGCA
Organism: Bolinopsis microptera; assembly: GCF_026151205.1. Classification (NCBI taxonomy): domain Eukaryota; kingdom Metazoa; phylum Ctenophora; class Tentaculata; order Lobata; family Bolinopsidae; genus Bolinopsis; species Bolinopsis microptera. Next base: position 22,134,694 of record NC_087072.1, read on the forward strand.
GGGATTGGTCAATCGCAAACATGAGTGTATGTGTGTGAATTTGAAAGTTGTGAACTATGCGACTCTACTCCAAATTTCATTATCAAGGTAGATACATTTTAGGAAAGACTCAAACAAACGAAATTTAAAAATAAAGTCAAGTTTTCGATCATAATCAGTGTAAAAAATATATAACATTTGGATATGAGTATTCGTACGAAAGAATTAATGGTTCATTTACACGAGTCACATTATGAAATAAGATGAACCTTCGTGCACATTCTAAGTCCACAACTTGGACACTGACTTTTGACCTTCGACAAACCGCAGACCTTCTTCTTGTAACCAGGTCCTGATGCGTCCTTTACACACTGAACACACCGACTAGGCAGACCTGGACTCACCAAGGGTAGCAATAGTGTGTTTGGGTCACGACTTGTATCATGATCCGTACTCCTCAGAAACTTAGGGTCTTCGGTCTCTAAGTAGCAGTTGGTAAGGGTCCAGGTGCTAAGGCCGTGCAAGGACCTGTTCCTAATAGCAGGAATGAAGAGGGCACGGGCAAGGTCTAATGGGCTTGATAGGCGTACGGGTATATCACCGAGTTGAGTGCTTTGATGATAATAGGTACCATACTTTGCTGGTTTGCTCTTCATGTACTGGAGAAAACGGATGCGCTTTCTAGTCGGATACAGACATTCATCAACTGTGAGGTATACCTCACAGTTGATGAATGTCTGTATCCGACTAGAAATATATTGATCAGGTATTAGTTCCGTGGCGAAATTAGCTTGGCACTTTTCGTAAAACTCGCGAATTGCCGTGAACCGGTCTCTTTTCCAATGCTCTGCTCTATCGTGTCGCATCTCTTTAGTTTCGAATGTTATTTTCGTCGACAGAAAGAAGAATCTGTTCCTGGACATCACCGCAGGAAATGCTGGAAAGTCCATCAGAAAGTGAGTAAATAGTCCGCAGACCGTCAAGGGCAGCTCCTCTCCCCGAAAGTAGATAAGGCCAATGAAAGCACACATCTCAACCTTGTCAGTTATGCTAATGTAGGTGTACTTGTCATTCAGTCATTCATAAGAAGTTCAGGATTAAGTTTTTCCGACGATTCGAGCGTTGGTGTCCTTGACGTTTCAGGTACATTGATGTTATTGTTGTTGTAACCCGTTCAAATAATTTACAACAACACTTGCAGTTGAAGTTAAACATTCAGACGAATTGGAGATATTTTTACTAGCTAACAATGAAACCTTTCAATAGAGGGTCGAAAAGATACATAAACTTTAGGTTGCCATTGGTTCTTCTACTAATTAACATTATTTCAACAATTTCTTGAAACATTTATTCAAATTCGCAGATTTTTCATATCGTTTCTCGTAAACTATAGCTCTATAGATGTTCAAGCGGTCGGTTCAAGTGTGTTGAGTTGAGTGTAAGCTTGATTGGATTAGCCATTGACGTGCATGAAAGGGTGAAGTGCTAGACCCACTATGCCGTTCACTAGGAACCTCAATTCGGTCCCAGAGCTCCTGTATCACGTGATGTGACGCAGTATACCACGTGTTCAGCTCTAATATAGGAAGCAAAATCACTAATAGGCTAGAGAGCAAAAATTGCACTAAAATGAAGCAATTTCGGCATAATTATGCTAATAGCTCTCCGGCCGATTGAAACTTGTTGATAAAAATAATATGGCTGATAGAGGAGATGATGCTGATAAAAGTCATATAAGTCAATATAAAATTGAAATTTATTAAGTAACATTTATTTGTTACTGAACGGGAGGGATGGACGAATCAACCCACCCCCAGTATGATAAGGGTTAAATGTTTATAACATCAACTTCTGCCCACTTTTTACCAGCCCTTTTAGTATGCTTGTGAGATCGTAGAGGGAGCTGATAAACATTTTGGATTCTGTAGAATATGCATTCTATTTAAAGTTAAAAAGTGCAACCTCCAGATTAATTGCTTAAACCCTGAACTGTAGATAATATCGATAGGTCGGTCAGATTTAATCTCGAAGGCCCCTTGACGATACAAAATAGAGATTAATAAGGGCTTTTCAGCTAACACCTTGCCAATCCACTCACTAAATGTAGTAGCTTGAACAGTTTGCATCAAGGGTGACTAGTATGCAGTATTAACACTCGAACTAATGTAGTGAGGACTGAGGAGTAAATTGGATGGTATTCCATTGTTACCGCGGACCGCCCATCGCAGCTTTAAGGCAAGGTGTGATACTCAATGAGCTAACAACGGCTCCTCGGTATAATACAGTTTGCGCAGTGTAAATTGTACATTCTGGCAATTTAATCAAAATCTGTTTGGTCGCGAACCCAGGGTCACATGACTGAGGTACGAGCGGTCACATGACTGAGGTACGAGCGGTTGAGAGGGCAATCACGTGGTTAGGTGAAGACCACGTGAGCCTGGCTATTCAGTCTCGGACGTGTCACTGGATGAGAGGCTGGGATGTGTTTACTGTTGTCAAAATATGGGACCCACATTTCGTAAACATTCCAGGATTGTAGTCGCCTAGGATTGTAGTCGCCTAGCATCTCTCTAAGAGTTGTTTTGCTCATCCTTGATTTGATGATGATAGATAGTTCTGGGATGTGTTGTCCTATTTTCTACGCATGCAGATGAATGATCTGATAGCAAAGGTTTACTGCAGTGCAGTATTCCCTGCTACTGCAGTACAGGTGATAAAGTTTATTGCATCCATTTGTAAACTGTTTAATTGTCCAAAACTCCATCTCTTTATCTAATAAACTTATAACAGGTTAAATATGAAATGAGGTGCAATAGCATTTTAAATTCGTTTGCAATCTTTCGAGATCTTAAATCTGGCAATCATTGATCTAACATTTTTTTGCGGATATTTTATTTTAGATGATGATTGTTGCGTACTCAAGTACTGCAGTATAACCTTGCCAGCATTGCTGTACGTCCGGTCATATCCACATTCTTGGCTGCTAGCATGTGTTTTCAAAATGAGTTAGATTTCGATTTTGTTCGACTAAAAGTTATTTTCATCATATTGCAAACAAAAGGAAAAAACATGTTTTCGCGGGGTCGTATTACTTATTATATTCCATGTGTTTTGTTGCAAGTCTTTGATGCTTTTAGCAAGATAGATATAGATATTAGATATCATTGTTGAGAATGCTATCATTACATTACTGTATCTCAAACTAGTTGTATGCTTTTTATAATGAATATCACTGAACATGATTCTAACGGTGTCATTAGAGACGCATGGCCCTTTGTGTAGTAAAACTTAAAGTAGTTTTTATAGCTATTTTTGTTGCGATGTTTTGTTCAGGCTTGCAGCTTGATTTCAGTCTTGGGAATGATTTTTTTCTCACTTTTTGGTAAGTAACGATGTTATAAGATCACTTTTTAATTCTGAAGCCAAATGAGGCAGCTTTTTTTTGCCATTGTGTTGGCCAATCATAATAAAGTATTGAATAGCAATAAAATCGTTCTCTCCCATTCACATTACAAAATAAAAAGCAGATTACGTGACGAATGTCGTAACTAGACTAATCTGTTAAACCCCCCTCCCCTCCCCCCTCCCCCCTCCCCCCTCTCTTTCCCCCTCTCCCCCTCTCCCCCTCCCTCTCCCATCTCCCTCTCCCCTCCCCCGTCTCCCCCTCCCTCTCCCCTCTCCCCTCCCCCTCCCCCTCTCCCCCCTCCCCCCTCCCCCCTCTCCCTCTCCCCTCCCCCCCTCTCCCCCCTCCCCCCTCTCCCCCTCCCTCTCCCCTCTCCCTCTCCCCTCCCCCGTCTCCCCCTCCCTCTCCCCTCTCCCCTCCCCCTCCCCCTCTCCCCCCTCCCCCCTCTCCCTCTCCCTCCCCCTACCCCTCTCCCCCCTCCCTCTCCCCCCTCCATCTCCCCTCCCCCTCCCAGTCCACCCATGAGCGGACGTGGGAAAGCTGTAATCCTTGTGCAATCTATCATTACAACTAATTAAGATATATTATAATAAACAATTCGGGAAAAACCTTTTAGCTTTTAGCTTTTAGTGCGTATAAACTTATAGAAATGGCTTTATTTTTGTGTTTGTTCCAAATGCTCGCACATTCTCATATTTACGAGATCCAGCAGGAGTCACTGAATCGTTTTACTTTGTTTTTATTTTTTACTACTTGACCTGCATAGTGCAGTATATGTTTGCTAACCAATTCCATTCCTCTAGAAACTAGAAATGTCTGTCAAGACTTCATCAGCTGCGGAGATTGTCTTCATGTCCACCCCAGTGGTAGTTGGGTGAGTTCATTTTATTTCCTATTTCATTATTTATCACTTTCATACCACAAAAAAGTTAATTTTTATATGTTTTCACTTTTATTACCTTCTGTATTAGTTTATCATACTGCAAGCCCCCCCCCCCCTATCTAGTATCTATCCTATAATACAGTAACTCACAAATCCTATGCCTGCTTATCGCGAAATCAGCTCTTTTAATGCATTTCTTCCAATGTACATTGTAATCGGTGCAGATGTATCATGGTCAGCAAATATCCACTCCAACTTGGTCAAGCTTTGAAGTGCGTCTAGATTGCTTGTCCGTATCTATTAGTTGAGACGCTTATATAGTTAAATGTACGACCTCACAATTATTTCCATGTCAACAGTGCTATTTTCAGGGGTGTGTTTGCGTCATATGTACTGTTCTGCATAGGAGGAAACAGGTCGTTACGAAACAGAATCCCAGTTAGGATTATGACGGCTGTTTTCCTGGCCCTGTCCATCAACTCTGTCTCATGGTACGTGAGCTAAATACTTGAGTCTTAAACGTTAAAGTTTAGAACGTTTAGTGAATCTGTTCTACAAAATTTTTAATTTTCAGCAAACTCTGAGTCGGCGACTCATGATACATCTAAAACTGTTTAGAAAACTTAGTAGGCAAATTACTAGGGAGGTTACTCTTACGCGCAAAATTCCTGCAATTGATAAGTTTCGTTTAATACGTGCTTAATAGCGACCTCAACTCATTCAACTTCAAGGCATCCACCAAGATTAAGAATATTAAGCACAAATATTTTCACTAGATCTGTAATATCTGAGGACAAATGCTCTTTTTTTAAAGTTCAGCCAGGTAATAAGTCCAACTTTTATAAGATAAAGTTTAACCAAGTATTCTACTCACTCCGATACTCTAGCTTTTAAAGTAGTCGAATTTAACCAAGTATTCTACTCACTCCGATACTCTAGCTTTTAAAGTAGTCGAATGTAACCAAGTATTCTACTCCGATTCACCCTCAGGTTCATCAACATAATAGTGAGCTCGAAAATCAACAATTTCACTGACTCTGCCTCCTGTCTGATAAACGCCTATGTAATGTCTACTCTGCAGTACGGTATTGTTGGTAAGTAGTATTTCTGCCGAATACGCTTCATTATTTATGGGAGCCATCTCGATAACATTACAGTATCACCAAAACTGTATTATTAAATAAATCACGCCTTTACATATAATACAGACTACAGAGCCAAGCTGCATAATATTTACCAGATAAGATAGGCATATTATCATAATTTATAACATAATTTATGTTATAAAAAACATAATTCATAACATTTAAATAGACCCTCACTTTATAATACTAAGCCTTTTGTTCACAGCGATGTTGACGTTTGTGATCGTGGACCAGTACATTGCCTGCACCATGCCCCTACAGTATCGGAGTGTAATGACCCTAAAGAAGTGTAACCGTATCATGATCCTCCTCTGGACGATAGTGTGCCTGTTCGAGCTTCCCCTCCTTATTACTATGGGTTAGTTAGCACGAGTCATGCGGTCCCAGTATCTTATATACATGATATCTAGTATTTGTTTGATCATAAGATCATAGTCTAATATTACATGTGCCTAATATGGTTCCTTTGCCCCACCAGTCACATTATTCAACATAACACGGCCATCGTTCTACCACTATTCTTACCTCTACCTCTCTCACCTGGTAACACCTGGTAACACCTGGTAACACCTGGTAACACCTGGTAACACCTGGTAACACCTGTTAACACCTGGTAACACCTGGTAACACCTGGTAACACCTGTTAACACCTGGTAACACCTGGTAACACCTGATAACACCGTTAACACCTGGTAACACCTGGTAACACCTGGTAACACCTGGTAACACCTGGTAACACCTGGTAACACCTGGTAACACCTGGTAACACATGGTAACACCTGGTAACACCTGGTAACACCTGGTAACACCTGGTAACACCGTTAACACCGTTAACACCTGGTAACACCTGGTAACACCTGGTAACACCTGGTAACACCTGGTAACACCTGGTAACACCTGGTAACACCTGGTAACACCTGGTAACACCTGGTAACACCTGGTAACACCTTGTAACACCTTGTAATACCTTTTAATACCTGGTAACAAATGGTAACACCTGATAACACCTGGTAACACCTTGTAACACTAACATTAACTAAACTCTAACCTTCAGGTGGAGCAAAAGATAAGGGACCGTCTTATTTCGACCTTATCGGAGTGTGTTATTCGTCCTACGTTAACTTCGACATCTCTGGGAACTACATGGTGTACATGTGCTGGTCTCTCTTGGAGGTTACTGTCTCTTCTAGTTCTTAACATTCTTCTTCTCAGTTTTACTTCTTATCAAGTGTTTAATACTGCACTTGTCCTAGAGCCGTCAATTAAAGAATTTAGGTGCAACTTCTGATGTAATGCCGTGTGGTACAAAGTATTGTATAATCGTTCATTGAGTAGGTCTATGACTCTTTCATAACTTTGTAACTAGGGTCTTCTTTGAATACCTGGAATTTCTGTATAACAGAGGCACCAGGGTCTGAGGTGAAGTCATATAACCCAATACTTTTAAAAATATTAACTCACCTGCTCGACACTCAGCAATCGGTCAAATGAATGCCCTAAATTGTGCACAACAAAACAAATATGTGACTTATATTTCATTTCAGCTGACGGTGGTGTACGTTGTGCCGATATACGTTATGGTCCACCTGTCATATAACTCTTATCGAGTGATGAACCACAGGAAAAGAGCGAGCATGTTCAGTCAGAAGGTAACTTGAAATATTGTAAACAATTAACCCATCTTGGATTCATTCTATCTACCCCACTCCATCTACCCCACTCCATCTACCCCACTCCATCTACCCCACTCCATGTATCCCACTCCATCTACCCCACTCCATCTACCCCACTCCATCAACAACACTCCATCTACCCCACTCCATCTACCCTACTCCATCAACCCCACTCCATCTACCCCACTCCATGTACCTCACTCCATCTACGCCACTCCATCTACCCCACTCCATCTACCCCACTCCATCTACCCCACTCCATCTACCCCACTCCATCTACCCCACTCCATCTACCCCACTCCATCTACCCCACTCCATCAACCCCACTCCATCTACCCCACTCCATCTACCCCACTCCATCTACCCCACTCCATCTATTCCACTCTATATCTAAATATGACATTCTAATTTTGTAATCCTTCATCTTATTAACTACTATATTTAATATTTATGTTCGACATAATTCCGGTGACCTAAATGATTTGGGAACGAAAATATGGGAATGATTTCCAAAAACCGTCACATTTCGTACCCCAAATTAAATCATGGTATTTGGGGATTATTTTCATCTCCTTATTTTACAAAAATGCAACCCAATATTTGATATAATTGAATACAAAGATCTTCTCTGATCAGCTGTTTCATCTTGTAAACAACCTTCCGGAGCCTTTGAAAGTTAGCCTCAACTTAACTTATAATCCTCCAGAGGGTATAGAAAACCGACAGTGTTTGTCATCTTCCTTTACTCTCGAAATTTCACCGCCGTGGCCAATAAAGTAGTGATAGAGCTTGCCTATTTTTAATGGAACGTGTCCAAAATCATTTTTAAAGCAATTCATGATCGAATACTAGTGTTCATTAATTGTTTGATGAATCATATTTATAACTCACTATATTGATAAGTTGATAGTAAATCGATAAAGTCATGATTAAGGAAAATACGTGAAAAATAATTTGATGAAAATAATGATGGTGACCTAAATTTTGGTAGTCCGAAAATATGGTGTTTTTTAAAGAAAAACCACCGACTTTCGTACCATTTAAATATGCATCTCGAAAGGTAACTGCTCATAGCTCCATTGAGAAAGCTTTCCAGTACTACTAACGTCTAGTACTTCGTTCCGATAGAGAACTTTCATTAGCCCAGGAAGGCAATCATCCTAATGAGATTATAAACCGAACCTAATGAAGCCACGTTTTAGGATGCGCAAACACAATCTATATATAATATATAATATCGTGTCCAAAAGCATCATATATAATATATCACGAGGTTTAATAGAACGTTATAAACTAAGGTGTGTCGAACTTCGAAATCGTATATTATATAATATGTTTATAAACATATATAAAATACTTAACAGATTAAACAGATTAAACAGATTAAACAGATTAAACAGATTAAACAGATTAAACAGATTAAACAGATTAAACAGATTAAACAGATTAAACAGATTAAACAGATTAAACAGATTAAACAGATTAAACAGATTAAACAGATTAAACAGATTAAACAGATTAAACAGATTAGACAGATTAAACAGATTAAACAGATTAAACAGATTAAACAGATTAAACAGATTAAACAGATTAAACAGATTAAACAGATTAAACAGATTAAACAGATTAAACAGATTAAACAGATTAAACAGATTAAACAGATTAAACAGATTAAACAGATTAGACAGATTAAACAGATTAAACAGATTAAACAGATTAAACAGATTAAACAGATTAAACAGATTAAACAGATTAAACAGATTAAACAGATTAAACAGACTAAACAGATTAAACAGATTAAACAGATTAAACAGATTAAACAGATTAAACAGATTAAACAGATTAAACAGATTAAACAGATTAAACAGATTAAACAGATTAAACAGATTAAACAGATTAAACAGATTAAACAGATTAAACAGATTAAACAGATTAAACAGATTAAACAGATTAAACAGATTAAACAGATTAGACAGATTAAACAGATTAAACAGATTGAACAGATTAAACAGATTAAACAGATTAAACAGACTAAACAGATTAAACAGATTAAACAGATTAAACAGATTAAACAGATTAAACAGATTAAACAGATTAAACAGATTAAACAGATTAAACAGATTAAACAGATTAAACAGATTAAACAGATTAAACAGATTAAACAGATTAAACAGATTAAACAGATTAAACAGATTAAACAGATTAAACAGATTAAACAGATTAAACCATCGATGGTAAATACGTCAAAAAATCGCCTGTAAATACGCCGTATTCAAAAATTCTAAGAAATACGTGAAATACGGCAAAATTTGGCGCTTAAATTCTTTGATGGTAAAATTTTTCAAAATACGCGCGTATCTCTTTCGAAATACGTGATTACAGATTAGTGATATTTGCGCGTGCGTCGCTGGCCCAGTGGTATATTAATATAGCAATACTGACAGTCGTTTTGGAGACTTCACGGTGCTCGAATGAAAACGCTGCAGCGACTTGCTATTCTTATGCTGAACCAACCAATCAGTTAGTCTGCTGCAGAGCAGAGCTTCTCAGGTTATAAAGCAGTTATGCCTCCCTCGAGGAATAGACTTTCAACCGAGACCCAGTTCCAGTGCATTTTTATCTATTACAATATTCGCAGACTAAGATCACAAGTCTCTCTTGCTTGAATTTTGAAACCGGTTACCGGATTAACACGGACTTCCCAGTGGCATAAGTTTAAAAAGTGACTAGGAATCCAGCCTGGAAAGAAAAAACGGCTATAATAAACTTTTAAAACGGCTATAATAAATTTTTCGGCCGGATGACGATTTCATTTCACCTTGCTAGTTATATTACAGAGGTATTTTTAGTTATTCATTAGTTATTCATAATTGCCAAAAAGTATGGGAAAAATTATCCTATCCGAGTCTCGAACTCGCAATCTGCTGATTTGGAGCTAGCGTATTAACCAATTAGGCCACGATTCCATATACTGTGATGTAATATTTATATATAGATCTTCGCGCGTTACTGCAACTTAATTTGAAATACGTAATTTATCATCGGGAAATACGTATGCGTAGTACCTACGCGTAGTCTCCCCAAAACGCATTTACCATCCTTGGATTAAACATAGCTAACACAGCCAACATCTTACTATATATAAAGCGAGACGATACGGGTTCCTGCTAGTAGCTAACATAGCTAACATAGCTAACGTATAGCTAAGGTATAGCTTACGTATAGCTAACGTAGCTAGTTTAAACTCATTACAGCACTACAAATCTATTACATTTATTGAGAATTATGTAATGTAACGTGATGGAAATATTTTAAACGGGCATATCCTGTCCAAACCCAGGATGCACTACATGAAGAATTCGTTGTAACTTTGTTTGAAAAACATTAATAGCTAACATAGCTAACCTATAGCTAACATAGCTAACATAGCTAACATATAGCTAACATAGCTAACATAGCTAACAGAGCTAAAATAGCTCACATATTTATTACTTAACATACTTTTAACTTTACTAATTTTCCACCTTCAGGCAGAACAGGAATTGAAGGAACAATCTAACAAAGCTGCAAAGATAATGGAGAAACAGGAGAAACCTATTGATAAGGATAAAAACGAAAAACTGAAAGCTCTTTTATCGCTCTACGCTAAGCCTATGGTAAATATGTTACACTTTTTAAAACAGCACAATATTCTTATTAAAAAGGGGATAACAAGTAACACTTCGGTACCCGAATCATGACCGACACAAATTGCCTGGAATTAAAACCTCGATTAAAACATCGAACTTAGAATAACCCGTCAAGTCCTAATTTCTCGAATTTTGTAACAGCAACAGATGAGACTAAAAGTGGGTTAAAATAATTTCAATCAACTACAAGTCAGGAGTGGATAAACCGAAATATAAAACAATGGAAATTGGAGTCAGTTCTAAATAAAAACCGCCATTTAATCCAGCTGACAAAATTAACTATTTGCGACCTCTTTAAGACCACTAACCGAATGGTCGGAGGACGCATCTTGTTCAGCGTCAAAGTGATTCAGTTAATCTGTCATGTCGCAATCGCTTTTAAGAATTTACAAAGTGCTGCGATGTCGTCATTTTATTTTTGCTGTTCTACATTTGGTGTCACTGTCAAACGGTTAAAATAAGACATAAGTGGCAAAATTCTTAAATTTTATAGAACTAGAAGAGTGGCGAACCTACCTATGTGCTGACCCCGCTACATTTTTTGGGCAGGCCTTCTTTTTTCCACTTTCAGCTTCCTGCAGCTTTTTGCCACCCCAAAATATTTTTTCATGAAGTTCGAACGTTCTAGTGGACGGGATAATACAACATTGGGACGTTTTTTTCTTTTAAAAATACGCAAAATTCGGGAAAATGCCGCCCAAAATTATTACAATTAGTGTTAATAATTGCTACTCCTCAGGTTAAGACAGCCCTAATCCTGTGTTTCGTGCTTCTCTCGTTAGTTTCTCACAGCTTGTTAAGGTTCTACGAGCCCGTTAAAGACTACTTCGGTCCTCAGTCTTCAGAGGTTTGTCAGCTTTTGTATCACAATTATTTGATTTCAAATATATTCACATTGTACGTCATTTCTTTTAACAATTCATTTTTTGACTTCCTAATTCTGATTTATAACGAAAAATACAATTTCCCATGAAGAAGAACATGTCATAAAATATCGTGTGAAAAACTAAACCTTTCTAACGAACACTGGCGTCTTTGTATTGAATAAATAATGATGAAAGTAAAATGATAATAATAATAAAAATAACCCTGTCCTCCTCCTCAGTCGATTCAACTGACGGTAAATTGTCTAAGAAG